>NC_133619.1:292659892-293321095 GCF_048593235.1 Sminthopsis crassicaudata | reverse complement strand
CCTCTCTCTCTCCCCATTTCTCCATCAACCATTACTGGCATTTTCTAAAATGAGTATTTTAGGATTATCATGTGAAAATACAATTATTGTTCATAAAACATAAAGTCATTTTTAATTATCCTCAGCGAGACCATTTTCCTGATAAGGAATAGAAAATATTTTCTTATAACA
The DNA here is from genome assembly GCF_048593235.1 of Sminthopsis crassicaudata. Lineage (NCBI taxonomy): Eukaryota > Metazoa > Chordata > Mammalia > Dasyuromorphia > Dasyuridae > Sminthopsis > Sminthopsis crassicaudata. The sequence goes on along the minus strand of NC_133619.1, from coordinate 293,320,924 downwards.
ATCTTTCCTTGTTTTGGTAAAGGACTATTTTAAGTAATTTCTTCAATCTTTCCCTTTTCTCTTTCACTCCTAATCTCTTAACCCTTCAGTCCCTTCCATGCTGGTGTTTTGTTTTCCCCTTTATATGTTTTAAATGTGTGGGTGGGTGGGTGTGGGTGTGGGTGGGTGTGTTTAAAAGGATAGGATGAATAACATTACCTTCCAAATGCAGGACTGATGAAGGCTGGATGCCGGAATACTGCTGCACCCAGGAAAGTGCTGAGGCCTAGTGGAGTCCCACTTGGTGGCAAAGTTGCAGAACCAGGTGGAGGAGGTAGACTGGGAAAGGCGGCAGCAGCAGCAGCAGCAGCAGCAGTCCAGGCTGAGTCCAGAGCTGGGTGATGAGGAGGGAAAGGGCTGGCATCCAGATATGGACTGAGGGGATGGGTTGCTGAGAGAGGGCCAGGAAAAGGCAAACCTGGAGGATGTGTCTGAGCTCCTGCTTTCTCCCTTTTTCGCCACTTGGCCCGACGATTCTGGAACCAGACCTACAACCCCAAATAAACCTCTGGTGAATGACTCTTTTGTCTGTCTGCTTGTGAGGTTGCTTTAAGTCAGATATATGTACTTCTCTGTCTCAGATTCTCTTTTTGGACAGGTCAACCTTCCACCTCACTTCTACCTCTAGTCTTGATTTCATAATCATATTGTGTTTTGACTTTAAAATGTAAGATTGTGTTGTGCCATATCAGGAGAGAGGGAGAAAAAGGTATGGAAATAGGTTCCATTTTTGAAATCAGAAAAGCAGGGAAAGCAGGATATACAAATCCTATTCAATCATGGTTTTGTTGTTGTTGTTGTTGTTGTTTTTGGTTTGTTTGTTTGTTTTTGTTTTTAATAGATTGCTTCCTTCCCCAGTTTAAGAAGGAAATGAATTTGCAATTGTTGGAATGTTCACAATGGACAGAAACAATTGTACTTCATACCAATGGTTGTTTTCAACTATTTCAGGTTTATATGGCACCAAGATCCTCATTTTCATCTTCATTAGTTAAAAGGGGGACAATTCAGCAATGTGTATGTTGGGTGTGGAGAAGAGTCTATGTGATGAAAATAAGCTGATCAACTGTTCCATAAAATGAACTATGATCAGAATAATTCCCATGCCTGTGTTAGGTACAGAAACACATTCAGTTCACTATATTATTAGATATACAGAGATATTACCTATAGTAAATAGATATGCAAAATATAATAGTATGCACTTTTCAAATTCTTTAGAGCATTCACATTTCCTAGTTTCTTCTAGAATATAAATTGAATATATTCAAGTAAGATGGTATGATTTTGTGATGCTCTCAATATAAAATATCTTTCTATTTAGTAATAGAAAGCAGCCTAATTAGACATCTTTACCTGAAATACTTGCTGCAGTTATCAACGTTCTAAAAATAATTCCCAATAGCATCAAATGACTTTTTGTGTAATCTATTCAGTACACCCACATTCCCAAGATCTGCTGGGGCTCTTGAAAACTTTAAGAGTTAAATCATAAAACAGTATTATTGGTGGGTTCTGTGCTGCAATAAATGTCTAAAAAATTAAGTAATTTCAATTCCAGCCTATGTATGTACAATTTTATGAAGAAATAATATTAAATATCAAATAGGACTTATAGTCCTCCTACCCAATACATAGTGTTGTCAAATATAATTTGAGAGCTTAAATTGTGTATATGGTTTGACTTTTAACCAGCTATTATAATTAATCACTAAGAAAAATCAGCAATCAAAATAGATTGATCTTTTCAAATGGTGCTGTGAAGGAGGAAAATCTGAAAATTCTACATTTTTTTTTAAACTACAAATCCTTAAAGCTTGAGGAATTGACAGAGTAATCCAGTCTTCTCTGTGAATTGGGGGCGGGGGGGTAACATTTATGCATAATATTTTCTATTTTGAATGTGATTTTTGTTTGAAGGAAAGTAACAGCAATATCTTTGTTACAATCAAAGGAATAAAGGAAGCAAAAGTTGTACAAGAAGAGACAAAATGTCCTTAAGAAAGTGAAAATATTTCCCAATCTGATTTTATCACCTTGTCCTACCTCAATTATCAAGATGTCCCTACTGTAATTCCCCATTATTGAATTAATACCTCTGAGTACACCCAAAGGTAAACTAGGAGACTCTAATAATTCATATTCACTTAATTACATCTCCTCTAGTGAATAGGGGGAAAGGAGAAAGGAGGGGTGGGGGGGGGGAGACTCTTTCTTTCTTTTTAAAAGTTATTTAACTTTCCCACGACTTGTTCCCCTGAGCTGAAAATACTGATTTGCTGTCACATCTCTGTTTGACAATGGAGAAATGTGTCAACAGAAAGAGGGGGACAGATCTCATCATTAACCCCTCTAATGCAAGAAGCTGTTGTGTATTAAATGAGCCATATGGAATTTATTATGCTTTATCAGCGCTTGATTTTAACTGTAAAGTGATTTGCTCAGCTTCAGACCTAGAGACATCTGTTTTCTGTTGGCAATCAGGGCATCCCAATGTTTATCGTCTCTCTGGTTATGAGGTTTGGGTTAGGAAATGCACTCTGGTATGGGGTTGCAAACACCTTTAATAGCATTGCACTCACTCACTATTAGATCAATGCGGGCTTATTGCTATAAAAAATGGGAAATCAAATAGCATTAGCCAGCTCCTTGTGCAGGCGGAGGGGAAATCAAACAGCATTTTGCCTTCAAATGGCCCTGTTTGTTCTAGCACTAAGTGGGCTTTTATGAAGCCCGATTGGAGACTTAATCGCAGCCAAATACCTGCTTGGAGCTGAGCAGATTCGTCTAACAACCAAATCCGCGTTCTGCCCGATTATTTCAATCAGAGTAAATTTACGCCAGAGGATTGTTAGGTATCGGGGTTAAGTCTAGGCTCCCTAAGTGCCAAGCAGTCTGAGGTTTTTGAAATCCCTTCTCTGTCCCTTGGACTTCCTCTCTCTGTCATTCTGTCTGTCTCTGTTCTGTCTCTCTGTCTCTGCCTCTCTCATTGTTTCTCTCTCACTGCCTGTCTTTTTTTCCTCTCATTTGTTCCTTTCTTTAGGGTGATTTCAATTTTCTTTAGAATTTGTACTGTATATACACACACAATACATATAACGTATGTAGCATATGTTTGTATTTTAAGTTGGACCTCTGCTTTCAGTTCAACCTTTAGAAATCAATTTTGTAGTCTTTGACAAGGTTGACAAAATTTTGTCCTAATCTATGTGACTTCCAGGCTATGTTGGAGGAGGAAAAGTGCAGCTCTAGACAATACTCCTCCCTTCTTTTTCCTCTTTCCCTACCAGATCTCTCTCCCATTTCTCTTTTTTTCTTTCCTGTTCTATGCTGTCTTTTCCTACCTTATTCTAACTACAAATACAGTTTTATCTTATTCCTGGAGGATGGACCTTAAGAAACTCACCTGGACTCGGGCTTCTGTTAGATCCAATCTCATAGCCAACTCTTCCCTGAGAAGGAAACAACACAAACACAGAGATCAATGTAGTGAGATATGGGCATCCATAGATCTTGGACTCACAGTACCACTAAACTAGAGTTCCCTGGGGATAAGTTAGCACATACACCTTGGCTTACTTTGCAAAGACCCTAAGATTGAAAACATTAAGCTCACATTCACCTCCTTTTGCTGCTAAAATTAGTCTTTAGAATAGATGCACAATCATAACCACAGGTTGCTGAATGTAGGGATTTTTTTTTTCAAGAGAATGAGTCCAGACGTGATTATTAATGTACTTTCTTAAATTTATGCGAAGGCAAAGTATATTGATGCTTTCCCCTTCATATAGATATTCTATACTTTGTCAGTCAGACATATGATCATGTGAAATTCTTACACCATGATCCTCTTAGCATTTTGTTGGTAGAGAGAACAATACTAGTAAAAAAAAAAAATAATAAAGTCAATTTAATACTTGTGTCTGAATCAGTGGAAAAGTGCAGCTGGACATCTATCTTCTTTTTTTTTTTTTTTTTTTTTTTCCTGTTGCCTGTGTCTCTGTCATACTCTCTTTTCCTGTTTTCTGGATTTTATACTCTCACTGTCTCCCTCTCCCTTCTTCCCCTTTCCATTAGATCACAATTCCCATTGCCCTCTGGAGTTATGTGAGGCTTATTAAAAGTTCAGTGGGGGGAATTTTTCGATTAGTAAAATACTATGCACCTCCTGTTTCAAATGCCCACTATAAAGTCTGCACATCACAGAGGAAGTCGATTTAACTGAAACTCTACCCCATCATTGAAGTTATTACAGCAACAATTAAGATAAATAGGAAACCATTAAGATGTTGTAAAACTGCTCACAATCTGTTTACCAAAAATAGGAGACTCAGAATATTATTGGATCTCCCTCTAATAAGATGAAAGAGTTGGGCTAGCTGAACACTGGGACCCAGGACCATGAGGAAAGCTGCTTTTTGCTAGTCTCCAGGCTTCACCTGAAAGTTTCTTTCAAAGCATTCAGCATAGGGGAAACTAAATCTGCCCTTCCCTCCACTAGGCTGTTTAAATCAAGTCATTTACACCCCACTCACAGCTAGATCAAAGGAATATCTTTAAAGGGGTGGGGTAATAGTAAGTCTGGGGGAGGGACTACAATGTCCCCCTCATCTGATTCTTGTAAGGAAAGTTTTTTTTTTTTTTTTTTTTTTAAGGTGGACACTAACCCCAACTCAGGCACATTTCCCCTTTTTATTCTTAACTTGTATCCATTTGCAATATATGATATAGTCACATAATATGCTAATGGGTATTGGATTTTGAACATCTATTTTAAAGTTTCTTACACACACACACACACACAGAGAGAGAGAAAGAGAGAGAGAGAGAGAGAGAGAGAGAGAGAGAGAGAGAGAGAGAGAGAGAGAGAGAGATAAGAGAGAGAGAGAGAGAGAGAGAGAGAGAGAGAGAGAGAGAGAGAGAGAGAGAGAGAGAGAGAGAGAGAGAGAGAGATAAAGAGAGAGAGAGAGAGAGAGAGCTAAAGGAGGGGGATGGGTCGAGAATCGGGAAGGCCAAGTTTAGCCATTCTCCCATTATGAAATCCGCTATTTCTGTATCCTGTTGGGAGAGAATTTTAGAATGCAAAATCAACTATAATTCGAAATCCACGCTACATGCTAAAGTATTCATAGTATGCTCTCTGCTTTAAAAGGGGAGTCATTTTTCTCTTTTAAAATTCAAATTAAAAAGCTTAAGTCGTATTTGAAGTAGCTGGTTTAAGCTTGTCAAGTAGTTCTCTAAATATGTTTGCACTGCTCCGACACCTTGCGTATCTTTCTTTCTCTCTCTCCTCAACTGGGTAATATTTCCTCCTGACCCTGGCTTTCCCCCAGTAAAAGCAAGCTATAAACCAAATGAGTTTTGGATTGGGATAAAGCAAGATACTACGATATACCTCCCAAATCGAGGATCAACTTCACCGGATTAGCTGAATTAGCACGGTGCATACTTTCTCTCCCTGTCTCTCAAATATATATATATATATTGTAAGAGTGATATAGAGTGCATTGAGGATCTAAGGATCGGAACAGTTTGTTGCACTCTATATCACTCATTTAAAATTCTGTATCAACTTTATATAAGGAATGCAGTGCCCATAGTTTGTCATGCATACATAGCCAATTTTAAGAGCATTAATTAAATACACAAATTTAGCAGGCACACATATATAAAACATCGCATGACTCCAGGTTTTTACTCGGATACATATTTTGGGAGTTCTCAAATAAGAATACTTTGATCTTTTTAAAGGACTTTGCTGTAGGGCTAAATCTCTAAAGTCCACTGGGAATACTGTAACTGATATCCCACAGGCTTGTCTGTGAGTATGAAGGGAGTTCAGGGAGTCAGACGAAAATAGTTCATGATTTGTTGTAGACTTCACCAGAGCCAGCGCTACCTGCCTTAGGCCAGAGAAGTATGCAGCAAATATAGCCCGCGAATCCAGGACCGGAAAGTTGGACCAATCCTTTGGGTATGTGCTCGCTTGTGAATGTAGTTGTCTACAAGTCTGTTAGACAGAGTAGCGCTGTCTGTTCTAGGTAGGTAAGCTGGTTTTCCAAAATAATTTAGAAAAGAAAAAGAAATTGGGTATGATGATGGGAGGGCAGAAATCGCCCTACCAAATTTTGGTCCCTTTGAAGTAATAGCGGGATTGATGGGACGGGGAGTAATAGAAGTCGATAAAAAGGAGTAGGGGCGTGTGGTGGGGATGGGAGACTGGAGAAGGTGTAAGAGTTTAGGCAAGTTCCGGGACAGTAAGAGGGTCCTGGAACTAAGGCCGGGAGACCCCTGCAAATGATGCACGGGTCCGACCCCTCGCAGCTCTTCCGCTTAAGCCTAATCTTCCTGGCGGGAGGACTACTCCGGTAAACCATGCCGAAAATGGTAGGTATAGGTTCCTTTTCCTGCATACCTGCTTGTCTTATCTGTACATTTGTCTTTACTTCCCAGACACCTCTTTGCCCGTGGCTGTCAAAGCCTAATTGTGTGTGTGTGTGTGTTTGTGTGTGTGTAGAAGGAGGGGGCCTCCTAGGAGAAAAGACAGTACCTGGTGAAAACGTCGGGATAATGGGTTTTTTGGAAAGCCCGCTCCAGTTCCTCCAGCTGATAACTGGTGAAGGTGGTGCGGTAACGCCGCTGCTTCCTCTTGAGCAGGCCCTCTTCGGAATCGCTGCCCAGCAGACAAGCACACACTGTCCTCGCCGTCTTTGCCCTCGCCGTCCTCGCCCGGGTTGCAGCAACAGTTCCTCTTTGGGGGACAGCTCCCCGCCCTCCGCGGCGGCGGCGGCGGCGGCGGCGGCGGCGGCGGCAGCGGCGGCGGCTGCGGCGGCTGCGGCGGTGGCAGCCGGGCAGCGCCTGGGCTCCTTCAGGAGGCCTCTGCCGTCGTCCTCCAGGAGCTCCTCCTCGTCGTCTTCCAGAAGCTCTTCTTCTTCGTCGTCTTCCTCTTCGTCCTCCAGCAGCTCTTCCTCATCGTCCTCCGGGCCTGGAGGACCCGAGGAGGCGGGCAGCAGCCGAAGCTCCTTGCCCCAGCCTGTCGTCGGGGTGCGGGGCGCCTCCTTTGCTCCCCAGCTCGTCCAGAGCGGGCGGCGGCGGCACGAAGGGGGCCCCGTTCTCCCGGTACGACTTGCTGCGGCTGATGCTAACCTGTGGCGCTTGGCTGATTTTGAGCGGTGTCCAGGCGGAGGTGGCCCCAACCCCGGCTCGGCCCCGGCCCCGTCGGGCCTGTCTCCTGACCTCTGCTGCTGGGGCTCCCCGCGCGGCCCGCAGCGGCCGCCGCCGCCGCCGCTGCCGCCGCCGCCGCCGCCGCCGCCGCCGCCGCGCCTTGCAGGAGGCGGCCCCCGCCCGGACCGTAGAGGCGCCTAAGCTTGGGGGGCAGATGAAGTTCCGCTTCGAACTGGGGATTACTGCCCTTCGGGGAGCCTGCTGAGGGAGGAGGAAGGAAAGGGCAGAGAAAACAGGGTGGACAAGGAAGGAGAAGGGAGAGAGACCGACAGACGGTCGGTCGGCACCCCAACAGCAGGGACAGAGGGAGAAAAGAGAATGGGGTGGGGAGAAAAGGAGAAGGACATAGTAGATCAATGTCAGTGTCCCGGGCACAACTACCAGCTGTCACGCAAAGGAAAGTTTGGCATCGGTTTGTCCCATTTCCCCCTTGTCTCAATCCTCAGATCTCCCACGACTCACATACTCAGTTCTACTAAGACCTTCTTTCCCCAGAGAAATCATACAAGAATCCCTGGAATCATTTTGGGGGGTTTCCACCTCCGGCTAGTTCAATTCTTAATAATGTCTCATGGTTTTTCCCCCCTCCTCCAATATATTGGCAGGGGATCGAAACGAGGGCCGAGGGAACTGGCAGGCCCTATTCATCCAGATGCACTAGGAAACATCACACGGGACAGTTGGCACGGTGCCCATAGTTTTCGACTCCCAGCTCACTCTTTCTTCACTCCCCCCACTTTATTAGAGATAATTGTGCGTTCATTTTTTCTGAACCCCTAAAATGTTTTGGGAAAGAATACATTCTGGCACCGAAATAACTTTAAAAATAAAACTTAAAACTTTGCTAATTACGTTGCTCCCCGCTTTTTTGCGGCTTAGGCGAAATGGCCCTGGGGCACTGCTGTTAATCCTTGGCTGGCAAACGAGAGAGGGGAGCTGCCCCAGCTGGAGGCCGCTGGAGCGGCAGACAGACCCAGGAGGTTCTGGGAGCCCTGATCCATCCATCTCCTGCCAACCTCCGGGGTGGGGTGTGGGGGAGAAATTCTTTCTACTGAAACAAGAAAAATTCCCCAAGAGCAAATATGCCTTTAAAAAGAAGTGGGGAAGAATGGGGTATGTGTGAATAGAAGAGTGTTAAAGGAAAAGAGCCTGCCAAAGAGTCTGCTTGGGGCTCTTTCCATTCGAGGAAGCTCCTGACACAGGTGCTGCCACAAGCTTTAAAAAAAAAAAAAAAAAAAAAGAAAGAAAAAAGAAAAGAAAAGAAAAGAAAGAAAAAAAGAAAGAAAATGGAAAAAGTCAGTTTTCTTTTAAATGAATGACTTTTTCTCCTGTCCCCCCATCCCCGCCCTAGTTAGTCTCCTTTTCCCCAAAGAAAACACACATTAGCTTGACTGCCAGCTTTAAGAAATCTTCGGGGATTTTCTTCCTATTCTCTAGATATTCACCTCCTTTCCAAATTTGAATAGAGATTTTGGGAGATGCTGTAAAATAATTATTCTGCACTTTGTAAATCACCATTTGAATGAAAATCGCAGAACCTCATCTGGAGAGACAGAGACGGAAACAGACACAGACACAGAGAGAAGAAAAGAAGAAGAAGAAGAAGAAGAAGAAGAAGAAGAAGAAGAAGAAGAAGAAGAAGAAGAAGAAGAAGAAGAAGAAGAAGAAGAAGAAGAAGAAGAAGAAGAAGAAGAAGAAGAAGAAGAAGAAGAAGAAGAAGAAGAGAGAAAGAAACAAAGAAAGAAAGAAAGAAGAAGAAAGAGAAGCAGGAGAAGGAGAAGGAAAAAAAGGAGGAGGAGGAGAAGGAGGAAAAGGAGAAGAACAAGAATAAGAAGAAATCCCCTCGGAAAGCTGTATTTTTTGTGTGGTTCAAATATCGTAAGATAAAATTTCAGACATCCCAGTTAGACATTTTCAGCAATGCTTCAATTAAAAGGGTCCTAAGAAATATGTAAGGGGGGGGAAATGGATCGTGAGGAAAAGAAACGGAGAGAAATTACATCTCTCCCCAGCCCCGGTTTGCTTTTTTTCGGATATCCTCAGATTTCGGCTGTTTTGAGATTCTCCAAGTCGTTTCTCGAAAGATTTTGATCTCGGGCTATACATGCCATTTCTGATTTTTTTCCCTACACACACCAACACCTATCTCCAATACTACCGATATATTACTTTTATAATACAGTTATATTAACCTAACAACCAGAAACGCTTCACTATAATCTGGAGAGAGAGAAATCTACTATCAAAGGCATTTAAAAAACAAACCAAAAAAAAAAAAAAAAAAAAAAAAAAAAAAAAAAAAAAAAAAGGTCCCTTTTAAAAGGGTGGGTATCAAGCAGCAAAGTTTACAGCAGGCCTTAAGAGATCTATCTTTTCTCTTCTTCCTCAGTCCCTCTCCCTCGTTCCCAAAACTTCTTCTTTCCCCAAAACAAAATCAAAATCCACAATAACTGAATTTCGGGAGTGATTTTTTTTGGCTGTCGCGATTTGCAGTCCGAAGGATTGAAAGGTTTGTTTCTTACCTTGCGCGACCTTATCCTGATCTGTCCGGTTAGACAGAGAAGGCAGGCTCTGAGCAGCTCCTAGCAATCTCATTTTACAGGGACTCCGCCTGCCCAAGATGCTGTCTATGCAGTAGGAGGAGAGCAAAGTTGGAGATTTACTTTTGCATTCAGGCCTCTCAGAGCAGCTCTCCTCTTGGTACTGATTGCTCATGGTTTTTGGCTTTTCCCCTTTTCGTAACGAGCTGGGAGGTTGCTGCCTCTCTCGGAAGGCTGGCTTAGGATATGTGAGTGGGGGGGAAATGGCTGTCTTTTTTTTTTTTTTTTTTTTTTTTTTCTTTTTGGTTTGGGGGTTTGAGGTTTTTTTTTTCCTTGTTGCTTTCCCCGCCCCACCCCCTAAGCTGCTTGTTTTAATCCCCCCTCCGGCGGCTCCCACACTCGCCCCTCTTCGTGCTCAGGACACCAGTAACAAGTGTAGTGAGCAGCAATTGCTTTGCTCCGGAGTCCCTCTCCTCCACGTGCTGGGAGTCGTCCTCTCATTGGTTCTCGCCAGAGGCTGGGCAGCCTCGGGCTACAGGTTAGAAGTAAAACTCGACATGGATTTCCCGGAGACACTCCTTAAATACCATCACCAAATAAAAGTTCATAGCCCTATCCTTTAAAAGAACTTTTTTCCCTTTCTTTTATTAAAAACAAAACAAAACTCTCGAATGCCTTATCTGAAGCTCTGGTACCCCAAGCCCATCCTCTCTAGGCTGCTTTTAATGGCTCTTATACTGTGGGAAAGCCATTTCTGACGCTATGGTCTCTCAGGGTTTCGTGAAAGTAGATAGAGGACGTAGGAAGAAGGCCAAAAGACCGGAATGACACATCAAAGCCGAACTCAAACAAACAATGCATCTTAAAGCCTCCGAGGTATCCAGCATACTGCACAATTTTTAAAAGATTTGCTTTCGTTAATGCTGATGACAATGGCCATCCGAGAGACTAAAGCGTGGGCAAGGCTGAATAAACTCTGTGGTCCGTCTCAGCATACCCACAAAACAATATAATGTGAACTCCAGGTTTTAATGTTAATGTCCCTCAACCCCAAGACGAAAGACACATTACTTACTGATCTTTGTTGTTTTCCTAACCTATTTGAAATGGGGAGAGGGAGAATTGTTAAAATTTAAGTTTCGCAACTAACAAAATGGGGGAATTTATTTAAAACCAGAGGAGAAAGAAGAAACCGCCAAACACTAGGTCTGGAGGATTTCCTTCAGGTCTCTCTAAACTTCCTTTTATCCTCCTTTATAGAGTTTACAAATTCTGCTCCCGGCATCGCATCAAAGTTACATCATTATAGAAACCTGAGTGAGACCACACTGAACAGAGATCTCATGGAAGGTTAGTTTGGGACACGGAGGGTGGCAAAGGAATAGACTCATTAAGCTCTGAACAACAGGGGGCTATGTTCCAGTCTCATCGTTATCGCCTAAAATAGAAGACCCGTGATTCTCCCTGCTAATATATCTGTTCTGACTATGAGTTGATGGCACAGATGAGGGTCCCAAGGAAGGACGAGTGGGATAAAGCCCTAAGGATTAGGGGGCATTTCTCCGAAAACAGCTTTGACAGTTAGCATCACAGACACACACACGGACGCACGCACTAAAAACAAACAAACCAACCCCAAACTGAGGAGTCCGACACCCACAATATCAAGATCTGAACCAAGATTTAAAATTGTAAACTCGAGACAGCGAAACCCTTGTATTTATTCCGCCTCTGCCGGGCTTCCATAGACTTTCCAGCAGCTGCGGCATAGTTTAGGGCCCAGAGGAAAGATAGAGAAACGCTAAACTGGAGGGGGGGGGGGAATTGAGTGGTGGGACGGGAGGTGTTTTAGAAGGGGATTGGGGGAAGGGTAATCCATGTCGGGTTTTCCTCTTTTTCATCTTTCCCCATTCAATGTGTCAAAGAAGAAGCATTTTTACAAAGGGTTATACTTGAATTGCATACAGTCAGTATTTAAAAATACAAGGATTCATAATTGGAATTTTCTCTGTAATAAACATCTGGATAACTCTTTTAGATGCTAATGGGTGATAGACATTCGGCTGGTTTGGCAGAAGTATTTAATATACAACTTGAGAGGGATGAAGTGATGATCACTGCAACATCAATCCCTTGGGGGATATTGCAAAGCTCTCTCTCCTCTCATCGAAGATTTTTAGTTTTCTTCTCTTTTAGTCGGTTCTGCTGGATGGGGAGGGGATGGAGAATAGAGGAGGGGCTTGGTGAGAGGTGACGACGAAGTCGAGACATCTCAGACACTAGACAGTGAGGCATTTCTGGAACTGAAAGACACCTGGTGAAGCTTTTTCCTATTCTTCATTTCCCCTTTAAAGCACCCTCACTCCCAATTTATTCCCCTTGGTTCTAAGTAACCAATGACGCCATTATTAATAGTATCTTAAATTTAGTACGTTGAATTGATCTGTCTCAGTTTAAATAGTTCCCCTCCTTTTCAGTTTAAATGGGCTTAATATATGAAAACAACCATTACCACTCACAAAAATGCACATTGACTTAGTCCTTTCTCTTTTCTCGAAAGCAGATCTTTTAAAGACCTATTTCTCTTTCTTCTGAACAAGGAACCCACTTGAGAATACTCTAAGATTACTTCTAGGGTTCTTACCAGAAGAGTTAGTTACTTTCCATTTTCCAGCCAAAACTACGCGTTGGAAATCCACAAGATCCGTTTTAATTCTCTTCTTAACTTTGTGTCTCTGCAAAGTATATGCAGGAAAAGGACAGAAACCGACAATAAGGATAATGTGAAAAGATTAACAGAAGTTTTCTTTTGCTTTATTTTACTTTGTCTTTGAAGTGTCCAGTGTCTTACACCTGAAGTAGATGATCTTTAATATCTGCCGTTTTACTATTTTAAACAGGAAGAGAGAGAGAGAGAGAGAGAGAGAGAGAGAGAGAGAGAGAGAGAGAGAGAGAGAGAGAGAGAGAGAGAGAGAGAGAGAGAGAGAACAAGAAGAAAGTAGTAGTTTGGCATTAGAGTAGGTATAGGTTCCTATTTTAACTAACCATTGTTAAAAGAGTAAGTTAAAATATAATTTTCTGATTAATGACTACTGAAAACAAATAATAATCAGTTTTTAGAAAACAAGTGATATAGCCCAAAGTCTTTCTTTCTTTTCATAGTATAAAAAAGATCCTTTCCACTTGTTTTTCCTGCTGTTTTATTTTCTTCCAGTTTTCTGATCATGTTTCCGAAATGCCTTTCTAGAGTGAGAATGCATTTCTGGAGGAAAGTCCATTTAGCTCAGGGAGAATGGCCTGACCTCAGTCACAGTTTACAACTAGCAGCCCTGAAATTATCATTGTTACAATTCAATTATCAACTTCAACAAGCTACAATTTGCTCTTTTTCTATTTGTTCCTCTTCAGTAATTGTCATTCTTTAAAGACACAGCAATTAAAAAAAAAAAACCCACCCAGAAAGAAAGTTTGCTGACATATTTAGTAGAGAAATAACCTGTATTCTTACTAAATCAGAATCTCACCAGAATTTGTGACTGAAATTTTTAGATTTTATACTATTTTTAACAAACCATAATACAAAGAAATAATTAATAATTTGAGCAAATAGTAGACAAATCTAAGTCTCTAACTACAAGAAAGGAGTAAGATAACTTTTTTTTAGTTTGACCATAAATTTGATGTTTGCTGAACTTAAAAGTCAGCATTTTATCCTTCTTGCTTTTTAATCACTTATCAAATTAATTGCATTTCAAGTGTGAATGTTGTACATAATTAAGCACTGTTATTCATGATCCCTAGGATATGAAGTCTTTCAGATGTATAATTATTAGCTTTTTTTTTTTTTTTTTTTTTTTCCCCCAGTACAGCTCCTTTCTTTGAGAAAATGGTTTCTGGATGCCTCTCTTCCATAATCAATAACTAAAGAAAAACTGGCAATCCTAGATCGGTTTGTGAGAATAGAAATCTATGGTTTATTGTGTAAATTGAAGGGTTTTTTTTTTTTTTTTTTTTTTTTTTTTTTTTACCAGAACTGGAAACAATAATTTCCTAAAGAGGGGAATGTTTAAAAAAATCTTCCTTTATATGACGATAGTTAATTTTATATTATATTTTCAAAAATTATATTGGCAAGAAATGAAGAATAAGGTTGTGGCAGTTAAGTGCCATTATACTGGGAAAAATGTGTTTGGTAGAGTTAACCTCGATCACTTTCACTTGAGATGTTTTAACATATTGTGCAATATACACATAGATAAATAAAGCTGTAATGGGCTTCAAGCAGCACCGTTCTGCTAGGGTCCCCTTAAATTAAGCTCAACCTCTTCAAAACATATATTTAAACAATAGAAATAAACTTCATTGGAGTCTGACGACCAATTTTGGAACCATTGGAAGGGAAGACAATGAGTCCTGATTACATGCGAGGATTCTCTGTGATGTGATATCGCCTTTGCCAAGTCATTTTGTTGTTTTATTTATTTTTTTTAAAACAAACTTTCATTCATTTATGGTCTTCTGCAACCTGCTAATTTAACACTGGAGCGCGTTATTGCAGTGTTAGGAGGAGAGAAAGAGGGAGAGAAAACAACAATACTGCAATGATCCAAATGATACAGTAGAATTATAGCAATTATAGTTCTACTTGTAGAAGAAAACCTTGCTGAGATCAGCCAAACAAACTGATGCCTTGTAAGGATAACAAGCTTGTGGATTGACAGCCAACGCTGAGAAAGGCAGGAGGGCACAAACGGAAATATTTGCCTTTTTTTAACTCCAACCAGTCAAGATTAACCTCCTCAAACGTTGCTTTCATAACAATATCCACTTCAGCTCGATGAATCCAGAACACGGTATATATTTTCTTCACAACTACAGGTTTATCCGCCTAAAAGTGTGATAACAGGACGATTAATATCACTCTCTTAACATTCACTTTCTCCCTCCTTTTCCTCCTTCACTCCTCTTTCCACACAAGGAAGCTTTCGACAAATTATTTATTTATTTGTTTATTTAAAAAGAAACGATTGTAGGGGATGTCCAAAGGGACTGATAATTGGATTTCCAGTGCAACCTCTTCAGATAGTTTAGTTTATCCTTCTCTCGGATCCTCGAGTCCTGTAGGATCTGTTAAACTGGCATTCAATTCTTTGGCTAGGAGTGAATTGTTAGAAAACACCTCTCAGAAGTGTAATCTCAAGCACAGCAGAGTCCCCCGAGGTAATGGACCTGGCTTGTCTAATTAATGCGGTGCAAATAAAGTAACTTTTTCTTTGCAAACTTTGCCACTTTCGGAGGGATTGGTGGAGACACTGAAGGAGAACAGACAAAAGAGAAAGGGGAAGGGGTGGGGGGAGGGGGAGAGAGAGAGAAGAGATTCCTCTCCCTCCCCCCATTTCCCTATATTCACCCTATAACATTTTCTAGCTTAGATTCACACTGAAGGGAAATATAGCAGCAGTTCTCTCCCTTCGGCTAGGAACTCAATCCCGCACATACAAAAAAGGTGTGTACATACATGAATGTATGCATTCAAGTAGATGGTTTCTAAACCTCTTCACAGATCAGCACCAATTCCTCTCCAATTTTCCCTAGCTTTCTACACCGAGCCAAGTGTTCCAAATTCAGATCGGGAAACTTCTAATCGGGTTGATGACTGGTTAGTCCTATGTACGCAGGAGCTGAAAAGAGAGATGGAACGTCTACCACGCAACTGCTGCGTCCTACAGCCCGTGGCGCAGGGGGGTCCCAGCTTTCCTCGCTTCCTTGGACCGCAGAAATCAGACACCAGAGCTTGGCGAGCTTGGTAGAGGATGACGGTGCAGGGAATAGGGAGTTGTATGTGTCTCTCTCTCTCTCTCTCTCTCTCTCTCTCTCTCTCTCTCTCTCTCTCTCTCTCTCTCTCTCTTCTCTCTCTCTCTCTCTCTCTCTCTCTCTCTCTCTCTCTCTCTCTCTCTCTCTCTCTTTCTCTCTCTCTCTCTCTCTCTGTCTCTTTCTCTCTCTTTCTTTTTCTCTCTTTCTCTCTCTCTCTCTCTCTGTCTCTTTCTCTCTCTTTCTTTTTCTCTCTTTCTCTCTCTCTTTTTTCTTTCTCTTTCTCTCTCTCTTTCTCTTTCTCTCTTTTTCTCTCTCTTTCTCTCCTTCTCTCTCCATCTCCTTCTCTCTGTCTCTGTGTCTGTCTTTCTCTGTGTGTCTCTGTGTGTTTCTCTCCCTTTTTGTGTCTCTCCCTCTCTGCCTCTCTCTCTGGGCATGTGTTTCTGTCCCTGTATTTCTTTCTCTCACACACAGAGAAAAAGAGAGAATGAGTTAGAGAAAAAGAGAGACACAGAGAGACATACAGAGACAGAGCGAGAGACAGAAATAGAGAGAGAGGGAGAGAAAGACAGAGACAAAGAGACAGAGAGACAGAGACAGAGAAAGAAGGAGGAAGGAGAGACAGAGAGAGGGGGGAAGGAGGGAGGAGGGAAAGGGAGAAAGAACATTTGTGGGATAGTTGAAGTTATTTTGATTAGTTTCCCTCTTCATCAAGACAAGTTAGGCACATGTGCCTCCCTCCCTGGTCCCCCCCCCCCCACCCTGTGCCCAGATGACTTGGGCATCACACTCACTTCCCCTGGGTGCCTCTCGGAACTGCAACAAGAGCTCTCCCCCTAGTGGGTACTTGGAGGTTGGGCTCGTGCCCTGCTCCCAGCTCCAGACTTGTAAGCTGGCAGATTGAAGTGTTCATGAGGAATGAATGGGGGAAGAAAACAAAAGCTCTGGAAACATTTCCAAGTGTTCAATAAAAGACCCATCTGTACCTTTCTTTTCCATAGTATTCGCAATTAATATCCACCCCGTGCAGATTATAGGGAGATAATTACTATATGGAATTCTTGTTCTAACAACTCAGGAACCATAGTCTCTGCTTATGAGATAATTGGGGGAGGGAGAGTGGAAGGACAAACATGCAGAGGGTACAACAGAGTTCAGATTAGGCGCACAAGAATAATGAACCATCACTATCAGTGTGCTGATCACCTCATAGGGCCCTCTCTCACAGATGCTTTAGTGTTGGTAGTAGTAGATTTAGGCCTGGAAAAGACCTAGAGTTGAGCTAGATAACTCCTTAATTACATAGATCAGAATATCTAGACAGGTGGAGTGTGATTGGGTGCCCACAGTCATATAGCTAGTAAATAAGAGACAGAATTTGAATCCAGGTCTTCTGATTGGAAATATAGCAGGACCAGTGTTGACAGTCCAACAGTCATTGAATTTGAATCAAGGTCTGGAATGAACCTTGGAAATCAACTAGTCAAAACACATCATATACATAAAAGAAAGTAAAAATAGGTACCCAAGGTCACGCAGACAATAAATATAAAATTTGGGATTTTGAACCAAGGATCAGACTTCATGTACTTTCTTAATCTTCAAATGGTTATTCAATTATCTGAAGTGTTTCTCAACATCTGTAAAATAGATGTTATTATCTACATTTACATATGAGGAGACTAAAGCTAAATTTAAGAAGTGAATTTCTTTATCCAAGATCACATAGTAAGTATCCCACAAGTATCAGAGGCAATCTTGACTCCAGTTCCTGTGGTTTTACTCTCTATTATTTCTTGCCACAAGAAATACTTATCCTAGAGACACCAGCAGGTGAGAATGTGAGAGGCCAGCAGAGCCTTGTGTTTTTTGTTTTTCTAAATAAGGAGTTATTTCTAACCTCCAATACATCTTTCCTTAGAGAAATGTCCTCACTAAAGGTGCTCTCTCCTAACTTCTCATTTCAGGTTACCACAACAGCAGTCTATACAGATCTTCTCAATCTTTCTGGTGGCAGTATTCACAGTGGAAAGCCTGTAGCTTTAATTTCAAAAGCTTACTTTATATATATACATATATATAAAACAAGCCACTCCTTCCTTTTTGGTCTCTTTGACCCTTGGAAACTGGAATATATGTGGAGGAGGACCAGCTGGGATCTTTTCCAGGACACATTTTTGGGATATTTCCCTCCCTTGTAGGAAACAAATTTTTTGGAAGCTTTACCTTAGTACTTGGAGGAGGGTAAAATTTTGGTGAAGAGTTTAAATAAAGAAAAATTTCACCTTCTCTCATGCATACCAAATGGTAGAAGGAATGTTATTTACTATGCTCTTCATGTATGTTAATCCTAACTCATTAATCAGAATTTTTTTTTTTTTTAATCGTGCTTCTTAAGGCAATGGTACAGCATCCCAAACTCCAGATCTGCTGGATCTGATTTTTTTTTTTTTTTTTAAGTTACCCTAAGGCTATGGGTCAGGCAAGGGCGGGAATTAAGAGAAGTCCTAAAGGTCTGGTTCAGTGGCCTATTTTGTGTATTGTTTTCCTAATTGGTTACTTGAGCCCTGGGACTTTTCCTCCTCAGAAAACTGGAGCGTTCTTGTGGGCTGGAGATGGGGGTGGGGGAACAGATGAAAGGGGTCATGTGGGATGAGGGAGTTAAGTCTCCTACGTGTTTAATTAAGAGTTCTATTGTGTTGCAGTGAGAAAGGAAGATGCAGCAACTTAATAGCATTCTGCTCCCTTTATCACAAAATAACCTGCAAGAAAGAAAGCTTGCAACTAAAACAGAGTCAGCTATATAATAGATACCATTAAAACTGTAGCTCTTCTGGAATAAAGATATCTAATTTCCTGTTGCAAGCCACTTACTCTATCAGAAAACACAAATAGCTGAGCAAAAAGAGGAGGAGGAGGAAGAAGAAGAAAGGAAGGAGCCCTAAATAAAAATAAGTAAAAAGTGGCTGGTTCAGACCAATCATTTGACATTATGTTTCTTTCAGATCTCTTCAAATACCAAAACAAATACCAAATACCTTCCCTCTCCCCTCAGACTCTTCCATCTCACCTCAGCTCCACATCCTTAGATCAAACTCAACCTTTTCTCCCCCAGGAAATCGTAGACTGACTTTTATCCTAGCTTTAGTGAAAGCTGAAGGAGAACATCCTGGCATTCAAATCTAACTAGACACTGGGATCAAGGCCACATAACAACTAGTTGTATGGCCTAGAGCCAGGAGTTGATGATTCTTTGTTCACAAGGAAGAGATCTTTATGTCTTTCTCCTGTTTCTCCTTATCAAACGCTGAATATTTCCCACTCTGACCTGAATTCCTCAATATAGTAGAAAAAATACTGAACTTAATGAAAAGTTTTGGCTTTGGATAAACCACAGTATTCCTAGGCCTTGGTTTTTCCTCCGTTATAATGAATAGGTTAGACTAAATAATCCATAAAAATACTTCCAACTCAAGACCCTATGAATGTCCCTTCCCTCTGAAAAACTGGATGCTTTACACAGAAGAAGTTAGGACACCCTCTGGAAATGACATTCTTGGTTATAGTTGAAAGGAAGCTCGTGACTTAGTGGGCACAAGGATTTTAGCCGAATAGGCTTTTGGTGATCATCTAGCCCAACTTTTTAAATTTCCTTAGAGAGTGTGGTTTGACCTTCACTCCCAATGCAGACATTGCTGCTAGTCACTAGTATTCTTGGAATACCCCAAATCCTTTGCTCCTCTAAAATCACAACATCACCTTCTGGTTAAATGAGAAGAGACAGATAACAGATGCTCTCCTTTCCCCTTTCCTCCAGCAGTTCCCTCTCCGGGGCTTGGCTGAAATTGCTCTCTCATCTGAACAGCAAGACATTACTTGAGTGATTTGAGAAGCAAAAGGAGAAACTACAGTGCTCTATCTTTCCAGGCCATGATAAAGACTTTAAACTATGGGCCAGTGACTAAGGCAGGAAATGTGTCATTAGGTTACTTAATTATCAGAGTTCCAGGCTAGGCAGAGATATCCTGAAGGAGTCATGGATTGAGCTCCTACCCCAAGCCAACAGTGAGAAGTCTTCTAGGAGTATAGTTTTGGAGCTTAGACCTCTGGATCTAAGGCTAGATCTAGAGTAGATCAAAGACTCAGTCCCCTACCTAGGAAACCAGTATAAAAATTCTTCCAAAGAAGTGGGAATCACAGACTCAGCCCTTCAAATAGGTCAACTTGCTTAGAGAAAACCGTCAGAAGAATGGCCAAACTTAACAAAGGAGAAATTATTGTGAGGCCATAAATCCAGAAGAGGAGAATAATTCTATAACACCTATGAACAGAACTTCAAT
The DNA here is from genome assembly GCF_048593235.1 of Sminthopsis crassicaudata. Taxonomy (NCBI): domain Eukaryota; kingdom Metazoa; phylum Chordata; class Mammalia; order Dasyuromorphia; family Dasyuridae; genus Sminthopsis; species Sminthopsis crassicaudata. The sequence continues at coordinate 293,300,970 of NC_133619.1, read as the reverse complement.
ACAGCTTGCCCACAAGATCAATTAGAATTCCTTGAAGAAATGATGCAACAGTTTAAAAACAGCATTTCCTTTTTTTTTAGTCAATAAAATTAACTTTAATTAAGTTATGAGGTAATTAAAAAGATGAAACTCATAAAATTCTCTTATTTAAAAAAAAACAAAAAACAACTCCCAAATCTTGAATAAAACCCTAGTTATTCTAAGACCTTTTTCATTTCTGTGTATTCCCAACTAGTCCTTCCTCCATCTCAATCCCTTTGTACAGTTAATAGACATGAGTCACAGAGAATTTATAACTGATCTTAGAAGAACAGTATTTTCAATGAAATAAGCATAATGGAGCAAGGAACTGGAAATACAGAAAAGAGTTCAAAAGAGAATCAGTAGCTTAGCACAATCACTACAAAAATCTTACCTAAGTAACAAATGCACTCAAAAATTAGAATGGACAAGACAGAAATTCATGATATCAAGAAGAAACGAGTAAAATTTATACTGACAATTTTAAAAAGGCAGAAGAAAGTATAAAGAATCTCTATTACAATCAACCAGGTCAAGGAGAGATCATTTAAAAATCACTGAACTCCTAAAAAGCCATGATAACACACACACACACACACACACACACACACACACACACACACACACACACACACCATACAAATCCTTAGATATCATCTTTAAAGAAATCCTAAAATGAAACTGTCCAAATCTCTTAGAATCAAGGGAAAAGGTGATAGTAGGAATCCACCAGTCACTTCTTAAAGAAATACCAAAGTGAAAAACTTCTGAGAACATTACAACAAAAATCCAGAACTTCAAGGTCAAAGAAAAAAATATTACAAACAGCCAGAAATAGAATTCAAGTACCATGAAACCATAATCATGATTGCATAAGATTTAACAACTATCACAGTAAAAGAAAGAGAACATGGAATATGATATTATATTTTTAATATAATATGTACTAAATATATATTATATTTATAAAATGTATTTATACACACACACACACACATATATATATATATATAGGTTTACATCCAGAAATAACTTAAATAGCAAAATTAATTATATGACTACAGGGGACAATGGATCTTTAATGAAACGGAGGACTTCCAAGCATTTCTGATGAAAAGTTAGAGTTGAATAGAAACTTTGAAATATACACTTGGGAATACAGAGGAACTTTAAAAAAATAACTACAAGCAAGTAATCAGAAAAGACTTCATAAAGGATGAAATATTTGCATTCTAATGAAAAAGTGGAAAGACATTATATAAGCAATATGATTCTAGTACCTTATTAGTCTAGATTTGATATGGAGATTGAAATGAGGCACTTGTAAATTTATTGAACAGTTAACAAAAGCTCTACTTAATTTTAACATAGCAAAAATATGTAACAAGGATACCATGAAACTTAGCTTCTATATATGTAACCCCTTGTTGTTTCCAGAAGAAAAGACCTAGCTATATTCAACATGGTATCGTATTCTGACTCAAGAAGCCTTCCGTAAAGTTGGAAGGGTTCTGACAGAACATGAGTAGCACCTGTTAATGTCCAATGTGATAAGTCTGGCAACAGAGCTAGAATTCACCAGGAAGTTATGTCAAGAAGGGCATAATTTGAGTTTTCCAGTTCCTCTAGCCAATCTATTTCTGGCTTTGTCATTTTTTTTCTACACCCCCTAGAGTGAGGATCCCTAATAGATATTCATCTTACCTAGAGGTAGGATGAAATATTTGCATTCTGTACCAGATCTCAGGCACAGTACTTCTAGCTCTACAAAGTCATTTAACCTCAATTGGCTTGAAAGAAAAAAAAATACCAACTAGCATGTGATATTAGGAAGATCTGAATTCAAACCAGCCTCAGATACTTCCTAGCTATGTGATCCCAAACAAAGTTACTTAATCTGTTTGCCTTAGTGTTTTCAACTGTAAAATAGGAATAATAGTGGTACCTACCTCCCAAGGTTGTTGTAATGGTCAAAATAAGATAGTATTTGTAAACTGCTTAGCACAGTGCAGTGCTACAATTATTATACAAGGATCAGAGGATTAAAAAGAAAAGAAATAGTCCCTGTCCTCAAACAGCTTACATTATTTTGGTTTGTTACAGAATGTTTATTTATTTATTTATGGAGAACTAATATTTATTCATTTATTTATTTTATAGCTTTTTATTGGATAGTACATATGCACGGGTCATTTTTTACAACATTATCCCTTGCACTCACTTCTATTCCGATTTTTCCCTTCCCTCCCTCCACCCACTCCCCTAGATGGAAGGCAGTCTTATACATGTTAAATATGTTATAGTATATCCTAGATAACCATATATGTGTGCAGATCCAAACAGTTCTCTTGTTGCACAGGGAGAATTGGATTCAGAAGGTAAAAATAACCTGAGAAGAAAAACAAAAATATAAACAGTTTACACTCATTTCCCATTGTTCCTTCTCTGGTTGTAGCTTATACTGTCCATCATTGATCAATTAGAACTGAACTGGATCTTCTCTTTGTCGAAGATATCCACTTCCATCAGAATACATCCTCATATAGTATTGTTGTTGAAGTGTATAATGATCTCCTGGTTCTACTCATTTCACTCAGCATCAGTTCATGTAATCTTTCCAACCTTCTATGTATCCATCCTGCTGGTCATTTCTTACAGAACAATGATACAGAATATATATCTTGAAAACAACAATTAATTGGTTTCAAATGTAATCATGGGGCTTATTTTCCTTCCTTTTATAGAGAATCACCTTTTTCTTGTGTCTTTGCAAATATCTTTCAGGGAAGTAGACACTGTACAAATTATCCATGCAAATGACACAGCTCAGGTTTCATGATACAGATTATAATTCATCTTTTCACAGTTATCTCTTGTTTTCCTGAGGTCTATTTTTCCAGTTTTTTAATACTATTTAAGATTTTTGCATCAATTTTCATTAGGGAAATTGGTTCATAATTTTCCTTCTTTATTTTGGCCTGTCCTGGTTCAGGTAGCAGCATTATATTTGTGTCATAAAAGGAATTTGGTAGAACTCCTTCACCTATTTTTCCAAATAGTTTATATAGTAGCAGAATTAATTGTTTTTTAAATGTTTGGTAGAATTCATTTGTAATTCCACCTGGCCCTGGAGATTTTTTCTTAGGAAGTTCATTGATGACTTGCTCAACTTCTTTTTTTGTAAAATGGGACTTTTTAGCTATTTTATTTCCCTGTTTTTTTGTTTCTATTTTTTAAAGCCATATTTCACATCTTCTTCCCTACACATAACACCTTTGGCCACTTTACAATTTGTTACATCTTCCACATAAAGTATGAAAGGAAGAGAAGAAATTAAAACAAATACATTTCATTTAGTCATTTAGAGTATCCTGTGATAGTTGAAAGGTGATTGAAACTCCGTAATTAAAGAGAAATTCAACCTTATTTGTGATATTATTTTTCTTTTTAATGGGTAATAGAAAATTAGAAGTATTTGTCATTTTGAATTCCTCCTAATTAATACTTAAAAGACAGTAATCTTACTTATAGCTACAAAACACCTCCTTTCTTGAGCTGACATCAAATTTTTTTTTAAAAGATAGTGTGAATGAAACCTATAGTTTTGACTTTTCTATATGAGTGGATCAGTTAAAATATTTTTGTTCAAACTTTTTTTGGGGGAGTTGATGATACGTACTTCCACGTAGATACTTGCAGTTACAGGATAAAAAATTAGGCTAGTTTAGACAGACCAGTTTTTCTTTAATTCTAAAAGAAATATTTCAGCAACCACTTCAATGGCATTCACTGCTTCCTCTCCACTCCCATTTGAGACCTTCCCTTAATTTTTTTTCTTATGTCATATGTTTGAATTTTAGGTTTCCAGGGGCAAATGAGGTTTCTTCCTCTTTTTTTAAAACTTTTTTTTTGATAATTAAATAATATAGCTATTGAAGGATATCTCTTTGTGTTCATTATCTTCTTCCCCACAGCACCTCAACTATGCAATAAGTGGCTTGCTCCAGAAATTAGTAGATGGTTTCTTTATGTAATGAGAGAATTTCATCAGAAAGTTTCTTTTCCCTGAAATTTTATATACTCTGAATTCTATTTTCCATACAATACACATTTACTAAGCTACATTGTACTATGTGCCAGGCATTATTATAAGTACTGGGACACATATAAAAACTATAGTTCTTGCCCTCAAGGAATTTACAATCTAAGGAGGGAAGCTAAAAAGGGTGGGGGGAAAGTATCAAAGGATAGAGAGGAGGGATGATGATGGTGGTAGAATCAAAATCCAATAGAATAGCTGATGGAAAATGAAGAATTGACTAGAACTTTTGAGACCTTTAAAAAAAAGGATTTGGGAGAAGCTTTTTTTTTTTTTTTTTTGCTTGACTCTCCAGCCCTCCAATCAGAGGTACAGAGGATAATGATGAAGTGAGAGTACCAAAGCTGAAGCTATTTTCATGATGATGAAATTACGGGTGATCAACTTTTTTCCATCACAAGTTCAATGTTTTTGGGAAGTGGAAGAGTGTGTTTGTGGAAATTCCATCATTATCACTTCTTAAACTTCCCTCCTATCCTTCTTGCTCTTCTCCCTTGCATCTAGTAGTCTAGCATATTGTAAGTGCTTATTATATCTTTTTTTTTGATTGATTGATAATACTGGTAAGATTAGAAGCATTCCTGGGGTGCTGCATACATATAAATCTTACATATAGCACTATCTTCCCTAAAGCTGCCCTTGAGCATTGATGTCATCCAGAATTTTACCCTTTCCCCTTTACTTTTCTTAACTCTCAATCTCATCTAAAAAGAATTCTTTCCTCTTCTGGTTGTGACTGATTAATTTAATTTAAAACTATTTGCACAAAGAATATGAATAACTTTTTTTCTTTGCATTATACTGAAAGGTGATTAAACTATAACTTTGAGAACAGTGACATTCCATTGAGAGATTTTTTTCTTCTGTTGAAAGAGTTTCTTAAAAACATTTGGAAGAAAAAAAAGGAATCATTATTATTATCTATAATGATAAGTATAACAAAATATTTCACAGCATGTATTTTTATTTTTTTACAATTACATGTAAAAACAATTTTAATATATGTTTAAGTTTTTGAGTTTCAAATTCTTTCCTTCCCTCCCAATCCTCTCTTCTCCCCAACATAGCAAGCAATTTGATATGTTATATATGTGCAGTCATGCAAAACATATTTCTATATTAGTCATGTTGTGAGAGAAACACAAACCAAAAAACCCCAAAAGCCTCATTTGAAAAAATAAAGTAAAAAATAGTGTGCTTCGATCTGCATTCAAACTCCATCAGTTCTTTCTCTGGAGGTGGGTAGCATTTTTTTAAAGTTAAGTCCTTTGGAATTGTCTTGGTTCTTTATATTGCTGAGAATAGCTAAGTCATTCACAATTGATCATCGTACAATATTGCACAGCATGTATTTTTTAAATGCTAAATATGAATTTATTTAAACTTTTAGGCTGACAAAACATGAGAGAGAAGAGAAAGAATAGGATTTTAGAACTAGACATAATCTATGTTCCAACTCTTTCATTTTAGAGATGTAGAAATTGAGCCCTAGAGTGATTAATTTACTTGCCAAAGGTCATCCACTAGTTGGAAAATAACAACTGGGCCTTTTGACTCCTAACTTGTTCTACTGTACCCTTTGTATCCTAAATCAAAGATACAAATAAGATCCCCTTGTAATCGAGACCTTAAGTTTAAGAATATAAGCACCATGAGGCCAGGAATCATATCTGATGTAAAGTTCATATTTCCTCCAAAATCTAGCACATAGTATATACTTTCAAACAGTGATTGAATGAATCAATAAAATGAAATAATTTTAATGTAACTTCATAAACTCGAACTATGACTATGTACTATCACTAGTTCTAAAATGATTAATTTAAATAAAGCATATATAGAATAGAACATTTTGATAAAATTCTATTTTCCACAAATTACATGTAAAAACAATTTTTAATATTCTTTTAAAAAGTTTTGATTTCCAAATTCTATTTTTCCTTCTATCCTTCCTCCTTTAGATAATAAGCAATTTGATATAGATTATACATTTGCAATAATGTAAAACTTATTTTTATGTTATCCATTTTGCAGAAGAAAATCTGAATTAAAAAAAGGAAGGAAAGAAAGTGAAAAATAATGCCCTTCAGTCTATATTGGTTCTTACTCTTTTCATCATGGGATTGTCTTGGACCATTTTATTTCTGAGAAGAGCTAAATTATTCACAGTTGTTCATTACACAATGTTGCTGTTATTATGTACAATGTCCTCCTGGTCCTGCTTACTTAATTCTGCATCAGTTTTTTTTTTTAATTTTTTTTATTCATTTTTCCAAATTATCCCCTCCCTCCCTCCACTCCCTCCCCCTGATGGCAGGTAATCAATCCCATACATTTTACATGTGTTACAATATAACCTAGATACAATATATGTGTGTAAATACCATTTTCTTGTTGCACATTAATTATTAGCTTCCGAAGGTATAAGTAACCTGGGTACATAGACAGTAGTGCTAACAATTTACATTCGCTTCCCAGTGTTCCTTCTCTGGGTATAGTTATTTCTGTCCATCATTGATCAACTGGAAGTGAGTTGGATCTTCTTTATGTTGAAGATTTCCACTTCCATCAGAATACATCCTCATACAGTATTGTTGTTGAAGTGTACAGTGATCTTCTGGTTCTGCTCATTTCACTCAGCAACAGTTGATTTAAGTCTCTCCAAGCCTCTCTGTATTCCTCCTGCTGGTCATTTCTTACAGAGCAATAATATTCCATAACCTTCATATACCACAATTTACCCAACCATTCTCCAATTGATGGACATCCATTCAACTTGCAGTTTCTAGCTACAACAAAAAGAGCTGCCACAAACATTTTGGCACATACAGGTCCCTTTCCACTCTTTAGTATTTCTTTGGGATATAATCCCAATAAAAGCAATGCTGGGTCAAAGGGTATGCACAGTTTGACAACTTTTTGGGCATAGTTCCAAATTGCTCTCCAGAATGGCTGGATTCTTTCACAACTCCACCAACAATGTATCAGTGTCCCAGTTTTCCCACATCCCCTCCAACATTCATCATTATTTGTTCCTGTCATCTTAGCCAATCTGACAGGTGTGTAGTGGTATCTCAGAGTTGTCTTAATTTGCATTTCTCTGATCAGTAGTGATTTGGAACACTCTTTCATATGAGTGGAAATAATTTCAATTTCATCATTGCATCAGTTTTTTTTTTAAGTCTTTCTAGGTTTTTCTAAAACCATCCTATTTGTCATTTCTTATAGCACAATAATATGTCATTAAAATCATATGCCACAACTTGTTCAGCTGGAATTGCATATTTTTGAAGAAAAAAAATAAAGAATAAAGTAAGCAATAGAATTTTAAAACTTTTATTTCATTTTTATGTCATTATAATTTTCTTCTGATCTTCTTTCTCTTCCAAAATAGAGCTCTTTCTTGGAATAAAGTACAGCAAAGTAGACAAATGGATAACCTGACAATATATGCTTTATTCTACACCTATACTCATTCCATCACCTTATTGATAAAAGGCAGGGATTCACAAGAGAATTTTCAAGGGAAAAAAAAAACAAATGTATATGTATAATAGGTATTATGAACATATATAGGACATATATAATATATATATGTACATATATATAGTATATGTGGGAAATATCTTGTGGAAAATAAAATTTATTGTGAAAGCCTGGGTTTCATTAAAAATAGCATATTAAAAACAAAAATAATAATTATATGACATATACAGCCATTATACAGAGAACATTTGAACACTTTAAAAACAAACTGTTGAGAGAACCTGATGTTTAGTAATGATTATAATTGTCCTGCTTCATGCCATTTTCAAAAAATAGTAGCTCACTGTCATTTACAATATTTCCAAACAGTATCCTGCTGCCATCCACCATGACTGCCAGGACAGAACTTAGTTGGTACATCTATTTTGTAAGCAGATTCAGAAGAAAAAGGAATTAACAACAATAACAACAACAACAAAAAGAACAGCTCATTCTACAGATGCATCTTGACATCATCAATACTCATATATTCCTTGTAATTTTAGATTATCTCTTAGGCATGCTTAGCAATCCTCAGAAATTCCTATTTTTGTCTCTGCCAATGTTCAAAGAGGAATTCTGGGGGGACTCAGAGAGACTGAAAGGGGTTTATCAGCCCACCAACCCTCCTGCAGCCTAGCAGCTTATGCACCACTTCGGAGAACATTTTGGAAATGATGGGGAAACTGTGAGGCAGTTGCAATTGTAAACAGTAAACATGTTGAAGAGTGGAGGCTTGTGAAGAGTGAAGGGAGGGCAGGTGGGGTGTTTTCTTTGTTTTTCAACACGAAGAAAACATTGGTCTGGTTCCATTCCTGCCGTTAGGCTAAATCATGGCTTGTTTCTACCAGAGCTAACACAGCTGTCAGTTCATTTCGACCCTAGTTATGCTGCTTTAAAGGGTTTGTTAAGAATGTGCTATTTTGTTCCAAGGATTTGGAGAACACATTAAAGGCGTTGGTTGCTTGTCAAGGATAAGTCCAAGGCTGGAAACTACATGAGGAAAATCACCTGAGTAATTCAGTCAGTTCTTCCACCAATTATTTAATATAAAGATAAAATAGCAGGTGAATCTATTATCCCCAAATTGTTAAAACTATAATCTCTAAGTGATAACCCATATGCTCTAAGCAATATTCTATGTAACAAAACCCTCACTCTAGACAAGAATATAGACACACCTGGAAATTGCTTACAATTGTATTAGACCAGTTAAATATTAGGTTGTTATTAAGTTGCTTTTTCCATTATCTTTAAGTGAGTTTTTAATATGAATGAACCACTATAGCATTCTTTGAAGAAAAACATTTTAAAACATTCCTCTTATACACCTTACATCATGGAATCAAAGATCTCTCTGACAAAAGTTTAAGTCTCTAGGGTGAGTTGAACAGGTAGTTGGGCACAGAGAAATGGTGGGAAGTTTTTTGGGGGGAGATGTAACTAAATAAGACACTAGGCACTTGTTAAGTGGCTAGTATGTGCCAGGTATTGTAAAGTGCTAAGCATTTTACAATTGTTATCTCATTTGATTCTTACAAATCCAAGAGGCAGGTGCTATTATTAATTCCTTTTAATATTTGGGGGAAACTGATGCAAACAGGTTTAAGTAACTTGCCAAGAGTTACATAGCTAATAAGCATCTGAAGCTATAGATCTGAATTTAGATCTTTTTGACTCCAGTCTCGGTATTCTATCGACTGTGCCACTTAGCTTCTTCATGGAAGTTTTTAATAGCTCTTCTATAACTCCATTCAAGAATGCACTCCTGTCAGGAGTCCTATGAACACTTTCCCTCATAAATACTCCCTCTACCTTGCAATTCAAGATGACTTTGCTATGCCTGATGTAACTATAAAGAAAAATAAAACCCCTATTTGGGATATTCTTCCTCTCCTTCCCTATCTTTCCTCCCATCCCAATAAAAGAATCATGCACACATACAAACCTATGTTTCTTTCTTTCTTTCTTTCTTTCTTTCTTTCTTTCTTTCTTTCTTTCTTTCTTTCTTTCTTTCTTTCTTTCTTTCTTTCTTTCTTTCTTTCTTTCTTTCTTTCTTTCTTTCTTTCTTTCTTTCTTTCTTTCTTTCTTTCTTCCTTTCTTTCTTCCTTTCTTTCTTCCTTTCTTTCTTCCTTCCTTCCTTCCTTCCTTCCTTCCTTCCTTCCTTCCTTCCTTCCTTCCTTCCTTCCTTCCTTTCTTTTCTTTCTTTCTTTCTTTCTTTCTTTCTTTCTTTCTTTCTTTCTTTCTTTCTTTCTTTCTTTCTTTCTTTCTTTCTTTCTTTCTTTCTTTCTTTCTTTCTTTCTTTCTTCCTTTCTATCTATCTATCTACTATTTACTATCTATCTACTATCTATTTATCATCTGTCTGTCTATCTATCTATCTATCTATCTATCTATCTATCTATCTATCTATCTATCTTCTGATTTCTTGGCAACATTCCTGATTTATTTGTGAAAAGATCCCATCAGATAAGTTGTTTAAGGCTTGTAAATCTAGGCAAGGTGCCAAAATCCATTCCACAAGCAAAGTTATGAGCAATTAAAAGGCTTGAAAGATCTCAAAGCAAAGATCCATGACAAGGGAAGCTACATATCATTGTCTTCCCTCACTGATGAAGATGCTGAAAGTCCAAAGTAGATATTGAGAAATAGAAATTGAAGTTCACAAAAAGCATTCTGAAGGAACTTGAAAATTCAAGAGACAAATAGACCATTGCTGTCTCTGTTCATGCATGTGGTGCCATATGGTGTTGTGTCTGGGAGACATGCCCCTTAGAGAATTGAGTTGGCACATAAGGGAGGGACAAAGGCAGCTCCATCTCATTCCTCACTCGGACCAGCTGGCTTCAGTATGGGGATCCTTGCTGTTATCACTGAAGAGAAGCAAAAGCAAGGGTGTGTGTGTGTGTGTATGTGTGTGTGTGTGTGTGTGTGTGTGTGTGTGGTGTGTGTGTGTGTTTAAATCCACATGCATATGTGTGTGTATTAGGTTATTTCTGGATTGAAAGGAGCACATTGTTTTGGTGCTGAGCAGGTAAGAAAAGTGGGGAGACTGATCCCCCAGTTCACCCTGGCAGATTGACATAGTGCTTTTAACTTTAACCATTTGCTATGACCTTGACCCAGACCATCCTAAAACAGATGGGGTGGAGTTTTACATAAAGAAGAGAATAATAGGAGCTCAAAATGGAAAGCACTAAAAGTTTATTGGAGACATTATTTTACAAGCTGGAAGAATAACATTATGAGCTAGGAAGTGTTTTAATATAGAGATCAGATTAGGCTAAAAGGTGAGATGAACTTTGATATTATCAATGTTGGTGGTCCTTTCATGGCCCTTTTCTTTCCCAAACTCTCCTCATTCATATCTTTTTTGTCAATTCTCCATAGAAAGTTAGCTTTACATGCTGAAGGTTTTTCTCCAGTTTTTTTTTTTTTTTTTGATAAGTCTAGAAGGGCAGTAGTCCAGAGTTATCTATGTGACTGTTTCTCATTCATAATAGATAACCAATCTTTCTCCTTTTCCAGACATACATGTCCTTCATGTTACCTTTTTTTTTTTTTAGGCAATTGTGGTTAAGTAATTTGCCCAGGGTCACACAGCTAGGAAATGTTGTGTCTCTGGTCACATTTGAACTCAGGTTTTCCTGACTTCAGGGCTGGTGCTCTATCCACTGTGCCACCTGGCTGCTCCAGAATGCTAGTTTCTTTCTTTCTTTCTTTCTTTCTTTCTTTCTTTCTTTCTTTCTTTCTTTCTTTCTTTCTTTCTTTCTTTCTTTCTTTCTTTCTTTCTTTCTTTCTTTCTTTCTTTCTTTCTTTCTTTCTTTCTTTCTTTTAATTATATGTTTATTATGAATCAACAATTTAGCACAGCTACTGAAAAATATTAAAAAACAAGGGAGATAATAGAAACTATCCCTACCACCTTCCCTAAAGGACAAGCACATTCCCCTTTGTACTCTACACTAGTCGAACATCTATAGTGTTCTGTTCTAGAATGCTAGTTTCTTAAGAATTTGTTTTCAATTTGTTTTTTTAATAGTATTTTATCTTTCCCAACTTCATGTAAAGACATTTAAATTTGAATTTCAAATAGTCTACTTTCTTCCCTTACTTTTCCCCTGCCTAAAAGAGTAAGCAATTTGATGCAGTTTATATAAACTCTTGAGGCTGGGACTGCCTCCCAATCCAGTTGCCACCAGGGCTTATTTATTGAAACTGAAGATTAGGCCTAGAGATGTCTGTATTTCACTCACGCTGAACCTCCAATTCTAGACATCCAGTTTTTTCTGAGGTCTTTCAGAGTTGTTTTAGAACAGCTGTTTAACCCTGACTCCCATTTATTTTTGCTGTTCTACATTCCCTAGGAGGTGAAGCTCTGTTTATTTATTTTTTTGAGGGGGAAATTTGGAGAGCCAAAAGTTTTTTGACCTATTCTGCCATCTTCACAGAATCCTCTCCCAAGTTCTTAAGATTTTAAGACTGTTTGATGTTTGTGTTTGTAACCACATCACCACCATAGTGCTTCACATTGGAGGAGTTTAAAAAATATTTTTTGAATTGTTGTTATTCAATTGAGTCCATCTAGCCTTTACTTAAATATGTTTAATCACAAGGAACCTATTGTTCCGGCTCATTTCAGTTGGGAACAGCCTTAAATGTTGGGAAGGTCTTAATTTAATATTAAACTAACTTGTGTTTCTCTGAAATTTCCTATCTATTAGTCCTATTTCTCTCCTTTAGAGACCATAGCCAATTTTTAAAAATCCAAAACTTTGCTTTTATTTACTTTTTTATTATTAAAGGTTTTTATTTTAAAAACATATTCATAGATGATTTTCAACATTCACCCTTGCAAAACATTGTATTCCAAAATTTTTTCCCCTCCTTTCCCCTGAGGCAAAAAATGAGAAAGAAAATAAAATGCAAGCAAACAACAAAAAAGTGTAACTACTATGTTGTGTTCCACCCTCTGTTCCCATGGTTCGCTCTCTGAGTGTAGATTGCTCTTTTCATCACAGGACCATTGGAAGTAGCCTGAATCATCTCATTGTTGAAGAGAGCCACATCCATCAGAATTGATCATTGTATAATCTTGCTGTTGCTTTGTATAATGATCTCCTGATTCTGCTCATTTCACTTAGCATCAATTCATATAAGTCTCTCCAAGCCTTTTTGTATTCATCCTATTGGTCATTTCTTATAGAACAATAATATTCCATAACATTCATATATTCATATATCACACATGTTACTCAGACATTCCATTTCCAATTTCTAGCCACTATGAAAACAGCTGCCACAAACATTCTTGCACATATGGGACCCTTTCCCTCCCTTAAGATCTCTTTGGGATATAAACCCAGGAGAAACACTGCTGGATCAAAGGATATGCACAGTTTGATAGCCCTTTGGGCCTAGTTCCAAACTGTTCTCCAGAATGGTTGAATCAGTTCACAGATCCATCAACAATGTATTAGTGTCCTGTTTTCCCACATCCCCTCCAACATTCATCATTATCTTTTCCTGTCATCTTAGCCAATCTGAGATGTGTGTAGTGGTACCTCAGAGTTGTCTTAATTTGTATTTCTCTGATCAATAGTAAAACAAAACTTTTCAATAGCATTTTATTTTTCCAATTGCATGTAAAGATAGTTTTCAACATTCATTTTTGTAAGATTTTGAGTTCCAATTTTTTCCTTCTTTCCCATGCCTCTCCCCTCTAAGAAAGCAAGCAATCTGACATAGGTTATAAATGTACAATCATTTTAAACACATTTCCATATTACTCATGTTATGAAAGAAAAATCAGAACAAAAGGGAAAAAAGACGAAAAAAAAACAAGTAAAAATATTATGCTTTGATCCTTATTCAACTTTCATAGTTCTGGATACAGATGCATTTTCCATCACAAGACTATTGGAAATGAGACCACAGACATTTAGAACAATCTTTTTTTTTTTTTTTTTTTTTTTAACCTTAGATGAAAATAAAGCAAGAGACTTGGCTGCCAAGTAGTGTGACTCACATGCCCACATGGGCAGTGGAAAATGTCCATATGAAACATTTTATACTATATTTGGTCTATGCACAAATTATGAGCCTCTAGTGGTCTATTTCCTCTAGTATTGAAAGAAAGGGTGCTTCTGTGGCAGTCTGTGTTTTAGTTATTTTTTAGTCATCATAGGACACTAGGTCAGGTTGGGCTAAATAAGAAAAATTTATTTTGAGATGTAGGAATAAAGAAGTCCCTAAACCATATTTCTTATTGTGCCCTCCCCAATTGGTTTTATACAAAGACGTTGGAATTAGCACACACCATTTGAAACACATTGTTTCCCTGCTTAAGAATCTATATTATTTCTTTAAATTTTTTTTAATATTTTATTTTTTTCCAATTTCATGTAAAAACAATTTTTAACAAATTAAATTTCTTTTTGAGTTTTTCCCTCTATCCTCATGCCTTTCATTGAGGAGGCAAGCAATTTGATGGGTTACACATGTGTAGTCATGCAAAACGCATTTCTATATTAGTCATGTTGTAAAAGAAAACATTATGATTAGAAGAATTGCACACATTTAAACTACATCAGATAGATTGCTGTCTTGGAGAATAGGAGAAGGAGAAGGAAAAAATCTGGAACACAAGGTTTTGTGAAACTTTGCATCTATTTGGAAACAAAATACCAATTAAAAAATAAAAAAGAAAAAAAAAGCATATACCAAAAAAGAATCCAAGAAAAATAAAGTTAAAAAAAAGTGTGTTTCAATCTGCATTCAGACTCAATTCTTTCTTTATGGATGGATAGCACTTTTCATCAACATACAATAACTAAGTTATTCACAATTGATTATCCAGCAATATTACTATTTACAGTGTTCTCCTGGTCCTACTCATTTTACTTTGTATCAGTTAATGTAAGGTTTTTTTTCTTCCAGTTTTTCTGAGAATATCCTGCTCATCATTTTAGCTCCTTATTTTTGACTGTATCTTGGACAAATTTCTCAAGTCAAGCAAAATCCTAGAAACCTTCTCAGAAGTCAACTGGCCCAATCTATATGTCCATAAGATTTTCTTTTACAGCACACAAAACAATCATACACTGAGTATATTCTTTTTTTTTTTTTTTGAGACCACAAGTGAACATTCTGTTTTATTTTATTTTTAATAAAACCATTTCCCACATACATTTTAATGTGATTTGGCTGAACTTGACACCTCTATGAAACATTATAGTCTCTGTTTCTTTATTTTCAAGAAAATATGTATTTTAATTATTCACTCTATAGATATTAAGCTGATTCTTTCAGACTGAGTATATTCTTTAAAGACTTCTTTGTACAAAGACTTCTACAATTTAAATTTCTGTATCTTTCAGAATGTATAAAACAAACAAGATCAGAATTATTGATCACAATATTTTTTATTCATTTTTCAGTTGTGTCAGACTCTTTGTGACCCCATTTGGTGTCAAATATACTGGAATGGTTTGTTTTTTCCAAATCATTTTACAGAAAAGGAAACTGGGTTAAACAGGATTAAGTGATTTGCCTAGGGTCATATGTCTAGTATGTATCTGAAGTCAAATTTGAATTCAGGTCTTTCTGACTCTAGGGATAGAGTTCCCTATCCTCTGCCTTCATCTAACTTCCTCAGGCATTGAATTTAAATGAAAAGTGACATATAAGGAAGAATCAAGTTTGTAAATATTTTAGTCTTTCCCCTTTTCTCTCTTAGTAGCTAAAAGGAAATTACAATCAATGAATTATTGACTTTGAGGAAGTGGCTTCTGTAGGAATAGAGAATTTGACATAATCAATGGTCATCAACCTGGGCATTTTCTGCCATTAGGGGCTGAAGATTCTTGTCTCAGTCTTCATCGCCTGAACCCTGTACAACTCCTCCTCCTCTTTTTCATGGTTCTCTTGTTTGCTGGCCTGATTTTCTGAGTCTTATGGGTTATCTTTCAGTCATTGCTCCCAATGATTTCTCTTAAATGACTTTCACTTGTGATATTTTCCATTTCCTCTTCCCAACCAAAGTAGAGAGTGGTCATTGAGGTTTACAAACAGCACCCTGAATTCTACAAACATCCCCTTTAAAAAAGTGTTATAGATTTTTATTTAATTTTTGAAATTCATTGATAGTCACTATTAGAAACCAGATATAAATTGTTTAAATGTAAAAATAGTCTAAGGTCAACCAATAAGTAAGGGCAGGGGAAGAAAGAAGTTTCTTACTGCAGGAGATGTGAAGACCAAATACTCTTCTTTGTTTTTATTCCAGAGATAATGGTTGATTTTGAATTCTGAGCTTTTATCCAGGGCACACAAGAGAAAGTCAGATGAATAAAATCTAGAGGAACACAGTTTTAGAAATACATCAAAAGGCAGGAGCCACAGGCTAAGATATTCCTTGGATCACTAGAAGTGCTTCTTTTCATGGTGAGCATAGAGATTTACTAAGTTTTATCTGTCATACTTCAGCTGTTATGAAATATTCTTGTAGGTGATGAGTCTTTGAGGGAAAAAATCATTTAAACAATTCTCATTTTCCAATTAATAAGCATATATTTTCTCTTCTTCCTACTTCAACCCCAATTTAAAAGAAAAAACAACCCTCAAACACATATACATAGTCAAGCAAAACAAATGACCATACTGATTATGTCCAAAAACATATGTTTAATTCTGCATATTGAATCCATCATTGTTCTGTGAGTAGGAGGCAACATGGATCATGAGTAATCATTGAATTAATCAGAGTTGTTAAATTTTATAGGCTGCCTACCAAAGAGTTTATTACCTGCTTATAGATTAGGATGATATGATCCAGATAAAACTCAAGTACTAAGTACTTCTGATTTAAGCTTTTCTAGCTTCCTTTCTCATCTCACTTTTATTTAAATAAATATGACCTATCATAACACAAATAATCTGTCTCTCCCACTATCCCCCAAATTGAGTGAAAAAAATTCCCAAAATAAAGTCCTCAAGTCATGACAACATGGTCCAGCAAAATAAATTGCTGCTTTGGCCATGCCCCTCCAAAATGTATCTTAGTGCATTTTCAGTTTATCATTTCTCTGTCTGGAAGTGAGGGATGTTTCATCTTTTTCTTTTGGATTCTGTTTGTTAATGTCAATCAAAGTTATAATGTCTTTTAAAGTTGTTTTTCTCCACAATATTATTTTATAAATTTTCACCTCATTCTGCTTATTTTGCTCTGTATCACTTCAAAAAGATCTTTTTACTTTCCTCTGAAATTGTGCTTCTTATTTGCTCTGTATCATTCAAAAAGATTTTTTTTTTTTACTTTCCTCTGAAATTGTACAATGAAATAATAATATTCCATTATACTCATGTACCACAATTTACCCATTCTTCAAGGGGAGAAATTAGGGGGATACTCTCTTAGTTTTTAATTTTTGTCTATTATAAAAGAGCTGCTATAAATATTTTTGTATATATAGATCCTTTTCTCTTTCTTTGATTTAATTTTATTAATTTAGTCTCTTTTTTGATTTATTTAATATTTGGGGATATAGGTCCAGTAGAGTTAGAGCTAGATCAAAAAGTCATAGATTAGTAACTTTATGGGCATAGTTTCAAAATGCTTTCAGTACTGCTGAATCAATTCTTTCAGTTTCACAAACAATGGACTAAATAAAATACCTGTTTTCCAACCCCCTCTAAGTCCTACATTTGTCATTTTCCTCTTTTATTATCTGTGCCAATCTGATAATTGTGAAGTTTCCATCAAGATTGCTTTAATTTGTATTTCTCTAATTATTAGTGACTTAGCACATCTTTTCCTATGTTGTTGATAGCTTGAATTTCTTCCTTTGAAAACTGCTTATTCATGTCCTTTGACTATTTGGAAATTGCTCTTAATCTTATACATTTGAACCAGTTCCTTAATTATTTTGGCTATGGAGCTTTCATTAGAGAAGCTTGCTATATTTTTAAAAAAAAATCTACTTATCTATTTCTCTTCTAACTTTTTCTATAGTAGATTTAGATTTATTTGAAAACTTTTTATTGTATATCTTATTGTATGTATTTAAAGGACTTTTAAATGTCTATTGATGTTTGTAGCAAAATATTTTATTTTTAGATTCTTCAAGCTGATTAGTTAGTTTGTATTTCCTAGAAGTTTGTAATTTTTGACATATGCAGGCCCCGTAATGTTAGCCTGGGTGGGCTTAGTGGTCATTTCAGCCATCTCCATCATGGCAGTATCTAAATTGAGAAAGGGAAAAAAGGAAAAGGATGGAGAAAGAAGGGAGAAATAGGTTGGAAGGAAAAGGTGAGAGAAGGAAAGGAGACAAGGAAGAGCAATCCTACTTTTACAGTCAGGGTCAGGAACAATTTAGGTGGTCTAGTCAGCTAAAGTTCAGGGAAATTCCTCAGTTCTTTCCAACTACATAGCCAAGTTTTTATGGGAAGGGCTCAAATGATTGGCTATATCTGTATTGTGTTATTTTATACCTATTGATATGTTATTTTGTTGTTGCTTGTAGGCTTCCTTATATATAACTGATCTCTTTAATTAGATGATTTGTTCCTTGAGCCAAAGGACTCTGGCTTTTTTTGTTTGTTTATTTGTGAAGAATATATATTATAATCTCTGCTCATTTCCATAGCACCTCCCAAAATACCTTCCAAGTAGAAAATGATGAACAAATGCTTATCATCTAATCTATGGAAGAATTTTGTCCAATGAGGACTTTTCAAATCAAACCTAAATATTTTCTTGTTAGGAATAGTTGAGTAGAGTCTTGTTGAGTCTAGACCTATTTCTGTTAAACTTCTAGCATTATAGGTAAAAAAGCTAGACCATGAGAGAAAGGGACAAGTGGTGTTGCCAGGTTCAGATTTCTTAAAGTTATAGGATAGGAGAGGTTTTTTTTTCCTTCATAAGTTTCAGTCAGTTTACTTGACAATAAAATGTGGAGATTGAGCTCTGATCTCTTCCAGTTTTCATCCTTTGTTCCCAATATAATAAGTCCTTTGGATCTTGGCAATTTTGTCTGGAAAAGGTTAATGATCAGCATCTTTCTGTGTATACTTCAGGCGTGGTCTTAATCAATCCATTAACAAACATTTATGGAGCACATTTTAGGAGTCACACCCCCAATGTATTTAACACTGACTAGGCTTAGCACTGGGAGATATAGGAATATAATGTGTAGTCCTTGCCTCCATTGATTTAAAATTTAGCTGAGGAGATAAGATTAAATGAGATAATATATGTAATCAAATGCAATAATATATGTAAATCATTTTGCAAAGTTTAAATGTTATTTAATCATAACCAAGATAGATATATCTCTAGCGTCTTCCTTCCTCTCTCTCATTCTCCAAATATGTCTCAATGGGGAGATTTTGACTCTTTGCCAGAAGGAGATTGGGACCAGAGGCTGGCCACGCTGCTCTCCTTGGAGAAAGAGGTTACTGGGCACTACATATTAATAGTCTAGAATTTAAGGTTCAAGCTAAACTTCCAAGACTATTTCCTAATGGAGAAGAGAGCCTCAAGCTTTATATCTAAGACTTGACTCCTTTGCCACTAAATGCTAATTCCACAAAGAATACACAAAGTAAATAGGAAAGAAACATGTTTATTTAAGTATATAGTAAAGCAGAAACCAGAGGAAATATACATAGGAGTGTGTTTGTGTGTGTAGAGTGAGATAACTTAGCTTAACCATGAAACAGTTACAGATAACCTAAGGGAAAATTCTCTGAAGTTAGTGTAGCAAGCTAAGAATAAGGACATGATAGAGAAGGCCAGTTTGGATGACTTGTTACATTGTTAGATTCTTCCTCCCCCCCCCCCCCCATTCTTTTCTCCCATTTGTAACCTAAAGTGAGGTTGCTCTTTTTGAAACTAGTAGCCCCAAGAATCCCTTTTTTCCCTTATCACCAGTTCTACCCCACCCTTCATGTAAGTGAGGATATTGCTTTCCATCAGTGAGGAGAGAATCCTATAGAAATGGGCTCTGGGACTTGTCACATAAATTTGAATTATGATTATTGTTAACAAATATGAGGCAACTCATATAAACCCATATAAATAGATTATAACTGTTAGTATGTATCTTGAAAGCTAGCCATAGGAGTGCAGAAAAGGAAAAGATGGATGAAATGTGATCAAGGAAAGCTTCTCTGGGAAAAGGTAAAAATTATTACCTATAGTACCGATTTTATTAGACTTAGGCCAGGCTAGGCAGAAGAGAGAAAGGAGGAAATGATATTATATTATGCCATAGTATATTATTGCCAGAGGAAATGAAAGTCATGGAAAAACATGGCCTTGGGTATCACCAAGATGTGTTCAAGGGACAATGGGGACTAGATCAGAGTACATATTGTATATTGAGGAAGACAAAGATGTCAATAATTGAGAGCCATGAAAGACATGTAGAAATATTTAGATTAAAAAACAAAAATAAATTATAACTTTTTTTTTTTTTTGAGGGGGGAAACACAAATAGGAAAGAGTAGAATTTTTTTGAAGTCTTATGAATGCTCAGAGAAGTGAAGTTGTCTTGTCCAAGGTCATAATGGGTGGTAAGCAGCATGTCTAGGTTTTGAATACAGATTCTCTGCCTCCAGAATAGTGACAAGATGGTCATGGTATATAAAAGAAAGGTAATTGGAAGTAATATTTAGGGAAAGAAAATTGCAGTGGAAGGAATGGGGGCGGGAAATCTGAAATTTAGGAGATCAAATGGATAAGTACTCATCAAATACTTATTAATGTACTTGTGGTGGAGCAGAATAGTGCCCCTTAAATAGTTTCATGGAGAAACTGGCATTTGAGTTGGGATGTTAATATTTAATATTTAGTTAATATTTAATATTAGTTAGATGGGTGGTAAATATTTGGATGAGTAGAGGAAAGAGGAAAGGAAATTCAAGATGAAACAGTAGGCAAAGGCATGGAGGTGGGAAATTTTAGCCTTAGTTTTATGGCCAATTTAGGTGAAGAAGGGAGGTTTTTAGTTTCAGTGTGTACAGATATCACAAGATAGTGAAATTTATGCCTATCTCAAATTGAAGTCCATCTTACCAATGGTGTTCTACACCTCCTTGTGTGGCATATACCTTTCCCCTGGCTCTTGGTCACTTGTTCTCTGGCAAGCCTTCAGGTCATGTGTGTCTCCCCTATTAGAATATAGTAAGCTCCTGGAGAACAAGGACTGTCATATTTTTCTATTTATATTCTGCAACCTTAATATGATGCTTTGCACATAGTAAGCACTTAATAAATGTTTTACACATTCATTCAAATGAATCTCCTGGCATAAATATTAAGTCTCGTAAAGTCTCTTGTTACAAGGAAAGCATAACGTACTAAGCTTTTCTAAAATATCTACAATGGTTAACAATTCATTTTCAAAATTATCCAACCAGAAAGAGACTGACTTATAAAAATTCACACATAGAGTATTGTAGAAACTGCCATGATTTTGACAATCCCACCTCAATGCCAATAATGTAGTGCTAAAATTAATACACTAACTTTCATAATTAACATTTTTATTTTTAGCTTTAAACCATTTTAATGATGCCTTTTAAAAAAGTGTCTCTGTCTATATTACACTGTGCCCTGTTTAAAAAAAAAAAGAGTTGCAATTCCATTTACAGTTAAATAAAACCAACCAACAAAATGACTGTTTGAAAACTTGTACAACTTTCTTCTCCTGCTATTTCCTGTCTCTCTTCCTTAAGGAAAAACTTTTGTTTCATCAATTAATCTTCTGCATGTAAACTGGTCATTGCAATTCATATGAGTTGTATTGCTTTTAAGAATTGTTTTCATTCACTTTGGTATTGTCATAATGTATATTGTCCTCCTAGTTCTGCTTTCTTCTCTTACTATAAGTTTATTAACATCTTCTAATGTCTCTCTGGATTTTTCTTTTCTTTCATTTCTTTTGATTTCAAATAAATGACTACTTAGTCTTACACATATATATAGTACAATTTTTTTTAGCCATTCTCAATAAAAGGGTACCAACTTTGCTTTCATTTTTTTCTTACGATAAAAATTCAAAAAAAGCTTTTTATAATGTTGATTTATAACTCTTTCATAGATGTGAAATAGCTTACAAAATTTGATCCAAAGTAATATTTCCAGGAGACAACTGGAAAGGTTTTTCCTTACAGAGAAAAAAAAAAACCCATAAAAACTCATGTGAATAAAACATAGAATAGTTACTGAAGTGCTTTTGTCTAGAAAATGAAGTAAAACTAGATAAATCTCGAGAGTCTTTGATTCTAAGATTGTTAGGAGACATTGAAATTATATAAAATTAAGGGACACTGATTTTTAGTTCAAATAAGAACTTTATAATAATTGGAACTGTACAAAAATAGACTGGATTGACAAATAAAGTAATGAGATTCTTGTTACTAGAGATATTTATACAGATCTCTTTTTATTGGATAATGGGGTCTCATTAAACCCTAAGATTCAATGATTCTTATTTTAGTGTTAGTTTAGCTAACACTAGTTGTTTTAGTCTGAGCTGCTTTGAGTGGCAGCATAGTATGATAGAAATAATTAGACTGGAAGTTAGGAGATTTAGTTCCAGTCTAAGCTCCATTATGTCATTTTGGACAAACCATTTAACAGAATCACAGAATTTGAGACTTGCAAAGGCCCCTAGTGACCCTTGAATTCGATATTATGTCCAAAAAAGAACCCTAATCCAATATCTGATAAATGGAAATAGGACCTTGGAAGACCTCTAGGATCAGAGAGCGTAGCACAGTAAAGAGAGTGCTGAGCCTGGAATCAGGAAGATTCCTCTTCCTGAGATCAAATATGGCCTCAGCCATATAGCTTACTAGCTATGTCACCCTAGGCAAGTCACTTAATCCTGCTTGCTTCATTTTCCTTATCTGGAAAATGAGCAGGAAATGTTAAACCATTTTAGTATCTTTATCAAGAAAAACTCAGTAAGGTCATATAAAGTGTAAGACATAACTGAATAACAATGAAGGGAGGAATGTACTACTTCTGGAGGCAGCCCATTCCACTTTTAGATAGCACTAATTATTTTAGATGGCTCTAATTAGCAAGGATTTTTTTTCCTTACATAAAACCAAGATTTTCTTCTCTGCTTCTTCTACTTGTTGTTCCTTGTCCTTCCCTCAAGGGCTAAGTCAGCTTACCTCATTGGGCTATGTGGTAATGTGTGTGGAAGGAGGATTATTTGAAATAATTTATGTGAACAAGCTTTGAAAATTGCACAGTGTTATACAAAAGTGAGGTAGTATTGTTATTATAATATAAAGTAGGGACAGTCCTTTAATTTGCCTGTCCTGCACATTCCTCTTATGTGAAGCACATATTACAGAACCTTTTGCTTATATATGCTAAGAGCAGGAAGTCTAGCTTGAAGTGTAATACCAATAGGTTACCAGTAACAGTGATGACACAAATTAATGTATATAAAAGAGATTTTTTTTTCTTCTAATAACCATTGAATTGGAAGTGAAATAAAAATATCTAAGTTTCAGATACCAAATTCCTCAGTTGGAAAAGGATGAGAAGGAAAAATAAGGTGCCATAGAGTTTCTGTATTCCTGTTATCTCAGAAAAATGTTTGACAACACATTGAATTGGGTCAATGTGTCCTTAACATTAATGAAATAAGCATTGCTTTTGGTTTTTATAAATAAGATAGACTTTTGTAGTTGAAATGAAAAATAGAAAAGTGAAGTCTTTATTCCAGGGGAAAGGAATTATCAAATGATGGGATTAGTGCCTGATGGATGTTAAACTTTCCAGCGTCATATCCTAGGCAAACCAATGTACAATGCATTTTTATTCTCATGAAAGTAGATGAGATACAATGGTATGCACAGAATTTGAATGTTACAAATGACTCATTTGGAGCTTTGCTACAGTCCTAGACCCTTCAGGCTGGAGTGATTTGAGGATTGTTAGGTGAGATTAGCAGGACAATAATTTACATATGTTTTGGTTTTGTGAGCTTTTTATCTCCTCAAGTTTGAGGTGGGTTTGATACCTTTCGGGGAAGTCCCGCTGGAATATGATTGAATCACTGTGACAGCGATTTACTATTAGAAGGCTATGATAGAGATGGACATTTCTCAGTAATCAGGTAAGTAGGCAAGCGGGTCTTTGTTCTCTGCATAATCTGAAGTACTTTCTGATCTGCGGTATAGCACATGAAAGGCAATATCTCTGAAATGACAAAAAGATCTTTATTTCTTTTCCACAATGCACAGAAAAATGGTAGCTAGAGAATGGAAGTTTGAATTTATTTCCTTGGGAGTGCATGTTATCAGTTTCAGCAAAGGAAATGCTAATGGAAGTTATGTTCAGGCATTGAGAGATGAGGGGATCACTGTACTTCCTGTCCTTCATTGTTGTATTATGTTGCTGTGTTCTGCTGAATAGAGGTAGCATTGCCTTCCAGAGGTGGCTGCTATTCATTTATAAGAGAACGAATGGGCTGGAGTTTAATGGGAAGAACACTAGGCTGAGAAGTAGGAGACTTCTGTGCTGATCCCAGCCCTACACTTGACAGATTAACATTCAGTGCCTCTATTTTCCCATTTGTAAAGTCCCCAAATGTAGAGATTGAGATGATTAAATAAGACAAGCTATGTGATAAGTTTTGTCATTCTTACAAGGAAAGAGAATAATTAATTTCAGGTAAGTGTAAGTTACTTTAGAACTCTACTGATAAAAATTTGGGACCTAAATATGAGGTTCATATATATATATATATATACACATACACACAAATGCATATATGTATGTATACATACATGTAAGATATATAATTACATATGATATTATATATAACTGTAACCACACTTAAAACTATATGTAACTATATGTATATGTAATCTTTCTAAGAACTCCTAGCCTCATTTAATATTCCCAAATCTCAAAACATTAGCCTTTTACAAATGGGAAAACTAAGGGGGAAAAAAAGAGAGTGATTGTGACTTGCCTAACATTATAGTTAGTCAGAGGTAGAGTTTGGATTGCAGCAGAACCTAGGAGACAAGAGGAGTCTTAATCATGGGTCCTAACCTAAAAAACAGTAGTATGATTATTGTTTCAATATAACTGGTTTCCTTTGTAATCCTATGTAAATCCTATTTAATCCTAAATAAATCCTATTTTATGCTTTTAAAAATATTATCTGGGACCCATAACCTTTACCAGACTATCAAAGGAGTCTTTGATATAAATAAAATTAAGAATTCCTGGATTATACTGTATAGCAATCTTTTCCCTTACAATGGAACTTGTGTATATATGCATATATATTCTCTCTATATATACACACACACATACATGTATATATATAATACACAAACAAGTAAACACAGGTATATACATATTACTTTCCCTTAAGTCAATGAACACACATATACATGTATGTATATATACATATAGTATATATATGTATATATGCACATATATATTTATTCATACATATAACTCCTTTTGAAGTTAGTAGAATTTGATGTACACATTGAGAAATTCAATTTGCTTCAAAATTGGTGTTGCTAAAGTTTGGGAAAAGAGAAGATTAGTCTTAGCAGTTCTAATATTTAAAAAAATCATTTTTTTTTCTTATTTGATGTTATTGTTATAGGAAACAAAATTAGTTTTTGCCCTATGTTGATTCTGGGTACTTTGTCCCTAAACTGCCACTTTTTGGTCATGTAATTGATTAAATCCAAGGGTCTGTACTATATGCAGTATATTTTGGTTTGTGTTTATTGTGCTTAAATAAGAACATTCTAGACATGGTATTACTTTTTAAAAAGTACTTTTTATTGTACTTTAAAAAAGACTTTTTATTGCTTGTCCAACCTGAAATTCATTTTGAATGCTGTGAGTCTAAGTTGGGGAAAAATAAAACTCTTGACTCACTTTGAGAAAGCAAAGTTTTTATTTCTCACTTCAATTTTATTTGGTTTGATTTATGCTTAAGAAATAATGTAGTACAGAGACTTCAAGAACTTTATGAAACAAATATTAATACAAGACACTAGAAAAACCTTCTCTATGTCATCAAACGAAGTAAAACCTGATCATGCTATAAAAATATTGCTGGTGTTGTTGTTATAATCTAGTATGAGCCAACATTTCTTATCTGTTACAGTAGCAATGGGTTGAATTAATAGGATCATAGATTTAGAAGGAGAAAGACCCTTGGAAACCTCATTTTATAGATGTCCTCATTTATGTCCTTATTTTATAGATGGGAGACTTGAGACACAGAGAATGACTGTGGTCATCATTCATTGATGACTGACATCATACAGGCAACACAGCTAGAATTTGCACCCAGGTTCTATGATGGCAAATATGCCATACTGGGCACCTCGGGTAATGGCAATCTATATTAATTTCCTTCATCACTTGATGTAATTTTTAGTCACCTCTGAGACCTAAGAAGAGGGAGCCAATGAGAGTGACTATTACAACAGAGTAGAACAAAGAGCCTGTAGGGTCTCCATGTTTGTTTGTTTGTTTGTTTGTTTTGTCCTTTTGTCTTCATTTCTTATACAGGAGTATTAACCTAACTGATTCATTTTCATATCCCAGTTCTGTGCTCTGAAGATTATTTATTTTTCTGATTGGGTATAAATTCACAGTTTGTTTCATGAAATCACTTTTTCTTATGTGTATGGTGTTTCTTTGGCAGGGCTAGAGAGTTTATGAAACTGGACTCAGTTCAACACAAAAAGACTTCCATTTCCACTTTCCACCTTTGGAGATGATTTCATGATATTGTAGTCTTGTATCTTATTGAGCAGCAAAAACACCAAGAAAAACCCCAGAAGTAGCATGTGGTTCAATTTCAAGGTTTTTTTTTTTTTTTTTTGGCTTTTTTCCAAACACTTGTGAGCTTCATTTGTGTTCACATATAAGAAAAGCCAACCCCGATCTCCTAATAATGCTTTATTTAGTGCTTAAACTTTAATTGCAGGGTATACATGATATCATTAGGAACCGTTATCAATACTAATGCCACCTATATTATTATTTACACGGCTGAAAACTAAGCCTGTTGAAATATATTTATTAACACTGCGCCCTAGAACCACACATTTAAAAGCTTAATTCTCTGGCTGTTCGCATGTTCTTAGCATACTTGCAAACTCCACTGTCAGTGCTTCCTGGCTTGAGATAAGCTCATTATGAACAGGGATGATGAAGTGTATTAGGGATTTTTCCTATTCTGACATAAACCTGGAAGCATGAAACTTGTTTTACTGATCCTAAATCCTTTGGTCAACAAACAGTTAAATCCAGCATTTATGATGTTTAAACTTTGCTCCTTAGCATTAAAATGTATCTTATTCATTCCTTAGATTTCTCTTTCAACCATGGCTATTGTTTGTCACTAACAGCTAGCTTTTGTGAAGTTAATAAATGTGCATAATAAGGACATAAAGGTATGGAGAAGTAATACTGTAATCCTTTTGTTTGGATAATCAGTCTAATGTATGCAAATTAAACCTTATTAGTACTAGGGTTTTGTGTCTGCTTATCAAAATGTGCCATTTTCATGAAAATTGGAAGTCCATTATATAAAGTTATTATTAACAATCATTTAGGAATTATATACGGTATGCAAATTAAAGTTGATTACAACTAATTAAGGGCTTTCTTTGTTATTTGACCTTGTCTGCTTTTTATGTAAATATGTTTCTTTTGGTCTGGCATATTTTTAGACTCAGAAAAGTATATTAAGACAAGTTACATTATGTATTTTAAATATATTTTTGTGTTGCATAAAAAAAAACCCTTGCCATTGTCTGAGCACCTCAGTTCCTAGAGGCTCAGCCAATGACATGCAGCACCCTATGTATTGCAGCTTTAGGGCAGTCTTGTAATGCAGCATAATTTCAGTAATGGGAAACAATCATATTTCCAGTTCCCTTCAATAGCTTAATGGAAAATGAGCCAAAATCCAGTATGAAATATAAACAGTCTTCATGCCAGAATGCCTTTCCTTTCCACTATTTATTGAACTCTTGAAGTCTTGGGTTACAGATTATCCAATGGGGATAAGTAATAAATGATCATTACATACTTACTAGATGCACTACAGAACTTAATCACTTACTGCACTTGAAAGCATTCAGCTAGGGAAAAAATGACTTTAATGACACAAGATATAACAGGCTCAGGACTAGTGTGGTCTCCAGGAAGATTTGTATGTGCCCGTTTAAAAAAAAAAAAAAAAGAAAGGAAGGGAAAAAATCCAACAAAACAAAATCCAAGAGAGATGCCCAATAGGTAAAGAGAGAGACATTTTTGGGAGAACTTTTGCTCTTAAGAAGTTGGATTCCCCTCTCCCCCCACCCCATGCAGTGCAATTGCTTGATATATGATCAGAGAACAAAGACACCTGCCTGACACAGTGACTAAAGCTGAGGATGCTGCGACACTATATTTGGTTTTGTGATAGAAAGAGGCATATTGTTAATAGTCATTCAAATACCTTTTAAATATCACAATATAAAAAAATAGTTGGCAATGAACAGTAGCTTGAAGAAAAGAGGACAAGATATTAAAAGTGGAGAGGAAAAACAATGCCATTTAGATTTTATAACAATAAGAAACAAAACTCACAATCAAAGACATGAGTGGGCTCATTAATATTTAGAAAACCTGCCTCTCTGATCCAAAGGCAAGAAGATTTTTGAAGGGTCAAAATGTGTAGTTTGGATATGTGAACCACTTTTTGCTTTTGAGCTTCCTAGATCCATGTTATTTATAACAGATTCACAGAAATATTTCCCCAGAAAAATGACAGTAGTCCTTTCATAAACGCTGAAGTATCCCTTACTTTGTTCTGAGCAAACTGACCAAAAAAAAAAAGACAAATTTGAGAGGAAAAATTAGGAAATGGTTTTGGCTTGATGAAAGAGAGTGGCTTTATAGGATGCTGCTTTGAATTGAGCTTTCCTTTTTTCCTGATGAAATCTTGCCCAATCTCTAACTCAATGGTTTGGTGTCTAGAGAAGTTCTAATTGCTAACTTCTGTTTGTTAGAGAAGAGAACTCTTTTTTTTTTCTCCCACCTGTTATATAGAAAACAATGAAATCTCCCATGAGGATATTGAATTTTGCATACAGCTTTGTGACTACTATTTGTGAATGGAATAAAATGCTGACAAATCTCTAGACCATCATTAATGTCCCAAAAATATGTAAAAGAAAAAGAGAGATTTATAAACAATTTTCCTTAAAACAACTGTTTTTTTAAGGTTGTTAGTGCATTACTCAATTACTTCTGCTGAGGGAGTGGGCATGGATGCAAGGCCCTCAGAAGTGCTCAAGCTTTGTTCAAGATAAGAAAAGAAAGGTGATGATCACTGAAACTGATCTCTAGGAGTATCTATCAACAGAGACTTTAAAGCAACTTTTGTCACCTTAGAAAGATTTATTTTACATTTCTCAAAATAGTACCAATGGCAAAATTATTATAGGGAACACAAACAAGTTTTTAGATATTTCAAGTCTTTAAATTCAGGGAGAATTTAATATGTAATTAAGATTAATTATGTCATAATAGAATTGTAGACACATGGTGATTGCACCATGTTCATAGGAGATATCAATCTCATTTTTATGTCATTCTATTTTCTCAAGTTGAATTTAGGGTTCAGAGGTCTATGTGACATGATCTGGATACTTATTTTAGGTTACCATAACAAGGTCACTTAGAAACTAACTTTTTGCCAGGGCTAATTTTATGAAGTACTCACAATAAATCCAGGCATAATGGCACTTGCAAAAAAAACCCTTTTATTTGTGATTTGAGGCAATGAAGACATTCACCTCTCTGGGCACTTGAACCCTTCCCATGTGGTTTGATCGAAGTTTAGTAAGTTACAAAGTTAACTAAGATGATGGGCAGTTACTGATGGCATAACAAATACATGCTATTTCACTCAGAATCAGTGGTGGAATCATTTAAAAATTCATTCCTCTGGTTCAGCTAGGATTATTTGGAAATGATTTTTGAAAGCAGAAGAAAGGGATTCCTTAATTGAATCCTTTTGTCTATCGCTCTAATATCTAACAACTGGCATCTAGGAGGGGAAAAGGCTTTTATTTTTACTCCAGTAAGATTTTTTCCTCTATGGCTTTTTGTGACCATAAGTTTCAGGCCTTTGACATATTCTTTGCTATGCTTCTGATTTGTGTCCCCAAAATGAAGGACAAACAATAAAACCAACCTAATACGTGTCAGACTCTGAATAAACTTGAGTGAGTTGAATAAGAAGTTGTTTTCTATGGCAGTTTGGTAGAGAAGTGATCAATGCAGAAGAGTTTACTCCTGGGAAATGGCAGATTGGGGATGATCTCTGTACATGTGCAAGGGATGGTTTTTATCTCAAGGAAAAAAAAACCTGAAACATTTCACTGTACTTGTGTGCAGTTTCAAGTAGAATTGTATAAGTAAATGCAGTTTTTCCTGCAAAATATAGGGATTAAAAGCATATCAGTGTATTACTATAATGTGTCAGTAATGTATTCCCATGTGTGCTTAACAATCTGTCCTGATACTATTAATGTCTCAGTAAATCCATTTCTATCTGTCACACTATAATGTTTCCTCCCTGTGTCTCCCTCAACATCCAAATATTCTTTTTAAAAAATTAGAGAATTTGAGTACAGGTCAAATGTTGTTATGTTTGGAGAGTTGGATTTGGAATTATGCTACGTGGTTCAAATGCTACATTTACTATTTTTTATTATTTATATTTGCTATATTATTGCCTATGAGATCTTTCTTTTTTAAAAATTAAAACTTTTTATTTACAAAACATATTCATGGGTAATTTTTCCAACATTGACCCTTGCAAAACCTTTTGTTTCAAATTTTCTCCTCCTTCCCTCCACCCTAGATGGCAAATAGTCCAATACATGTTAAATATGTTAAAATATATGTTAAATCCAATATGTGTATGCATATTTATATAGTGATCTTGCTGCACAAGAAAAATCAGATAAAAAAAAAAGAAAAAGAAAAACTGAGAAAGAAAGCAAAATGCAAGCACATAACAATAGAGAGAGTGAGAATGCTATGTTGTGTTGCACACTCTGTTCCCTCCATTCTCTCTCTGGGTGTAGATAGCTCTCTTTATTACTGAACAAATGGAACTTATTTCAATTATCTCATTGTTGAAGAGAGCTACATAAGAATTGATTGTATAATCTTGTTGTAGCCGTGTATAATGATCTCCTAGTTCTGCTCATTTCACTTTCTGTCTGAGATCCTCAATTTCTTCTCTTGTTTGCATAACATGGATCTTCAGGTTGCTTGAAATATGTTAATTGTATCAGTCTATCTAATAATTTTAGAAATTACATTCCCTGCATACTTGATACTATTACCAGAAGGATTAAGACCAGAGAATAACAACAACAAAAACAACAAACAAGAAGAACTTATATCTGATTGATATTTTTACCCAACTATAAAAAGTGGTTTTTCTATTTAGCTGTGCAAAAAAATTTAAACAAGGATAAAAATTTATAACAGGCAAGACCTTTTCTATTTGATCACCATAGAAGAAAACAAGATAATAATAAATAATAATACAACGTATCACCAGCCTATAAACATTTAGCAACATTACTGAATACCTAGCAAATCATAATCTTATGATTAGAATTATACATTGAAAATTCATTATCTTAAAGGCCTCATTTCCAAAATATGTAGAGAACTGACTCTAATTTATAAGAAATCAAACCATTCTCCAATTGATAAATGGTCAAAAGATATGAACAGATAATTTTTCAGATGATGAAATTGAAGCTATATCCACTCATATAAAAGAGTGTTTCAAATCACTATTGATCAGAGAAATGCAAATTAAGACAGCTCTGAGATACCACTACACACCTGTCAGATTGGCTAAGATGACAGGAACAAATAATGATGAATGGAGGGGATTTGGGAAAACTGGGACACTGATGCATTGTTGGTGGAGTTGTGAAAGAATCCAACCATTCTGGAGAGCAATCTGGAATTATGCCCCAAAAGTTATCAAAATGTGCATACCCTTTGATCCAGCAATTTACTATTGGGTTTATATCCCAAAGAAATACTAAAGATGGGAAAGGGACCTGTATGTGCCAAAATGTTTGTGGCAGCTCTTTTTGTAGTGGCTAGAAACTGGAAAATTAATGGATGTCCATCAATTGGAGAATGGTTGGGTAAATTATGGTATATGATGGTTATGGAATATTATTGTTCTATAAGAAATGACCAGCAGGATGAATACAGAGAGGCTTGGAGAGACTTACATCAACTGATGTTGAGTGAAATGAGAAGAACCAGGAGATCACTATACACTTCAACAATGATACTGTATGAAGATATATTCTGACTGAAGTGGATATCTTCAACATAAAGAAGATCTAATTCAGTTCCAGTTGATCAATGATGGACAGAAACAGCTACACCCAGAGAAGGAACACTGGAAAAGGAGTGTAAAATGTTTGCACTATTGTATTTCTACCCAGGCTACTTATACCTTTGGAATCCAATTCTTACCGTGCAACAAGAAATTTGGTTTTACACACATATATTGTATCTAGGTTATACTGTAACACATTTAATATATATGGGATTGCCTGTTATCTAGGGGAGGGAGTAGACGGAGGGAGGGGAAAATTTGGAAAAGTGAATACAAGGGATAATGTTGTAAAAAAATTACCCATGCATATGTACTGTCAAAAAATTATAATTACAAAATTAATAAATTATAAACAAATTCATTAAAAAATTCATTATCTTTCATGTACTGACTGATGAAAGTCACCATTCTGCAAAGATGCACCCTAAAATATCTGGAAGCATCCATGCAATAAATTGTACTACAATCATTATCACAGGCCAAACTTCTACCCACAATCATTTGCCTATAATGAGGTTCCATAAAACAGCACTTTAAAAAAAATAGCACTTTCTAGATAAAATACTCTTAAGTTCCAAGCAAGATAGAATGGAAAAAAAAAACTTTCAAAATGCAGATTCCTAGCAGAGAAGATAAAAATCTCATTGGAAGAGAACAAAGTACATCATCTATACTGTCCTGTCTGGAAATGTACTGAGAATGATTATACAGAAAGGTAATATACTTGTGCAAGACTCTGTAGGAACATTGAGCAGGAAAGAAATCATAGGGTAATGAATTTTGAGTTAGAAGTTTACATGCTTGAAACCTTCATTGAAATTTTTTAATATTGGTGCACATATCCTTGTTATTAGGTGTTTTTGATTAATGATTAAACCACATCTTTTTTTTTTTATCCCGGATCTTGCATTTTTCTGATAATATATTTTATAGTACTTCTGTTCAACTTTTCATTGATATTATATTGCAGCCTTCTCATGTCCAATATGTCTTTACAAAGCTCTTTGGATAACTCACAACTTTAATTCTTTAGATACTATGACTCTAGCATCACTGTCATATACAGCATCAGGAGTTGAATATTGATGTTAAAGTATGGACTTTCTTTCAGGGGGAAGTTAAGAGTCTTTAAAATCACTGAACAATTTCTTAAATTAATTTTGTTCACTTTTTCCCTCCTGTTCAATTCTGGGCCCAGCTCATTTTTCATCCGTATATTCAAGATATAACTAGTTGTAGATCAGTTTTATAGCTTGTTCATCCAATTGTATTATAGTTTGGACAATAGACACTTTTTTTCTCGTATAGATAGCCAAACTGAACTGAAGATGATGACTTGGTTGTCTTTCTTTGAAAACTGCTTGTTTATATCTTTTGACTTTGGCTACTGGGAAATGTCTCCTGTCCTTATAAATTTGAATCAGTTCTTTATTTATATTGACAGTGAGATTCTTATCATAAATGAATCAGAGATGGATTTTCTCCAAAGTTCTTTTACTCTTAGTTAAGCATTTCCCTTCTAATTTTTGCTGCATTAATTTTGTGTAAACTTTTAAAAGTTTTATATAATTAAAACTTTCTATTTTATCTTTTTCTGGTTATTTTTTGGTTATGATCTCTTTTTCTTTCTATGAGATTAGAAAGATAATTTCTTCCTTGCTCTTCTAAATTTTTTATGTTGTGACCAATTTATGTCAAAGTAAAGTATCCATTTGAAGTTTATCTTTTTACATGGTATGAGATGTTAACTCTACCAACTTTCTGCCAGATTACTCTCCAGTTTCTCTAGAAGCTTTGGTAAAATAGTGAGTCCTCATTTCAGTAGCTGATGTCCTTGGGCTTATTGAACACTAAGATATAGTATTTATTTGCTTTTTTGTTGTGTACCTAATCTGTTCCACTGATTGACCTATTTTTTAAACATGTGCTAAATCATTTTGATGATTACTTTTTTTGTGTTAAATTTAAGAAGAGGCACTGCCAGGCATCATTATTTCCTCTCCCCACTTTTATTTCCTTTGAGATCCTTCACTTTTTGTTCCTCTAAATGAATTGTTAATATTTTTCTACCTTCATAAAATAATTTTTTGGAATTTATTATGGCTGAAGAAATAAGTTTATTTAATTAGTATTATCAGTTTTACCACACTGGCAGGACTTATTGATGATCAATTAATATTTCTTCATGTAGTTAAGTCTATATTTCTTTAAAGTGTTTTGTGGTTGAATTCATGTAGTTCCTGAGTATGCATTGACAGATAGGATTTCCAAAATTTTACCATGATTTTGTATGCAATTTTTCTTTCTTTGTCTTCATTCTGGATTTTGTTTGTGACATAGAAGAATTCTCATGATTTTTGTGGATTTATTTTATATCCTGCTATTTTGTTAAATTTATTAAATATTTCAATTAAATTTCTTCTGACTAGTTAGGTTTCTCCAGACTGACTACCATATTATAAGCAAAAAATGATGGCTTTCTTTTCTCATTGCTTATGCTTATTAATGGATCTTTTTCATATTTTCATATTATTACTCTACTAGGAAAAGTCCATTTCTTTCTTTGCTTTCCGTTTGCTTTAAAAAAAAAAAAAGAAATGGGCACTTTATTAAAAAAAGAAAAACACTGTGTCAAAAAAAAAAAAAGAAAGGAATGGAGATTGGATTTTGCCAAAAGTCTTTTTATAGATATAATTGTGATAGATGTGGATATCTGTTTTATTATTAATATGGTTTACAACATTTAAGCTTTCTTTAAAGAGCTTGTTTGTAGTTGTTTGCATGTTGTCTACCCCGATTAGATTGAACAACTTAAGAGCAGGGACGGTCTTTTACTTTTCTTTGTATCTCCAGCACTTATTTCAGTGCTTTGCCCATAATAAGTGCTTTAAAAATGTTTATTGACTGTCTTAATTATTTTGAACCAATCCAAATTCCTGACATAAATGCAACCTGGCCATAGTGCATAATTTTTTAATATGTTACAGTTACTTTTTTTTTTTTAAATTATAGCTTTTTTTGACAGAACATATACATGGGTAATTTTTACAACATTGTTCCTTGCACTCCTGTTCCAATTTTTCCCTTCCCTCCCTCCACCCTCTCCCCTAGATGACAGACAGTCTCATAAATGTTAAACATGTGAAAGTATATCTTAGATACAATATATGTGTGCAGATCCATACTGTTTTCTTGTTACACAAGATTCAGAAGGTAAAAATAATCTGGAAAGAAAAACAAAAATACAAGTAGTTCACATTCATTTCCCAGTGTTCCTTCTCTGGGTGTAGCTGTTTCTGTCCATCACTGATCAATTGAAAATGAATTGGATCTTCTCTTTGTCAAAGATATCCACTTCCATCAGAATACATTCTCATATAGTATTGTTGTTGAAGTGTATAATGATCTCCTGATTCTGCTAATTTCACTCAGCATCAGTTCATGTAAGTCTCTCCAAGCCTCTGTGTATTCCTCCTGCTGGTCATTTCTTATAAAACAATAATATTCCATAACATTTATATACCACAATTTACCCAACCATTCTCCAGTTGATGGGCATCCATTCAATTTCCAGTTTCTAGCCACTACAAAAAGGGCTGCCACAAACATTTTTGCACATACAAGTCCCTTTCCCTTCTTTAATATTTCCTTGGGATATAAGCCCAGTAATAACATTGTTGGATCAAAGGGTATGAGTTCCAAATTGCTCTCCAGAATGGCTGGATCCATTCACAATTCCACCAACAATGCATTAGTGTCCCTGTTTTCCCACATCCCCTCCAACATTCATCACTATCTTTTCCTGTCATCTTAGCCAATCTGATAGGTATGTAATGGTATCTCAAAGCTGTCTTAATTTGCATTTCTCTGATCAATAGTGATTTGGAACACCCTTTCATATTAGTAGAAATAGTTTCAATTTCATCTTCTGAAAATTGTTCATATCCTTTGACCATTTATCAATTGGAGAATGTCCTGATTTCTTATAAATTAGAGTCAATTCTCTATATATTTTGGAAATGAAGCCTTTATCAGAACCTTTCACTGTAAAAATGTTTTCCCAGTTTATTACTTCCCTTCTAATCTTGTTTGCATTAGTTTTGTTTGTACAAAAACTTCTAAACTTGATACAATCAAAATTTTCTATTTTGTGACCAATAATGATCTCTAGCTCTTC
The DNA here is from genome assembly GCF_048593235.1 of Sminthopsis crassicaudata. Classification (NCBI taxonomy): domain Eukaryota; kingdom Metazoa; phylum Chordata; class Mammalia; order Dasyuromorphia; family Dasyuridae; genus Sminthopsis; species Sminthopsis crassicaudata. The sequence continues at coordinate 293,264,687 of NC_133619.1, read as the reverse complement.
TTTGGTCACAAATTCCTTCCTCCTTTGTTCTTACTGTCTGAGAAGTAAACTATCTTATGTTCCTCTAATTTATTTATAATCTCATTCTTTATGCCTAAATCATGAACCCATTTTGATCTTATCTTGGTATATGGCGTTAAGTGTGGGTCCATGCCTAGTTTCTGCCACACTAATTTCCAGTTTTCCCAGTAGTTTTTGTCAAATAGTGAATTCTTATCCCAAAAGTTGAGATCTTTGGGTCTGGCAAACACTAGGTTGCTATAGTTATTAACTGTTTTGTCCTGTGAACCTAACCTATTCCACTGATCAACTAATTTATTTCTTAGCCAATACCAAATGGTTTCAGTGACCACTGCTTTATAATATAGTTTTAGATCAGATATAGCTAGATCACCTTCATTTGATTTTTTTTTTCCATTAGTTCCCTTGAAATTCTTGACTTTTTGTTCTTCCATATGAATTTTGTTGTTATTTTTTCTAGGTCATTAAAACAGTTTCTTGGGAGTATGATTGGTATAGCACTAAATAAATAGATTAGTGTAGGTAGTATTGTCATTTTTATTATATTTCCACAGTTTATCCAAGAGCACTTAATATTTTTCCAATTGTTTAAATCTGACTTTATTTGTGTGGAAAATGTTTTGCAGTTTTGCTCATATAGTTCCTGACTTTCCTTTGGCAGATAGATTCCCAAATATTTTATGCGATAGATAGTTATTTTAAATGGAATTTCTAATTTGTATCTCTTGCTGTTGGATTTTATTGGTGATATATAAAGATGGTAAGGATTTATGTGGCTTTATTTTGTATCCTGCAACTTTGCTAAAGTTGTGGATTATTTCTAATAGCTTTTTAGTAGAATCTCTGGGGTTCTCTAAGTATACCATCATATCATCTGCAAAGAGTGATAATTTGGTTTCCTCATTACCTTTCTAATTCCTTTAATCTCCTTCTCAACTCTTATTGCTGAAGCTAGTGTTTCTAATTCAATATTGAATAGTAATGGTGATAGTGGGCAACCTTGTTTTACTCCTGATCTTATTGGGAATGGTTCCACTTTATCCCCATTACATATGATGCTTACTGATGGTTTTAAATAGATGCTCCTGACTATTTTAAAGGAAAAGTCCATTTATTCCTATATTCTCAAGTGTTTTTATTAGGAATCAATGTTGGATTTTATCAAATGCTTTTTCTGCATCTGTTGAGATGATCATATGGTTTTTTGTTAATTTGGTTATTGATATAGTCAGTTATGCTAACAGTTTTCCTAATATTGAACCAGCCTTGCATTCCTGGTACAAATCCTACTTGGCCATGGTGTATTATACTGGGGATGATTTTTTGTAATCTTTTTGCTAATATTTTATTTAAGATTATTGCATCAATATTCATTAGGGAGATTGGTCTATAATTTTCTTTCTCTGTTTTCAACCTACCTGGTTTAGGTATCAGTACCATGCTTAGATGGTTTTAATCAGTCCTACAGACACAAAGATTTGGTCCTAGCCTTACTGTTTGTTTTTATTTGACCTACACATGCAAGTTTTTGCAACCCAGTGAGAATGCCCTTAAAACTTGACCTGAGTTTAAAGGAGTGGGTACCAGGCACACTCCTCAAAGTAGCCCATGACACCTTGCTTCATAAAAGGAATTTGGTAGAACTCCTTCAATTTCTATTTTTTCAAATAGTTTATATAGTTTTGGAGTTAATTGTTTTTTAAATATTTGGTAGAATGCATATGTAAATCCATCTAGTCCTGGGGATTTTTTTCTTAGGGAGCTGATTAATAGCTTGTTCTATTTCTTTTTCTAAAATGGGACTATTTAACCAATTTACTTCTTCCTCTGTTAATCTGGGCAAGCTATATTTTTGAAGGTATTCTTCCATTCATTTAAATTATCGAATTTATTGGCATAAAGTTGGGCAAAGTAATTCCTAATTATTGCTCTAATTCCCTCTTCATTAGTGGTGAGTTCTCCCTTTTCATTTTCAAGACTAACAATTTGATTTTCCTCTTTCCTTTTTAAAATAAAATTTACTAAGGTTTTAACTATTTTGTTGTTTTTTTCATAAAACCAACTCTTAGTTTTATTTATTAATTTAATAGGTTTTTACTTTCAATTTTATTAATCTCTCCTTTTATTTTTAGAATTTCAAGTTTAGTTTTTGACTGGGGGGTTTTAATTTGTTCCTTTTCTAGCCTTTTAAGTTGTAAGCCCAATTCATTGACCTTTTCTTTCTCTATTTTATGTAAGTAGGCCTCTAGAGATACAAAATTTCCCCTTATTACCACTCTGGCTGCTTCCCACACATTTTGGTATGACGTCTCATTATTGTTATTTTCTTGGGTGAAATTATTAATTATGTCTATGATTTGCTGTTTTATCCAATAATTCTTTAGGATGGGATTATTTAGTTTCCAATTTTTTTTGTCTATTTTCTCCTGGCTTTTTATTGAATGTAATTTTTATTGCATCATGATCTGAAAAGGATGCATTTACTATTTCTGCCTTTCTGCATTTGAATTTGAGGTTTTTATGTCCTAATATATGGCCAATTTTTGTACAGGTTCCATGAACTTTTGAGAAGAAAGTGTACTCCTTTCTATCTCCATTTAGTTGTCTCCAAAGAACTATCATACCTAACTTTTCTAGTGTTTTCTTTGACTTCTTATTTATTTTGTGGTTTGATTTGTCTAATTCTGAGAGTGCAAGGCTGAGATCTCCCACTATTATAGTTTTGCTGTCTATTTCTTCTTGTAGATCTCTTAATTTCTCTTTAAAAATTTAGATGCTACACCACTTAGTGCATATATGTGTTTTATATTGATATTGCTTCATTATCTATGCCACCCTTTAGCAAGATATAGTTTCCTTCCTTATCTCTTTTAGATCAATTTTTGCTTTTGCTTGATCTGAGATCAGCATGGTTACGTTTGCTTTTTTTTTTTAAATTTCAACTGAAGCATGTAGATTCTGCTCCAGCCTTTTACCTTTACTCTATATGTATCTCCCTGCTTCAAGTGTGTTTCCTGTAAACAACATATTGTAGGATTCTGGCTTTTAATTCAGTCTGCTATCCACTTTCGCTTTATGGAGGAGTTTACCTCATTCACATTTATGGTTAAAATCACTAATTCTGTATTTCTTACCTTCTTGTCAATCCCTGCTTATGCTTTTCTCCTTTCCTTCCCCCTTATTCCCCTTACCAGTATTAAACTTGTGAGCACCACATGCCTCTCATAGCCCTTCCATTTTAGAATCCCTCCCCTCACCTTAGAGTTCCTCCCTTTTTCTTACCTCTTTTCCTCATAATTTCTTTATTGCCTTCTGTTTAGCTTACTCTTTCCCTTTTCACTATTCCTCTTCTATTTTTCAATGATGTGGGAGAAGTTTCTCTGTAAATCGAATATGACTAATATTTTTCTCTTTAAGCCAATTCTGATGAGAGTAAGATACATACTATGTTCTCCTTTCTTTCCCCCTCCCTTTTTCCCCTCAGATATAATAGGTTTTCTTTGCCTCTTCGTGAGATATAATACCCCCACTTTACCCTTTCCACCTCTAGTTTATTTTTTATATTATAAATGTAAAACCAAATTATATATATGTTATTTATGTATATTTATAATAGTAATATAGTTCCCAAGATTTCTTTTTACCTTTTTATGCTTCTCTTGAATCCTATATTTGGAAGTCAAACTTTTTGTTTAGTTCTGATTTTTTATCAGAAATAGATGAAATTTACCTATTTTATTGAATGTCTATCTTCTTCCCTGGGAAAAAAAATGCTCATTTTGTCTGAGTAATTTATTCTTTGCTGCATACCAAGTTCTTTAGCCTTTTGAAATATCAGATTCCAGGCCCTTCGGTCCTTTAATATGGATGCTGCTAGATCCTGAGTAATCCTTATTGTGGCTCCTCTATATTTGAACTGTTTTTTTCTAGTTGCCTGTAGTATTTTTTCCTTGGTCTGATAGTTTTTGAATTTAGCTACAATATTTCTTGGAGCTTTAATTTTGGGGTCTCTTTCAGAAGGTGTTTGATGAATTCTTTCAATGCCTATTTTACCTTCTGTTTCTATAACATCTGGACAGTTCTCTTTAATGATTTCCTGGAAAATAGTAGGTAGGCTCTTTTTTTCATCATAATTTTCAGGAAGTCAAATAATTCTCAGATTATCTCTCCTAGAACTATTTTGCAGGTCTATTGTTTTTCCAAATAGGTATTTAACATTTTCCATTGTTTCATTTTTTTTGGTTTTGCTTGACTGATTCTTGGTGTCTCCTTGAGTCATTCATTTCCATTTGTTCAATTCTGATGTTTAATGAATTATTTTCTTCATTTAATTTTTTTATTTCTTTTTCTAATTGTCCAATTGAGTTTTTAAATGAGTTGTTTTGTTCTATGGAATTGTTTTCCATTTCACCAATTTTATTTTTAGAGAGCTATTTTCTTTTTCCAATTCACTAATTCTGTTTCCTTGGAATTATTTATCTTTTCAAATTCACTAATTCTGTTTTTCATGGATTTGATTTCTTTATTCATGCTATCTTTAAATGAGTAGGATGACTCATCCAGATCCTCTTGCTAAGCTTCCCTTTCTTTTCCCAATTTTTCTTCTACCTCTCTTGTAAGAGCCTTTTAAATTTCTTCTATGAGAGCCTTGTGTGTTGGGGATCAGATAATGTCCTCCTTTGGGGATTCATCCAGAGACAATCTGTTTTTAGTCTCCTCAGGGTTTGAAGTTTGCTCTCTATCTGTATAGAAGCTATCTATAGTTAGAGCGTGTTTTAATTTCTTGCTCATTTTGACAAAAAAAGAATACAAGAAAACAAAGAAACAGACAAAAAAAGCAAATTCGGTCTGCTTTTTGGGCAGTGTGGTGTTACCATGCTTCTTCTACAGACTACTGGAGGTAGCAATGAGGCAGCAGTGGAAAAGTAATGGCTGCGCTCCCTGCACAGCAGCCACTCTCTGAGACTGAGAGTGTGCTGAGTCACTCTGGATGTTAGGTGGGTGTGTTCAGGTCCTGAGAGACCCCATGTTTTGGGATTGAAGTCATTACCCCCTGTATTTGTAGCTTCTCTGCTGAGGCAAAGCAGTTCACACTGGGTAAAGTTCTCCCTGCAAGTTTTCTGATGGATGTGACTACACTCCACCCCCTCCATCTGCTCAGAGTTAGTTGCTTTCCGTGCTCTCCCTGGCTGCCTGCAGTCTGCACCTCGTTTAACTATCTCCACCAAACAAAAACAGACCTTCTCTGGCAAATTTCGGGGATATCTTCTGTTGGTAATATATTTGTAGTTTTTTTGGTCAAGCACTAATTCCAAGGCCTTGTCATGAAATAAAGTATTCTGAGGGCAAGAAAGAACTTAGATAAATGTGTGTGTCCTCTCTGCCATCTTGGCCCCTCATCCTTTCTCTTAGTTGTTACAATTACTCTTTACTAATATTTGATTTAAAAATTTTGTGTTTATGTTCATTAGGTATATTAATGTTATTATTATATAACAATGATATAGTTGTAACTATATAGCCTATTAATAATTAGGTATGTTAATTTTCCCTCTGTTTTGTCCCTCCCTAGTTTAGCCATAAAATCTTATATAATTTTGGCATATCCAAAGGTGATACTTTTTTTGGGTGAGACACTTAAAGGTAGAAGTATGTTGGATTTGATCAAATGCTTTTCTTTAATTAACAAAGAAGCAATGTGGGAGCTTACATAATCAGTGCTTTTCTACTAATATTATAATTAGGCTCTGTTATAAAATATAATTTGGAAAAACCTGACTCTGACTCCAAATTCAATGCTCTTCTTACTGACTACTGTTGCTTCATCACTCATTTTGTGTGTACAAGGATGGCAGACCTTAGCATAGGAGTGACAAATGCAAAAATTACTAAGGACCATTGAATTCTAGAGTTGTGTGCCATTCTGACAAAAATCAAGAAAGGGGAGCCACTGGAATTAAGATCAAGAAAGTCTTCTTGTAGAAGATGAGATTTTACCTGGGACTTGAAGAAAGGCAGGGAAGCCAGGAAGCAGACGAGTAAAAAGAATATTTATGGCATGGGAAGTAGCCAGTGAAAGGATCCACAAGGAACAACAGAGTTCAGAGCCACTGGATTACAGAATATTTGGAGAAGATAAAGATATGTAAGAGGAGTAAGAAGTAAGATTATCCTTTTGGTGATAGGGAGTCCTTGAAGTTTGTTGAATAGGAAGTTACATAGTGAAGGCTATGCATTAGGAAGATTAATTTGACAGATGAACAGAGGATGGAGTGAAATGGGTGAAAATTACTAAGTAACCTTTCCTGGTATTCTCTCTTTCCCCTGCTCCTTTCAATAGAATGTAAACTTCTTCAGGCTAAATATATTCATTTTTGTCTTTATAGATCTAGCACTTAGCACTGTCTGGTATATAGTAGAGACGTTTAAAAGTTTTAGAAGTTTAAATGTTAAAAATACAGTTAATAAGCTGTAAAATGGAGATAAGAATACCCACACTCTCACTTGGAATGTTGCTACTGTATAATACTGATAGGAACTGCTATTATTATTGAATTTCTCTGGAAGTTTCATGGTTCTGTGGAAGGAATTTTGTATTGGTGGCAATCAGGTAAACTGTCTGACTCATACATTCCTATCCTTGGACAAACCACGTAAGCTGATGAGGTCAGATTATGAATCACACTGCTGTGTCTTTTAAATTGGATATTTTCAAGCATTACAAGGCCCAGGAAATCCTGCTTGAAATGCTTAAGGGCTATATTTGAGTGCTGATTGAGCATTAGTAATTGTATGAAGAATAGTTGGGATCAAACTTAGACAGTCTGAAAAGTGCACAATTCATTTAATGGAGTTCAGGAAAATGCTAGTGCAATATCAAATTTGATTCAATGCTTATTTGGTAAGTTGGTGTCATGTGAGGACTGATCTTGGACCTAGGGGACAAATTTGATACATACTCTCTCCACCAGGAGCTTAAAATCTAATGTAGGAAAGGACAAGTACATAAACAAGGCATAAGGAGAATAAAATAATTCAGAGGCCTGATCCAGGCAAAGTACTATCAGATCCATATGAATACATTACTTGGTACATTCACTAGAGAAGAAGGGGCAGGGAAGGAGAGAAGAGAGTATGAGAGGGAGTTTGTGATTTTTGGGTTAATTTTAAAGAAAGGAAGGGACACAGATGGAGATAAGAGCAGAATGTTTTCAACACGGGCTTGGCATGAACAAAAACATGGGGATAAGGAAGGGCAATATAAGAATGAGGGCCCAAGACTCATCTAGTTTGAGAACATAGGATTTATATATTTCTTTACAAAAGGGATTCAGTATGCTGTAAAAATCAACTAACTTTTATTAGGTACCTACAATGTGCCAGGAATTATGCTAAGGACTGGGGACAAAACTTTTAAAAGGGGGCAAAGGACAGTCCCTGTCCTCAAGAAGTTTATAATCTAATTAGGGATAGAATGTACAAGCTATATAAAGGATACATGGGAAATAATTAAAGAAAGAAGGTACTGGAATTAAGAGGGGATAAAGAAGGCTTCCTTTAAAAGTTAGGATTTTATTTGGTACTTGAAGGAAGCCAAGTAGATTGGAAATCAGAATATAGAAGATTTTTCATTTCAAGATCAAGCATTTACATGTATAAGGACTTAGGACAAAATCTTTTTTATACTTTGGCTTCAATCTGCCTATGAAGGTGGCAGGATTAAGACTGAGGAGAGAGCAGAAAGAATGGACTTGCTTTTGGACTTGGGGTTTTTGCTCTACATTTTTCTCTATCTACTCATCTCTATTTCAGGAGTACAGAAGAAACTTAGGGTTTGAAAACTAGGAAATTTAGAATCTTGGAGATGTTTGTAGTTACTGGGCAAATAACTTTTACAGAGCTGTCAGAGATAAAAACTGGAAAACAAAAAGAGTACTCCCCTATGATAGAGGGAACAAAGCCTCTTACTAGAAAGAGAGGTCCAAAGAAAAGATTAAGCCTAGTGACTTGTTTGAAAACAAAGAGAAAAAAAATCTTACTGCAAATATCCTGTGTAGAAGACAAGGGACCTCCATCAAGGTTCTGAGGGAAAGCTACCTGGTCTTGTCGTATTCTAAAAGAGATTGAAAAAGCATGACCACATCTACTTTTCCTTGAAGGAGAGAAAGCCAAAGATTTTTGCTGAGCCAGCTGGAGAAAGATAGAGATTTTAGCCAAAGAAATGCTCCATCATTGAAAAGCAACTTCTCAAAGAGATGAACAATCCTGGAACTCAGCAGATCAACATCCAACAGTAGAGACTGATTGAGAATAATGTTTGATGGGGACAGATGATTCTCTTAGGGCTGAAGAAAGCGATTTAGAATTGGCAAAGTTTTGAATTGTCCTGTTCACTTGCAGCAAGAGAAGATCTGCAGCTAATGTGTTTCTTTGGGCTTTGGAGAAGTACAATGAGGGTGGGTTTTTTTTTTAATTTTCAATAATATTTTATTTTCCCCAAAACATGTAAAGGTAGTTTTCAACATTTATTTTTGTAAGACTTTGCATTCCAAATTTTTCTCCTCTCTCTACCTTGCCTCTTCCCAAGACAGCAAACAATATGATAAAGGATATGTGCAATTCTTTTAAATATCCATCCATATTTGTCATGTTGTACAAGAAAAATCAAACCAGAAGGGAAAAAAGCCATGAGAAAGAAAGAGACAAATAAACAAAGGTGAAAATAATATTTTTGATCCACAGTGAGTCTCCGTAGTTGTCACTCTGGATGTGGATGGCATTTTACATCCCAAGTCTTGACTTTGTCTTGAATCACTGCATTATTGAAAAGAGCCAAGTCCATCACAGTTTATCATAACATAATCTTGTTGTTACTGTTCAATATTCTCTTGGACCTGCACACTTCAGTCAGCATCAATTCATGTAAATCTTTCCAGGCTTTTCTGAAATCAGCTTGTTCAGAAGAGTAACAATGAGAAGAACGTGCTTTACCTTTGGACTTGTATGTATTTTTGCATGAACTAGCTATGTGTGTGATACAATCTGACTAAGAGCTTGTTAACCACCAGAATACCTAATGTATCAAGAGAGAAATAAAGGCTGTATGGCCCAAAAGGTTTTAAATTGGTCCTAAAATAAATCTTAAAACATCCCTAGAAGAATATGTCTAGTGCTAGTGTGCTAGGTGATGTAATGGGCAGAACACTGGGTTAGGAATCAGAAAGATCTGAATTCAAATTCAGCCTTAGATCAAGCTGTGTGACCCTGAGCAAATCACTTAATCTCTGTTTACTTCAATTTCCTTAACTGGTTGTTGTGAAGATTAAATGAGATATTTGTAAAACTCTTATCACTGTGTCTGGCATATAGTAGGCACTATAAAGATCTTGCTTTCCTCTTGTTCTATCCATCATGAATGACAAGCTGGAATTTTTCCAGTAAAGGATGATCAGGATGATGAAAGAAAATTGTGTCATATGAAGATCTCGGGAAAAAGCAACTGGGGATATTTACCTTGGGGTAGAAAAAACTTAGGATAAATATGATTGGTCTCTAAAAGTGTTCAAAGAGTTGTTATGTGGAAGAGAGATTCTACTTGTCTTGAGAGTGCAGAAGCAAAAACAATATCTGAAGACAGAGAGGAAGATTTTACCTTAAAATAAGTAAGGTATTTCTAATAATTAGAGTTGTTCTGATTAAAAACCTGGATCAGAACCACAGGTCTGGTTTTTACAAGGATTAGGTTAAATTTGGAGAACTCTTCCAAATGTTTTTGACTTTTATATTTTCAAGCAGGGATTTTCCTGGAGATATTAACCTCTAGTTTTTAATAGAAAAGGTTATAGGACCCATGGTTCCATGCAAACAGTAAGGTTAACAACGTATCAAAAAAGGACAGTTTTTTTTTTCTGAGTCCATAAGTAGTCAACAACTTTTCTTTCCTCTTTATTGGGTGTCCAGTGAATGACTACCTTACCCTAGAATGTTGGACAACTATTGTGCTACTTTAAAGTTGATATTTTAGCACAAGAGGAAAGCACTTAGAGAACTGATCTCAAGGATGTGCTGGAGCTAGCTCATATCCACTTTCAAGAGCCTTTTAAAACATTTTCAATGGCTGGATTTATACTTGGGTGACCAGCAAACATTTTAACTCATGGCTTGATTGTTTTATTGATTACTTAAATTTAAGAAAATGATGGCATATTGGACTTAATATATACTTTAACATATTTAACATATATTGGACTACCTGCCATCTGGGGGAGGGGGTGGAGGGAAGGAGGGGAAAATTTGGAACAGAAGGTTCAATGTTGAACAAGGGTCAATGTTGAAAAATTTCCCATGCATATGTTTTATAAATAAAAAGCTATAGGAATAATAATGAAGAAGAAGAAGAAGAAAAGAAGAAGAAGAAGAAGAAGAAGAAGAAGAAGAAGAAGAAGAAGAAGAAGAAGAAGAAGAAGAAGAAGAAGAAGAAGAAGAAGAAGAAGAAGAAGAAGAAGAAGAAGAAGAAGAAGAAGAAGAAGAAGAAGAAGAAAGAAGAAGAAGAAGTTAGTAATGCAGATTAAACTGAAACTCTTTCTTGGGAATTTTAGTTTTCTAATTGTTAGGCATTTACAAGTATGCCCTTAGCTGATCCCCCTTTCCTTGAATCAACACAGTCCACCTTACTCACAGGACCAGTGGAGTGAAAGATCCAAGTATCTTCCTCCATGTTTTATGTATATATCTGTTTACTCTTTAGCTCTTAATTCCTGCTTGGTCCCAGGACTTCTTCATTTGTTCAAATAATGCAGTATTGTCCAAGAATTTCTCTTCTGTGCCCAAGAAGCTTGGAATTCCACTTGGGCCAAATTGTTCCCTTTGTTTTCATTACTCCACCACTGAAACTTTATGTTCTTTTGGTTTCCAATTTGACCCAAGTACTCCTTGCTGCTCCTTAATTGCTGTTTGGGCAACTATCATACATGGGGGGCATTTGATTTCATCATCTCTTGAGCTCCCATATATGGAAGTTTCTTTTTCAGTGAAATTTTTTTTTTCTGAATCTTCACAGGTAACTCTGTTCCTATTTGTGTTTTTCAGCTCTGATTCTTTCCCTTTCTTCCTCTTTTTTTTAAAGACCAAGTCAAAACAGTATGCTTTAATCTTGACTCACTTGGTTACTCTTAAACATATTGTTAACGGGGAATTTTTTGCTTTGTATGTGGCCACTGCCAGAACAAAAGCCTCCTATATGGTAGGCAATGTGGATTTTTACACTTGATAAAGGAATCATTAGCATTGGAAAAAAAAAAAAAACAAACAACTTTCATCAGTGGGTACCAATGAAGAGTAAGACATTTCCTGGATGCAAATCCTTTACAATTTCTACTAAGTTAAAATTCTGTAAGTTATGGTACATGAATGTTATGGAATAATATTATTCTGTAAGAAACAACCAGCAAGATGATTTCAGAGAGGCCTGGAGAGATTTACATGAACTGATACTAAGTGAAACGAGCAGGACCAGGAGATCATAATAAACAGCAACGACAAGATTATATGATGAACAACTCTGATGGACATGGCTCTCTTCAACAATGAGATGATTCAAACCAGTTCCAGTTGTTCAGTGATGAAGAGAGCCATCTTACACCCAGAGAGAGGACTATGGGAACTGAGTTTGGTTTATAATATAACATTTTTACTCTTTTTGTTGTTGTTGGTTTGCATTTTATTTTACTTCTCATCTTTTTTTTCCCCTAGTTTGACTTGATTTTTCTTGTGTGGCAAGATAATTGTATGAATATATATGCATATATTGAATTTAACATATATTTCTACCATGTTTAAAATATATTGGACTACTTGTTATCTAGGAGAGGGGGTAAGGGAAGGGAGGGGAAATTGGAACACAAAGTTTTGCAAGGGCTAATGTTGAATAATTGTCCACGCAGATGTTTTGAAAAATAAAAAGCTTTAATTAATTAAAAAATTCTACAAGCTCAGGAAATTACACCATGATACCTTTAGATAGACTCATCTGCACTTTCTGTATATGTCTCTGGTTATTTGAAGAATCCACATTTCAATAGTTCAGATGTGAGGTGATAAGGGGATACACTAAAGTGGTGGCAATGCCAAAGGAAAGAGGGAGGAATATAAGAGAAATTCTGCAAAGGTAGAAAAGACAGAAAATGGCAAGTAATTGTAAATGATGGGGGTGAGAGTAAGGAATTAAGGTTGACACCTATTTTGTGATCCTGGCTTGCTTTGACAATAATATTTTGGAAGTTAGGGACAGTGGAGGTTTGGAGGTAAAGTTAATGAGTTCAGTTTTGGATATGTTTAATTATCTACTTCCCATGAACTTTGAAAGTTGTCCTACAAAACATTAATGACTTCAAGGTGATTGTAACTCTGGAGGAGGATGAGAGTTATCAAATTTTGCCCTCCATCCTATTGTCAAGCAAAACTCTCCATCCCTTTCATACCAATGTGAAAGAAGTTGATTCACAAGGTAGAGAGTTTCTCGTCTCTTGAGGTGTTCCAGAAAAGACTGGATGATGAAGATTTAATAAAAACCTGTTGAATTGAATTGAATATTGAAGAAGGGATTCCTTTGTATGTAGATGGTTGAACTATAACACATCCAAAGTCGATTCTAAAATAGTTTTTTTCCCCCTATGAATCTAACATTAAGGTCCAGACTATCAATTTTCCATGTAGTTAGAGCTGTGGGTACCATCTTTTCTCTCCTTTTAAGGAGCTGCTTTTAACCCTTCTATGTCACGTCTTTTTTTCCCCTTTCTTCCCTATCTCAAGCCCACTTATAGCTAAAGGCTCGTTATTTTTTATTATTCTAATATTTGGGGACTCCCTTTAGCTATGTGTACAACCTTTTAATAGAATTGGTTTTGGAAGCTTGACACTTCTTATAGGGCTGCCATACCATGTCAATTTTGTCTCAGTTTCTTTCCATCAACTTCTAAGACATAGCACCTCTCTTCAGTACCTATGAAGTCCTTGAAACAAAAAGTCTTCAACTATGACCAGGGATTAAACTTCTATTGTTATAGTTAAGCAGCAAATGCTTGGAAATGTCTGTGACTTTAAAGAGGAAGAAAGAAAAAGTAAAGCTTATTGAAAAGGAGGCATTTCTTTTGTCTAACTTTAGTGATTTGGGAAGTGCTTGGCTTTTCCTTTTCAATTGTGTCACTGATGGAGCTACTCAGAACACCCAAAGTATGAGTTTGTCTAAATTGCATTTAGTGGAAATTACTAAGTGGAGACCTTGAGAGTCAGACTTGCCTTATGGATTTTACTCCCTAACCAGCAATTGTTCCATTTGTTGCCAGAATTTTTATGAACTGATTATTCTCTCAGGATTTACTCTGAGATGCCAGAGTTTCCTTATATGTTTTGAGGCTGGCAATATGCTTAGGCCATTCTGCAAAGCATACTGAATCCAGTGAGAATTGAAATAAGAATAAGAAACAACAAAAAAGGTTATTTGCCAAAAATAATTTGAAAATAATAATTTTAATTTTTGACAAATATGGAATTGTGACTGCTTGTTTTAATCATTTTTTTCAAATTTTATTTTATCAAAATGAAGACATGGTCCATCAGTGAAATGTGTGAATTTGGCACCTATATAATTCACATAAAATTAAAAGCTAAAATATTTTTAAATTAATAATTAAGCAAGGTTCAGCTAATTAAAAAAATAAAATTTGTGAAAAAATGTTCTAACCAATAAATGTGAAGCTTAAATTGATTAGGCTAATGGTAGTTTCTGGGTCAGTTAGAAAAGTTTTCAAGTCTAATATTCCTCATTTGAAAAATCAAATGTCTGCTCAGGGGACAAGAGACAAAAGCTCAAAAGATGCCTCTTGAAATAAGAAAAAAAGTGAAACCATGTCTATGAAACTATACTTTAAAACCATTGCTTTGAAACCATATTCCTTTTTACTCTGTATGTGTTTGCTCACTTCCTGCTCTCCTCCCATCCCCAATTTAATTTGGTTCTAACTCTCACCCCTTGTAACAAAGAAAACAAATATGCAAAAGTGACATATGACCTTGAATGACAGACTGTGGAACATTTCACACCTGTAATCCCCCATCTTTCTCCTGAAAGGGCAATAATTTCCCTCATTTCTTCTTAGAAAGCCAATTCTTCCCAAGGAAATACTAAAGAAGGGAAAGGGACCTGTATGTGCCAAAATGTTCGTGGGAGCTCTTTTTATAGTGGCTAGAAACTGGAAAATGAATGGATGTCCATCAATTGGAGAATGGTTGGGTAAATTATGGTTTTTGAAGGTTATGGAATATTATTGTTCTGTAAGAAATGGCCAACAGGATGAATACAGAGAGGCTTGGAGAGACTTACATCAGCTGATGCTAAGTGAAATGAGCAGAACTACGAGATCATTTTACACTTCAACAATGATATTGTATGAGGATGTATTCTGATGGAAGTGGATATCTTCATCATAGAGAAGAGCTAATCCAATTTCAATTGATCAATGATGGACAGAATCAGCTACACCTAGAGAAGGAACACTGGGAAATGAGTGTAAACTGTGAGCATTTGTTTTTTGTTTTTGTTTTTGTTTTTCTTCCCAGATTATTTTTACCTTCCGAATACAATTCTTCCTTTGCAAAAGCAACAACAAAATTCGGTTCTGCACATATATATTGTACCTAGGATATACTATAAGATATTTAATATGTATGGGAATGCCTGCCATCTAAGGGAGGGGGTGGAGGGAAGGAGGGGAAAATTCCGAACAGAAGGGAGTACAAGGGATAATGTTGTAAAAAAAAATTACCTATGCATATGTACTGTCAAAAAATGTTATAATTATAAAATTAATAAAAAATAAATTAAAAAAAAGAAAGCCAATTCTTTACAATTATTTAGCATTTTGGGAAAAGAGAAAGGAGCAAGCATTTATTAAGCAACAGCTATCTTCCATGAAGCTATATTCCAAAATGTTTTACAAATCATGTAATTTGATCTTATTTAGTTATGTTTTAGTGTTCTCCATATTTGCATATTTTTTCTTATTTATTTATTTTAAACTTAAATAGAAATAAGAAAAAATACACAGCAGATAATAACATAAGATTCAAAATATAAAACAATACATTTTTTATTTCAAGAATTACTACACATTGTATTTAGAGATGTCTATCTTTTCTTTGCTTCCTTGTAGGTTTTCTTTTTGTTCTCTGCTGTGCACTTTTTACTTTATTCTTTTTATCCTCTTCCTCCCCTATCTCCATCCCCAATAAGACTACAATTAAACATAGATAGACACATATATACAGGCACAGACACACACATACATATACAGATATAAAGATATATGAACATATATACACATGTGTATACACACATACATAGACACATAAATACATATATACATATATAAATATATATATATCTATAATCATGTACATATATATTCCTATACATCTATATAAGATCATACTGCACTTGTTTGCACTCTGTTTCTATATTTTTCTAACTCCACCAATTCATTTCCTACACCACAGCAATATTACAATTTTATATTGTCCAGTTATTTTAAATAGTCTAAAACAATATTGATTTATATAGCTGACACATTGTTTACTTTCCCTATTTTCCTCTTTTGATTTAATTTTAATTTTAATTTTGAGATCATGATTACTACCCATCTTTTTTAATATAATAAATTTTACTCCTGATTTTTATTTTATGCTTGGGTATATATCTTATTTCCTATTTCTCATGACTCCTCTACTTTATTTCTACCCAACCTTTCCGTCCTATTACTTAACTTACCCCTCCTCCAAGAATCCTTCCCTTGTCCTCTTTATCTAGCCACCCCTTCAAAGATCCCTTCTTTAGCCTCTCCCAACCACCCTATCACTTGTTATTCCCATTAATCTAGAGACCTTATTCCATTCCCATTAATATACACACTCTTCTTTATCCTAGATGGACTTGTCTCTTTTCAACAATAAGGTGATTCGAGGCAATTCTAATAGACTTGTGTTTGAGAGAGCCATATGCATTCAGAAAGAGTACCATGAAGACTGAATGTGGATTACAGGATAGTATTTTCACCTTTTTGTTGCTGTTTGCTTGCTTGGGTTTTTTCCCTTTCATTTGTTTTCCCTTTTTGATCTTATTTTTCTTGTGCATCATGATAAATGTGGAAATATATTTAGAAGAATTGCACATGTTTAACTTGTATAGGATTACTTGCTGTCTAGGAGATGGAGGAGATTGGGAAAGAGGGAGAAAAATATGGACACAAGGTTTTTCAAGAATAAATGTTGAAAACTATCTTTGCATGTATTTTGAAAAAATAAAAAGCTATTATGAGAAATGATGAGCTGGCTAACTTTGAAAAAGCCTGGAACCAGGAGAACATTGTACATAGTAACAACAAGATTATGTGATGATCTAATATGATAGACTTGGCTCTTCTCAGCAATACATTGATCTAAGATTGCCTTGTATAGTGTTCTCTTGGTTCTACTCAATTCACTCAGCATCAGTTCATGTAAGTCTCTCCAGGCCTTTCTGAAATCAACATATATATCATTTATTATAGAACAATAATATTCCATTAATTAATATACATAACTTATTCAGCTATTTCCCAAATGAAGGACATCTATCCAATTTCCAATTGCTTGCTACTACAGAGGTGGTATAAACATTTTTTTGTACATATGGGTTCTTTCTCCTCTTTTGGGTTAGAGACCCTATAGTAAAATTGCTAGGTCAGAGTATGCACAGTTTTATAGATTTTGGGGCATGAACTACCTAATTATTACTGATATCTCAGACATATGGTTTACATTTTCATATGTAAAGCATAGTTTGCCTTTTTTTGAGACCCTTATAATTAGTCTTTGATATTTACCTTATATTTCTCTTGGATCTTGTATGTCAAATTTCCTATTAAATTCAGATCTCTTTGCAACAAAAGCCTTAAAGTCTGGTAATGCATTGAATCTCCATTTTTCTTTTCATTGAGGATTATGCTTAACTTTGCTAGGTATGGTATTTTTGGTTGCAGCTCCAGTTCTTTTGTTCTTCAATATAAAGTATTTCAAGACCTGAAATCTTTTAATATAGCTGCTGCTAAGTCTTATGTGATTCTAATTGTGGTTCCAGTGTATTTGATTTGCTTTTTTTCTTGTCCTCATAATATTTTCTCCTTGAAGGAGTTTAAAAATTTGACTATGATATTCATGTAGGTTTTTCTCATAAGATCTCTTTCAGATGGTGATTGGTGGATTTTTTCTATTTCTACTTTCTCCTCTTGTTCTAATACTTCAAGATTATTTTCTTTAATTATTTCTTGTATTATTGTATTGACTTTTTTTGATAGCTTTCAGGTAGTCTTTCCATTCTTATCTTTAGTTTTGTTGATCTGTTTTCCAGATCAATTGTTTTTCTTATGAGATGTCTTAAATTCTCTTCTATTTTTCGTACTTTATATTTTGTTTTAATTTATTATGTCTTGGTCTCATAACTTCACTGGCTTCCTTTTGCCAACTTTAGTTTTTTTATTTTATTTTATTTTTTATTAATTTTTATAATTATAACATTTTCTTTGACAGTACATATGCATAGGTAATTTTTTTTTACAGCATTATCCTTTGTACTCCCTTCTGTTCTGAGTTTTTCCCCTCCTTCCCTCCATCCCCTCCCCTAGATGGCAGGCATTCCCATACATATTAAATATCTTATAGTATATTCTAGGTACAATATATATGTGCAGAACTGAATTTTGTTGTTGTTGTTGTTGCAAAGGAAGGATTGTATTCGGAAGGTAAAAATAATCTGGGAAGAAAAACAAAACAAAACAAAAACAAAAAAATGCTCACAGTTTACACTCATTTCCCAGTGTTCCTTTTCTGGATATAGCTGATTCTGTCCATCATTGATCAATTGGAATTGGATTAGCTCTTCTCTATGTTGAAGATATCCACTTCCATCAGAACACATCCTCATACAGTATCATTGTTGAAGTGTATAATGATCCCCTAGTTCTGCTCCCAACTTTAGTTTTTAAGGAATCATTTTCTTATTTAGGATTCTGGATCTTCTTTGCTAGTTAGTTGGCTTTGTTTTCATAATCATGTTTTTCTTAAATTGTTCTTATTTTTTTTTTTTTTTTTAGTTTTTTCTCAATCTCTCTCATTTGATTTTTAAAGTCTTTTTTCAGTTCTTCTATGAATTCTTTTTGGACAGGTAATCATCTTATGTAGGTGTATCTTTTTGGGGTAGGAGAGGACTTTTTGTTTCAGTATCCTCCTATGAAGATGAACCCCAGTCTTCTCTATACTCATGGTAACTTTCTATTATTGAACTCTTTTTCCTTTGTCTGCTTAATTTAAAAAAATTATTTATAAGTTTGTTAGTGTAATCACTTTACTCCTGTTTTACTGATGCCTTTTTCATTTTAGTCTGTAGTCTTTTGTTCTTGATAACCCCAGTTTCAGTTAGAACTTTGTAACAAAGAAAAATAGCATAAGTATTAATAAGATGGGCAGAATATCTATCAAGAATTGTTTTTATTTACATTGGCAATCATTGTGCACATTATTCTCTTGAGTCTGCTAATATTGGCCTGAATCAGTTCATAAAAGCCAGGAATCATTTCACAAATATTTTTCTCCTGGAAGAGAAGGTTCCATTACTGTTCAATATAGTCAATCAATCAGCCAACAAATTTATTAAGTTCCTATTCTGAGCCACAAAATGTATTAGGTGCCAGAGAATGCTAACCACTTTTGCTGGTGAAATGGAAGAGAGATAAAAGGAAGGTAGTTTGAGAATATAATAGGATCAAGTGAGAGTTCTTAATTTCAATTCCATATAGTACTTGTCTTTATTAGAGAAGTGAGAAGGAACCCTGTGACATTAGTACAGAGATGCAGAAAGTAATAGGGATGGGAGAAGCACCCATTCTATTTTATGACCCATTTAAATATTTCTTGTTGTTATCTTTCTCTATTTGCTATTTTTCTTTTGCTAATGGAACTTTATTAGGAGACTGCATGATTCAGAAGGTTAAACAACAGATTAGAAAGTCTGTATATATAACTTCTTATACTAGCATTGCTAGGAGACAATTTTTAACCCATCAGGATAATGGGAAAATTATTGCCCTTAAGAAACATGCTAAAACTTCTCTTAGTTTCTGTGGGAATAACTTTAAAACAACACTACCTCTTTGTCAAGTCTTCTTTTGTTTTCTGGGTCTTTACCAATTCACCTAGAAAATACTGATATCAAGGAAATGTTTATTTGCTTGGCAAGATCATTTTCTCTTCAACATCACCCAGTAAGTTACTCTAAATTTAAGTTTTGCAAAGTAATCTCTGCATCCAAGTTCTAGTAGTTTAACAAGGCAACAACAATTGCATATTTGCTGAGACTCTGAGATTTATTAATTTATCTTAATTATTATTTTTATACTGAATTTAACATCAACTAAAGTGAATGCTTCTATCTATCCATTTACCCATCTACCCATTGATCATCTTTCATATTTCTTTCTTTCTATCCATATCTATGTGTATCTTTCTACTATCTGATTTCTATGTACAAACATATTCATGTTTCTCCTATCCTGAAAAAACTCTTATTAATTTTTCCATCCTTGCTAACAATCATTCTATTTCTCTTCTGCCCTTAGCAGCTAAATTCCTTGAAAAGATCATCTACAATAGATGCCTTTACTTTCTTCTCACTTTCTTTGACCTTATCATTCCATCAAAAAGTGCTCTTTCCAAAGTTACTGATCATCTCTTACAATGACCTTTTTGCAATATTTATTCTCTTTGATCCAAACCTCTAACACTGTTGATCATTCTCATCCTTGGTACTCTTTCTTCTCTAGTTTTTGGGATACTGCCTTCTTATTTTTTCCTATCTAATGAACTCTCTCCCTCTGTCTCCTTTGTGGGATTTTCCTGCATATCATACCCATCCGTGTCACTCACAGATCTGTCTGAGGCCCTCTTCTCTTCTCCCTCTATACTCATCAGCTCCCAAAGACTTAATTACCATCTGGATATTGATGATTTTCAAACTACCTATCTTGCCCTAACTCCTTTGCTGACCTTCAATCCTCATTTTAAATTGCCTTTCAGACATATAGAACTAGATGTATAATAGACACTTTAAACTCAATATTTACAAAACCAGAATTTGTTATCTTTCCCCCTAAATCCCTATCCCCTTTCCTTATTATTGTCTAGGGCAACACTATCCTCCGTGTCTTTCAGGCTCATAATCTAGGGTTAATACTGGATTCTTCACTATCTCTCACCATCTTCCCTGCTCTCAAATCCATGCCATTGCCAATGCCTGTCAACTTTATCTTTGCCCCACCTCTTGAATGAGCCCCTTCCCTTCTCTGACACCCACCATCTCTTAATCCCCTCTGTTAATAGTTTCCTATTTATCCTGAAAACACAGTCTGCTTTCTATATATTTGTTGGCATTGGGGTTCCCCCATTAGATTGCAAACTCCTTGAGGTCAGGTATTGTCTTTTGCCTCGTTGTATCAGTGCTTAACACAGTGGCTGGCATATAGTAGGTGCTTAATAAATGTTTTTGGATGTGTCTGAATGAATAAATTATACATATAGAAAGTAGAACATAAAGAGAATCATTAATGAAACTGAATCTCTACTATGCACAGCTTGCTTTTCATTTTAAGTGTAGGATTCATTCAATATGTAGTTTTCAAAACTGTTTTACTTGTGATTTTTTCTGGCCTTCCTTCTCTTCTGGGCATTATAAAGAATACATCAATGACTCTTTTGTTTTTCTTATCTTTCCCTTTTTTGCTCTTTCCTAGAACTCTATTTTCTTCCCCATTGCAGGGAGGATGGACAAAGAACAACAAAATGCTTAACAAATAAGCATAGTCAAGCAAAACAAAATTTGGCTATGTTCAAAAATGTATGTTTCATTCTATACCTTGAGTTCATCATCTTTCTGTCAGGAGGTCAGTGATTTTTACAGAGGACCAATTCTTTAACCAATTAGAATAGATTTCTTGTTTGGCATCTCTTTATCCCATGACTTTCAAAGACTTTTCATAGGTAGTCTAAAACCTATGTTTGAAGTTGGTTATGATTATTTTTTCACTCATTTTGAGTAAGGTGGGTTACCTGGTTGATTTATTTAATCACCCATCTTTATACTTAAATAAAGCAATGAATTTGTCAGAAGAGGTTAGTTTTAGCTTATTTTCCTAATATTATTTCCTTATTAGCAAAAACCTAAAACCTCTTTTTTCTCCTGAAAGTGAAATAAAATATCTCTCTGGAGATGGAAAATGGGTGTCAGAAGTCAATAGAAAAAAAAAAAAAACCTTTCTGAGTTTTTATGGAGGGTGATGGGAAGAATGAGTCTATGAGTACAGCAACTCAGCATGTAACTATGTAGATGAATGAGGAGATTGATATAATATGGAGAAGAAAAGATGGGGGAGGAATGCAGATGGTAGATAGAAAATTGTGTTCTGAGCATACAGATTTCTTTGTAGGCCATATCCAGGAGACAGGTTTTCAATGAGTACACAGAAAAGTCTGTACTTGGCTCGTTGCAACTAGAAGTGACTCAGTAAGTCTTCAGGACAGACAGGCAGAAAGGTTTCTTATTTAGAGGACCTAGGATGAGAAAGAGTAAGAGGCTTTTGTCTCCTGTAAAGTTTTGCAGAGTATATTGTTAGACTTGTAAGAAAGGGTTGAAATGAAAAATTGGTTTAGCTTGGTCATTTATTAATCCAGACTTTTGAGAATCAATAACATGTAACCAAGACACTAATTAATTAATTTTATTTATCCATCCACTCATTCATTTGTTAATTTGATTGTGGAAGGTATGGTTTTGTTATTTTAATTTTCAACTAAAATATTTTCTCTCTCTACTTCCCTACCTCAGCCCTTTCCCCAGTTAAAAGAAAAAAGGAAAACAAAATTCTGTTAATAAGTATAGTCAAGCAAATAAGTTCCACATTAACTGTGAAAATGTCATGTCTCATTTTATACCTCTAGTGCATCCCTTTCTGTGAGGATGTGGGCAGCATGTTTTATTGTGAGTCCTCTGGAATCAAAGTTAGTCATTGCATTGATCATAGCTCTTAAGTCTTTCAAAACTGTTTGTCTCTCTACTATTCTGTTGTTATTATAGAAATTGTTCTTTTGGTTCTATTCACTCCACATTAGTTCATATAAGTTTCTCTGAACCTATCTCTTTGGCTATTTTCTATAGCACAGTAGTATTTCATTATGTTCTTATAACATGGATTTCCCAGTTGATGGGCATTTACTTGGTTTTCAATTTTTTTGCCACTACAGAAAGAGCTAATCTCTTTCTCTGTTTGTCTGTCTCTGTCTCTTTCACACACACAAAAACAGGAGAGTCAGAAAGTGGACGTAAACAAGCAAGGCACTGGTGGAACTTCACAGTTAAACAAAATATACTTTTAAAAAATATATGTATATACATACAAATGCATAGGGTATAGATATATCTTAACTATAACATATGGATCGTTTTCTTCTTTTCTTGATCCTTTGAGGTAAAGATCTAGTAGAGGTATCATCGGGTCAAAGAATATGCAAAGTTTAGTGTCATTTTGTAGTTCCAAATTGCATCCTGGAAGAGCTCTATCATCAGTGTGTGGTAGAAGAATTAAAAAACAAACTTTAACTACTTTTTTTTTAATTTAAAAAAGAAACTTTAAATTATTGTGAAATTGACAAATATCAACAAACTTGAACATTTCTTTATACAAAGAGAGATAATAAATGATATGAATTTCTATTATGTATGCTTCATTTTAAAAATTATATATTATAAATCTAACTTGGTAGTTCCATTATTAACTCTGCTTGTCTCTGCACCCTTTTGACCTTTCTTCTACTCTCTTCTATTTATTTAAAAAAGTATTGATTTTTATCTTTTCTTATTTTTTCAATTGTCATTAAACTACTTAATAACAATTATTAAATTATTGAGAAATAATGTAACTTAGTGAACAGTCAGCATTGAACTAAAGAATACCTGTGTTTAAGTTTTATCTCTGGTACATACTATGTGATCCTGATCAAATCACTCAAAACTCTTAGCACTCTAGGTAGCTCACTCTGACTATAAATTGTAAAGAAGATGAGTAGAGATTTCTTTATGAGTTTTATATGAGAACATAGTTACATGTCCAGTCCCTATTCTACTCCTGGAAATCAACATTTGTGAAAAGTTATTTTTAACATTGTACATCAGAATAGAAAAACATTACAGCAATAAAGTGCTGGTAAATTTTTTTACTGCTGAGAAATTTGTAATTTTATTAAGAATTCCAATAAGTTAAAAGCTTGAGAGTAATATACGAGTGACAGAGAAAGGACCCCTCCCTTCCTGCCCAAAGACAGGCTCTGTAGCAGATAAGTAGGTCAAGAGACATTTTTACCTTAACCTAACCTTTTTTAATTATGTAATAGAATCACTACAAAATAGAGTCTCTGACTTTGACTTAGGGACCAAATTTTGAATCTTAGCTTTGAATTACTCTCGATTGAGGCTAATTTAAAACTTTTTTTATTATAATTCATAAACATGAACATTTCAGTATACAAAGTACACAAGAGAATTGTACTGCATATAAATTAAGTCCTAATACTTATAAATAAAATGCTACATATCAAATTTAACATAGTAATAATAAGGCTGCCTGCTTATTTTTGACTCCTCTAAATGTCTATGTATTTTTACATGTTTCTTTGATGTTCTCATCACTACTATTATCCACAAAAATGGGGGAGACCCCAACTCTCCTTTCTCTCCACCAAATAGACCCCATCTTATAATAAATAGAAAACAATGTAAAGACATTTATTAAGCATTTATTGTGTGACAAGCACTGGGCTAAGTTTTAGGAATATAAATAGAAAGCCAGGACCATCTCTACTCACATTCTAGTTAGGAGTATAACACATATTATCTTCAGCTGGAAATCAGGTGGAAAACTCCAGGAGTCCAGAGGAAGTAAGTTAAATGGCATATTTCCTTGTGAACCTTGTAGAACAATGGCAAAACAATAATAGATGAGTATTGGAATGGTGTGATACTTTTGGGTTATTTTAGGAAGGAATAGAAAGTGGGATTCCAACTGGGAGACTAGCAAATGATAGAAACTAGGTAAAGGGATTGGGGTAGTGAAGGGGAAGGTCACAACTCCCCAGGTAATGTGGCTACTCCTGCTGGTTTCTCTGGTTGTCTGTTTGCTTCAAAGAAATGTGGTCAAGTAAAGCGAATTTATACTGTGGCTACAGATGCATGGGGTATTTTTCAACATTGACCCTTGTAAAATCTTCTATTCCAAATTTTCCCCTTCTTCCCCCCATTCGCTCTCCCAGATAGCAGGTAGTCCAATACATTGTTAAATATGCTAAAGTACATATATATATATATATATATATATATATATATATATATATATATATATATATATATATATATATATACACACACACACACACACACACACACACACACACATATTTATATGGTTATTTTGCTGCTCAAGAAAGATCAGATCTAGAAAAAAGGTAAAAAAAAAAACCTGAGAAGGAAAATAAAAATGCAAGCAAACAACAACAGAAGGAGTGGAAATGCTATGCTGTGGTCCACATTCATTTCCCATAGTTCTTTTGTTGGGTGTAGTGGATTCTCTTCATTACTGCTCTATTGGGACTGATTTGGATCATCTGATTGTTGAAGAGAGCCACATCCATCAGAATTGATCATTGTATAGTCTTGTTGCTGTGTATAATGATCTCTGGGTTCTGTTCATTTCCCTTAGCATCAGTTCATGTAAATTTCTCTAAGCCTCTTTGTATTCATCCTGCTGGTCATTTCTTACAGAAAAATAATATTCCATAACATTCATATACTATAATTTATTCAGCCATTCTCCAGCTGATGGACATCTACTCAATTTCCAGTTTCTAGCCACTACAAAAAGGGCTGACACAAACATTTTGGCACATACCCTTTCCCTTCTTTAGTATTTCCTTGGGATATAAGCCCAGCAATAACACTGCTGGATCAAAGGATAAAGCATGCTTCATCTTGAGCTCTCTGAATATATTATTAGTCATTGCATTGATCAGAGTTCATAAGGTTTTCAAAGTTGTTTTCTTTTTTAGTGTTATAATCATTGGGTATTGTTTTCCTTATTCTGTTTATATCACTCTACATCAATTCATACAAGTCTTTCTAGGTTTCTCTGAATCCATCAATTTTGCCTTTTCTTATGCACAATAATTTCTATTACCTTTATATGCCATAATTTATTTAGCCATTCCCCAATTGATGTGTACCTATTTTGTTTCTATTTCCTTGCAACAAAAAATACTGTTATAAATATTTTATTAATAATAAATACATATTTATTTATTATAAAATTATATATTAATATAACACAATATTATATATTTAATATATAATATGCATAATATTATATATTAATAAATATAATACATATTTATTGAATTATAAATAATTTCTTTGCCTCTGTCTTTTACCTCTTTGCGAGTATTCTTAGTATTGTACATCAGTTTCATAATGGCATGCTTGCACAGGTTCTGGATAATGGATGATAATGTTGAACTTTACTAGTTATTAGTGGAGTGAAGCAAAGCTATGTTCTTGTTCTAATTCTTTTTAGCATGATGTTTTCAAAATTCTGTCAGGTGCCTTCAATGAGAATGAAACTGGCATCAGAGTCAGCTACTGCACCAACAATAATTTTTGTTTTTGTTTTTGTTAATTTGGTTATTTTTTTATACTTTAAAATTAATTTTATAATTATAACCTTTTTTTGACAGTACATATGCCTGGGCAATTTTTTACAACATTATCCCTTGCACTCACTTCTGTTTTGAATTTTCCCCTCCTTCCCTCCACCTCCTCCCCTAGATGGCAGGCAGTCCCCTACATGTTAAATGTGCTATAGTATATCCTAGATACAATATATGTGTGCAGAACCAAATTTCTTGTTGCACAGGAAGAATTGGATTCAGAAGGTAAAAATAAACTGGGAAGAAAAACAAAAATGCAAACAGTTTACACTAATTTCCCAGTGTTCCTTGTCTGGATGTAGCTGATTCTGTCCATCACTGATCAATTGAAACTGAATTGGATCTTCTCTTTGTTGAAGATATCCACTTCCATCAGAATACATCCTCATACAGTATCATTGTTGAAGTGTATAATGATCTCCTAGTTCTGCTCATTTCACTCAGCATCAGTTGATGTAAGTTTCTCCAAGCCTCTCTGTATTCCTCCTGCTGGTCATTTCTTACAGAGCAATAATATTCCATAACCTTCATATACCACAATTTACCCAATCATTCTCCAATTGATGGGCATCCATTCATTTCCCAGTTTCTGGCCACTATAAAGAGGGTTGCCACAAACATTTTGGCACATACAGGTTCCTTTCCCTTCTTTAGTATTTCCTTGGGATATAAGCCCAGTAGTAGCACTGCTGGATCAAAGGGTTTGTACAGTTTGATAACTTTTTGGGCAGGGATTGCTCTCCAGAATGGTTGGATTCTTTCACAACTCCACCAACAATGCATCAGTGTCCCAGTTTTCATACATCCCCTCCCACATTCATCATTATTTTTTCCTGCCATCTTAGCCAATCTGACAGGTGTGAAGTGGTATCTCAGAGTTGTCTTAATTTGCCTTTCTCTGATCAATAGTGATTTGGAACACTCTTTTATATGAGTGGAAATAGTTTTAATTTCATCATCTGAAAATTGTCTGTTCATATCCTTTGACCATTTATCAATTGAAGAATGGTTGATTTCTTATAAATTAGAGTCAGTTCTCTCTATATTTTGGAAATGAGGCCTTTATCAGAACCTTTAAGTGTAAAAATGTTTTCCTAATTTGTTACTTCCCTTCTAATCTTGTTTGCATTAGTTTTGTTTGTACAAAAGCTTTTTAATTTGATGTAATCAAAATTTTCTATTTTGTGATCAATAATGATCTCTAGTTCTCCTTTGGTCACAAATTTCTTCCTCCTCCACAAGTCTGAGAGGTAGACTATCCTATGTTCCTCTAATTTATTTATGATCTCGTTCTTTATGCCTAAATCATGGACCCATTTTGATTTTATCTTATTATATGGTGTTACAATAAATTACTTAACTTGAAAAGGCTATAATTTTGGGGCAGCTAGGTGGTGTGGTAGATATAGCACTATCTCTGCTGTCAGAAGGACCTGACTTCAAATTTAGTCTCAGACATGTACTAGTTGTGTGACCCTGGGCAATTCATTTAACTTTAATTGTCTTCAAAAAGATAAAAAAAAGAAAGGAAGGGAGGAAGGAAGGAAAGAAGAAAGGAAGAAAAAAGAAAGGAAAAGAAAGATTACAAATTATGACTAAAGTGAAAAGAAAGATGTGTTTTTTTTTTCACTAATGATTGTGCACTCAATAAAGTCTCTGAGTCTGAGATGCAACAAAGTATGGATCGATTTTCTGCTGCTTATGCTAATTTTGGTTTAACAATTCATATAAAGATTCTCCACCATCCAGCACCACACCATACACATATGGAATCAATGTAGCAAATGAAGAAATAGTGCATGTTGTGGATAATTTCACTTAGCAATAGTCTTTCCAGGGATGTACATATAAATGAAGTAGATGCACATATTATTTAGTAGTGTTTGAGAGGCTCTAAAGCAAAATGTAGGAGAGAAGAGGTATTAGACTGACATCCAAACTGAAGGTCTACCTATCCATTGTGCTGACTTCATTGTTGTATTCCTGTGAAACCTGGAAAGTATACCATTGCCATCCAGGAATTGCTTCCATTTGAATTGTCATAGGAAATTTCTGAAGATCACCTGGCAAAATAAGTTATACAGGCACTGAGGTTCTTTCTTGAGTTGAATTGACAAGCATTCAAAGTCAGTTGTAGAAA
This sequence comes from Sminthopsis crassicaudata, assembly GCF_048593235.1. NCBI lineage: Eukaryota > Metazoa > Chordata > Mammalia > Dasyuromorphia > Dasyuridae > Sminthopsis > Sminthopsis crassicaudata. Next base: position 293,236,639 of record NC_133619.1, on the reverse strand, counting down.
GTGCAACTGACCATATTCTAATGTTAAGTGTACATTTGCCTAAAGTAGTATTTTACAGACAATTCACACAAGCTCACATGGAGGTCAGAAGAAGAAATACAAAGTACTCTCAAGGTCTCTCTGAAGAAGTTTGGACTCAATCATGTGACATGAGAATCAGTGGACTGCCTGGGATAGCGTGCCTTCATTAAAGAAAGTGCTATGTTCCTTGAGGGAAGCAGAACAATTTTGAATAAAGTGAATTCCTTAAGTACAATGTGGTATCTGTTTTCACTAAGCCCAACTGTTGCTGATTATTACTATCTGCCCCCTTTTTATTTTGCTTTGTAAGCAGTTTTTGAAACTAAGGTGTTACTCTAATTGATTTCCATCAAGTTAGGCAACAAAGTGTCATTAAAATCATTACCAACATATTTGTAGTTCCTTAATGGAGTTAATCTATCCTTTGGTTCTAGCTCTAACAATCTGAAGGAAAACCCATTTTCTCTATGCTTTGCTCTGTTAGTGAATCACAAGTTGGTCCACTGGCTTTTCATTTTTTGCCTTTTCTGCCAAAGCAGAAAAAAGAAGATTCCTTTGCTACAGAATGATTTGCCAGTTTTGTCAAATTCTGTAATTGTCTTTCCCTAATCAAGAAAACCAACCACATGGCCATCATTTCTTCTCCCCTCCCACTTTCCAGTATTTTATTTTCTGTAATTACATGTAAAGGTAGTCTTCAACAATCATTTTGTAAAATTTTGAGTTCAGAATTTTTCTCCCCCTGTCCCTTTCCCCAAGACAATAAGCAATCTGACACAGGTTATACATGTATACAAAAGAAAGAAAAAAAAAACAACAACAAAGTGGAAATTGCATGCTTGTATCTGCATTCAGTCTCTATAGTTCTTTGGATGCAGATAGCATTTCCATCCCAAGTTTTTGGAATTGACTTGGAACACTGTTTTGCTGAGAAGAGCCAAATCTATTATAGTTGATCATCACACAATCTTGTTGTTATTGTATTCAGGTGTTCTGGATCTGCTCACTTCACTCAATATCAGTTCATGCAAAATTTTCCCAGGATTTTCTGAAATTCACCTCCTCATTTCATTTAGCCATTTTTTTTATTCCTATACTCTCTTCTTTGCAACATCTATGTACCTACTTTTTATGGACAATTTAGATTTGAGATCAAGGAGACCTGATGTAAATCTTATGAGAATTACTATCTATATAATTCTGAGAAAGTCTACTAATTTTTCTGAGTCTCAGTTTCTTCATTTGTAAAATGAGAGATAATAATAGCATCTACATCATAGGCTTGATGTGAGCATTATATAAGATAATATATACATAAAGGATCTTCAAAACTTAAAAGTGCTATATAAAACCAGTTATTATCAGCATTCCTTTATACTCAGTATATACTCTCTTGGATTGCAGTAATTTTTGTACAAATAATCTTATTAAGCAGATTACAAATTCCTGGAGGCAGAGAACTTGTGTTCTATATTTGTATACTCTTTAAAGTGCCTACTGTAATACCTAGAGCATAATAAGGATCCAACAAATATTAATTGCTAATAGAGGCATTGCAAATTTGGATAGAATTTTAAATATTTAAATTTTAAATAGTTTTTTTAAACTTCTGTACAGAAAGAAACTCTCAAAAATATAATTTCTTCATTCCTTCTGATTATTTGTAGTACAATTCAGATATAGCAATCATCTCTAAATAATTTTTATAGTGATTCTTATGCTATATAATTCAATTTAAAACAATTTAACTTTAGAATTATAGGATTTAGGAATACACTCAAAATCACTGTATCTAGAATCACTGTAAGCTCCTTGAGGGCAGGGATTATCATTATTTATTATTATTATTATTATTGTTATTATTATTATTATTGTTATTATTATTATTATTATTATTGTTATTATTATTACTGAGGCAATTGGGGTTAAATGACTTTCCCAGGTTCACACAGCTAGGAAGTATTAAGGGTCTGAGGCCAGATTTGAACTCAGGTTCTTCTGACTTCAGGACTTGTGCTCTAAACACTGCACCACCTAGCTGCCCCATAATTATTAATTATTGTTAATCTTTGTATCTCCAGTTCCTACTGTACTGCTTGACATACAGGAGGTACTTAATAAATGCTTTTGAAATTGGAATGGAAAGAACAATATTTAAGTCAGAATAATAAAACCCAACAAGAAAGCTCCTAAAGAATAGAAATGTTGTTCCATTTCTTTATCCTACTCATCTTTTAAGACCCCTTCCTTGACAGCTCTTTTATATAGAGACCTATCTCTGTGCAAAGAGACAGCATCACCTTCCCTTCTTATAAAAGTCTGGTCTAAAGTGAAGCTTTCTGATTCAGATCTTCCCTCATTTGGAGGAGGTTTTGCTTGAAAAGAACCCTGGTTAGGGTAAGTGGAAGAATCAAATGAAAGAAGAGAGTGAATTGTGTCAGCATAGAAGCTAATCATCTACTTTGTCTAATTATGATAAGAACGTGAAAGCCAGATTTGCTACAGATTATCTGCAATTAGGATAATCTATACACAGATAATTGAGTTCACTGGAGACAGTTCTGGCATGTCAAAGTAATTTTCAAACATTAACTGCTATGGTCTCCATATAGTGAATTTATGTGATTAAACATAATAAAGCAATTGAGGCATACACAGGTGATTAAGACTACAAAAAGTTTAGATACAAGGATTCAGAAATTAAAAAAAAAAACCCTCAACAATTGGCCATTCATATATTTGGTGGTTCCAACCAGGCAATACCTTGTAATTGTTCAATGAACTCTAATATCTAGGATAGTTTATCCTTAAATAGCTATCCAAAGCAAAACTCTACTTTCCTACGTTTTAATGAACAATTGGGTCATCATAGTCAAATCCACGTATAATAAACATAGATATTTATATTGTTTGTGGATTAACCTTATTTCAGATGGAAAAACTCCATGTTATAAATAAATGCAAATACTACAACTCCTTTTTTCTTTGTCTTCACCCCCCTCTTTAGCATTCTCCATTATGTAAAACTTTTTTCTTGCTTTTTCTTTTTTTATATTTTGAAGAATGTTAATAAATAAAAATGTAAAAACAAAATTGCTATTCAAAACCAATTGTCTCCAATTATACCAAGAACTAAATGGAACCTGGCAATTCACAATTTCTCAGAATGAAAGCATCTCAATGTTCTTCAATCTCATCTAAAAGTAACAGTCAAACAACAACAAGAAAAAGGGTGGGGGAAGTAGTGATCCAGAAATGTGAGAGTCAGCTGATGAATATTATAAGGAAACATTGGACTGAATGGCAGCAAGTCTGTACAAATCAATGCCCATTCCTGGAGTTTGTTGCTTAGCTTTTGATATCATGAAACTATCAGCTCTTCACTATTGTCAATATCTGCAGTACTGTCTGGGTTATTATTCACAGTTTTGTCTTCCTCTGTTTCTCTGGTAGCATACGGTCCTTTCACTGTATACTTATTTCAAGACTGACTGCAACAGTTATAAATATCTTTTATGTATAGAGAGAAGCAAATAAAAGACTGATAAGCTTCGGTGGCTGGGTTACTAAATACCTCCAAACAAGGGAGACTGTCAGTGAAGCTTTATGAAATAAAACTGTTGTCAGTTTTCCATTTTGTAGGGGCTTTGAGAAGAAATGCTTTAACTATGTTCAGATTAACAACTCTGGAATGATCATCACAGATGCTTCCCTACCTTCCATCCCCCTCCTTTCTTCAATACTGATTATCTGACACACAGCTAGGAAAAAAAAAAAACAACAACTGGCCTAGCATTTTCAAATGGCTTCCCAGGGTCACTTTTCTGTTTTTTGGATTAGACAGAGGACTTAGAACGTCTACTTAATAAGAGATGATAGTAATGAATAAGTGCTCTGACAAGACTATATTTTGAGAATATTATGATTTGGAATATATGGTAGGACCCACTCATTTTAACATTATAATATTGGTCTTGGGAATAGTATAGTGTCTTCATTATATTGTAAGATGCATTGTACATTATTTTATATACCAGATGTGGTAAAGAATGATTAGATTTATAGAATAGTGCAATGAAAATATAGAGACCATATAGAGGGTTTGATTGTATTTATGAATATATAAGTTTAAAGTAAAAGCAGCATGGAATGATGGGTAGATGACTAGATTTAGAATCGGTAAGTTCTGGGTTCAAATTCTCTCTTAATGGTCTCATCATTTTTTGCTTATACTACTTAGAATAGCTTTCTCATTGGCTTTTCTGCATTCAGTTTCTTTTATAACTGAATGACCCTGGACAAATCACTTAACATTTCTCATCATCAGCTTTTTGGTCCATGAGATAAAGACAATAATTGTGTTTATCTTCGATTAAAAGAGATAGTACAGAAAAATAATTGATTGTTTGGCAAGCATTATTTAATTAATTTATTTTTTTCATTTTTTTAGTTGAAGTTTTTATTTTCAAAATATATGCAAAGATAATTTTTCAACAATGACCCTTGAAAAACCTTGTGTTCCCATTTCTCCTCCTTCTCCCCACCCCCCTTCCCTAGATGGCAAGTAATCCAATATCTGTTAAATATGATAAAAATACATGTTAGATCTAATATAGGCATATAGTTATACAATTATCTTGCTGCACAAGAAAAATCAGATCAAAAAGTTAAAAAATTATAAAGAAAATAAAATTCAAGCAAACCACAATAAAAAGTGTGAAAATGCTCAGTTCCCACAGTCCTCTCTCTGGGTATAGATGGCTCTCTTCATCAAGGGTCTATTGGAACTGGCCTGAATCATCTCATTGTTGAAAAGACTGGGAAACATTATTAAGCACTTACAGTGTATTAGGTATTGGGTTTGGTGATGGGACTAGAAATAACATATTAGACAATCCCTGATCTCCAGATGCTTATATTTACTGGGGTGGGAAAGTAAGAAATGTATCTCAGACAAGAAAATATGAGGTGGTGGTTGTTGTTTTTTAAACTGAATCAGTGATTTCATCAGTGTAGATAACTTTAGGGAATGAATGCTGAGGGATCTTATCTTATCACCAAGTTAGAGTAGCCTGGGACACTGAGACATTAAATGATTTTTCATGTAACTAATGTTTCAAAGGTGGAACTTAAGTGAGATCTTCTTAATTGCAAGGTAACTTCTCTAGCTACTAAACTATGCTGTCTATAATAATACAAGGTTAATACAAAATAAATGCAGAGTGATTTTGAGAAGGGGAGGCACTGTTAATCAAGGAATAGGCAAAGACTTCCTATATCGGCATAAGGGCAGATATGGAATGTTGGGGGAAGACAGTATATAAAAGGCCAAAATTTTTTGGAAATCCTCAAAAAGGCTTCTACAACAGCTACTTCCAATTTCTCTCCTTTCATTCTTTTCTTAATACCTTACCATCTGGCTTTCAACATTATCACCAAATTCTTGATACTCTCTTCTCTCAAGGTTTTTGGGATACCCTCTCTCTCTTGGTTCTTCTACTTATCTGAGAGCTCCTTCTCAGTCTCCTTTGCTGGATTCTCATAAAGATCAGATCCTCTAACCACAGGTTTCCCTTGGGGTTTCTTCCTGAGTCTTCTTCCCTTTTCCCTATCTACTATTTCATATGATCTCAGAGATCTCATAAATCTTACAGGCATTTAATTATCATATCTATGTTGATGATTCTCAAACCTTTCAATGGTGCCTCAGCTTCCCTACTCACCACTAATCTTGTAAATCTAAGTACCTTTTAGACATCTTAAACTGGATGTCCAGTAGACTTCTAAAGACTAAAAATATCTAACAGAACTCATTATCTTTCCTCCCAAACAGTACCCATACCAGAAACATATTGGATTCATTGCTTTTTGGTCATTGTGCGTTACAAAACCTTTTACTGTTATCAAATTTTTTGTGACTCCCACATTCAGTTATGCGACCCCATGTGGAGTTGCAATCCATAGTTTAAGTAGCTTTGATATGGAGGATGGACGGGAGAAAGGAAAGATGGGCTGAAGGGAGATAATCAGAATGCTAATCCAGGTAATAAGTGATGAAGATTTAAACTAACAGGTTTGTGATGACACTAGAGGAAAAGAGACACATTCAAGAAATACTGAAGGCAATTGACAAGATTAGGATAGGACTGGGGCAGCTAACTGAAGTCAGGAGGGATGAGTTCAAATCTGGCTGTAGACATTTCCTGGCTGTGTACTTAACCCCAATTTCCTCAGCAAAAACAAACAAAAAAAGTTGCATTGGATTGGTGATGATTAAGAATGAAGAGATGCGAGTAACTGCTTTATTGCAAAACTGGAAACTTAGAAAAAAGATGATGATATCAATAGAAATATTAATATTAAGAAGAGTGGTAGATTTAGGAGAGAAATTATTTCATTTTTGGACATCTTGAGTTTGAGATGTCTGTGGTACCTCCAGATAGAGATGTCATATAAGTAATTGGAAAGGAGGACCTGGCGTGAAATGGATAGATGGCCAGATCTGAAGCAAGGAAAACTCATCTTCCTGATGTCAAATCCTGGTCTCAGATACTTATTAGCTGTATAAGCCTGAGCAATCACTTAATCCTATTTGCCTCACTTTCCTCAACTATAAAATTACCTGGAGAAAGAATAGCAAACCATCCTAGCATTCTTGCCAAAAAATTCCCAAAAGGGGTCATGAAGAATAAGACATGACTGAACAACAATAAAGAAGAAAGATAATAAATAAAGGATGTAGATTTTGGAGTCATCTGTAGAGATTTGCTTGTTTAGCTCATGGAAACTGATGGTATTATTTAGAAAGGATAGAAAAAAGCCTCTAGGGTACTGCTTGGGACATCTGTGTATAAGTGGAAAGATGTAATGATCCGGAATAGGAGACTGAGAAAAGTGAGCAAGAGGCATGAAAGAGGAGGCAAAGAGTATATTTGTGCTCTGTAGTATATACAAATACTATATCTATATTCATTTTATAAATAAATAATATTTTGACTGTGAAAGAATATATTTTTAGTAGGGCCAGTTAAAGGTATGTTAAGGGTGGAGGAGATTTGGGCATATTTAAAGTCTCTTAACCTAGAACCAATATCTCAAAAAACTTTAAAGCAGTGTATTAATGTATTATTCATCACAATAATGTATAAAGGCCATGTTTGTAGTACAATCTAGCTTTTTGGGGAAGGCTACAAGAACCACGAAAATAAATTACTCAATCCATCTAGACCAGACAATGGCCAGAGTGAGTCAAATTAAAATGTTTGACACTCACATCCTGATTTCAAACTGAGAATTTAATCTCTTAATTTTTTTTTATCAGATAACTATGAAATTCTAGTCTCTGTTGAGAATCTGCAATGTACTGTTTTTTAAAAAAGATTTCAAATTTTCTATTTTCTATGGAACTTTTTTTAAATTTGATTCAATAACAGCAACCGAACCTCTACTTGCAAATTACTTTTAGAGGCCATATTACAACTTCAGTTTTATAATAATAAGAACTAGCATTTAAATAGATTTTAAGGTTTGCAAAGCACTTTGTGTGTTATCTCCTTTGATTTTAGATCGATCTTCAGGGATAGAGATTCTGAATTCAAAAATTAAGTTCTCATACCTATGCATCATAAATACTTTATACATAAGAAGTCAGAAATCTCTGGATATGGCATAGATTCTGAAACAATTAATTACCAATGTAGCAATCATTTCGAAACCAGCTTTTCATTTATAGTCAAAATTGTAAGTCAAAGATCAAAATCAGTACTAAATAATAATAAGAAAGAAGAGGAGCTGATATTGCAGATGCCTGCAGCAACTCTTTGAGTAAGTTTTTTTATTCCGAGGCAAAAAGGGAAATGGTTCAAAGTAATGACATTGACCCAAACTACTACTGTTTCTTTGAGAAATTTAACCAATTTAAAAAAAGAAACAATGATGAAAGAGTAACAAGTGATTTTGGTGTGCAAATCTCCTTAACAAGAGAATATAACAAACAAACAAGTACTTTATAGTAGTAGCTAATTTGAAGAATATTGCCTAAGAAGATAATGGATGATTACAAAAAGTATTGACTTGTAAACTAATAGGTGAAGAAAATGAATTATGGAGAGTTTAGTATGAGATTTAGCAATGACAAATGATTATAAGAGCATCTATTGAAGGAGTTGGGAAAATGGCAATTGATAGATGATAGATAGAGATAGCACCTGGTCTCCATTATCTCAATATTAGTGTATTAGAGTAGGAGAGAGTGACAAAATAAAGCGGTAAAATGAATTTCTATGGATGTGGCACAATGACAAAGCCACTCAGGGATTAAAGGTACCTAAAAGTAGAGATGATTTCAAAAGCAAATCCTAAAAGGGTATCTCAGGACTTCTTCTTTTCCCCTCTCTATATCCTTTCATTTGGTGATATTAGTTCCCACAGATTCAATTATCATTTCTATGCTGATGATTCTCAAATCTACTTATGCAGTTTTACTCTTCCTAACTTTCAGTCTGCAATGTATTTTGCACTGTTTTAGGATTCTGGTGATAACATTCGAAAGAATGGTGCAAGTGAATGGCAATTTTAAAGGTTTCTTTGCTCCACTCTCTATGAATAAAATGATGCATTTCAATTAAAGAGATAAGCACAAGTTTTTATCAACCAACCAGGTCAATATGTAGCCATTCTTGAGATATTATTATAAGACAATATCTTATAATTCCTTAGTTTTCTCTTCAAGGCTTTTTGAGATCTGGTTCTGTTATGCCTAGCTTTTGCTCCTACTAATCATATACCCTTTGCTTCCCTTCTTCCCCCCACCCTTACCCATTCTTAACTAACTGCATCCTTTAAAAAAATTCCTCTATATCTTTGTTCAAGCTATTCATTCTATAGTTATCCCTTTCATACCATAACTTTCTCCAGTACAGAAATTAAATGGGAATTTTTTGGGAAATTTTGCAGAAGGACAGCAGACAACAGAGAAAAAGTTTAGATTCATAAATGCATAAATTACATGTATATAATTGTATAATTTCAATATATTTTATCTTTTAATATCACAGTAATTCAGACTTCTTTTCTGGGATGAAGGGGGGTGATTTAAACATTTTTATGTAGTTCTGGGCATCATACCCCTAACCCTCTTCTCCCCTTAGTGATGTATAATTGTACTTGGAGTGTTCTCTCCTTACCTGCCTTACCTCTATGCAAATTTCATCCATTCTTCATCCCCTAGCTCCAAAGCCATTTCCACAGAAATTTCCCAGATCCTTCTAGAAATGATCCTTCTGTTTTATGACCTCAAAAACTGTATATGTACCTCTCTTATGACACTTACCTCACCCTATCTAATGGAGAATGGCCCCCACTATACTTGTCTTCTTGTTATTTGTATGTATCTTATCACAACTATTTGATAGTTTTTTTTAGGGGAGGGACTTATGCCTTATTTAGTTTTGTATCTACTGCCTCAATTCCTACCTTACACGCAGGAGAGTTAATATATAACTTAATGAACTGACATTGTATATTTATATCTTAAGAAAAATGCAAAGTAATAAGAGATACTTTGGTGATAACAGAGAATAAAGAACTGAGTTTGGAGTCAGAAAGAACAGAATTAATATCTGGTTTCTGATAATACCTTTGGGCTCTGGATAAATCATTTAATCTTTCTTAAGCTCACTTTGTTCATCTGTAAAATAAAAGGGTTGGACTTGTTAACTTCCTGTGTCCCTTCCTGTTCTAAATCCATGATCCTATAGTTTATATGTAGATAGAGCACTGGGTCTGAAATTAGGAAAACCTGAGTTCAAATCCAACTTGGACACTTATTAGCTGTGAAACATTGAGCTAGTCACTTAAGTCTGTTTGCTTCTATTTCCTCATCTATAAAATAATTTGGAGAAGGAAATGGCAAATTATCAAGAGTATTTTTGCCAATAAGATGACAGGAACAAATAATGATGAATGTTGGAGGGGATGTGGGAAAACTGGGACACTAATACATTGCTGGTGGAGTTGTGAAAGAATCCAGCCATTCTGGAGAGCAATTTGGAACTATGCCCAAAAAGTTATCAAACTGTACATACCCTTTGACCCAGCATTGCTGTTATTGGGATTATATCCCAAAGAAATACTAAAGAGCAGAAAGGAACCTGTATGTGCCAAAATGTTTGTGGCAGCTCTTTTTGTTGTAGCTAGAAACTGGAAAATGAACAGATGCCCATCAATTGGAGAATGGTTGGGTAAATTATGGTATATGAAGGTTATGGAATATTATTGCTCTGTAAGAAATGACCAGCAGGAGGAATACAGAGAGGCTTGGAGAGACTTACATCAACTGATGCTGAGTGAAATGAACAGAATCAGAAGATCTCTGTACACTACAATGTGGTATGAAGATGTATTCTGATGGAAGTGGAAATCTTCAACATAAAGAAGATCCAACTCACTTCCAGTTGATCAATGATGGACAGAAATAACTACACCCAGAGAAGGAACACTGGGAAGTGAATGTAAATTGTTAGCACTACTGTCTATCTACCCAGGTTACTTATACCTTCGGAATCTAATACTTAATGTGCAACAAGAAAATGGTATTTACACACATATATTGTATCTAGGTTATATTGTAACACATGTAAAATGTATGGGATTGCCTGTCATCGGGAGGAGGGAGTGGAGGGAGGGGGGGATAATTTGGAAAAATGAATGCAAGGGATAATATTGTAAAAAAATTACTCATGCATATATACTGTGGGAAAAAAATTCTAAAAAAAAAAGAGTATTTTTGCCAAGAAAATCACAAAGAATCAGACACAACTAAAGTGACTGAATTATAACAGGAAGAAAATGATGCTTTGCTGAAGTTCTTTTTCTTTCTTACAGTTTCTTTTTACTCAGGCAAGATTAAGACAAATGTAATTCTGCCTATGTGGCTATATTCCCTCCATCTTCCCCAATAATTAAAAGTCTTAAGAAAGTGAGGATGATTTGCCTACACAACTACTGTAGTATCTAAGGCAGGATTTGAATTTAGGTCTTTCTGATTCCAAATTTAAAACTCCAGCCATACTGCCTTCTCACTATCTGTATCCAACTGAAAAAAAGTCATTGTTAAGTGAAAAAGTTAGTATTTTTCTTAGGCATTAATATGAATTATTTCACAACAAGGAAAGTGATTTTTTGTCTTTCAAGATTAAGAGAAAACTGCTTTCATTTAGTATTGCACTTGTGATATAAGACCTAAAAAGATCATAAGATTTGAGAATCTAAATCCAGCCACAGGCTTTCAAGAAACTTGAAAATTACTCTCTAATGCTTATTTGGAAAATATTCAGTTTGCTTAATGAATGCATTTTACAAAAGATATTCCTGCCAGGTTTTCAGGGAATTGAATAAATGACCTAATTCCAATTTGGACCTAAATCTGAATCCAGTCTCTGTCTGTGAATAATAAGCCAATGAGAGACCTACAGCAGTCTTCTGGCCTGTCCCTTTGCTTTCAGGAAGGACTGCCTTGAAACTACTTTGGACAACTGCCTGGTCGCAGTCTACTTTGGAAGTTCGGCAAGGCAGGAGATCACACAATTTCCCTTTGGGAAATTAGCTGTCATAAAAGTAATTCAAGTCTATACTCTGAAAACTTTGATAATATAATTTTTAAACAGTACCATATGGGAAGAAATGTAGGGCCTCTTAGAAAACAGCTTCCTGCAAGCCTCTGGTATCAGAAAGTTTATAAAAGTTGTAGTTGGGACATAGTCACTGAACCATAAAATGGATCCTCTTAAAGATTTTGATATCAAAATCATTCCTTACAATGGGCACTGTATTGTCTGAGATGGCCTTTTTTTTAGCCTCTTCTAAAAAGTAAAATTGATCATTTCAGGCTGCTTTCTACTCAGAAATTATAGCGACCAGCTTGATGTCATTGATACAACAAATTAGAAAGCATTTCTGAGTTTCTTGGCAACAAATAGGCCTGGCTCCAGGGAGAACTGCTAATTAGGTGGTTTGTTTTGGGCGCCTCTTCCCACTCTGGGTGTCCCATATTCTTCATGCTGTCTGTTAGCTGCCCACAGCTTGCCACTGGGGTTAGGCCTGCCTACATGCCCCCCTGCTCCCTAGTAGTGCCCAAAACTTATGGATTTTCTGGGACAACTCTGATTTAAAACAGTCTGTCTTGTTGTCCCCATAGCCTATTTAAATGTACCAGAAATTCTATCATTCCAATAATCTGTGAATAAATCCAATCAATAAGGATCACAGGAAAAATATAATTAAGTTACAAAAGATTAAAAGCTGTGAAACATGGAGGAGCACAGGATAAAGAAATCTTGAGGCTCTTAATGAAAGTTCTTATTTGTCATGGTACTATAAATAAGGGAAGGAGGAAGGGAATAAGCATTTATATAGCACCTGCTAAATGTCAAGCTCTGTGCTAAGTGCTTTTACAAATATTTCATTTGAATCTCATGACATCACTGCAAGGTAGCTGCTGTTATTATCCCCTTTTAATTTATTTTTTGAGGCAATTGATGTTAACTGACTTGTCCAGGGTCACACAGCTAAGTGTTAAGTGTCTAAGCTGCATTTGAATTCAGGTCCAGAACCGGTGATCTATCCACTGTGCCATCTAGTTGCCCCTCTTATTCCCTGTTAGAGGAAACTGAGGAAACCAGAGGTTAAAATGTATTAAGTAAATAGAACGTATATAGGTGATGTGTATCAGACAAGGAGCAGGGATGGTGACAATTGTCTGTAATATTCTTAATCATAAAGTCTGTGAAGAATGCCACTGTGAGCAAGGCACAGTGGACAGAATGATAGACTTGTGAGTTAAGAAGACTCCATTCTTCATCCACTTACTAGCAAAGAGGTCCTGGGCAACCCCAATGAGCCTCAGCTTACTCATTTGCAAAGGTAGGGGCTGTTTGGTGACCATTGAAATCCCTTCCAGCTCTGTGTCTATAATACTACAATCCTAGATTATATAAAATGAACAAGTCAGGAAAAATAATTTTATCAGGCTTAAATTTATATGGCTGATTTTCTCAACCTGGTTCATAAACAGTGTGAGATTTTCCCATTCCTTATTCATACCTTCAAAATTTACCTGTTTTATATCTGATTCTAGGGTTGCTTAACCGGTTCCCCATATTTTGACTCAGTTTCCCCATATGCAAAATGAGCAGGAGAAGGAAATAGCAAATCATCGTAGTATATTTGTCAAGAACATCTCAATGGGGGGGGGAATGACTGAAGTAACGAAAGAGCAACATGGGACAACCAAGTAGAGATGCCCAAAAAACATTTGATGATGGGGCACTGGAGCTCAGGAGAGAGATTAGGGATGGATATATAGATCCAAGGATAATCTGCATAGAAATAAGACTTTAGTACATGGGAGATTGTGAGAGTAACAAGTGAGTTAGTATGAGGGGGAAGGATAATACCTTGAGGGACACCCAAAGCTAATGAGTGTGATCTGATGAAGATCCAGCAAAGAGAATGAAGAGAGATCAAACAGGAAAAAACAGGACAATGCAGTGTAACAAAAACCCAGAGAGGAGAGAATATTTTGGAAGAGAAATATCTTGACAATATCAAAAGTCATAAGATGCAGATTGAGAAATAGTCATTAGGTTAAAAGATCTTTGATAACTTTTAACAGAGCAATGTTGGTTTAATGGTGGTGTTGGAAGTCAGATTGTAGAGGGAATAATGGGAATAATAATAATGATGATGATGGTGATGATGATGATGATAATTTTAATCTCATGAATCTATATTCATTCTCTCATTTGATCCTCACAACAACCCATGTGAGGTTGTTATTTTTGTTCCCATTTTACAGATGAAGAGATTGAGGATGAAAGAAAGATGTTGAGGATGAAAGAAAGATGTTCAGGATTCGAATTCAGATCTTCTTGACTTCAAGCCCAGTCTTCTATCTTCTATGCAATGATGTAGTATTTTGTGCCAGGCACTGAAGATACAAAGATAAGCTGATCCTCTTTGGTTTAGCACATAATTGAATAATAGTAAGGATTCAAGGTAACCTAGAGAGGTAAGATCTTTTTTTTCTGCACTTCCCTAACCCATGTCCCTTCATTATGTGCACTTGTCAGTTTACAAAGCCCCTCTTGCTTTATTTTAGTCTCAGAAAAACCTCTCCATTTCCCTACATCTTTTTTTTTTGAGTTTTTCAGCAACCCTGGTAGGAGGGCAGAGCTGATAGCATTTTCCCAATTTCACAAATTAAGAAATTAAATCTAAAAGAAATGAAATGATTTATCCAAAGTCATGCAGCTAGTAAGGAACTTATCTGGAACAGATCTGACTTTGAATCCAAAGCTCTCTCCAGGAGACCATGATCACATTTGGCTTCATATGCTATTACATCTATTTATCAGGATTAAACTAGAAGTTAAAATGTGTAGCTGTACAAGTGTATTTTATTTTAAAGTCTGTTACTAAGAGATGAAAAAAAAAACCACTCCAAACCCAAACTCAGCCTCATAAAGAATCACTGCTGAATTCTCAGTCATGGTCATGTAGAGGCAATTTTCCTAATTCCAATGATGATTTCACTGCTTTTTATGAGGGAATGGGACCATTATTTGCACTGTTGATCCTGCTGTACCTTATTTATTTTCTCCTTACACCTATTTTGTCTTCTTTCTTATTTCTTTTCTCTATTTTTTTAAACCTCCTTTGTTCACTCTTTGTCTTTCTCCCTTAGATACTCACCTTATTCTGACAGCATGATTACTTAATACTTACCTGCCAAATTAACTGACTTATTTTACCAACTTGGTGGATATACAATATCTTGACACTTGCTATTTGAGTATTTTACTGATTTTTTTGTATGTCCATGATGTATAAATAATGGTGTGAGCATTCAAATCTTAGTAATTGGTCTGCTCTCTATTATGTGTGAATCTCTGCGTCTATTGTCATTCTATCCGATTTTAGGAAATATTAAAATTAGCATCCCATTCCATTCTTTCTTCGCTCACTAGCTCTAGCTAGTGACCCATGTTACTACATTTCTTCTAAATTTTTCTACATTTTTTTTACAGGAAAGAAGAAAGCACAATAGTCCAAATGAGGACTTAGTGTACAGTCCTTGCAGATAGGAAATATTCATGTAATTCCCAGATATATGCTTTGAAAACTGAATCTCAGTTTTCATACTATCTTAAGTGCATGGCTAATGAAAATTTGACAGCTCTCACTGTCCCTCTGATGCTTAGTTTCTCCACCTGAAAAATGGGCACAAAATAGGTACAATAGTTTTGTCTTCCTCACAGGATTATAGTAAGGATTAAATGGGGTAACATTAAAACAATGGGCTGACTGTAAGCTTTTTTTTCAGGGACTCTTTTGTCTTTTGTCTTTTCAGGGACTCATATCTCAAGCACCTAGTATAGTTTCAGAACATAGTAAACACTTTCAAAATTTTCTTTTAATTAAAAAAATATTTTCCTTTGAATTACATGTTGAAACAAATTTTAACATTAAAAAAGTTTTGAATTCCAAATTCTATTCTTCTTTCCCTCTCTCCCTTTCTCCTCCCTCCACAATGGTATATAGATTATATATGTGCAATCATATAAAAATATTTAATTTCCCTGTTATTCATTTTGTACAAGAAAACTCAAACAGAAAAAGTGAAAAATAATATCCTTCAGTCTTTATTCAGACTTTTCTTTCTGCCCAGTTAAAAATAGAGGAAAATTAATCAATAAACACTTATTAACTACCCACTTTGTGGGCTAAGTGGCCCAGGAAATAGAGTTCTGGGTCTGGAGTCAACAAGACTTATCTTTCTGAGTTCAAATATCTCCTCAGACACTTACTAGCTGTGTGACTCTAGGCATGTTATTTAACCCTATTTGCTCAGTTTCCTCATTTGTAGAATGAGCTGGCCAAGATAATGGCAAACCACTCCAAGGTCTTTGCCAAAATTCCCCCAAAAGGGATCACAATGAGTTGGATATGATTGAAACAACTAAACAACAACAATATGGGTCCAGCATTGGGCTGAACATAGGAAAAAAACTCAATTTGTAATCCATATAATTCTAGTAACAGTGAAGCAAAAAAAAAAAAATTCCTAAATTAGCCATATTCAAAACAATGTTTCAATCTGCTCCCTGACTCTATCTAACCTTTCTGTCAGAAGGTGGGTGACATATTTCATTATGACCCTTTAGAATCATGGTTAATCATTGTAAATACCTTCATTTTAGGATAATTGTATCATATGACCAACACAGGTGAACACAGTAGGCGGGGATTATGAATGATGGGTTTTTTAAAGAGAAAATCTCCAGTATACCTTGTACCTCTTGTATATTCTTTCACCCTAACCACACTTCAAGTGTGAATTGTGGGAAATGATACCAAAGAGGTACATTAGGATTTTGCTTTCTAATCTACTCTTCCATTATCTTCTGTTTTATGGAAGAATTCAATATGGTTAATGTCATAATCATTTTTGTCAGTTTTGCTAAGTCATATCTATTACAATGTTTCCTCTCTAATTTCCCCCATTCTCTTATTTATTAAAAAAAAGGAGGGGGAATAAAAAGTAATGAAAGGAATACTAGTAATTTATAGTCAGAATTATCTGATCCCAATAATTTCTGCTCTTTAATTCACCTGACTGGATTATTAAATTGTAAAACATTATAGAAATATACTTGTCTTCCAATATTTTTAAAATATATAATTTTTTGGTGTTGGTACCTTCTCTGACCATAAAAATCATGACTCAAACCAACAAATCTTCTGTGACTTAGTATTTGGTGATTGAGAGTAGCTATGACTAAAAATTCATCATTCTTGTAGCCATTCTGGGAGGAAGACTCTCTAACCTTAGCTAGGCTAATCCTCTATAACAGCAGACATTCATTAATGGACTTGTCTTCCATATTTCAAGTGTGGGAGAATTGTTTTCCTAAAATTTTAGTTTTCCTAAAAATTTAACTCCTGGTTTTAAAATTCCTTCTGTGTTTACAATTTTGTTAATCTCTTCTCTGATTTTCAAATTTTCTCTTTTGGCTTTTCTGATTTGTGGCTTTTCTACTTTTTTTTTTCCTGGTTGAATGGCCAGTTCATTTATCTTTTCTTTCTCTCTTTTGCTGAAAAAGAGTGTTTAAATATATGTATTTTCCTCGAAGGAGTGTTTTGGCTTCATCCCAAAGAATTTGGTATTTATCTTATTGCTTTCATTTCCTTTCTATGCTTTGTTCTTTGACTCACCAAATCTTTAGTGTTAAATTATTCAGTTGTTAAATTATTCAGTTTCTATTTGTTTGAGTTCTTTCTTCAAAGCATGGTATAGTTTATAATTTTTATTTGTGCTGTGATCAGCAATATATTTGTTTAACATTTATACTATTTTCTGCATTTATCAGATTTTTAAATACCCTAGCACATAGTCAATTTATTATTTTTGTTTTAGGTAATATTTTATTTTTTCCAATTACATATAAAAACAATTTTAAACATTTAAGAAACTGAGTTCCAATTTTTCTCTCTCCTTCTCTTTCTTCTTCCCCTTCCCTGATGTAGAGATTATTAGGATATAGATTTTATATATATATATACACACAGTGATGTAAAATATATTTCCATATTAGTCTCGTCATTTATAGCACATACACACACCCACATTTTTCTTTTTTTCTTTTTCTGTTCAGGAGTTACCAGGGAGCTATCATATTTTACTTTTATAAATTTCTATTCATATATTAACTTCCTTTTTGTTTACCTTTTTGTTAATCTTTTCTAAATCTGAGAGGATACAGTTAAGGTTCTGAACTATTATAATTTTATTATCTATCTCAATAATTTGATTTTCCCCTTAAGTACTTATAGAATGGTCAATTAAGTAATATAGATTAATATTTAGATGAATAATTAATTAAAATAATAATTAATAATTAGATTAATATATATAGATTACTTGATATTATTTCATGGTTTCTGGTATTTTAAAAAACATAATATGGTTTTTCTTTTTATCTCTTTCAATTAGATCAATTTAAGTAAGATCCCAACTGTTATCCCTACTTTCTTGCATTTTCATGAATTATAATAAATTTTGTCCCAGCACCTCATTTTTACTATGTGACTTTATGTTTCAGATTCGCTTTTTCTACCTAGTATGCTGTTGAATTGTTTTCTAATATATTCTTCTATCCTCTTCCATTTTATAGGTAAGTTTATCTCATTAACATTTATATTTATGATTATTAATTATGTATTTCTCTTCATTATATCTTCTTATGCTTTTTCCCTCTCTGCTCCTGAACCTCTGTACAAAGAAGCAGGTGATGAAAGAGGAAGAATGTGATCAACGTTAAGTAATCTATACTTCCAAGATTCTTCTTTTCTTGCTCACAATCTCTGGTTCTTAAAAAAATTATTTATGTGCTTTTGTTATCCTAAAACTGACATATACCTGCAAGATGAAGGTTTTCATATATAAAGAAGATTAACATGTAATCATGAATCTTATTACTTATATTTTATTTTTTAAAGTATGTATTGCTCAAATGTGGTGGGACATGTAGTCCCTTCTGATTGGGAGCCTGAGGTTTGTGGATGCTATAGCAGGGCTAAACTTGATCAGCAATGCACATTAAGTCTGGTACCAACATGGTGAACCTCACAAAAGCAGAGGGCCACTAGGCTGCATATATATGGGAAAACTACATCAGGAGGAGGTTAAATCTTCCATGCTGATCAATTTCTATTCAATCCAGCATGTTCCTGTCTCATTTATATAACTCTATGAATTTCCATCTGATCTCTTCTGTGAATTTTACTTAGATGCTTCATTGAGTTTCTTTTCTTTCTTTAATTTTTTTGGTAGCATTCTTACTAGCCCCCTCAATTATCTTTCTGCTTCAAATTAAATTATCATAGTCAAGCAAACAATATATACTACTGTCATTTGATTGGAAATATGCTTTGTCAACTGGATCTCTAGAATTATGTTTGATTATTTCATTGATCAGAATTGTTAAGCCATTTAGGATTATTTTTCTTTAAATCTTTTCTTTAAAAACTTATAGTCCGCCTATTTCATTCTCCATCAGTTCTTACAAGTTTATAGGTTTCTCAGAATTTGCCTTTTCATAATTCCTTAAAGGGCAAAACCAATCCATTTTATTCATATACTATAATTTGTTCAACTATTCCCTAATTTGATAAAACAAAAAATGCTTTTGTGAATATTTTTGTATATGTGGGTCTTCTCTTTCTTTGATTTCTCTAGGTTAAATGTCTATTAGAGGTCTCACTGAAATATACATTTTAATAACTTTTGCGGGCATGGTTCCAAATTGCTGTCCCAAATGGCCAATTTCAGAGAAATAGCAACAATGCATTAATATGCCTCTCTTCTTTTAGTTCCTCCAACAATTGTAACTTTTCTCTTTTGGTTATCTCTGCAAATCCAATGAATGTGAGATGAAACAAGAATTGTTTAAATTTACATTTTGCTTATTATTAGTGATTATTTGATTTTTTTTTATTTTTAGAAGTTTTTTGTTATTCTGAATGTGACATACATCAATAAATATATTTGCATATACATTATATTTAAATCAGTTTCTTTTATGTTTTGCTTATTAAACATTAACAGTGAAATGACACAAAAATTTTTTATCCAGTTAACTTTTTCCTTACTTATTTTAGCTACATTATGTGTGTGTTTATACTTCAGTTTTATATAATCAATACTATTTTATCTTCTATATGTTTCTCTTGTTCAGTACAGTTCTTCTTATTGACTTCAAATCCAAATTCAAGCACTTAGTGTGTGACCTTGGACAAATCACTTAACTGCTATGTGCCCTAGTTTCCTCCTTTGTAAAATGGGATAATAATAAGCCACGTACCTTCCAGAGTTGTTGTGAGGACATTAGGAGGAATACATTCATTGGGAGTTTGAGTCAATGGCAGAGAAGAGACACCCCTCTCCCCACTGGCTTTCTAAGAGTGCTAGAAAAAGGGAGGGGAGAGGTGGAAATGAAACATATCTTCAAGTAAAGGTCATCAGAAAATGACTTACTTGGATGATTACTACTTTGCATTATATTTTGAGATTTGGTTCTCTGAGCTTAGTTTTTCCCCATTATTTACCTTGAAATTCTGGATGTTCTGCTTTTCCTGATGAATTTTGTTATTTTTTCCCTAGCTCTATAAAATAACTCTTTGATAATGTGATTGCTATGACACTCTACAAGTAAATTGATTTAGGTAATATTGTCATTTTTGTTATGTTGGTATTGCCTAACCATCAACAATTACTCTTTGTAATTATTTGTCTTTATTCTTCTATCTTTAAAAATATTTTAAAATTCTGAACTCACATCAAAAAAGATTATTTCCATATAAACACATACAAAACACACAAAGAGGATTGCATAAAAATTGTCTCCATTTCTTAACATTTATATTAAAATATATTAAGCTATGTTATAAATATTATAAATACATAATAAATATATTAAAATGATACTAAAAATTCTTAACACATAAAAGTATTATATTCTACACATTACTTTCAAAGTTGTATTACGTATGCTATCTTCTTAACTTGTTTTTTTTCCGTCTATTTTAAAAAGTTTCAATGGTTTTCTTTTTTGGCATTACTATTACTAATCAGATAAAAATGCTGGTAAATGTTTAACAAGTTCTTTGGAAAGAAAAATATTCACATGCCCTACTTTTAGGTTTAATCTACATTATTAACATTTTTTTCCATCACTTTTCTGGTATGATATTTCTTCTAGCAGTTGTGATTTCTGTTGTGTTTTTGCTTAGTCCTGGGTAGTATGATGAAATAGCTTACTGATGTTTCTCTTTGGGTTTTGTGATGATTGTTTGATTTAATATGTTTTTTACAAAATTGCTGGAATATATGAGAGAGTATCCTCTATGACTTCTCATGCTGCCATCTTAATTGGAAGTACTAGTTTCTGGTTCTTACTTTCTTTTCACTTAATTCTTCCTCTTCAATTGATTTTCCAAGTTGAAGTTTAATTTACTTGTGATCATTTTCTCTTCTAGTCTACCTTCCTTTTTAGATCTTCATCTATCTTCTTGCTATCCTCATTTGTTCCTCTGTCCAATTTAATGCACTTATCCATTAAACTCATGTGTATGTATGTGTGTGTGCTCATGTGTGTGGGCCTATTTAATCCTTCCCTGTCTGTTTCAGTTAAGAGTGCTCTTCTCTTCCATTCTTCCTTGTTTGTATAGTGTTCTTGCATACCAGCTGATGATAACTGGCTAATTCTCTCTCCAGTTTTCATTTCTTTCTTAATGTATTCTTTTTGTACTTACTTTTATTTCTAAATTAATTTCTAATAAAAATAGTTAAATTTTATTTTAAAGAGGTTAAATGGTTGGATTTAAAGTTATATTCCTATTAAAATTAGCACAAAACCACTCCTGGTCTCTCCATTAGTTTTCATTATTTTTTGTTTTTGTCTTCCTCTAGCTGTCTTTGGGGTGGCTGTTATTGCTACCTGTTCCTAAGGGATCTTTTGCCACATTACAGAAGAGCAAGAGAAAAAAAAAAAACCAGGCCTGCTTTGGAATGTGGAAGTTAGAGACCATGGACATAGATACTTTGTATGTAGGTCATTACTTTGTATATGGGACATTAAATGACATTCAGTAGTACTTTTTTGACATATTTTTACTCTAAGTCATGGCTTACTTCTTTCTTCACTCTCATTTCCTAGTGATCTTACCTTCTGCAAAGATCAGTCAGTTGGGTTATGTTAGCAGGAGGGTGTTCATAAAAGAGTTCCTGTTTGTCTAATGCTGGGTGAGTGTATAATAGGTAGTGAATGGGCTTCTTTTGTTTACAAAGACAGACTGTAATCATCTTCCACTTATATTTCAGTTAGTCTTGATGATAAAGAGGACATTATGATATATACATATATGTATACATACATATATATATGTATATACAGAGTGTCATTATATTGGGTTTGTGAGGATAATTTGAATTATTTCTTGATAATGTTCATATTTTCTCCATTGCTAGGTCTGAGAGAATAGAAATATAATATCAAATCCAATTACTTAACCTCTTTAAAATAAAATTTAATGATTTTTAAAAAGTAAATATAATGAACTAATTTTTACCTGTTAAAGTGGAATAATGCAAAATTTGATTATTTTAAAAAATACAGTTGCTTAGGTATGTGATACCATTCTCAAATCACATATTATGTCAATAATCACTGCTTAATTAAAATTTATTTTCATTTTTTTTTTTTTTGCAGCTATCATAAATGGACAGGCTGGGTCCCTAAATGGATTAGCTAATAAGAAAGTACTTCTCTGGTTGAAAGAGCTACAGAGAGATGTTCACAAAGAAGTATTCGATAAAAAGTTGCATAATTACATCTGAAATATTCTTAACTCAGGGAGCTGATCCCTTCTTTCATGACTGGGCTGTTTCAAGTCTCTCTCCATTTTAATCCATCCTTCACACTACTGATGAGGCGCTATTCCTTAGACACCAATTTGATCATATCCCCCTTTCTGCCATCCTCTAACCATGAGTCCCAGAGGTTCCTTATTGACAGAGGATCAAATGTAAAGCTTCTTTTGCTTTTGAAATACTTCCCCAACAGAGAACTCATGTATTTTTTCCAGTCTCATATGTTACTTCCTAAATGCAGTCTATTCAGACTAATAGTTTTCCTGTTCCTCACCATGTTCCTCAACCATGTGGTTTCTCTTTTGTTCACCATGCTTAGAACGTATGTCTATTTTGCCTCCAACTCAAAGGATGCTCAAGATGTAACTGAAGTACTGCCTTCCACTTGAAGTCTTCTCTGATCCACCCAGATGCTGGTGCTTTCTTTCCCTATCAAACTTGAATTAACTGTATCTTTTTTTCCTGTATATGCTTATTTATGAACATGTACATCCTCTGATAGAATCTAAGCTCCATGAGAGCAGGGAATATTTACTTTTTTTTCTTTTTTGTATCCCTAAAACCTACTTTAGTGCCTGGCACGAAGTGGCTTAATAAGTGCTTTTCATTGCTTTTTAATTGATAATATTGCCCCAGGACTGAATCTGAATATCCTTTATCACATTCTCTACCCATGGTTATATTAATTCTATTTGAATATTTCAGTGATAGTGAACTCATCATCACTCGAGTCATTTAATTCCAATGTTATCTAATTCTTGGAGAATCTGACAAAAAAAAAAGACAAAAACACAATGGACTTTTACTCTAGACTTTAAACAGTTTAAAATAACTCTTTCCTTTACAAAAAGCCTCTCTCATCCCAGAGACCTAATGATCCAGACATCTTCTGGTTCTGCTTATTTCACTGAATTAATTAATATAATTCTTTCCAGCTCTGAAATCATCCCCCTTAATTATTTGTTACAGTACAATAGTAACTCCATCACATACTTTCACCATTTCCTAACTGATCAACACTTTCTCAGTTTTCAAATTTTTGCCACTGCAAAAAGAGCTACTTTTTTGTACATATAGGTTGCTTTCTTCTTTTGATTTCTTTGCTGTATATATCCAGTGTGATATCACTGGGTCAAAGGGAATGCACAATTTAATAATTTTGGGAAGTTAGTTCCAAATTTATTTCCAGATGGCTGGACCAGTTCACAGTTCCACCAACAGGGCATTCATTAAATTTGCTTGATTTTTACTAGGTTTTGACCTATTTACCAAATAAAAGGCGCATTACTTTCCTTCCTCTGAACATTTTAAAGCACATTTGAAGAGATTTTAAATAGCTGTGAAGTATTTCCACAACTTCACATTCTACTCTCCTTTTCCTAAGAGAACTTGAAGGTCTGCTAGCTTCAGGTGGATGTCTGAAGGGACTTGATTAGGGAATTCCTTGATCAACTTGAAAGGCTGGAAGGAGGTGAGGTTAGTTGGAATTTAGATTTAACTTCCCTTCAAAGGATATTGACATACCCATTTGAACCATTTATGACTCAGTTTGTGTCAATTGGGGATGAATTGATTCATTCAGTCTGTTGGATTGCAGCTATCTGCTTTGTGCAGAGTCCTATAAAAGGGAGTTGACATACCTGCTGTGCTTTTTTTTTAACCTTTCAATTTTTGGAGGACAGACCAATATTAAGCAGAACTAAGAGGGGACTTTGGCTCTGGGAAGTTTCCTCTCTATCCCTGAAGCCAATAATGACTGTTTGAAGGAATGAATACATGAGTGTCTCATTTAAATGTTTTGATAAATTCCTGGACCTGAAATTCTGGGATTCAGGCTTCTAGAGAAATAAGGGGATCTTCTGGGCACTGTTGGCCTTAGATTTGCTTCTTCTGTAACCTGAGTTCTGGGATCTAGAAAGGGAAGGGAATTCATGGGTGGTGTCAGTCTCTTGTGGAGAAGAGAAGGATACTCTGTGACTTCTGGAACTCAAGGAATAGAATGATATTAAAATCACAAAAATAGGAAATAGACTTTGGGAAATAGCCTTTGATCTCTACTATTACCATGGATTTAGACAGCTATGTGGCTCAATGGATAGTGTTCTGAGCCTAGAGTGAAGTAGACTCATTTTAAATGGAAATTCATTGAAGGTATTGACAACAGTCAAATCAACAAGCATTTGTTAAACACCTGTTATGTGCTAATTACTGTGTTAATGCTGTGGTATAGAAATATTTTTATGGCCATTAAAAATATACAGAGAGGTTGAAAACAGAAACATGGGCTCACCAGAGTTATTTCCCACTGCTATAGAGAATGCCCAGTGCAGAGTTTGAATGGAAGAGAGATTCCTTATAGATAGTAAGGTCCCCCAGAAGCTCCTATTTGTGGATATCACTATGTTGATTATAAGTTTTAAAGCATTATGAAGTCTCCTAAATAAGACAGTCACTCAAAATAGCTCTGACTCTTCACAGGGAAAAACCAAGTGAATGACAGATTATGATATAGCACTGGACAGACAGTATATAGAATCCATTATTATGTCTGTGTATAAAACACTGAATGCACTACAAGTTGTGCCTAGATTTAACCAGGAAGAGGAGAGCAGACTGGATTGCTTTTGGGAAATTGTATAATTTTTTGATGACCTTGAAATAAAGCCCTATTAAAAACAACTGATATTCCTTGGGTTAAGCTATATGGAAGTGAGTCATGAAACAAAACAGTCTCAGGATAATTAAAGTTATGGGTCAACTTAAAAATAAAAAACAATGGAAAGGTGCATGATGGGTATGAGCAGGCTGAAACATATGATCTATGAAAAATTGCCAAAGAAGTAGTATAACAGATATCATCCACAGCTTGGAAAAGGAGATAAATCAATCACAAAGGGAGATTTAGGAATAACTAATGGACAGCTCATGTGCTCCAATGGAATATATGCAAAAATCTCCATAAGAGATTATAAAGAAAGCTCCCAGAATGTTGGATGGACCCTTACCCCCAAAGGAATCATGGGAAGTTATGGACAAGATGTTAAGATATGGATGAGATAGTTTGTGCACAGAGATGAGACATAGTTTCATAGAGCAGTTACATTGTCAGTTTGGCTTGTAGAGTATATGAAGGAATATAATGATGATTAATAATAATGATAAAATAAGATGGAAAGGTAAATAGGATCCACATTATATAGGATACAATATAGGTTGTTCAATGAGTACATTATGCTACTTATAAATGGAGAACTTTTCAGAAATTATTGCTATCAGCTGAAACAGCCTCCAGGAACAAGTCTATCTGACCCAACGTGGGATACCATCAGAAGTAGAACAGAATATTATAGGCTTAGTCAGACAAAGAATAGAAAGGTTGACTATTTTGGCAGACACTATATCTAAATATTTTATTGACAGCATTACTCCATTTTGCGTGCCCCTCAAAATAAAATTGAAATACAAATACTCTGCCTTAGTAATCTGTTCAGATTTATACACTAGAAGCTAATTGCCAGGGCCCTTTGTAATTCAGTCATTGTTTCATAGATGAGCCTACCCTATTGACCATTGAAATTCAGTGCAATTCAATCATTGTTACCTAAGGTGAAAGTTAATTCCATTTTCCACTAGTTTTTTTTTTTTTTTTTTTCTGCACTTTATTGGCTCCTGATAAACAGCTTTTGTGCAATTATCTGTGATCATCTAAAATTCATAACTACAGTGTATTTGTTAATTAATTTTTTAAAAAAGGTGATAGCTTTAAAAAATAGCTGCTAATGGTGTTGAGGAAACTGTAAAAACAAGAGCTTAGGAGAAATCTGTAGTTTTCCAGGAGGAAATTTTTTCATAAGTAATTGATATTTCCCATAGTTCCTCTCCTTACTTGTTCCCTTTAAATATCTAATTACAAACAACTTAAAAAGGACAGGAGGAAAGTTCAGAAAGGAATGCAAAGATGGTTAAAATGTTTTCAAATACAGCAGAATCTATTGGGAAAAATTAAATTAATTGGGATTATTTAGTCCAGAAAGATAAGACTGAGGGGGAGGCAATAAGGATCTTTAAGTAGTGACCAGCTGTTCTCCATCTCTGCTAAGAATTAAGAACAAGAGGGCATTGGCTTAAATTGAAGCCTGAGGGATTTATATGAGATATACCGAACAATTTCCTGCCCACAAGAATGGCTTGCTGAAAGAAGTTGTGGAATCTCCTTCTCTTGAGATCTTTAAAATGAAGATAAGTCTTTTATCAGTATGGGATGGCTTTGATGTGGTCCAGTTATAGACAAGAGAATAGATTAGATGTCTTTTTCCTCGCTTTTTCCTAAGATTTTAAAGTATCCTTATACATCATCTAGCTCAACATCTTTAATTTATAGAAAAGGAAACAGGTGCAGAAATCCTAAAACTAAGTGTCAGGGCAGACTTCAAACCTATATTCTCCAATTCAAAACCCAGAATTAGTTCCACAATATTATACTTACCCTTCTAGGAAATATCCATATTTCCAATTGTGTCACAACTGGATATGAGTGGGACAGTGTTCTTGGGGGGGGGGGAATAACTGATGAAGAATAGAAAACTGCACCATCATGCATTGGAAGATTGGAAGTTTGGATTACCAGCAAAGGTAGTAGTTCAGTTCTAGTGATGGGGCTGAAGTTAGGAGCTACGGATTGTCAATGTAGTTGAAAATCTGGGAACTAAGTTGTATTTATGAAAGTAGAAGGAGAAACATAAATCAGCATAGAACAGAGCTTCCTCTGAGTCCTGAATATATGAGTAGAAATAGTCTTGGAACCAACCTTATTTTTGTAGCCCCAATGCTCAGCACAAAACACCACAATTATGATAAGTGGATCAGATAGATGAATAAATAGAAGATAGCTATATGGACTTGGAGCCAAGAAGATCTGGATTTGAATTCTGCATTTGAAATTTACTAGATGTACAACCTTAGGCAAATCATGTTACCTCTCTTGACCTCAGTTTCTACTTATGTAAAAATAAGAATTATAATACCTGTTTTTAACTTCACAGGATTGTGAAATGAAACTTAGATGAATACTTTTGTAAAGTGCTTCAAAATTAAAAAAAATCTATGTAAATATTAGTTACTTGAAAAAATTTCTATGCTAGAGGAAAAGCATATTTATCATGATGAACCAGTTTTACCTTTAAATTTATTTAATTTTTTTTTGGGTAGAGAATATTGTACATAGTAATAAGATTACATGATAATCAACTGTGATAGAGATGGCTCTTTTCAGCCAGGTGATTCAAGGCAATTCCGATAGACTTGGGATTGAGAGTGCCATCTGTGTCCAGAGATAAAACTACAAAGACTGAAGGTGGATCAAAGCATGGTATTTTCCACTTTTTGTTGCTTTGTTGTTTGCTTGGGTATTTTTCTTTCTTGTGTTTTTTTTTTCTCCTTTTGATTTGATTTTTTTTTCTTGTGTAGCATGATAAATATGGAAATATGTTTACAAGAATGGCACATGTTTAACATATATTGGATTATTTATTTGCTGTCTTGGGAAGGGGGAAGGAGAAAGAGTGGGAGAAAAATTCAGAACACAATGTTTTGCAAAGGTGAATACTTAAACCTATCTTTGCAAGTATTTGGGAAAATAAAATACTATGTAAAATTTTTTTGGAGTA
Organism: Sminthopsis crassicaudata; assembly: GCF_048593235.1. Taxonomy (NCBI): domain Eukaryota; kingdom Metazoa; phylum Chordata; class Mammalia; order Dasyuromorphia; family Dasyuridae; genus Sminthopsis; species Sminthopsis crassicaudata. The sequence continues at coordinate 293,208,463 of NC_133619.1, read as the reverse complement.
GGGTGAGGGTTCGTACTGTGTATACAAAGTTCTATGCTTGCTTGGTTTTGTGAGATAATTAAATTGCAAATATAGCTTTCAAAAAGCTTATAATGTCAAAATAGATGCTATAAAAAGTATAAAAATACAGGTGAAATAGAGAAAAAGGAAAAACTATTTCGGAGTGAGGTGTAAGGGAAAGTTTCATGGAAGAGGTAGAATTTGAAAATGCTGAAACAAGATCGACTCAAGAGATCCCTTGTAGTCCTGTGATTCTGAAATTATTTAAATAATGAGGTAACTAGGTACTATGATAATTGGAGTGCTATGGCTGGAGTCAGGAAGCCTTGAATTCAAATCTAGAAGCAAACACTTACTAGCTAGCTATTTGACTGTAAACAAATCACTTAGCCTCTATTTGCCTCAGTTTCCTCAATTGTAATATATATATAATATATATGTATATACATATATATAAAATTGTACCTACTCCCAGTACTGTTATGAAGATTAAATGGGATAATATTTGTAAAGCATCTTAGCAGAGTGTTTGGCACATAGGCACTCAAGAATTGCTATTATTATTATTATTATTATTATTAGCTAATAGTAATACATATTAGTAAATCTAGAGGCAATCAATCAGAGGCTACTTAAGCTAGGAAACATGATTTTTGCCTTTTTCTTGAATTTTTAGATTTTCTCTTTTTTCTCCATCTCTTTCCTCTGTCTCTCTCTGGATCTCTGTCTGTATCTCTGTTTCTCTATCTCTCTGTCTTTCTATGCTCTCTGTCCATCTCTCTGTCTTTCTTTATTTCTCTGTCTCTATCTTTCTCTCATGTACTTATACTACATAGTATCAATGGCAGGAAAAAAGAGGGGGAGGAGAGGAAATTTTTTTCTTGAATTTTATTACTTCAACTGGCTAACACTTCTGACTTTGTTTTCATTTGAATATATCTACAAGACAGGTGAAGTAAATAGGTTCCAGTGAAGTTAGGAACTCTCATTCAAGTATTATAAAATAAACAATAAAAGAACAAAAATAAAGCCTAGCACCTGTCATCTGAGGCTGTGTGGATATACACAACTGGTCCAACTCTTTTGACAAGGTTAGACAAGTAGTAGTAATTGATCAGTTCATGAAAACATTCAAACTAGTTGTGTTTGTAGACAGAGTTTCAACATTCTAGCTATATGTCTTTACAGGAATTGTTTTCACCATATCGAATGTCTTGTACTTCCAATACTTCTTTTATGTCTAGAAAAACTAAGATATTTTGAGAATGTCCAACTTTTTTATGTCTAGGAAAACTAAGGTATTTTGAGAATGTCTAAGGTTATAAATCTGTGGCATGAAGAGCAAACACAACACAAATCTCAGAATGTCATTTGTTCTTCCCTGAGTCTTGCAGCATAATTAGGTATTAGATGTATTTTCATTATTGTGAGGGATTAATCTATGGCAAGTACATGCCCTTTTGAGGAACATCAGGCAAAGATAGGCTTATGATTCTCCCCAGTCCTAGTGATGATGAAGGAAGGACAGAAATGATCAATATGGGCATGATGGGAGATCTGGTATAAAGGAAGCTGAGTTACAGTAAAAGCAGGGACACAGGCAGAAAGGGAAACTAGAGCATGGGCAAAATTGAAATGAGATGGAAATGAACTGAGTAGCCCAAATGCAGATGGGACAAGCAATAGAAAATCTGGGAGGGAAGCCAGGAACCAGGAAACTAGCAGTCAGCCAGGAATGAACAAAACTTGGGCAGTTAAGAGGAGGAAGACAGGTTACAGTATGCTAGCCAGACATCATTGCAAAGGAGACATATATTGCAAGCTGGGGATGGAGTGAGGAGTGGGGGGAAATGGGACACATAGAGTGGGGGAAAAACATGTGTGTTTAACTATTTAGAAAAAAAGATTTCAAAGCATTATTACTTGTAGGCAATCAGTTGGGGCATTAGAAATAATTTTTGCTACAGTTAACTTTTTGTTATAATCCTCATCAGTGTAAAAGCAGTTTAGTGCAATTGTAGGTTGGTTGCATAATTGAATGTGGGGGTCGTGAAAAATTTGGCAAGAGTAAAAGGTTTCTGAACTCAACGACCAAAAATTAATTCAAAATTAAATGCATAATGAATCTGAAGTGTTTCTGGCAGCCTGCTTGTGTTGTACTGCCTGACTTCACTTCAGCCTTGGTTCTGAATATACTACATGAGCACTTTGCAGTGTGCACGCACAAACACTGCCAGAAACACCTCATCACAGATTCGAACTGGGATTGCATAAAAATTTCTCAGGTGAAAAGAGGTGGCGAGTGGAAAAAATTTAAGAAGTTCTAGTTTAATAGGTATTTTTCGGGGCTTGAAATTGGGAAGATTTAAGGTCAAAATATGATGCAGATACTTGTTAGCTTTGTGTCCTGAGCAACTTTAACTTTTCAAAGAGAAAAAAATAATATTCTCCAGTCTGTATACAAAGTCTATCAGTTTTTTATCTGGAGGTAGTTAACATTTTTCTCTTGAGTCAAAAGTTATAAGTTTTAAAGTGCTTATCTTTCCCCCCAGAGATCCCAGTTGCTAAACATTCCCCAGCACTCCAAGTATTGCTCTATAAATACTGCTTGGACTCAGCTGAGATTCAGTAGAAGGCTTGGGGAATTCAGCCATCATCAAACTAGAGGCCTCATGACTATAGGTTATTAATACTAATAACCAGTACTTATATAGTATTTTAAGGTTTGCAAAGTGTTTTGCATTCATTATTTCACAATTCCCTAGGTTTAAATTCTGCCTCAAACACTTAGCTGAGTGAACCTAGGAAAATTACTTAATTTCTCAGCCTCAGTTTCTTTATCTATAAAATGAGAATGATAATAGTACCTATCTTGTAGATTGTGAGGATCAGCTAAGATAACAGATATGCAAACCCTAAAGCTTTATATAAAGGTTAGTTATTATTGTTGTAATGGTCAGATGAGACAATGCTATTATTTAAAAGTCCAGTTGTTATTATCTACTTCTTGAAGCACTGAAATAGTATTTTATAATTAAGAAGTCTTTGTCCTTTTAACACATAATAATAATAATAGCATTTATGTATCACTTTAAAGTTTCTAAGCACTTCACAAATATTATCTAATTTTTTCCCTCACAATAACCTGGGAGGTAGGTACTTATAATAAGTAGAAGATGAGAGGCAGAAGATTAAAACACATTTTTTAGGGGGGATTGGGAGAATATTTTTTTTTGTACTAAAAAATCTGAAACTCTTGGTTCATTTCTTGAAATAGATCCTGACATTCTTAGATGCCAATCTTTAGCCAAATCTAGTTACCTTAGATCATTGGATTCAGAACTGGTAAGGACCTCAATGGCCATCTAGCTCAATTCTCCTCATTTTATAGATGATAAAAGAGAGAGGAAGGATTCCCTCAGTGTCACATAGGCAAAAACCCAGAATGAGGATTCAAACTCAGTGTCTGTTGTTGTTGTTGTTGTTGTTTTTACGTAATGTAAAGTGCAGTGTCTTCTTGCTCTAAAACAGTAAAGAAGAAAGGTGTACCATTAAATAATGGCAAATTTTAATTTTAAAATGTAAGTAGAAGGATCAAGATTTAAAAGTACAATCAATATACACAGAATAGTAAGCCTTCTGAAAGAAAAAAAACTTAATTTATCTCTCTCTTTTTTTTCCCTCTCTGTTTCTATCTCTCTCTTACACACAGAGTTTTCTTTCAGTCTCTTCTTTCTGTCAGGAAATTTCAGGATTTGGGGACAGCTGGCAACCTTTGCTGAGGCCCTACAACCCTTTTTCCTGATTCACAAAGAAAACTTGGTGAGCCACAGCTGGAATTCGAAGTAACAGGTGGAAGGTGCAGAGGTCACTCACCACGAATGTACACACTCCACTTTTGTTACATTAACCCTTTCAGTGCCCTGGGACGTACTTAACTTCAATTGGCTGCAGAAGAAACTAGTTAGACTTTGAAAATCTCCTTCCTTACCAGTTTCAGACCCACTGAGGGATTCTAGGGTCACTGAGTGGTCTGTGCACAGACCTGAGGTAGACTTTGGTGGATTCCAACAATTTCCAGCTAACTCAGACCTTTGGAGACCAGCTCTGGGAGGACAGCTGCAGCCAACCTTCACATTAACACAGGCTGGCTTTTGTTTTGTGGATATTGTTTCTCACTGAATAAAGATCATATTTGGATTTTCTTGTGGCCCTGGTTCATTTGTTCTTGCATGAGAAAGGGTGGGAAGGAACATATGTAATGACTGGGGAGATGAAGAATAAAACTATCAGCCATTTTTGTGATAACAGTGGGATTAGTGGGTGAGAAATATTTTAAATATGGAGGTTCTGACAAGATCTTACAGAATCTAGATGACTTAGACCAGGCAATTTTAAACACCTTTCCCAAATTCACAATTTGAAGGGACCTCGTATGACTGCATCTGGCTCATCAGAGAATTCAAAGCTTCAAGACCCTCAGGTCTTCGATGGTCCAAATGTCTCATTTTATAATTGAGAACACTGAAATCTAGAAAAGTGAAGTGATTAACCAAAGATCCCTTGGCCATGACTGTTCTTCCTATGCTAGCTTAAATTTATTTCTCTAGAGACTGATTCAAGGTCATGGACATGGATCAATATATCTATTGCTTATATACATAGTAGATGTCACTGTGGAGGGCAGTTTCCTGACAAGGACTTCCTTTTACCTTCTGGAAAGGGGAGGAACTATTTCCTCTCAGAACATTCTTGTTTCCTTCCATGTGACATCCCTTTAGATTATCTACCAGTATTCTCTTTCATCCTCTCATCTCTCTTTCTCTGTCTCTGTCTCTGTCTCTTCCTTCCCCTCCTTTTCCCCTCCCCCCCCAGATATGTTTGCTTTAGGCACTAGTGTTTAAAGTGACCCAGGTTGGATGAAAACAAAGCAATAGTTCTTTTTATTTTCCCCCTAAGAGAAAGTTCAGAATAGAGATGGATTTAGGGGGGTGAAATATGAGGTTTCTTTTGGCCATATTAGGTTTGAAGTGCCTATATGCGTCTGGTTCAAAATGTCTAACAGGCAGTTGGTAATGCAGGCCTGAAATTGAGGAGACTTGAGCTGGACCTGGAGACTGGAAGTTAATGTCACCAAACAAGTGATGAGAGAGATGAGACAACAGGACCTAGGGCAGATCCTTGGGGAAAACCTGAAGTTCAGGAAACGGATAATGATCCATGAAAGGATACTGAAAAGGCATAAGGAAACTAAGGAAAACCTAGAGAATACAATATTGTCCATGATGTCAAATGCTACAGAGAGATCAAGAAGAATGAGGGTCAGAAAAAAATCATTAGATTTGGTAATAAAACTTTTTAGGTAACTTTTAGGACATATGAATGTAATGGAATATTATTGTTCCATAAGAAATGATGAACAGGCTGATTTCAGAAAAGTCTGGAAAGACTTACATGAAATAATGCTGAATGAAGCGAGAATCAAGAGAATATTATACATAGTACAACAAGATTATGTGATGATCAACTGTGATGGACTTGGCTCTTTTCAACAATGAGGTGATTCAAGGCAATTCCAATAGACGGGATGGAAAATTGCCATTTGTTTCCAGAGGGAGAACTATGGAGACTGAATGTGGATCAAAGCATAGTATTTTTGCCTTTTTGTTGTTATTGATGTTTATTTCTTTCTTGTGTTTTCTTTCTTTTTTTCCCTCTGTTGATATGATTTTTTTTTTCTTGTGCAGCATGACAAATACGGAAATATAGAAGAATTGTACATGTTTAACCTATATTGGATTACTTGCTATCTAGGGGAAAGGGGGGAAATTGGGAGGGACAAAAAATATTTAGAACATAAGGTTTTTCAAAGGTGAATGTTAAACTATCTTTGCATGCATTTTGAAAATAAAAAGCTATTATTTAAAAACAAAACAAAACATACATTTCTCCACCCCCAATCTGTGGTGGCAGTCTCTTTCCCAAAGTTGGACAAATCTAAAGAGAGATAAATACAAGGGAAAATTTCAAATTAAATATACTATTGGACTTAAAAAGAATTGCATGTGTTTAACCTATATTGCTATATTATAGCTTATATTTGCTGCCTTGGGGAGGGGGGGGGAAGAGGGAGAAAAATTTGGAACACAAGATTTTGCAAAGATGAATGTTGAAAACTATCTTTGCCATGTAGTTGGAAAAATAAAATACTATTAAAAAACAAATTGGTAGCTTTGTAGAAGATGCATTCAGTTGTGTAATGAGGCCAGAAACTACATCATAGAAGCTTTAGAAAAGTGTGAGAGGAGAGAAAATAGGTGTAATGAGGATGTTGATCTTTTAAAAGAAGTTTGGCTAACATACTTAGAGAGAGAGAGGATGGTAGCTGGAAGGGATAGTAAAATTAAGTGAGGATTTTTTTAAGAATGGGGAGCTTGTAAGGAAGGAACCAGTGGATAGGGTGAATTTGATGATTAGGGAGGGAAAATGATAATGGAGGCAGTAACCTTATATAGCATATAATGGCCCCATTTCTACTTGTTTGACACCATTGACCTAGACAAACTTAGTCTCAAAAATATTTTCAGTCTCAACAGAGATTATTTTCTATTCTTTCCTTTCCTTCCTCAAACTCCTCAATCTAGCCAAATTGACTTTCTGTCCCTCACATACAACACTCCCATCTCTCCATCTCTATTTACACAGGCAATGAGCATGCCTGGAATTCATTCTCTTGTTATCATTGCCTCAGAATCTCTCTGTCTCTCACTGTCTTTCTCATCCATTAAGCCTTTAAAATGCAGCTCTAGGTGTATCTTTGACACAAAATTTTTCCTGATTCCCTAAGTGCTAGTATCTTCCCTCTCAAACTATCTTGTATTAATTACATTGTACACATTTTTTGCTTATTCTTTTCACATTTATGTTACACATTTTTAGATGTACTTAGAACATAAACATATTGTGAACAGATGTTATTTCCTTCTTTGTAGTTTTATCTCCAGCACCTAGCACAATGCCTGGCACATAGTAGGGGATTAATTAGTACTTGCTGACTGATTTGGGATTCTCATTATCCTTGATGACAACTTGGGATGGGAACAGGTGGATTTTTGTCAATGATTTTCTCTGGTAGACCATATTTTCATAATTCCACAATTTATTAAAAACTATGTAGAATACAAGATCTCATTATGCATTGTTTGTATTTGATTTAGTAATTCACAAGTTTTCCTTAAAAAAAGTTTCCTATGCATATATCAAAATCATATGAGATTCCTCATCATATAAATTGTTCTTCCCAATTGAATTAAGACTCAAACCATTGTAGGACTTTCTAAGTGAAATCCATAGTAGGACAGACTTATTATTCAATGCTTAGAAAAGTGACCAGAACATACTAGTATTTAAATGATTGACTGACTATTCACAGGGGAAAACAAATAGCTTAAGACTTTGTAGTATCTAATCCAGTTAGATGGAGACCTCATAAGATATATATCATTAACCCATATATCTTGGACATTCTAGATCTAGAATTGAATAGGATGAACAGAGTGAATTAGATTGCCTTTGTAAAACTGAAGTGCTTTTAATGATCCCACATTCTCCATGAAACAAAGACCCATCTTTTCAACACCAATATTTTTCTGATAATGTTGTTTAACTGTATCATAGAATATTGAGTTATCCAAAATATAAAAGTCAGCATTAAAATGTATTTGGATAGCATGAAAGAATAGTGATATTGGAAATGTAGCCATGGACACAATCAATTGGAATGGTCTTTTTTCCCAGTGGTCTTTGGTTGAAAAGGCCAAAGTTCAATATCATTGTAGAACATAGGCATTCAAGCCCAAAGCATATTCCAAACAGAATCAAAGGAAAGACATGGTTTAGCCAGTTTTATCGAAGTGAATATGAAAAAGATGAATTCAGGCTTGGAAAAAGATATGAGGAAGAGTATTTTTAAGATAATCGGTGCAGTTTCTTTTCTGGATTTTTTTGGAGGTGCTATACAGGGCAAGCCATGTAAAGGATATTTTAGGATTAGAAAAACAAGTAAGTTGAGCATGTTTCAGGTGAGGGATAAACATATGAATGCTTCATATTTTCACTGGTGTCTATGCAATGAGAAAAGACTTAGAAGGAGGTCTTCAGCATGTGCAGTATAATCCTGTGGAGGATTTGTGGGATGAAATACAGTCTCATAAGATACAAAAGTTTTTATACAAAAATATAGATGGATTTTACCTTTGCTATTGGGGAGAGTATCTACTCAGGAATAGTAGAGATTGAGCCATGAAAGTACTATTGAAATATGTAATTATAGTAAAAATACATAATCCTTGTTTTTTGACCATTCTGACCCTCTTTATTGACTACATACTGTCTATATTACTTATTGCTGTCTTTAGCTGCATAATTTTATCTGTGAATTCAATATGTGAAATATCTTTTCGTTCTGTTTTCTTATTCTAGGTCATAACTTTACTTATCTTCCTATATTGCTATGAATTTTTTGTTGTCATGTCTTCTGGTGTGATATTATTCCATTGGAATCTTATACATATTTTTCAGCCATTTTCTAATCAATATATACCTGGTATGTAACAGAATTTTGAATTGATGGGAACCCCAGTGGCCATCTAGTACAATGAACATATCCTGTTCTTCCCCAATTAAAATTGTTTGTATCCAGGAAATACACACACACACACACACACACACACACACACACACACACACATGCCGATGTACTCACACAATACACATATCTACATGTGCATATACACGTACACATACATATACATATATGTATGTATTTGTACAAATAGGTGGGATGGGATCCCAAGAAGGGAACGATGGGACAAAGAACATGAATATTTTAGAAAACCTTCCTTTCTACATCACTTTCCAAAAAAGATTGTACTAATTTGTAACTCTATTATCAAAGTATCAAAGAGTGCTTGTTTTTTTTTAAACCACAGTTACAGTAGTACAACATTTTGTATTTTATTATTGTTACAAATCTGATAATTTGTGTCAGCAATAGATTTTTGAACTTTTTAGTTGGTAGTTGTAATGTATGTTTCTTGGGAATGGCCTGTTCATAGCCAGGAAAATGTAAATTTCTTGAAGTCAGGTACTTATTTTCATTTTGTCTTTGTGCACTTAGTATCTTGCTTGGTGCCTTATACATAGTTTGTTGTTATTCAGTTGTTCAGTTAGGACTCCATAGATCATAGAATGACAGGCACTTCTAGCCTCCACTATCTTCCAAAGGCTACTCAGGCTCATGTTCATTGTTTCCATGATACCACCCATCCATCTTATCCTTTGCCAATTCCTTTTCCTTTTGTCTCCAATCTTTCCCAATATCAGGGTCTTTTCCAATCTTTTCCCATCTTTTCATCAAGTGCACAAAGTATTTAAGCTTTAGCTTTGGTATTTGATCTTCTATGAATAGTATGAATTTATTTTTTAAAGTATTGACTGGTTTGATCTTCATAGTGTTCAAAGGGCTCTCAAAAGTCTTCTTTAGCACCACAATTTGAAAGCATCCGTGGAATCATAATACTTTCTGACATGGATAATATGGGAATTGTTTTTGTTTAACTATACATATTTGTTACGGGGATTTTTCTTTTTCTTTTTTTCTGAATTTAGGGGTGGGGAAAGTAGAAAGGAGAAAACGCATTTGCTTAATTAAAAAATCCCTCCCAAAAGAAATTTAATAAGTGTACTCATTATTGAAATTTATATTTTCCTGGCTTTAATGGACAGGCTATCATCCATTTCAGGGCAAAATTCTTTGCTTTCCCTCTGGTGTTACAGTTATCACGCGGATAGAAGCAACTCATATCTTTGACTCAAATCCGTATATTTTGTCCTAAGGAATTTGGAGGAGCTACACATTTAACATGATCTCTGAGTCAGCTAAGGATCCTTGCCAGCTATTGCAAGGACTATTGAATTCTCTCCTCTCCTGGGACATAATTATGTCAAATTTCACTATGGATTCAATACTATAGATATGAGCTTGATGTCACACTTGTGATCATTGACACTTTAACCAATATGATTAATTTTCTTTTCTGCATTGAAACTCACTAATGCACAGAAGAGAAAAGAAGAATGTTTAGAATGGGACACAAACAAGACAATGTTGGCACTATTATGTTAAATTAGAAATATATTTTTAAAGAAGGATATGTAATAGAAGACAATGAAGCTGTTAATCTATCCTTACCCTGCCACTTTAGCTCTTAATTAAAAAAAATTATGAACCTTGCAAATGTTAGCAAACATTGCATTTCAATATATAAAGAATCGAAAAAGATTTCCATAGAAAACTGTGAATCTATTTTCAAAAAATTTCATGGATACTCTTTTCCTTTCCTTTCCTTTCCTTTTTTTCTTTTCTTTTCTTCCCCTATAACTTTAATTATTGATCCATTCTCCCATATCTACTTTGTAACAAATGTGTATATTCAAGCAAAACAAATTCACAATTTACCATATCTGAATAATATATATATATATATATATATATATATATATATATATATATATATATATATATATATATATACATACACACATATGTATTTTTTTTTTGCCTCATTCTCTATGATTCATGGTTCTCTGCCAAGGGGTGGGAAATATGTATTATCATTAGTCTTTAAAAGATATAATTAGGCATTAAATTTGTCAGAGTTCTCAGATCTTTATAAGTAGTTTTCCTTTACATTATGATAGGTATTGTATAAATTATTCTGGTTCCATTCACCTCATTCCATATGAGTTCATAAAAGGCTTCCTTGAGTTCTCTGAATTTTATTCTTTCATAATTTTTATGATGCAACATTATGGCAATACTACATTATAACAATGCGCCACAATTTGTTCAGTAATTCTCCTGTTGAGGGGCATCTATTTTGTTTCTGATTTGTTTTTTTTAGTACTACAAAAGATATGACTACAAATATTTTTATGTGTATGATTCTTTAACCTAAGGTATATTCCTAATTTTGAGATTGCTTGGTCAAAGAATATGTATTTACTGACTTTTGGGGCAAAATTCCATATTACTTTACAAAATAATCTCTTTCCATAACCTTTCATTCAACTGCCATTTTACTTTTTTTTTTTTTTTGGCATCTTCATCAAGCTGATGGCTATGAGAAAGAGGCTCAGAACTGGTTTATTGTATTTTTTTTATTATTAGTGATTTGAAGAAGTTTTTTCAAATGGTTGTTGACTTGTTATTCTTTTGAAAATAATCTCTTCATACCATTTGACTAATTTATTTGTGTGAATGACTTTTATTCTTGTATTTTTTGTACCATTTATACTATATATTCTGGATATGAGACTTCTCATAGAGTCACTGACTTCTTTTTGGATCATTCTATTTTTCAAGATTTCTTTTTTTTTTTCTTTGCTAAGGTTTATACTATTTGTACCAAATTGTTAATTCTCTTTCTAATTCTTTCTTCCACAGCTTTCATTTGTTTTCCTTTTTTCCCCTCAAGCTCTTCCATTTCACTTGTAATTTTTTTTAAACAATAAAAAAAATTCTTGCTTCATTTCTTCCAGGAATTCTAGTGGAACTTTTGCTAAACTTTTTTTTTCCTTTGAAGCATCCTAAGGATGTTTTGGAATCAATCTCTTCCTTTGGGGTAGTGTCTTCAGTATCCCTGTCACCATAATATCTCAGTATGGTGGGATTTTTTTTCTGTTCATTTTTCCTGCTTACTTCCAGACTTCAGACTTGAAGGATTGGCTCTGCTGGATTTCCAGAGGGAATAGCTAGATTGGTCCTGTTTTGTTTTCTTTCTTTTGGGGTGAATATTGAAAGTTCTGTAAATCCAAGATCTCAGGAAAAAGCTAAAGATCTATAAGCTCTCAGTGGTTGTCTAAGTGGTTTGATCCATAGTAAAGTTTGCAGAATTATTTTTTTCTGTGGGACCAAGAACACTAAGCAAAGCATACTAGTGCCCAGGGAGAAGCTGTGCACCAAGGTAAAAGAAAATCTCAGACCTATACCAAGGGCACTGCCAGACTTATACGAGGTCAATACAACAAGACAGGTGCAAACATATAACTTTGTTGCCCATTACTCAATTCTATATCACAAATCCAGGGATAACTGAGAAGGATACTTCCCCACAAATTCCCAAGTAGGGAAGGCTTGGGAAATGCAAATATAAGTTTAAAAGCCAGCAGAAGCAATGGCAATGATGTGGCCCAGAAACTAGCTTTAGAGGAGTACATCGTTTTTGATAACATCATTCACATTTAATTCATATATCAATTTGGAGCTTAATATTGTATATGAGATATATGAACATAATGTATGTATATGTGGTACATGAAATGTGATCTATTCTAAATCTAATTTCTGTAAGACTTTTAAGTTTTTCTATCTTATCTCTCATATTCTGGATTACGCTATTATTAACTCTTAAATTAAAAAAAAATCAACTTTGTTCTATGTATCACTGATTGTTCTATGTATCACTGATGGTTCTATGGGTGATGAAATGTACTAACTGAGCCTTGCTTTTTTTTTTTTTTTTTACAAGGAGTTACTCCAAAAGTCTGTCACATTTCCATAATTTTTTTGGAATCAAGGAGACTTTTCTTGAATTATATTGGACCTAGTAGATTTTGGGGACCAAAGATTGATATTGAATTGCCTGCTTCAAGACTCCCTATGTGACATGTAGCATGAGGACAACTATGTAGAGTCACAGCTATCGAGTAGCCAAAATCCTGTCAGTGTCTGCATTGTGCACAGAGAAGTTCAGCAAAACCCAAAATCAGCCTCCTTATCAGTTCTTGTTGAACTGAGTTATTCCATCCATGATGTTGTGTGGGTAATTAGGAAGTGGTGAAGCCTCCTGTCTGAGATTATTGGAAAATAAGGGGAAAAGAGATGGAAGGAACTCTCAGTTTGGAAGTTGAGAGGAAGCTTATGAGGGAATGGGAAATTCACTGATATTGTAATTTTTCAATTATATATTCTTATATTCTGTTTTTAAGCCCTGCTAGTAGAATTCTTATTGCAGCAAAGCTCTATAAATCATGGACCTCTCCCCTTTAAGCAAGATAATATTGCATCTGATAATACCACCCCCTGACTCACAGGACAGTTATGAAGATGGTTTGTAAACCTTAAAGTACTATATGATTATAAGAATAATCATAGCATTCCCTGTTGGACACCCCACTAACACATTCTCTTGTTTCCTTTGTTGGCCCTTAGTTGAATTTCAGTAGGTTTTAAAATTCTATGATATTGAAAAACCTGGGTATTTATTTTATGTATGTGTCTGGCTAACTGCTGTCCATCTTAGATTGTATATTCCTGGGGAGATGAGATGATTTTTTTTCTTTGATCAATTTTTATCTATATTTCTTCAAGCACCCTATGGACACTTAATAAATAAAAATCAGTGATGAATGGAACTTAGGTTTCTGTAAAAGCTAGCATAATGTGGAAATGTGTATTGTTCTTTTCATCAACAGTAAACAGTTATTGAATATCCATTATGTTCAAAATACTGTGCAGCAAAGTTTTGAAGTCTTTATACTAATACTGTAAGAATGGATAGAATTTTGCAAAATGAAATATAAGAATGGATTTTTGAATTAATGTGAGTATTCTTTCTCTATAATAATAGCTCACATTTATATGACACATGAAAGTTTTCAAAATACTTTCCCCATAACAACCCTATGAGATAAATAGTTTAAGTATTATTATCCCATTTTATAGATGAGAAAGCAGAGACTCTGAAACGTTAAGTCACTTGCTACCATTCATTGACACTAAGTGGGGGAACTAGGATTTTATCTCAGATCTTATTGACAAATGCAATACTATAGCACTGCATTATACTTTTCCTTATAAGTTTATACAATATAAGCATAGGTATTACTAGGACCTAAAATACCCTAGAGTGTTAGCATGAATACTTTTTTTGATTGCACATCACAATACTTAATTTTGTCTCTCTATATAATGAAGTCAGTAAGGCATCACTTATTCTAAGTGAACCAATATTGGTTCCTAGTGATTGCTGTTTCCTTCTCTAAGTGATCACAAGTCACTTGTTTAATAAACTACTTTATAATTTTCTTTTTGCTGAGGCAATTGGGGTTAAGTGATTTACCCAAGGTCACACAGGTAGGAAGTGTTAAGTATCTGAGGTCACATTTGAACTCAGGTCCTCCTGACTTCAGGGCTGGTGCTCTATTCACTGCACTTAGCTGCCCTGTAATTTTATTTTCAATCACAAACCAATCAATAGTTTTTGGAATCAATTTTTCTTTTCTTTTTAATAGTAAAATCTCCCCTTCATCAGAATTTGGGTAACTAATTTGTTCCCTAAAATTCCCCTAAATCATAAGACATTATTTATATAAAGATACATGAGAGTTTTTTTTTCTAGAACTCTGATGAATTCATTTGGGCCAAATTTACATTCCACTTCAACTCCCTTAAATAATAGTTGCTTTACTTTTTCCAGTTTTAGGGTCATTTTCCTAATAGATACAAATTATGAGTTGAATATTTTAGCTTTCTTTCTGTTACTGTTAAAAATGTGTCCCTAGTAGTGGGCCTGTATCTTTCATGATTCTTATTTCTCTGAATATAATTTTTGAAAGTAGTTTTTTATTTTCCCTGACATTTTTTACTTCATGGGTCACCTTGATACATATTGAGGATATGTATGACAGGAAAAGTGGGTGTTTTAGTCATATTGTGAGAATGAGAAAGAACAGATGATAGCTCAGGCAGTACCTTGGTGTCCCCCAAATATGAACTAACCAGAGGAAAGCATCCAGAAGAATGAATAATTGTCAGTGGAGATTTATGAAAAATCCTGAACAAGAATTCCACAGGATGAGAGGGTAGGAAGTTATCTATACCAATGAGATTATCAATCCATGGAAAACCAAAGACAGACTAAAAAAATAGTTCATTCTTGAGTTTTGGCCCTCTACTTACTATTCTTACATGTCTGTAACAGTTGGTTCTTAAATATGATCTTGATCAAATTTCTCAACCTTTCAGTGTTTCAGTTTTTCCATATGAAGATCATGAAACCTGATAAAACAAACACAATTTATCCCATGTTGGGAGATAGCTAAATAATTATAGCAATAAAAAACTCATTCATCATAATTTATCCTCATTTGGTTCTTTATAGTTTACAGATCAGATCATTCTTAGGTCATCTCATTTTATATTCAGAGCAATCTCACTGAGTAGATGGGACAGGCATCATTATCTTCATTTTACCAATACAGAAACTAAGCATCATAGAGATTAAATGAAGGTTTAGTTGATTCTACATAAACAACAAATGCAGGGAGTCAGGATCACAGATTTAGAACTGCAAAGGGCTCAAGGAAACATCCAATGCATTCATAAGGAGACCAGGCTTATGAGTGTTCAGTGCCTTGCCCAAGATTCTTTAAGTAGTAAGGGAAAGAGGTGGTATTTGAACTCAACTCCTCTGACAGTATTTTTTTTTTTTAAATTCATGATAAATTTGATTCTCCTCAGCAGATCCAAGACAATCCCAGTAAACTTTGCTTGGAAAATACCTTTCACATCCAGAGAGAACTATGGAGACAATCAACACATGTTATCTTCATTTTTTTTTCTTCTGTTTTTTTTTTCCTCTTATGATTTTTTCCTTTTGCTTTGATTTTTCTCTTTCAAAATTTTCATAAGGAAATATGTAAAAAATGTACATGTATAACCCCAAAATATTATTTTTACATGTAACTAAGGAAAATAAAAATTAAAAAAAGATTAGTTTCACTTAACAAGCATTTGTTTTCTCTTTCTTCCAACTTCTCTGTCCTATTGAAAAAAGACAAAAACAAAACCTTTTTTAATAACTATTCATAATCAAGCAAAAAAAATCCTACATTGAGCAAAAATTCTTTCCATTCTAGTACATTACTTTTCTTCAGGAGCAATAAGAAGCTCCTGAAGTTTTGTTTTACTCCTAAGTAGTTAATAATTATGGTTTATGAAGAAGTATGAACTGTGCTTTGGAAAGAGTAATCTACTTACGAGGTCGGGGAGAAGACGAAGGCTGGAAAAATTGGAGCTGGTAAGACTTTGACACTCTTGGTGCTTTTCCTATGTAGGGAGAAGTAGAGATACTTGTGCAGGACATGTATAGAATGGCATGTTTTAATTGCATGAACTATTGTATCAGGGGCACATGGACTGAAATATGGGAGGAGATAATACAGTAACAGAATTTCTAGACTAAAACCAAATACTCTATTTGAAGACACTAAGTTTCAGATTAAGCAGTGATCACTGTGTGCCATTACTGATAGGTGAAGTGATATCACTCAGATATCATCAATAAATATTGTGCAGAAACATTGCAATCTTCCAGGACTGTCTCCTTTGCATGTACAGCTATATGAAATGTCTGGCTGAGCTTTAAAGATTGAATTGATGGCCATGTAATGGAATTTTTATATGGTATAGTGGAAAGAATTGGTCTTAGAGTTAGAAGATTTGGTTTTGAATTGCATTTCTTGGCACTTACTATGTGACTTTAGGCAAACCAATTAATTTGTTTAAAACTCAGATTTGTTTTTCACTAAAAATGTTAACATAATAATGTATGCATTTCTTATCTGACAAGGTCAGTGTGAAGAAACCACCTTGTAAGAGTGCCAAATGAATGCTAACTCTTTTTTTTAAAATTAATTTTATAATCATAATTTTTTTTGACAGTATATATGCATGAGTAATTTTTTTTATAACATTATCCCTTGTATTCATTTTTCCAGATTTTCCCCTCCCTCCCTCTACTCCCTCCCCTTGATGACAGGCAATCCCATACATTTTACATGTGTTACAGTATAACCTAGATACAATATATGTGTGTAAATCCAATTTTCTTGTTGCATGTTAAGTATTTATTGGATTCCGAAGGTATAAGTAACCTGAGTAGTGATAATATTTTACATTCACTTCCCAGTGTTCCTTCTCTGGGTGTAGTTGTTTCTGTCCATCATTGATCAGCTGGAAGTGAGTTGGATCTTCTTTATGTTGAAGATATCCACTTCCCTCAGAATACATCTTCATACAACATTGAAGTGTACAGTGATCTTCTGGTTCTATTCATGTCACTCAGCATCAGCTCATGCAAGTCTCTTCAAGCCTCTCTGTATTCCTCCTGCTGGTCATTTCTTACAGAGCAATAATATTCCATAACCTTCATATACCATAATTTACCCAACCATTCTCCAATTGATGGGCATCCATTCAATTTCCAGTTTCTAGACACTACAAAAAGAGCTGCTACAAACATTTTGGCACACACAGATCCCTTTCCGCTCTTTAGTATTTCTTTGGGATATAATCCCAATAACAGCAATGCTGGGTCAAAGGGTATGCACAGTTTGATAACTTTTTGGGCATAGTTCCAAATTGCTCTCCAGAATGGCTGGATTCTTTCACAACTCCACCAACAATGTATTAGTGTCCTAGTTTTCCCACATCCCCTCCAACATTCATCATTAGCCAATCTGACAGGTGTGTAGTGGTATCTCAGAGTTGTCTTAATTTGCATTTCTCTGATCAGTAGTGATTTGGAACACTTTCATATGAGTGGATATACTAACTCTTAACTGTTAACAAATCCATGTGACCATCCAACTCATGACTTCTTGACTTATCTTCATGATCTCATTTTTTACTCTTGCTTTTCCCTAATGAATCAAGTTGTTCAGACCTATCCATTTAACTAACTTGACTAGATGTGTACAATAGTGAAAATAAACAGGAATTATTATGAGAATCCTGATTTACATACTGATTTACATACTGCTGATGATTTTCATATTAATGGTAAGCATTGGTTCCAGAACTTTAATCTGCAACCTAATAGCTGTTCTCAGCCTTGGAGTAATATAGCAGAATTTATAGAGACTCTGCTGCCTCTTTTGTTTCTCCCTATGTCCTTTTAAATTTGTATTTCCTTTATTGTTTTTGAAACTCAATATTAATATTAAAATTTTCATGCTTATTTGGCACTTCAGTATTTCACAAGTTCTGGGTCAGTGCTTAAACTTCAGATTTATAAGACAAAATGTAATGATTTCTGTCAAATCTGTAGTTCTGCTATATATGTTCAATGCTTATGAGAAAGAAAATGCAATAATAAAGATGATAGCTCACATTTTTAAAGAATTTGAGGGTTTTGTGAGGGAATAAACCAGCCTATATTAGCCCCTTAGCTCTGGAAATCAATCAGCTTGCTTCTCATGGCAGGGTGAGAGATACCAAAATTTAAGCATTTTAGTGGCACATACTGTCTCAGGAGATGAGCATATCCTAAGCAAACCTTGGCTGCTGTTGTAGAGAAAGCACTTTCAAATCTGCTTTATCTAGGAACTGAGTGGGTCCATTTGGCTATTTCTTTTACTTTGACATTCAATAAAGAAAGTAAGACTGAATCTGGAAGAATTAAGTCAAGGATAGTAACTGATGAATTCAAGGATAAGAATCTAGTTCTGGATTTGTGTCATTCCTACTCTGGTGAGGAAATATTATTGGATAAGTTACCCCCCAAAAGGCAGTGAAGGGAATAGCATAATAGTTAGATGGCACTAGCAGAATGTCATGGGAAAATAGATTGACTCTAAAAAGGTTATTGGCAGGAAGAGGAGGAACTTGTGTTAAAATTGGAAATTTCATTCCTAATATAGCCCTATCAGAAGAATTAGCAGAGAATTCAGGGTTAATTATCCATCCTGTGTAAGGAGATCTATCTGTTCAGGGGATTAATAGACTTTTTATGAAGTGGAATGTTAAAAAGTATTAGCTAAATGTGATGGGGTAAAAATGAAAAATATTAAAAAGAAAAAAGGGAGAAATTGTGAGAAATGGATGGACATTTTGATTTCCACAATTCTGAAAATCAAATGGGAGAAATGAAACTTAAATTAGATAACTGAAACCCAAAAGGACATCAAAGAACAATCAAGGATGGATGTTATCTTCTCCCAAAAGAATATAAGCTCCTTGGGGCAGGGACTGGCATTTATAATCAGAGATGATTGTCTAGAATTTGAAAAGAATCTTTTCTTTACCCTTAGCCCTCCTCTGTTACTTTCCCCCTTCTAGAATGTAAACTCCTTTGTGACAAGAACCGGCTATGTTAAGAGGGGTAGAAATTCATGTCCTATAACTTCTGTAACATCCAATTAATGAGGAATTGGGGAGGGATTTGTGCTTCAGGATAGGAAATAAAGTGCAGCCTTTGGAGTTTTAAAGGTATGTCTATTCACCTAGGCACCCATTCTTGCAAGAATGTAAAAGAAATTTTTTCTGTATTTAAAAAAAAAAAACCAATTTGAAAGTTTATAAGATGTTCAACATTTTATCACATTTGATTCTCCTAATAGCTCTTTAAGGTAGGTTCTATTCTTATCCCTATTTTAT
Source organism: Sminthopsis crassicaudata (assembly GCF_048593235.1). Lineage (NCBI taxonomy): Eukaryota > Metazoa > Chordata > Mammalia > Dasyuromorphia > Dasyuridae > Sminthopsis > Sminthopsis crassicaudata. The sequence goes on along the minus strand of NC_133619.1, from coordinate 293,188,962 downwards.
AGGTAAAAAGATTGATCCTGAGAAGGGTTAAGTAAGTTAACCCCCAAGTCACTTAACATAGGTATTAAATGTCCAAGGATAAGAATTTAGAGCATTTTCTGACTCTTAAGTCCCACATTATGCAATATATTTTTTAATTCTTAGTTTCTGTCTAGTTTCAACATAGTGAATTGAACAAAGCAGATCAAATATACAAGACTCTTCGTTCTATTCTACATTTGTTTCATTTTGTTTACTCAGGAATACATTCCTTTTCTGGCACTATTTTGGAGTAAGAAAAAGTGAGACAAATAATAATAATTACTAGCATTTATATAGCTTTTTAAGGGTCATGAAACTTTAAACTATTATCTCATTTGATTCTTACAATAGCCTTATGACATAGGTGCTATTATCTCCATTTTACAGATAAAGAAACTGAAACTAAGAAAAGTTAAATTACTTGACCAGGATCACATAATCATTAAGTATCTGAGGTAAGAATCAGTCTTAAGTCCTCCTGATTACAATACTCTTCCTAGTATAGGACATCCCAAGGTGAATTTAATATTTAAAATTAAAAAAAAAAATTTATTTATTTTTATTTTACTTTTTAATATTTTAATAGTTTTTATTTACCAGATATATGCACGGGTAATTTTACAACATTGACAATTGCCAAACTTTTTGTTCCAATTTTTCTCCTCCTTCCCCAACTCCAGACGGCAGGTTGACTAATAGATGTTAAATATGTTAAAGTATAAATTAAATATAATATATGCATACATGTCCAAGCAGTTGTTTTGATGTTAGTAGCTAAATTTTGATGAAATCATACAACTTTACCTTGGTCAAGAAAGTCTTTTTCGTAACTGCCTTTTTACTGTTTCACGTTGGCATGAAGGATGACTTTAATTTCTTGAGGGATATATCAATAGAATGTAAGCACTGACAATTCACATTAGGCTTAGGGAACTAGTCCAGAGATGGACCAATGGCCAGTGTTAGATAATGAATTTAGAGGTCACAGAAACCATGATGATGATCTACAAAGTTGTGCATGGGTTGTACTTTGGTTTGGTAGTTCTGAATGAATATCCATGGTTATAAAATGACTGATATTTTATTACCTTAGATGTTATCTAGTCCAAATACCTCACTTTGTAGAAGAGAAAATTGAAGCCCGGAGAGGATAATTGATGTACAAAATTGACCACAGCCCCTTCAACTCTTAACTCCCACTGCACCCTTTTCATTCTACCAAGTTGCAAATAAAAAAAAAAAGGAAGGAATTCCAGGTGGTATGAGTTGGGTATAAGAGTGATTATCATCAACAAGTTATGATGTAGCAAATTTTAAAATAGCATTCAAGGCAAATCTTGTTCTATATATTTCCATATATGTCAATAATAGAATTGCATGTATTCTTTATGATATAACACTTCTCCCTCTATGTTGCTCACTCTTCCAATATCTTACTTCCATCTGGAATTTGGACTCCCATTTCTCTGAATTGGGCTCTGATTGGTGACCATTTTATCTCATTTTGTCTCATTTTTAGAATGTCTTGTACCACGTCTTGACCATTTTCACATAGTATCCTTCATCTCCTCTCCACTTCCAACTTCAGAGCTGAGAATAGTAATCACATCAATGATATCATTTCTGGAAAAAATGTCAGCTATTTGCCCTATCTCTCAATCACCATTGCCCTCTGAATTTCCTGTCCAAAACATTACCCCCTGACTATCACTTCCCCACAAAAGTTGTTTTCCTCTCTTAAGTCCCTTGAAGGCAGAGGCTTTTGCTGGTTTTTTTTTTTTTTTTTTTTTTTTTTGTATCTCCAGAGGTTAGCACAATGCCTGGCTCAAAGTAAGAAGGTGGCAATCATTCATTCATTGTTTTTGATGTAACATGCTTTTATTCAGTCTATAATTCTTTAATCCCTGTCCTTAGAGTTTTTGGGAATCTGTAATTTACTATCTGTGTGACCTTGAACAAGTGGCTTCCCCTCTCTGTGCCTTATTTTCTCAATCTGTAAAATGAAAGGCATTGATTACTTGACCTCTGAGGTTTCTTTTGACTCCTGAATTATTTTCCTGACTATATCTGGTGCTTTCCCCACTAATTTAGATTGATGATCTTAAAAAGGAGGAATAGCTATGATTAACATTTCCCCTATTTATTTATAAGAATCTTTCCTACATGATACAACATTCTATCTCTCACCCTCATGTCCTTGTACAAGCTATATGTAGGTTGTATGCTATATGCACCTCTGCATCTTGGAATTCATGGCTTCCTTCAAAGCTCCTCTTGGGCACTGCCTCCTATAAGGGAGCTCTCTAGCATCTTCTCTCACCTGTTAGGGCCTCCTCTGAAGTTACTAGTATTCAGGTGTTAGTCAACATGTTAAACTGGATAGAAGCCAATCTCAGTGACAAATGATAGGTATTTAAGTCTTATTTTTGACACATGCTAGTTGTGTATGACTAAGCAAATTACTTATTTCTTTAATGTTCTAGGCCACTTGAGTTGCAGAGAAGGTGCTGATCTACATTAAATGTTTTCTCAACCAATGAAATGACAATCTGTTCGTGTGAATAATGGATTGTAAACTTCTTGAGGGGAAGCACTATTTCATTTTTGTTTTTGTATACTTAGTTCCTCAAACAGTACCTTGGCATAAGATAGGTGCATAAGAAATGCCTACTGAATGTTGATATGGTATTTGAAAATTTTAGTGTGATTTAGGCTGACTTAAGAGGATAATGAGCAAGTAGGTGGGGGGCAGTGGATAGGCCAGGCCTGGAGTTAGAAAGATTTAATTCAAATCTAGTCTCAGACACTTACTAGCTCTGTGACTTTGGGCAAGTCATTTAATCCTGTTTGCCTCAGTTTCCTCATTTGCAAAATGAGCAGAATAATAGCAAATCACTTCAGTATCTTTGCCAAGAGAACCCCAAATAAAGTCACAAAGAATCAGACATTGAAATGATTGAATAATAATCCCAACAAAGGGATAATATGGCCCGGAATCCACATCTATACTTTGGTAACCCATAAGTATATAAATAACTTCTTCAAGGGTCAGAGTTGCAAGTGGGGTTTGCATGAAATTATCCACTGCTTCAGGACTCCATGATGAAATTTAGCTTGTGTGCCACCAAATGGCTTACTGAGAGAGGCAGCAGGAAAGCCTCTGAAGATGCAAACTGGCAAATGGACCTTTTCCAATTACTGCAACCACACAGGAAAAAAAAAAAAACCCTCCAACAAAACAACAAACCCTTCAATTGCCTGAATCCTGAGTGTAAGGATCCATTTAACTTAATATACTTCCGGCTGTGGAATACCCCACACTCAGCTGGAATGCTGCAGTAGTTACATTGGTAGCCAATTAGCAGGATGGTACAGTCTCAGCCAAGTAACACCAATCTCTATAGACTCGGTATAGAGAGTGAAATTAGTTCAGACAAATACCTGTTAATCCCTTGTTCTTGGCTGGTCTGGAGGCCTACTGTGAAGTGCTAATAGCACTGGGAAATCTCAATTCCCAGTGTCAAGAGTTTAACAGACTAAGTCTATTAAATGAAGAAATTTACTCTGCATTAGCTTTGATCAAGTGATTCTAGGTGCAATTCTCTTAAACAAATAAAGGTCGCTCTCAAAAACAGGTCACTCTTTCTCTGAAGCTGTTCTTTAGAGACAGTTCCCCGCCTTCCTTCTCCCCCTTTTTTCTTTCTTCTTTTTTTTTTTTTTTCTTTTCCCTATGCCATAGCTAGAGGCAGAAAAGTGCCAGTTTGAGTAGCTGAGCTGGGATTTGGGGGGTAGACAGGGGAGAATAGCCTTACTTCAAGGGGCAGTCCAAATAGACTTGATGACAGAAGAATTAGGAGTGTGGGGGAATTGTACAGAGAGGGAATATGATGGAGATAGGGTTTGATAATGAACAGAGGCTGTGGAATGGGATACTGTAGTTAGCTATTGCTGCAGAGCCGGCTCTCCTGGATTTACATGTGTAGGCTCTGCCCTCTGCTGGCATATTTAAGTTAATGTTATCTGTCACTTTTCCCTTCCAAGCGAAAAGCTAGGAGAATTTTCCCAGGCAGATTACATAGCTTCTCAGCCCAGAGTTGTGGAAAAACAAACAAATAAACACTGCCTCCCCCCCGCCCCAGTAATCAACCCTTACCCCCCCCCTCAAAAAAATAACCAAACAATTCCAATAATGGCAGCAAAAACTAAATCCTAGGTTGTATAATAATGACTGCCATTCAGGATCCTGAATAGCAGTCCACAATCTCAGGGGTGGGGGGAGGAGTTACAAAAGGGATTTGCTAGTTCTCAGGGATCCAATTCAATTCTGCAATTTTTAAGGCTTTGGATGAAGTCTCCCAAAATTCAAGTGTCATTTCTTATGTGTCCAGTGATATGACAGAGGAGCCTAGTGGGCATTTTAATCTCGTCTCTGCGGCAATCAGCTCAGAAACTTCTCAGACTTTTAAAATGTCTTTAGTCCTGATGTGAATCCTCATTGACGTCAAGTATAGGGTGCTATGGCTGTTGATGGCAGTTTTTAATGAAGGATATGGAGAGAGGATGAATGAAATCTTTTTGAAAAAAGGAGGAGGGGAAGGAAGATTGAGGTGTGTGAAGGGAATCAGGGTGTATATGATCTAATGCCTTCGGGGTCTGTGGAGATGAGTCAAGCACTGCAATACTCAGAGATGAGGAGGAAGGATGACTTTACATTTTGACATGTCAGTGAAAGAAAACCAAAGGAGTTGTGCAGCAAGTAGCAATTTGTTAAGTGCTTTTCAGGCGTGATACACCAGACTATTTGCGGAAAGGGAAGAAAGAAGCATCAACTTTAGGGAGGGGGAGGATGGCGCTCAGCCCTCCCCTGGGCTGAAGAGGACCTGGGTCTTTCTCAAGAACCGAAAGATGGGCTATGTGGTGGGGAGGTAGAACAGAAGGCTATTGCCGCACCTTTTCAGTGTTGGAAAGGAAAATTTCAAATTTGGCCTGGGACACAAATGGACTGAGTCTGCCAATATCATTCTAATCCCTCCTGGACATTGACAAGCATCATTTAAACCCTTCATACAGTTTGGCACCTTTCAGCATGGTTGGCAGACTGTGTTTAGGAGAGATGGGTGACAAATAGCACAGGTGCTGTTTTACGCTAGGATTAAGTCACTGGGAATGGAGATGTAGAGCTGAGATATTTGGATGGCACCTTCCCTCCTTCTGTCTGGCTTCAGTTTATTGAATCTGTCTCTTATATAATCATGGCCATTGTATGGTGAATCGCTCATCCCAATTCAGAAACACAGCATCCCACAGTGCAGAATGATCTATTGGTGTCAGGCCATAGAAAACTCCCTCGGCCCTTTTGTTCTCCTTTTGAGCTGGGAGACTAGGCAGAGTAGATTTTAAGCCCCTTATAACAATGGATTCCAGCTACACCTGTTTACTGAGAGCTGCTAATCAGGACTAATGCTGTTATTTTACAATAAAATATCATGCAAATTGCATGGGGATACTCCATGAACATATTTAATCTGCACTTTGCATGTAATAGCACATCGCTCAAACCTTTTAGAAGCCCTAAGTGCTAAGTTATAAGGAAAGCTCACCACTTTGATTTTAAAGATTATGTACTAGCATGGGGAAAATCACTTTATGCATATGCAGTCTCTCCTACATGAAATCTTTCCAGGCCCACAGCTGTACCTGTAGGTATGTTACATCTATTCATTTCTTCTGGGAGCTATCCATACAGAAAGATGATACTACTTCATCACTATCAGTGGGGCATGAACGTGAGTAATTTTTTTTTTTTTTTTGCGTGGTGGAGATAGATTTAGTTGATATAATCACATTCTCTTTCACCCGGTCTGCTTAGTAAACATGTATTTTTGGCATGTTCCCCACCAGGCCACGGTGGTGGTGTTTAGTCATTCAGTTATGTCTGATTCTTTGTGATTCTATTTAGGGTTTTGATTTTTTTTTGTTTTTGTTTTTTTGGCAAAGATAATGGAATGGTTTGCCATTCCTTCTCTAGCTTTTTTATAGATGAGGAAACTGAGGCAAATAGGGATTAAATGGATTTCCCAATGACAGCTAGTAAGTGTCTGAGGCTAGATTTGAACTTAGGTCTTACTATACCAGGCCTGGAGAGCTATCCACTGTGCCATACAGCTACTACTATGGAATATGAGAGAGCTGTGTATGAAGTCAGGAAAATATCTTTTCAAGTCTTGTCTCTGTGATTTACTGTGTGACTCAAAGCAAATTATGTAATTTCACAACACTTTAGAAACTCTGTGACTTTATTTTTCAGAGAAGGCATTAGCCTGAATAGTTAAGAGAGAGTTGCTAATATCAGTGAAATAAGTACAGTCCTCATCCAGTTTTCCCAATGAGCTTGAGCTTGGTTTGAATCTTGTCTCTGCTGTGAAACCCAAGTCACTTAACCTTCCTATGCTTTGCTTTCTTATGAGGATTTTGGCTATGTGATCTCTAAGGTCCCTTACAACTTTGAGTCATTTAATTATGTAAACCATTAATAGCTGACTCATTGATTATTCCCATATCAACTGCAGAGCAAAACAGGACTCAAGGAAAATGAATTTGAGCAAATATCTAAGTGTTATAGCTATTGATTTCTATTGGAAAGCCCTGAGAATCCAAACCTTCCTGAGAAGAATTTGAAGCTACAGTTTTAGCTAACATTAGAGACTGTAGAGAAGATTCCTCATGCCTTTTAAGGGCAAAAGATCTTGGATCATTGTGGGGATGTGAATTCTAGAGTAGTAGGTCCTCTGTCTAGGATGAGTTCCCTCAAGAGTATGGAATTAATTATTTACATCAGTATCAAGCAGCTTGATATCTTGTCTGTTATTTTCCTTTATGTAAGTCTTCATCTAAAGTACTGAATGAGGTGGTAGTAAGTAGAATATGCTTCTCAAACCCCCCTTAAGAATGAACTGTTCCATTTGATAATGCTTAGTTTCCATTTACACAGAAGAAATGTACTCTTTTCTTCTTAGGAGAACACCATAATTAAAAGAGGAAAGCTCTATAATCCTCCTTACTTAAGAAAACATTACTTAATATTAATTTCAATCAGAATAATCTTTTACTGAAAGGATTATGGGATGTGGAACAGGAAGTACAATATGGCAAAAAAACACCCATGATGGAGTAAATTTCCTTTGGCTCTTGGCAATAGTTAGATTTTAGTCTCCTAAGTGGCCATGGCACAGCTGTTCACTTTAATATGCTTCATGTGAGCTATAAACATAATGGGGCTATTTTTAAAAAACAGTTTCCTTTTCAGCTTTGCATATTAGTAAGATGATGAGGAGCATTCTGTATGCTGCCTCTGCGGTCAGTCACTGTAGGGGACTCCCACAAGTTGGAGCAGAGAGCTCAGGAGTGGGTGGGAGATGAAGAAACAGAGAAGCAGAAGTATTTTGAAATGCCACTCTGTATTTCAGCCTTGAGTATGTTCATTTGGTTGTACATTCCTTTAGAAACATTGCTGTGAAAATACAAGGTGGCTAAAACTTTCTCTCTCTCTTTTCCTCCTTCCCTTTATTCCTCCCTCCTTCTCTCCCTCTCTCCCTCCCTCCCTCCTTCTCTCTCTCTCTCCCTCTCTGTCTCTCTCCTTCTCTCTCTCTCTCTCTCTCTCTCTCTCTCTCTCTCTCTCTCTCTCTCTCTCTCTCTCTCTCTCTCTCTCTCTCTCTCTCTGTCTCTCTCTCTCTCTGTCTCTCTCTCTCTCTCTGTCTCTCTCTCTCTCCCCCCCCTCTCTCTCCCCCCCCTCTCTCTCCCTCTCTCTTCCTTTCTCTGTTTGTGTGTGTGTCTCTCTCTGTCTCTGTCTCTTCCTCCCTCCATCCTTCCCTCTTTCTTCCCTTGTGTGTGGGAAGTGAGATTGAGTCAGCAAGTCAATTCAGTGATGCAAATAAATACATACACACATTCACACACATATGCACATATATATCTGTTCATGTGCCTATAATCTAAAATAAGCCTTTCTTATATTTCTGCACTCTATTTTATTGATGTTTCACAGAAATTAATGTTTGGGACATGAGAACATGTAAGACTCTGGCTCTATAACATGAAGTATCAAGCAAATGATAGGCTTGACTGATTGATAAAATGAAGTGGAGATTTGAGTTTGCTTTATTTCAAGTTTACCTTTGGGCCAGAAATGAACAATTTTGATTGCTCAAGTTAACTGAATAATTACCAAATATCCACTTTTTCTTGAGTTACATATGTATAATGTGTGTGTGTGTGTGTGTTTGCACGTAGGTAGGTATGTAAGTTCATAGGTAGATTGCATGCTTTAATTTAGGGAGAATGGTCACAGGGAAGAATGGGAATTGAATGTCTGCAGAGCTAGTGAAATTTTACAGAGTAATACAAGTACTTGTGAAATTCAATTAAATAAAAAGGTAATTCACTAATGTGGCTGTTACAAAATATAAGAAGGAACAAACTGATAATGTAGCCTTTTTTACATAAAGAATACATGAGAATATTATTTTGATACATTTAAAATTCAATAATAGCTATGTCCAACAATAACTAGAAAAATTAATGTCAGTGAGAGTCCAGCAGAGACTATTTCTCTAAGAATAGGCATCAGAATATATACCATTGTATTCACAGTATCATTAAAATATGAATAAACAGCAGTAATTTTATTATGCTACAGAAAGAACCTCTTACAGAGCAATGAAAATTGAGTGATATATATATTTAATAAATTAAAATCAACAAGAAATGGTTATTTACCAGGATTCAGTAAGGAAGGAAAGAAGAGTAGGAGAATGAAAAGGTAATAGTCTGTATATACATTTAATTCAGTTCAATTCAATTCACTTCTATTCCACTTTGATTAAATGCCTACTTCATTTAGTATGTCGTTTGAGGTGCTAGTTTAGATAAGACAAATGAAGGAGTAAAGACAGGTATCATGAAGCATGTAAACTGTGTTTTAAAAGATAGGTAGAAATTTGACAGGTGATTAAGAAACAGAAGGCATTCCAATTCCAAGAATAGGGAACACCACAAGCAACAGTACAGAGGCAAGACTCAGTGTCTATTTGAGGAAAGTGACAATGAGTTGACCATGACTGGTACTTACAGTATATGGAGAGGGATAAGGCTAAGATTGAAAGTGCCAGACTGTAGAGGGCCCTGAATAACAGGCAAGTAGGTAAAACTTTATTTGGTAAGCAATAGGAAGTCCTTGATGATTTTTGAGCAGTTTAAACTTATGCCTGTTTCATATTCAACAATTAAGAATAAAGCTCTCTTAGCTGGACCCTAGTATACTGGCATATTTGGTGATTAAGGGGAAGAGTTGGAAGTATCTAGATGTGAGCCACCTAGCTGCCCATATATTAAATTCCTTATCAATCCATTCCATTTCCCACACACAAAGGAGGGAGGAGGAGGAGGAGGAGGAGGAAGAGAGAGAGAGAGAGAGAGAGAGAGAGAGAGAGAGAGAGAGAGAGAGAGAGAGAGAGAGAGAGAGAGAGAGAGAGAGAGAGAGGGAGAGAGAGAGGGAGAGAGGGAGAGAGAGAGGGAGAGAGAGAGGGAGAGAGAGAGGGAGAGAGGGAGAGAGAGAGGGAGAGAGAGAGGGAGAGGGGGGGAGAGAGAGGGGGGGGAGAGAGAGGGGAGAGAGAGGGGGGAGAGAGGGGGGGGAGGGAGAGAGAGGGAGACGGGAAAAGAGGCAGGGAGACAGAGACAAGTTTGCCTAAGAGTGATGAACATGTTTAGATCGGAAGTACAGCAGATCAAAGGTCCTTGTTGATAAGAAATGGGATCAGGACTATCAATAGCCTCTATTCTTCCACTTTGAATAAATTAGGAAGAATTAGATTAAAAAAATAGAAATCCCATTAGATTTAGCATAAGAGACATGGATTCTTTTTTGGCCAATAATTTTATTTGTTAACAAAGGTCAAATCATTTCACCTTTTTGAATCATCTATAAAACAAAGGTTAAATTAAATCAGTGATTCTCAGAGTTTGGTTTGAGGACCCATGTTCAAAAATCAAAACTATTCTTATAACAATATTTAGAAAATCTAGTTCCTAATAAGATAAATATCTATAGTTAGAACCCACATAAAATTTTTTGGGGTCTTCAATGATTCCTAAGCATGTAAAGGGGTTTTAAGACCAAAACATTTGAGAGCCATTGAATTATATTGTGTGTTAGATCCTCTTCCTCAAATGAATTAATCAGAGACATCTTCAAGTACGAAGAGAAAACATTTATTTAGACCCTGCAAGGAGAGACCCAGACACACCTGGGGAGACATCTCAGTTCCCAGTGTACCCATCCACCTGACCAGCAGGAAGTAAGTAACTGGTTAAATAGCAAAAGACCCAAGCCTTTTCATTGGATAAACTAAAAGGAAGTAAGGTCACCAATGTTGTCTGCTTCTTGTGGGTCACATCACTTCCAATTACTTCCTATGACTTAGGGTTTGATCTTTAGAGACCTCTAGGTCTGGAGTTCATGTGACTTCCTGCAACCTAGGACCCAAGACCTGATCTTCCAGCTCTAAGACCTCTGGGAATAGGTTTCACATGACTTAGGACTAGTCTCATAAAATTCTTGGGAAAACTTCACCTATCTCATTCAATATTATCTCTAACATCTATTCCAATTCCAAAATCCTATGAATAGGAACCATGGATAGATCATATTACATGCAAATTTTGGTATAATTTAAATCAAATAACAAGATCTTTTCTAACTATGTGGGACCACTTGCTGTTTCCTATTTTTGTGTTATTTTCTTTCATCTATGTACTTTTGTACAAGTCTCCATGCATTCAGCAAATTCTTTGTCTCTGCCTGTTGAAACCCTTCTTTTTCAAGACTCAACTGAGGTGACAACTCTTCTAGGACACCTTTCCTAACCTCTACTTTCAAAGTGGTTTCATCCTTTCCTAATTTTCTTAGAATACAACATCCAAATCTTCTTTTCTTTCTTCTCCTGCCATTCTCAGCCTTATACTGTGTGTGTTGGGGTACATGTTGCAATTATGTCACTGTTCATCTTTGTATCCCCAGTGTCTAGTATAGTCTTTACACACAATAGACATTTAATAAATATTGACTTGAAATGAACAATTTCCGAGCAAAGAAAACTTTCCAAAAAAATTGAATGAGCTGTTTTATGAAATAGTGAGTTCCTTGTCATTGGAGATCTCTGAGCAGTACAATGCGAATTGATACTTGAAGTAAAGGTTGCATTGGATTAAAATTCACCTTTTCAACTCTAAGGTTTTATGACTATAAATAAAACATTTATACTCTCTCCTTGGTTTGGTCATTGCTTTGTTGATTAGCTTCAGGCAAGTCTCTTCCATATTCCTCCTTTCCCAAATGCCTCAATCAGAAAATATTTGTTAAAAGACTGCTATTTCCCCAGGATCTTGTATGTCATTAGAGTTAGGCACTAATTTGATTGACTTTCTAAAGATGGCATTAGGGATTTGTGTGAAAGTTATGGGATATTCATGCACAGAGAGAGGAAATACTTTTTATCACAGGATAACATCCATAATTTAAAAAGAAATATTATACTGTGTTTTAAATAGTAACAGTAGTGAGTTTTAAAAAATTAAGAAAATTGGTGAATAATTATCTAGTTTTAGTGAGGCTTAGTGATATGGAAAGAAATAGTGAGAGAGAAATCTGCAGTTAGAGCTGGATTATGGAAAGCTTGAAGTACCAAACTAAATAGTTGTTTTTTTATTTAAAAGTCATTGAAAAGTTTTGGGCAGAGAAGTGACATAGATCTTTGTATGAAGAAGATTATTATGGCAAAAGTGTGAAGGAAGAATTTGAGAGGTACAATGAAGAAAGAAAGACCAGATGGGAAACCATTGCAATAATAAGTGATAATGAAATATCCTAAGAATATATCAGGGAAAAGAGAAAAGGAAAACAATTGGGGAGATGAAAGAAATGTGGAAATATAGGAAAAACTGGCAGAAAAGTTCTATTATTTTGAAATATTGAGTTTGAGATGACGGAAAGACTTTCAGTTGGAGACATCCAGGAAACAGTGGAAAATGCAGATTTGATGTTCAAGACAAAGGTCAAGGTTGAGGATAAGAGATCTAGGAATCATCTGCATTAAGACAATGACTGAAGTTGTGGGATCCTTGCATAGTAATGTTCTTAATGTAATGGCCATTCTGATTTTTGAGTCATAGGTCACTACTCTGGAGTCATGATGTAGATGGGAGATTCCTGTACTCTCAAGTTCAAAGATTTGGTTTCAAAATCTGGCTTTGCCATGAGTAGTTGTAAAACTTTGGATAAATCACAACCTCTCTGACTCTTGTTTCTTAAACTGCTAAAAGAGGATAATTGTAAAGTATCAGCCTTAGAAGGATGGTGTGAAAATTGTGTGAGGTAATATGTCACATCTTTTGTATATCAGAAAGCATAATGAATTATTATTAGTGGGCAATACTAGTAAATATAGCACAGTTCCACTACATTTTGGATGAGGGAATTAAAATCCAGTGAATTTCCCCAAAGTCACATAGCTAGGGAAAGAGGTGGGACTAGAATTTAGGTCTGAAAATAGCAGGCCAGTGATATTTCTACTACCCTCCAACTATCAGCTTCTTATTAATGCCAATTATCAATAAAATGATGGATCAGATCATGTTAAAGGAATGATTTCCTGTGTTTACTTTTGTTGTTTTAGCTCTTGCATATTAGTGAGCAGTTACAGCACTGAGTGGAACAGAACAATTGCTAGTATTTTCATAGCTTGAAGGAGTGCAATGCTTGACTTAAGTTGGTCAACTTCTGGATTATACAAAGAAGAAAATGGGGTTAATTTAGCTCAGTAACTTTATTTTACAAGAGGTCAATCCTGAGCCCCCAATTTTTAGTATCCCCAAGTTATTTTTAGATGTATTTTCTATTTACTTCTCTATGAAGATGTTATAAACCAGTTTGTAAGTAGACCTAGCAATGAGGACAAGGATTCTTTTTTTTTTTGTTTGTTTGTTTTTGTCTTTAAATCACTAATACTTAGTAAAGTGCCATTTCCATAGTAGGGGTTTATTGAATCAACTACAGTTTGCAGTAGTCCTGCTGGTTATCATTAAAACCATTATTTAATATCTAGTGAGGGAATACAAATTTATTTGAATTTACTTGAGACTTTAAAATCCTTGATGGCAGATGGTCCCAAATGGCACTGATCCTTTTGGTTACTAAATGACTTTGCAACCCAACTCAACTCTGCTCTCTTCTCTGGCTATCTCTGGGGCTAAGCAGATTTAGCTTGTGTAAACTTATGTTGCCATGGCTACTGGGGAACTCTTGGTTTGGTTGATGTATCTGTTTATGACTAGGGCTGTTAAGGATGGAATGATGAAAGATAGTACTGGAAACCATACAGCTGTGACACTGTTACCATAGTAGAACCTATACCCTGTGGCTAGAGATGGAAAATCAACACACAAAAAGAACTTTGCTTATCTAGTGGTATTTCTGTCCTTTTGATTTCATATCATTTTGAAATCATATCAACAAATATTTATTAAACATTTCCTATATACAAGATATTACAAACTCCCTAAGAGTAGAGTTCATATCTCCCATTTCATTTATATCCAGTGTGGTACTTAGCACCATGCCCTGAATATATTAGATGCACAATAGATGTTGAAAGAGTAAATGAATGAATAAAAGATAGGAGTTCTATAGTTAAGGAAGTGAGTTTAGATGGGGATTACAAGGCATAAAAATATAAAAAGTTCCATACATTGTAAGACAAGAACACAAGATAAATGCTTAGCTGGCATGGAAAAATTGTCAATTAATTGATAATCCCCAGTCCATGACTCATAATCTATCTATCCACCTAACCATGCCACTTTGGCATCTGCTCTGCTAGTATCTTTCTCCCACTTTCAACATCTTGCTCCTGGAATAGTAATCAAATTGATAGTTCCATTGCTTTTGGAAATGGTGTTATCAGCTGGTTGCCCTATGCACATTTTTGTGACTCCTTTGACCTAATTGACTCCTAATCATCCCTATCTGGAGATTTTTGGCCCCCTATTAGAATGTAAGTTCATTGAGGACAGACATTATTTAGATTTGTACATCTAATGCTTATCACAGTTTCTACAACATAGTAAGTGCTTAATATGTGTTTTTTTTTTGCATAAATATTCAGATTTCCAGAGGAGCTGAAGAGCTGTGAAGGATGAAGTGGTTTGGGGAACTAAACTTTGGATAAGTAGAATTAGGCAAGATAGAATGAAGAAAGAATCACATTTTAGGCAAGGAATGATTTAGGTAAAAGGCTAGAGATGGGAATCCAATGCAATTCAATTTAACAGACATTTATTTTACAGTTTTTCTTTTCTGGGGGGGTTTACTTTGTCTGGAAAAGAGAATTACCACTTATAACTAATAATAATAATAATATAGATAGTGTATCCATGAACAGGACCTCTCTAAGCTTTAGTGTTTTTAGTTATAGCATTAGGGAATTAGAATCTATGTTCTTTAAAGTCCTTTTTAATCTAAAAACTATATTTCTCAGAACAAGGAAAATAATGTACACAATGGCTAAAAATATAAATTAAAGAACAAAAAGGCAAATAATACCACATAATTATAATTCCCCAAATTGACCCTGGGACAAGAGTTGAGGAAATTTAGCTTCCTTTCTTTTTTTGAAGAAGTTAGTACTGAACTTCTTATGGATTTAGAATATTGTATATATTATCAGATATAATTTATATATTGATTACTTTTCTTACACTCTTTTTTTTCTCTTGTTTTGAAAAAACCTTTTATTATGATAGGGATAGGAGAGTAAAGAAGTATCTTTTTAAAATGAAGTTATCAATTTAAAAGATAAATATTTAAAAGAGTCTGCATTTCTACTAATAGAAGGAGATGAGGCTAGAAAAATACCTGAGGAAGGTCTTGAATCCATATCTAAAATTTTCCTTCCTTCCTTCCTTCCTTCCTTCCTTCCTTCCTTCCTTCCTTCCTTCCTTCCTTCCTTCCTTCCTTCCTTCCTTCCTTCCTTCCTTCCTTCCTTCCTTCCTTCCTTCCTTCCTTCCTTCCTTCTTTTCTTCCCTCCCTCCCCCCTCATTCCTCCCTCCCTTCCTCTCTTCCTCTCTCTCTCTCTTTCTTTTTTCCTAAGTGAAATTTTAAGGAAAATGAGAACACTTCAAATGAATTCCCATGCAGCAATTTTTTTCATCATCTTGTAATTTTGTAGTCCTTTCTAATATTATTACCAGATGAGAATTTCTGATGACCTCTTCAGCTCTGGAAAATTGCTTTCATTTTTGAAAGAATAAAAGAATGTACAGGTTTGGAGATAACATTCAGCTTGTAATTTCAAGGTATGCTTTGCTAGTTTTGTATTACAAATTTTCAAGTATCAGCATTAGATTCCATATATATTATATAACTTTGTCCTTGACTGACTCCTTTCATCTCTTAGAGGCCACTTCTCCTCCTCTCAGCTCAGCTCAACAGAATGGTAGCAGTCTTCAGGGAATCTTGACTCTACTATTGACAAGCTATATGACCACTTCAGACAAGCTATATGGCCTTGGGCATATGACAACCTATCTAGGTCTCAGTTTTCTTATATGTAACATTAGAATGTTGGATACATTTTGAGGTTCTTCCCAGTTCTGAATCTATGGTCCTGCAAACTCAACAACATAAACAGATATTTAGCACATTCTATCTTATAGGAATAGAAAAACAAAAATTAAACAGTTCTTTCCCTCAAGGACCTTCCATTCCACTGGGAGATAGCATTTCCTTACTGGTTTGTAAGAGACATAGAATGGCTTGAAGGGTGTATGTCCAATGGTATATACAACTGATAGGCAATCTCTAGGCTCCATGAATTTTATTGGGAAGGTAGTATGGACTTAATTCTCATGGCAGGCTTATGGAATAATTATAAGGTCATGAACTGCTCTAATATTAGCTGTGCTGCTACTATGAGATTGGGTGATTTTTTTCTGACCATTTCTGGATTTAGAGGGTTCTGAGCCAAGGTTCTTAGAAGACACCTCAATTTTAATACCATGTGAGCACAAGCCATGTCATCAGAAAATCTGGGGGTAAATGATATTTAACTCAATCTCACAGAAACTACTACATTGTTCATGTGTTTGAGTTACAATGTTTGTCAAATAAGTTTCAAAAATTATCAATAGGCAGAGAATAGCCCTGAACCTATTAGTTTGAACAGTTAGTGAGTCATCATTGCCTTTACCAACAACTTTGTCCCATTTTCACCAAAGTCAAAGGAGTGATAAAGACTATTATAAAATTATTGTAATTTGATTACCACTTCATAGATTCAGAGATGAAAGAGATGTTAGATGTCATTGAGTTCTATCCTCTCATTTTATAGATGAAGAAACTGAGACAGACTGTATCACATAGTTTGTAAAGTTTAAGAAAGAATTGTGATCTAGATCTTTGTGATTCCAAATAAAATACTCTATCTACTGGGCCACATTGCTTTTAATTCTGGGAGAGGGAAGGGGAGGAAGGCATAGATTCTTCTTGTGGGGATGGGGTGGGCTGGAGAGATAACAGGGCCTGGAAAAAAGGATGTGTAAAATTTTAAATTTTACCCTTTTAGGGCTGGTACTTTTCATGCATGTGCACTGATTTTTCTCAATCGCCTTAATTCCAGTGTCTTTCCTCTGTTAATTAATTCTTATTTATCCTGTAGATAGCTTGCTTATTATATTATTTGTTTGCATGTTGTCTCCCCCATTAGATTGTAAGTTTTTTGAGGGAAGGGACTATCTTGCATCTTTTTATATCTTTAGGGTTTAGCACAGTACATGGCAGACACATAGTTAAATGTTTAATAAATGTTTATTAATTGATAGAAATTCAATACATTGTCAACAATTTCTATCTTTCAACTGAATTTCCCCATAAAATGTTTAATCAGCTTTAATGGAGGAAGGATGGACTAATGGAAAGTTATGTCTGATTCGGTGACAAACATCCTGGATTCAAATTCATGTTCTGTTGATTACTACCCATGAAATATAGGGCAAATACAAAACTACTTAAGCCTTTCTGGATCTAATTTCCCATCCTCTGCTTTGCTTGATTTCATCATCATGTCCTCAGGACAAGCTCACTATTAGAAATTTAATCATCATGGAAATTGCTTCAGCTTTGGTACTCACACTTCTCTCAGCTGTTTCTGCCCCTCTGAACGGAGACTTGAGGGTCAGAACAAAAACAAACAAGCAAAAAAACCTCAAACTCTTCCTAAAGCTTCTATTTAAAGAAGGCTCAGCAGGTTGGCCATCTCTTCATTTTCCATCAGCTACTCTTTATGTATGTAATATTGTGTTAATGATTAATAATGAGACACTTGTTAACATACATCTTATCCCTTTACTTGATTGTAAGCTTTTTGAGGGCAGGGAATGTATCTTATTTAAATTTATATGTGGAAAAAGATTGTACAGAGTCTTGTTAGATTCTGGGAAGTGTATGTAGATAGAATGAAGTTTTTCTCTGGTCAAAATATAGCACTTAGAGTGCTTGGTATATAGTAGACATTTAGTAAATGCTACATTTACGTACAGAAAGTCTCAGATCTCTATTATTTGTATTTCTTTGGATTTAGAGGTTAAATAGACTTTTATAGAATAGTTTGAGAAACTTAGTGGCCTAGCACAATTCCTGGCACATAGTTGAAGGAAACAGCAAGTATAATATTGATTTCACAGGAAAATGCATTCATTGAGTGTTGAGCCTTAATGTCTAAAAAGGAACTATTTACCATTGCTTACATATGTAAGTTGCTATGGAGAAAAGCTGGATAGCTTTATGAACTACCCAGTTGCAGCAAATTTGGAGATTTGAAGGAAGAGAGGCCTCAGACAGTGTGATATACAGGCAAGTATTTGTGTTTGAAGGGAAAGAACTTCAATTTGAATCCTGGCTCATATTCTTGTTACCTTGTTTGAATCTTCATGGGTTACTCTGGTCTTCTGCTTTTTCTCTTAGTCAAATTATGGGGTTGTTAGATGATCTCTAACATCTTCTTCAATAGAAATCCTCTAAACTTTTGAATCTTTAGCACTAACATGTACCCAAAGAGAGAAAAATAAGGCAAAGTGAAGAAACTTACTTGTCCTCCTGTTAAATGCCTTGAATTCAGGCCAATGTTTTTGTTTGCAGGTTAGTATTCTTTTCTTGATTATTATACTGACCCAACTCTAGCAGTTTGGCTACAACTTTCTGCTTTTGGTCCCTGAATTTAACCACCTAAATGCCAACTCTAATCTACCAAATGATGCTTTTTATCTCAAACTATGTAGAAACTTTCTACCTATGTATTTTTTCTCATCTCTCATTCTGAGAGGTTTCAACCTGGATCATGGAGCCTTACCCATGGTTCCATAGTAGAGAAACATTATCGCTGGGAACTTATCTTTATATTTTTTACCATCTCTTGTCCCTCTTCCCTTCCATTACGTATATAAACAGAAAGGAACCTGGGTATGGAGTGGGAATGGATATTTCTCTTTTTCTGAGGGCTTTAAAAAATTGGTTCTTAGAGATATGCTGGCTGTTCCTTCAGAGATGATAAAAATGGAAATCCTTTCTATCTGACTTTATTTGATTTTACATACTTCTTTGGAGGAAGCCTTGTTTCACTCTTTGCATTTTATCCTGGTGTCTGACACACAGTAGAGTTTAATAAATATTTATTGATTGGCCTTTATGGACTTGATGGGTCTGGTGATAATTCTCTGTGAGATAAAAAAAGGATATTTAGACATTTTTGTTTATCAACCTATGTTCTAGTTCTTCTTACAATACTATTTACCACTTCATAGATATATCCTCCTTTTGCTATTGTGCGATTGTTTTTATCTTTGAATGTCCATTAGATGATTGATTTCATGTTTTTACTAATTTTATTCCTTTTATTTGTTCTTCACTCAAAATGGTGGTGCTCTTTAACAACTGGACCTACCTCACTGCCCAACTTTTTTTCTTAAATAATATTTCTAAATGGATTAAAGTATTTAATGTATAATGTGTGTGCGTGTAAGTCTGAAACTTTTAAAATGATAGATAAGTTCCTTTGCATTTATAATCTTAGTAGTTTTCCATTTTATATGTTGATTTGGAAATGAATAGCTTTTGAGCATTTGTCTCTCTGTCTCTGCTTCTCTCTCTGCACATGCCTTTTTGTCTCTTTGTCTATGTTTGATGCTTTTCTCTATGTGTTCCTTTTGTCTCTTTCTCATCTTTTTTCCTGGGATCTATTTCTACATTCTCAAATTCATGATAGCTATCTCCACCTGGATATCTTACTGGGACCTCAAATGTATTTATGTATGTATGCATTTAGTTGTCTACAGATATGTCTATACTCATAATTCTTATACAGTTAGTTATGTCTGTATATGTAATACATATACATATATAAAATATATATGTAACATATATCATATATGATATAAATTAAATTTATTTCAAACTTAACTTAATAATTGGTTCTATATAAGAATGGAACAGTTTGCCTTGGGAGATGATGGATTCTACACTCAGTGGTAAGTTGTAAAGTCAATTAATTCTTGGTCATGCATAGTTTGGACTAGATGATCTCTAAAGTCTCTTCAGACAATGAGATTAGGTGAATATGCATTATCCTTCCTCCTCAACTCCAGTTTGTAAACCTCGGTCTGCAAACAAACAAAAAAAGGAACTATTTTGTTGTTTGAGTAGCTAGATGTTATAGTGGATACAGTGTCTGATCTGGAGTCAGTAAGACATCTTCCTGAGTTCAAATTTGGCCATGGGAAAGTCACTTAACTCTGTTTGCCTCAGTCTCCTCATCTGTAGAATGAGATGGAGAAGAAAATGGCAAACTACTCCAGCATCTTTGCCAAGAAAATCCCAAGTGGGGTAAAAAAAAATCAGACATGGTTCAACCAAACTTTTGTTGTTTATATTTGTATTTACAAAGTGCTTTGTACTTAGTAGATGATTAATGAATGAGTGTTGAATTGAATTTGTTTTTACCTTCTCCTTTTCTTAATATTGTGTTCATGTAGTAGATGTGCTAATGTGCTAAGTCCTAAGCTTGCAGTTATAGTCTAGTGCTTGTGAGTTTGGAAACAAATATGCCACTTTCAAAACTATACTAGATGGATAAGTGAACACGTTTTGAATGACAGAAATGGTACCTGTCTACAGAAAACAATGACAGGGACAGAAAATGGAAAACTGGATATTTACAATAATAATAAAAAAAAGATGTGAAGAGTTTTGTTCTGCACTAGTGGGTCAGAGATGTAAAATTTAGATAGATATGTGGACAATAACTACCTGAGTGATGACAGGAGAGGCTTTTTTTTTTTTTAACCTTTTAGAATGTGTTTATTTTCTGCATTTAAAACAATCTCCAGAACCATGAAAAGTAGGTCAAGGTCTCTGTACTTAGCTTTGGTTGATCTTTTAAGTTTTATAGGCATCTAATATAACAGAAGATTATATGCTTCTGGAAGCTTTAGCACCTATCTAGGGTCCCTGTGCCTATTGCACATTTATTTATGATTTTTCCCAAGGAGATAAAAAATATTTTAGCATTTTTGGCCTAATTTTTTTCTCATGACATCTTAGTGAAGTAAGTAAGTAGAGAATAGGCATTGTTGGAATGAATTCTTCCCACTAAGAAAGAGGAGCCATCATAAATGGGGTCATGTGAGAGTGGGCCACAGTTGGAATACTGTATTCAATCATGTTTAAGCATTGTTTTTGGGAAAAAATTGAAAGCATGAGAACACCAAGAAGAGGCCATTCATAATGGTGAAGGGTTTTCAGATGATAATTATACCTCACATTTATATAGTATTTTAAGTTCTGCAAAGCAGATTCTTACAATGAGAATGAAGTTGGTGCTATTATTATACCTATTTTATAGACAAGGAAACTGGGGCTCAGAGAGTTATGACATTGGCACTGAATCCCATATTTAACCCATATTTTCCTTACTTTAATTTCCATTCTTCAGCAGCCATTCCATATAATCAACTATTGAAAGAACTGGGAATTTTGACCAACAGAATGGGTGAGTGCTAAATGCTAAATTTATTATGATGGCTGACTTGAAACATTGTAAGAACTTTTATGTGAAAGACTGGACTTGTTCAGCTTAGTTTTAATGGACAGAATTAAAAGTAGTAGAGGATGTGGAAACAAGATGATGAATAGGGAAAATACTTACCTAAGTACTCCCAATGTTCTTCTCCAAAAAAACATTTAAAATAATGCTTCAGATAGAATTTTGGAGAGGCAGAAACAATAAAAGGTCAGAGTGAGACATTGTTTCAGCCTAAGATGTGTAATGGGCATAGAGACTGGGCTGGAGCCATGTGGATGAAACAGGTGATAGAACTAGGTAATAGTAATAAAATCAGCAGAGGCTTTGGGAACTCCTAAGCCAGAGACAGTGAGGAGATCTGGAAATTCGTAAAGAAGAGACTATTGGGGACCCTTGTGCTAGCCCTGGAGCTATTTGGCAATTCTATTGCTTATATGCACTTATATGTTATAGTTATAAGAGTAGGAAGATGCCCTTTGGATCAAAAGGGAGTGAAAACTCTGAGGATCAGTATTACTGCGGGTCTCACCAGATCAAGAACCCTGAGGAACAGTCCTGATTGCAATTCCAAGGGATCAGAGGCCCTTCCTGGCTAAGCATCAGACCAGGGGAGTAAAAATCACACCCTTTCCTACATCTCATTTCCTTGGAAGCATTGAAAATTTCAACCCCCCAGACCTAGTTCTGAAAATAACTACGTGAAAGTGCCCCTTCACATCTCACACTGAGAATAGAAGCCAACATTAACATTAAATTCTAAATCAAGAAATAGGGTAGAAAAGAGAATAAGCAAGAAAAAGAACCTGACTAAAAAGTTAACTATGGTGAGAGGGAAGATTAAACTCAGAAAACAATGCTGTCAAAACAACTACAAGCAAAGCCTCAAAGGGAAAAAAATAAACTGGACACAAGCCCAACAAGAATTCCTGGAAGAACTTTTTAAAAATGGTTCTCAAAATCATTTAATACTGGTAAGTGGAAAATTAGGCAAAGAAATAAAAAGCAAAAGCAGAAAATTGTGAAAAAAATAGCTTGGTTAAAAAAAGACACACAAAATTTCCTTAAAAACAAGAATTAGCCAGATAGAAAAAGAGGTACAAAAAGAAAATAAGTCCTTAAAAATTAGACTTGGGTAAGTGGAAGGTAATGACCACATAATCAAGAAACAATAAAATGAAGTCAAAAGAATGAAAGAAAATGTGAAATATTTATTGAAAAACAACTGACTTGGAAATGAGGAGAGATAATATAAGAATTATTGGATTGCCTGAAAGCCATGATCAAAGAAAGAGCCTAGACATCATATTTCAAGAAATTATCAAGAAAAACTATTAATATGCCCTAAATATTTTAAAGATTTAAATAAAAATAAAAAGAATGGACTAATCACCACCTGAAAGATTACCAAATGAAAACTCATAGGAATATTACAGATTCTAGAGCTCCCAAATCAAAGAAAAGTAGTAAAAGAAGTGGTAAAGAGACAAATTTTGGTTTGACATTAGAGAAAAAGTTTCCCCTTCCCCCACAGTTAGAGCCAACCAAAGTAGAATGAGTCTCTCAGGAAATATGAATTCCTTTTCTCTGGAGAAAAAACTGGATTATCACTTGTCCGGTATCTCATTGTGGAAATGATTGTTAAGAAATGTTTTAGATTAATTGGTTTCTGAAATTCTTTACAACTCTGGGATTTTGTGAGTCTATGAAGTGACACCAGGCAAAAGATCTCATAAGTCTGGCAACTATAATGCTTTACATATACTTTATTCCTTCCCCATCTTTGTGGTCATGCTAAATAATATGGCACCTTCTATCTTGAACTCAGTGTGGCACATTTCCTATAAAAGTTATCGTGAGATATCTTTGGGGAATGGTTATTAGAAACTTGGCTCCCTTTTTACCCTGATAAATTATGTTTCTAAAGATTGAACACTAGGTTGATTTTTCTTTGGGCTTTTTGTACTCTGCAGTGTCAGGTAACTAGCTCCTTCCAGCCCTATTTATGTTGTAAGCCTTACTGTTTCTTCCTGAGCTGGTGCCTCTTATCCTTTGAAGATCTGCTTTTCTGTTTGTAGTGGTGGAGTAATTATGGAGTTGTTCTGTTCAAGGGATACTTGACCAATTGTTCCAAGTAACCACAGATCCTGCAGGGTTGTCTCTGCTTGTTCCCCGCTTTCTTGCTTGTGTGCTTCTGTCATTCTTTAAGATGTAGCTCTACTCTTGCAGATACATATGGCACCAAGAGCTAAGAAGGATTCTTCTTTCAACTAGGGGTTAAAGTTTTCTTTCTTTAGTGCCTGAATGAATATATATTCCAAAATAAGAATGGGATAGAAGAACTCATCATGACCATTTTGAAGTTAGGAAAACTGACTGACCAAATCAGAAAACATTTATTGTTTATTCAGTCACTGTGCTAGGTATGATAAAAATGTCCTTGTCCTCAAAGTACTTACATTCTAGTAGGGAAACCAATAAATATTGAGGGATGACAAACAAAGGGAATTTTTTGTCTGAAAGTCACAGGGATTTTAAGTGGACCGTTGGAGCAATCCATGGTTATGCCTTTTCCAGAAGCAATGGTAGTATTCATTTAATTACTAATGGAAACAAGAAGTGGAAAATGAAGGTGGTAGCTGGGGGGTATGTGATAGGGGCATGTGGGGGCATGTAATAGAGTAGATGATAAGAAAATAAGATATCTCAAGATATCCAGAATAGAAGGATGTAAAGCATGATTTGGGGGCTAATCACTGGATTTTTAAGCTTGGTTTCAGGGTTGAGTTTTAATATAAATGGAAAAAAATCACCCAGAGTAGGGAAGCATAGTCTCTGTTCTGGATGGTAGGGAGACTGAAGCCAGAGTAGAAATGTACTGTACCTTTCATATTTGCTCACCCAGTTGCTGGCAGAGTGAGGAACAGAATTCAGGACTTTTTAACTTTCAATTCACTGCTCCAGTCATGAAATCCCCTTCTCCCTTCTTTGAAACACATGTTCATTGTTGCCCATTTACACATCTGCTACTTCAGAAAGTCTCCTATTAATGCATACTATGCATCACTAGTGACTGTCCCTTTTTTTTTTCTTCCTTAGAGTTTTTGGCATTAATATTAATCTTTTGCATACAGCATTTCCCCACTGTACCCATATCTTCTTTGGTGACATTTTGACAGCTCGTGTAATAGTGGGAGTAGAAAGGGAATGAGAATGATGATGTAAAAAGGGAAAGAATAGGATGCTAGCTATATTCAAAGAAATGTTGGTATTTATAATCTGATATTCATTGTCCTGGGTAGTAAACACATTATATATTCACCAATTCAAGGATAATAGTTTGTTTACTGTTACCAATGTTTGAGTAGCTCAGGTGGCACTTCCTCATTCCCGTTTTTCACTTTTTCTTTGAGCAGATGTTCTGTTGTCACACCAGGACAGTCTCTGAGAAACCTTCAGGTTGAAATCAGAAGGTCCCTGAAGACTTCAACTTTAATCCTCTGTGGCAGGCCCATTTATCATGGCTAATTCCAGCAGCTGTCAGTTTGTCTATCCTGTTTTGTTAGAAATTTTGCAGGACTGTGGTATTTTTGAGGTTTACCAACTTCACCATATTTGTGAATCAGAATTTTTCCTTTTGTTTTAGTCCACAAACATGGTTTATGAGACTAGGGGATTTCCAGTGTGAAAACTCCTGCCACTGGTGCAAATGGACAACTGACCTGTAACTTATAGTTTTAGAGTTGCCTGGGGATACTTAGAGCTTAAGTGACTTGCTCAAGATCACACAGTTAGTATGTGTTAGAGACAGGATTTGAATCTAGGTTTCCTGACTCTAAGGTCTGTCTTCTACCTATGGGGTTTTTCTTTCTCTCATTCCAGAAGTATGCTATTTTAAAATACGAAACCAAGACCAAGGGTGTGTGTGTGTGTGTGTGTGTGTGTGTGTGTAACTCTCTGTCTCTGTCTCTCTACATACACACACAAACATATACATACACACATGTAAATATATACACATGCAAACATATACATGTAAATATACACACATATATAAACACACACATATATATGTATTTCTCTGTCTCTCTCTGTTTCTATTATCTCTATCTCTATCTCTATACCTAAGACCAAGAAAATTGAGAAATATGACCCCAAGAGAAACTTCAGCATGTCTTTTATACCAGAAGGATGCTGTGTTTTTCTTTGATGTGGGTTGTTATGTTTGAAGAACATAAAAGAAGAACATGATCTTTAAATATCTTAGCTCAAGTCAATAGAAACTAATGCAATGGTGTTACTACTGGGCTTATATCCTAAAGAGATACTAAAGAAGGGAAAGGGACCTGTACCAAAATGTTTGTGGCAGCCCTTTTCGTAGTGGCTAGAAACTGGAAAATGAATGGATGCCCATCAATTGGAGAATGGTTGGGTAAATTATGGTATATGAAGGTTATGGAATATTATTGCTCTGTAAGAAATGACCAGCAGGAGGAATTCAGAAAGGCCTGGAGAGACTTACATCAACTGATGCTGAGGGAAATGAGTAGAACCAGGAGATTGTTATACACTTTAGCAACAATACTATAGAGGATCAATTCTGATGGATGTGGTTCTCTTCAACAATGAGAGGATCCAAATCAGTTCCAATTGATCTGTAATGAACAGAACCAGCTACACCCAGAGAAAGAATACTGGGAAATGAGTGTGGACCACAACATAGCATTTACACTCTTTCTGTTATTGTTTGTTTTCTTTTTGTTTTTTTCTTAGATTATTTTTACCTTCTTTCTAAATCCGATCTTTCCTGTGCAACAAGATACCTGTATAAATATGTATACATATATTGTATTTAACATATACTTTGACATATTTAACATGTATGGGACTACCTGCCATCTAGGAGAGGGAATTGAGGGAAGGAGGGGAAAAGTTGAAACAGAAGTTATTGCAAGGGTCAATGTTGAAAAATTGCCCATACATATGTTTTGTATATAAAAAAAAGAAAAAAAAAGTTTGAGGAACCATATTTCTGGGTAATTAATCATCTTATTATTAATGCTAACATGTTGTCAATAAAATGGGACAGTGACACACACAAAAAAGGAATTGATGCAATGGAAAGAGTATTAATTTGTAAGTAGGAAGGGAAAAGTAGAAAGAAAAAAGAGGAAAGGAATAAGCATTTATAAAGCACTTACTATGTGCCAGGTATTATGGTAAGCACTTTTCCCCTACAAGTATTGTCTTCTTTAGTCCTCACAACAACCCTGTGAGGCAGGTTTAAAAATTTTTTTTTTTTTAACATTTAAAGAAACTAGTAAACAGAAGTTAAATGACTTGCAAGGAGGTCAGAGCAATTAAATGTCTGAGGTCAGATTTTAAACTCAGGAAGATGAGTCTTCTTGACTTCATGCCTTGCAATTTATTCATTGTCCCTCTAATTACCTACATTGAAGTGGAAATGAAGATTATATTTCAATAATTGATTTCCTTTGTAATCCTGTGTACTTTATGACATATGTAATAATATATAATATTTAAAAACATTATTGGGAGAAGAGCCTGGCAAAAGGATCCATGGTACACCAGAAATTACGAATTATTCTTCTATAGCCTTCTATAGCATCTATCTGAAGCTCTTCAGTAAAAGGGAACCAAATTTAGGGTGGGTCAACCAGAACTTAACTTTCTTGTGACAAATTTAGAGGATGCTGATAGTACTTGAAGTTCTTTAGCAATCCTATTACAAATAAGTGCTCCTATAAATATTTTGGCACTTATGACTTTTTTGCTATTGACTTCTTTGGAGGGAAGGATGAAATGCAAATCAAGAAGTGATATTGTTATATCAAATGATATGAACAGATTAATAATAACTTTTATTGTATAATTAAAATTGTTTCCTAGGATGGTTAAACCAGTTTATGACTCTACTAGCAGAAATTAGTGACTTCTCTTGATGTACTTACTAGCAACAATTTTTTTCCACCTTTACAAATTTTGTGGGCCAAATCTGAGATATTTACATTTTTATTTCTCTTATTAGTAATTTTGAACATTTTCCCATGTGATTGTTGATAATTTGAGTTTCTTCTTTTGAAAACTGTTTCCTGACATCCTTTTATCTCATCTTATTTATTGGTCAAAGGCTTTGAGTCAGATAGATTTGTTTTAATTCACTACAGCTTTTTTGCATAAGAATTTTACTAGAATATATTCAGCCTAAAGGTTCCCCCACCCCCAATATATATCTTTTTATTCTGGTTGTCCTGATTTTGTTTGGGCTTTTAAAAATTAATTTTGTTATTTTGCCTGGTTATGAATTTTTCCCCTACCTATGATGGTGAAAGATAGGATATTCAATTCTCAAGTTTTTAATTACATTTTAAAAATAATAAATCAGTTTTGATGATGTGACTTTTAATATTTACATCTGTAACTTATGACAGAATAAAATGGTAGAATGGCAGAATAAATAAGATATTAGAAAGAGAATAAGATAAATATTCAAATTTTGCCTCTGCTATGTGATCACAGAAGAGTCATTTAATTTTTTTATGCTTTAAGTAACTCCCTTGGATTATTCCCTAAATCAGGTAGTTTGCAATCCACAGAGATAAAGGAAATTCCCATACTAGAAGTCTTTTATACTAATGAAGTAAAAATCCTTTGTATATTTGTATGTGGCATAAATGCTGATGCAAACTATCCCCTCCTCCCAATTTACTTCTCAATATTTCTAACAGTTTTTGTCAAATAAAGAGTCATTTACGAAGCAGTCTGTATTTTTGAGCTTCTTAAAGGATGGTGTATTTGTTTATTTCTGTCTTTTATATCTCAATTATCCAACTCGTCTATTTTTTTTAGTTTTTTAAACTAATATTAGATTTGATAATTACTACTTTTCAGCATAATACAAAACCCTTATAATACTAGAACACTTTCATTTCTACATTAAACATTATTTTCTTTGAAATTCTTGCCAATTTATCCTACATGAGAGGCAGTATGATTTAGGAGATAGAAATCTATCCTTGGAAGCTTGGAGCCAGGAAGCCCTGATAATAGATATTAGGTAATAGATAGAATGCTAGCTCCTAAAAGTCATGGACTATTTTATTTTCATCTTTATATTTATATTATATAATATAAATATGTATATTTATATTATATTTTCCAGATACCTTGCACACAGTAGATATTTAATAAATTGATTCTTTGACTGAATCTTCAAACTCCAAAAAGAATGTAATATAAGTTTTATTAACCTATTGTACAAAAGAAAATTTTGAAGATTTGGCGTCAGAGAATTCAGGTTCAAATTCCTGATTCAAGTCAAATAAATGTTAATTCCCTTAGCATTTATTAAAATTTA
Source organism: Sminthopsis crassicaudata (assembly GCF_048593235.1). NCBI lineage: Eukaryota > Metazoa > Chordata > Mammalia > Dasyuromorphia > Dasyuridae > Sminthopsis > Sminthopsis crassicaudata. The sequence goes on along the minus strand of NC_133619.1, from coordinate 293,160,384 downwards.
ATATGTGTACTAAGCACTTTATTCAGGGTTATATGGTTAGTATGGGGTGGAGCTAGGCTTCAAAACCAGATCTTTTAACTGTTTTTTCTACTAGGCTACAGAAGGTCTACCTCAAAATATACTATCTATAAAACCTATTTTTACATATATTTTTATGTTAGATATATTCACAGAGCTATTCAAAGTATATATCTAAATATACCTATGTCTTATTTTTTTTATTTAGGTAATGAAATTTTAAATGATATTAACTATATCTTATTTTATGGCTTCTGAACAGTGTTATATATCCCATAGTTCTTAAGGAAAAAAAGAAAAAAAAACTGTACTAGTAATGGCATATCTGGTCTGACTGTGACCTTCAGGACTGTCTCTCAATTCACTAGGCTGATAATAACACGAAAATGCCAAGCTAGCAAAATCGCCTTAGCATTCTGCAGTGTTTTTAAAGTCAGTAGCAGTGAATCTGCTAACAGGTTTTGGGAGAAAAAATAATGATAAACATTGTAGGGGTTGCAGTAAAATGCTACTTTGAAATAAATTTAACACCTTATTCAGAATTTGCAGCTATAGTCTAAGCCTTTGAAATCCAGAAGGGGAGCTTAATTAATGGGAAAAGGGAAGGTTTGATGCTCATTTTGATGGTGTCTGCGGAGGTGGATTTTTGGTTATAGAACCAAGAAGAGATTATTAAAGATGATGGGCTGATCAGTAAGTTCTTCAAGTCAATCAATCAACAAGTTTGTGGACCATCTCCCCTATATACAAAACTAAATTAGTCTTAAAAAGCTTGGGGATGGTTTAGTTCTCTAATGCAATGAAAATGATTTAAGGTTTGAGAAAGAGAATCTATGAGAAAAGGTTAAAAGAATTCACATGATTAGCTTAGGGAAAAGAAGGGTATGAGAGGTGATCAAATAACAATTATCATGTTAATGGAAGTTTTACTGTTAGCAAGATTATAACTGAATGTCCTTTTTGCCCCCTAGTATGCAAAAGAGCAAATGAGTTCAAACTCCACCAGAGCGATTCAGGTTAGTGATTCAGGCTAGATGGAAAGGGAGTTTTCAGGTGGGGAGACTTGTTATAAGTTAGTGAAGAAGACTGTGGACATCTTTTTCTGATTGTCTTGAAAAAAATATGTTGAATATTTATATAGTTAATTTTGCCATAGTTCTGCTCGGAGACAAGGAAAAACATCAGGTGACTTCCATTTTGGATCTCTTTTTACCTCATCCTGATAGTCATTTAATTCCTGATTTATTTTTAATATAATAATAATAACTGACATTTATATAGTGCATACTATGTGCCAGGCATTATGCTAAGTACTTTACAATTTTTATCTTTTAAAATTGTTACAGAAGAGGGAAGTATTTTGGGATGAAAGGAAAGTATTGCTTTTATTCCAAGAGCAATCAATCTATCAATCTACTTGTGTCACTGCAGAGATATTGATATAAGGATATAGGTGCTTGGTAATTTGGATCCTTATACCAATCTAACATTAAGAAACTGCTGTGGAGCTCAGAGAATGGGGTGGGGAGGGATGAACCCACATCTTTAGGCACTAAAGGATTCCTTTGAACTCTTCACCCAGATAGGAGATGCAGACCAAGTTCAGTCCTAGGGGATCTTGACATCGAAGGGAGAGCAAGAGAGGTGGTAGACTTCTTTTTCTTCCCATTCTCATTGACTCATTAACCTCTCAACCTAGTGATAAATTGCTAATGGCTTAGGTTTTGGCTCATGTCTATATATTCCTCAAAGGGGCAGTACAAAGCTACTTGATATACAAATGTCAATCAACTATGGCACAAGTATTTATTTCCTATACACAAAAATTCTGATTGTGCTCCACTTTTATTCTAATTGTGTTCAAAGTTCTAATAAATACAAAAGACTCCCAGAGTACGTTGATAAAACAACTTAAAATAGTATTCAGTAATTTAAGTTAAAACTATTATTACAGTCTCTCAGGAGACTGATACTTAAATCTCATAAGAATATAAAGCAGTTTACAGGACTGTTAGTTTGACATTTAACATTTCATCTCTGCTATGTCTTGTCCAAACAACTTCAGGGTTCATGACTTTCTATTAAAACAGGTTAGACTTAGAACAATCTTTTTCTTGGTGGTCATTGTCTCTTCCAGTATCAGAGTAGTGGCTTGAAATAATTCTGGAAGAATTTGCATCAGAAGAGAGAGTTGAAAGTGCTATCACTCACTTTTGAATATTCTCTGAATTACCTGCTCTTCCAATTCAGCAGCTATTAAAGGGAACTTGTCATCACCTCAAACTATAAGCCTTTAAACCCTGGGGACTTGGAAGTAGCCATATGAATAAAAGTTGACCTGAAAACTATCAGAAATAGTATAGGCAACAGTGAGCATATTTCATAGTATGTCCCTAATTATACAGAGAATAAACAGAACAAGTGTTGTCTCTATTAAAGTGAAAATCTTTGAATAACACTCTTGTTTTTCTTAAAGATGAATTAGAAGATTTTTTTGAAGACTCCCTCCTGCTGACAAAGTTTCAGTGAATCTTATTTTAAGGAGGAAACGAGGAATGATTTATTGTAGAATGTAAGATTTGAAGCAAATTTTAAAGGAGGCCAGAGAAGCTGGAAACTGGAGATGAGCAGGGAGATCATTCAAGATGTGGGGAGCAAACTGAAAGGCACTAAGGCGGAATATGGAGGGAACAGCAATGAAACCAATATTACTGAATTGTAGAGTATAACGGAAGGGAACAAAGTATAAATACAAAAAAGATAGGAAAGCAACAGGTTTTGAAAGAATTAAAAAGGCAAAGGATTTTCGTAATTGCTCCTGTAGGTAATGGGCAACCAATGGAATTTCTTGAGTAAGAGAGTAACATGGTCAGATGTTCATTGTAGTAAGACCACTTTTGCAGTTGAATAGCAGATAGATTGCATGCAAGAGAAATTTGATGCAGGAGGGATTAATTTTAGGATTCTTAAAATAGTCCTGGCATGTGGTGATGAGGAGATTCATTGAGGAAGCATCTAAGATAAAAGAGAGGAAAAAATATATGTGGGAGAGGTTGTGAAGGTAGTTTTATTTTATCTAATTAACTGGAGTAGTTCATTCCTTGAATAAGATTCTTGTAATCCCATCACTGGAAGTCTTTAAGAAAAGGTAAGATAACTCTCCTTCTTTCAAGGATGCTGAAATCCAGTATTCCTTCATGTGGTGAGAGGATATAGTAAATAACCTGTAAAGTCCTTTCCAGCCCTAAAACTATAGAATAGCACAACTTCGTCTTCCATGGTCAATATTCATCATTGCATTTAACTTGAATCATTATTAATCATTGTATGTATTTATTTTGTTCTAGTTCATACAAGTTTTACCAGATTACCCTGAATTTCTCACATATATACTTTCTTAAAATTAAAAGATTCCATTAAAAGATTAATATACCATAGTTGATTTAGACATTTCCCATTCAAATGTCACCCACTTACTTTCAAGTTTTTTTTCTTTTGTTATCACAGAAAGTAATGTTATGAAAATTTTGACATATATAAAACCTCATTTTCTAATCTTTGACCTTCTTACATTATATGTCTGGTGATTAGGAATACTAGTCATGCTGTGCAGCTCAAGGACCCAGCAACTGGAACTTTAACATCTACTTTATTTGCACTGACTGGAATCCCAGTGGATTGTTTGTATTCTGCTGTATCAAAGATCCTGTAGAGGAGCTTCTCAATTCACAATAGCTATTAGTAAGGGAGTAGTTGGGGCAGCCACTAAAGGTTCTGGATATTTACAATAGATAGTTATTGTTAGTGAGATATTCTATAATGTCAGATATAGAAGGGACCTTAGAGGTTATTTAGTATGACTTTATAACATATGAAGGAATCCCTGATTTCAACATCCCTGACAAAGGATAATTTGTCTAACCTCTTCTTGAAGACTTCCAGTGATGGAGACAATTCTAGGCATTCTGGACTTTGAAAACTCTGGAAGAGAGAATGACTGTGCAATTCTGTCCAATTTGCAAGAAAAAACAAGACATTACCTTGTGATGTCTTTGGTCCTTTTTGAAAGTGAAGGATAAACACCAACAAACAAACAATTTCAACAACAAGAAGGAGAATCACGGGTCAGAGGGTTTATTAACTGTTTTTGAACAATGCCAAAGTATTTTCTGTTAGAATTTGAATAGCTCATAGCTCTATAAATTATGTATTTGGATGACTGACTTTCCTCAGCCCCTATAATACTATTTCCATTTTAAGTAATCATTGCCAATTTGATTAGTATGTGATGAAACTTCAGAGTAAGTAAAAATGAGCATTTTTCATATGATTGTTGATATTTTGTGATTTTGTGATCTTTTTATTATGTACTTATATTCTTTGATCACTTAACATATTAGAAATGCTTCTTGGTCATATTTTTGTGTCAATTTCCTATGTTTCAGATATATTACTCTTATCTAAGATATTTGAGGTAAAGACTTTTTTATTCAATGATTTATATTCTAGTTGCAATGATTTTTTTTGTGTAAAAACATTTGCCTTTTACATACTTATAGCTGTCCCTTTTGTCTTCTGTGATCACTTCTATTTCTTATTTGGCTCTGAAATCTCTCATTAGCCATAGAGCTGAAAACTATCTCCATTTCTAATTTTTATGTGACCTTTTATATTTAGATTGTTTACATTATATTTAGGATTATTTATGGTTTCTCAAGTTCTTGCGGTGGGACTGGTCTATGACTAGGATATTTGAAAACCCATTGTATTTTGTATTTTGATGCTGAATATTTTTGGGTCCTAGTCATTTGCTGGATTTACTTTTGAAATAGACCTTATCTTGCTTTTGGATATTAGTGTTTTTCTGGTTCCTATTTGTACTAATTCTTGTTTCTGGCTTTCCTACCTGGTTCACCAATGTTAGATTCTAATGATTGATAAATTCCTACTCTGGACTGATTGACTAATACTAGGAACTTTTCCTGTTATCTCTAGCTTTACTGACATATAGCTTGTAATGACCAGCCTATATACTCTTTTATCTTTATTCCAGTCCCATGTAATCTGTGAAGTAATCTGTGACCCATTGTGGCCTTAGGCACAATATCAATAGTGGTGAACATTTAAAATTGCATAATTAAAGAATTAAGCTTTTTGATACCCATCATGAGCTAAGTCATAAAAATACTACTAGAAAACACCTAGGACTGTTTTTCTTTATTACAATAGCTTAAAAATCTAAAGGAAAATGACATTCTAAGGTAAGCCTGTAGAAAAAATACAGAGATTAAGACTGAATGCAGGGATTAATATTGAAAGGATAGGAACAGTTTTGAGGAAATTTGGCCTTTTATATTTCCCAAGTATGGGACCAAAGAAAATCCATAGGGCAAATAACTATCAAAAAATTGTGAGTAAGGATTTCTGGAAAAGTGAATGGATTAGTACAATGGATTTTTGATATCAAATAGAAGCTTGGCTTTCAGGTGAACAAGGAGCAGATCCTGAACCAATTGGAAAATATAGAACCATCTTGAAATGTTTTGGAGGTGAGCAGATAGCAAAGGTGATCAGGTGCCTCAATAAAAGAAAAAGAGAATGAAACAAAGATGAACAACTATGTGTCTTTCTGTGCTAATTACCTAAGGACATAGGTAGCTAACTTTTCCACAGCTACCAGGTTCTCTTTCTCTTCTTTATATGTCATCTAATATTAATGCTTATAACTATTGCTATAGGAAACTATATTCACTTTTAAGATCAGTAGAACTACCACATTCTTTTGCTAACATCATAGTACTAATTGTGCTTAAAGGAGAAGTATAAATGGCACTAAGGAAAATAAAGAGGTAAAAGCAGCTGAATCAGACCGAATGTATATAGAAGGTATCTGTGGTAGAGGAGAGACAGTTATGAAATCACTGAAGGGTTTAGACGCAAGGTTTCTGAAGGAGAGGAACCTACCAAAGGCATGAAAAGACACTTTTATTTTATTAATTCCAAAAAAAAAAATTAACTGTGAAAGCTTCAACAATGACTGACCTATATGCCTACTTTCCCAACTAGACAAAACATTTATGCAAATCATCTTTATAAGAATTGAAGGCATATTTGATGTCAGTAGGGATTAGGCAGACTTTTGTAATCTATATTCAACAATGAATCACATTCTTACTTTGCAATTGATTGAAAAATGTGGGGAACAAAAAATGCCTTTGTACTTATCATTTGTTGGTTATAATAGAGTGTTTAATTTGATGAAGCAAAACATTATCTTAAAAAGCTATTTTTCAGCAAGATGACTCTCATCCAGACATCAAAATCATTTAAGATTCTTTGGAATACATAACAACAGAAACAACACTGTTACATTTCTGACTAGAAACATGAGATAAAGGTATAAAACAAGATGATGTATACTCTACAAAAGGTGTTTATTGTTCTGATGGAGGAGGAGATCCAGAGAAGAGTCCCCTGCTGAAGAGTATTTTCTAAGCTGAAAAGTATTTCTTTTCATATAATGAAATATTCCAGATGTTCCTGATTGAGGATGTCATTGTATTGGTTGCAACAAGCCCTGGAGCATATAAGAGAGTCTTGGAAGAGATTTGTAATTACTCAAAAAAGTTTATTTTGCCCATCCACATTGGAAAGACTAAATGGATGAAGAATGTCTGTGATCCATATTATCTTCATTTAAATGGAAAAATTGTAGAATTTTTTTATTGTCATGCTTACCTGGGTCACAAAGTATTGATGGGCAATTATTTGGGCTTAAAGTTAAAAAATAAAATAGATTTATTTTAGGAAATGATAGGAACAAAAAATGCACTTGTCAAATGTCAAAAAAGGGGAAGAAATGATAGATCTATAACCAGGAGAGTTCCACTAGTTCCCTCTCAATGTCAGGAGAAAGTGAGGAATGTCTTTTTGGAATGTTGGGTGGACCTTCAGTGATGAATAAGGACATGGACAAGAGTTAGAGAGGATAAAGCAGACATGTACAGATTGTGATTTTCATCATTCTTGTAAATCCAAAATTGATGGAATCACAGATTCTTTTGAGAACCTTTAAGTATCTGAGTATGTTAATGCTTTAATAACCATAGTTTCCTTGAAGGGACAATGTTTTTTGAGGGAGATGAGTCATATTTTGACATTCTCAGATTTTGGTTGTGTATATGTGTCTTGATGGTGGTGGTGGAGCAAAATGAACTATGAAGTTATTTTTGAGTATACTTCAAGATTCAACCAGGTTCATGAGAGTTCAGAGCTCTTATGGAGTTGAGAACCTTATATCCCGAATCCCAAATCTCTTAACCTTTATTAATTATTCTCCTTATTATTCTACATTAAGATATCATGCAAATTTTTAGTCAGAATGTGTTTTATATGGAATCATGTGGCATTTTGTGGAAGTTACTATCCATAAATAATGAACAGGTTGATATAAACTGTAAAGGAGGAAAAGTTATAGGACAGAAGAAGGTATGAAGCTTTTTATTTTATTTTATTATTTAGGATTTTCCTCAATTCTTAATGCTTTCTCCCTTCTTGTAATTACTTATTTGTGTCTACTTTTTATGGACTCCAGGAGAATGTGTACCTCTTAAGGTAGGGGCTATGTTAATTCCCCTCCCCATACCCATTTGCAAACAGTGCTTTGCACAGCATGTTTCACATAGTAGGTCTTTAACAAATGTTTGCTAAATTGAATGTCAAACATATTCACCAATAAACAAAGAGATGTTTTTCCCAAAAACGTGGTTAGAAGAACTTTATCATTCTGTAAAGTGGGTTTTGAGATCATTTATAGTGAATTTCATTCTTGATTTAGAACTACTATACTAGGCCATCTTGCAATATTGAGTTTTTGAATAATGAGGTATAGCTGTAATTAATTCTTGTGGTGACACTCATCTTGAGGCATGCATGATAACTTCTCCTTTAGATGATATGAACACTAGATAACTAACTTAAGGATCTGAATCTCAAACAACCTTGAAGAATTATTTACCCATTACCATGTGGTACTCATTCCAATAAGAGGGCTTGGGCAAAGAAAGAACACTTAGCGTTGATTAGATGGGACATATTAGCTTCCTGAAATTTGCTCACCTGTTTAATCAGCTCTCAATCACAAATTCTGACAGGATAGACTCTTACTGAATAGAGGCATTGCTCCATTTATATGGCTCAGCTAAAATCCAAGGGGTGCAATACTTCCTGAAACTCTGGGCCAATCATTGGGTCTCCATGATATCATAAAAATTCCACTTGAAACCAGGGACTGACTTTCCCTTAGGTCTATGGTCAACTGAGCAGCCAGTTTTTTTTGTTTTTTTTTCCAGGACCAAGGGTTGCTAAGCCTCCACTGTAGCTTTGTCTGATATTACTCGATATAATACAAGTTTAATTTCATTAAGACATCAGAGATGGACAGGGTGATAGATTGTCACTGGTAGTATTGATGTAACTGAGTGTTAGAAGGTAGAGCACTTGTTAAAAGTTTACTATATTCCAGATACTGCGCTAAGTGCTGGGGCTATAATTATAAGGAAGCAAGACAATATCTGTCCTCAAGAAGCTTGCATTTTAATGGTGGAAGACAAAAAATATGAGGGAGTCAAAAGAAGGAAGGGAAGAGTGTGATTCTACATGATCACATATGGTGGGGAGATTTGGTTCACTGCAACATAAGAGAATAACTCACTTATCAGAGGTCACCTAACAGGGACTCAGGGGCAAGATTATAGTTTTTAGTGGGAGGGAGAAAATGATGATGGTTGCATTATAAGCAGCATGATAAGATAATGACTGGGAAGAAGCAGTTAGAACAAGTAGAAACACTTGAATCAACTGCTCTTCTGAGTCCATTTATTTTATGGGTTAGTGTGAACCAAAAACGTATCTCAGTCTAGCAACAGAGGGATTTGATTAGTCTAATACATTTTATTTAAGAGAGATAAAATATTCTTTTCCCTTTCTCTTTTCTATCTGAAATATTCTAGGAGTAAAATGGAAGCAGAAGTAGGGTCTTTGATAAATGGTGGCTTTTTAATTTTTCATCAGGGGAAGAGACAGCAGTTTTCTTTAACCAGGTTAGGCATTCTATATCTCTAAGGATTCTTTGTGACACCTGTGTTGTCATTGTAATGACCACTTTCCTCCTAATTGCCTGATATAATTATCAGCCTTTGGCTAATACAAAGGGTTTCCCCATCCCTCCTGGAGGGAATTGCTTATTCACTGACTGTAAGAGCTTGTGTTTTCTTCTGAGATATGGCTCCAGAGCTAGCTTTAGATGGGATTCACAGCCTCCTTTCTGACTGATGAATCTCTTTGCAGATGCTATCAAGCCAAATGATCCCATCATCCAGGTCAGTCTACCTTTCTTCCAGGAATTTCTTTCTGCTCTTGATTTAATTGCAAGGAATACTATCTACAAGGATGCAATTTGTAGAACATAAATATATCCCATCTTACAGGTATCATTTGTAACATCTGGCAATGAAAACTGTATTGAGTCATTTTTGTTGAGTTGTTTCTTGGCAGTCACCATCTCCTACCCTTCTCATTACATTTTAAGTAATGCTCAGTTCTTCGGTGGAATCTCTGCTTGATGACAAAGTGGCACTTGGGCTGTTAAAAAGTAAGTGAAACTGTTTCTTGGTAAGAATAAATGTAAAGACATACAAATAGAGGGGGAAAAGGGGGACTCATTTATCATTATCTACCTTTCAGCTACCGTGATTGTGTGGCTAGGATGTGCACTCTTACTGAAACTCTCTCCGTCACCCCAAATCAGAATAAAAAGCCTTCCACAACTACTCCTAACATCTCTCATATCTATTACACTGCCCTTAAATTGACTTAGAATCTATCTCCTATCTTGCTGAACATTTCAGTGATTATATATAGTTGGCAGGGCCTAAAAGGCTGAAGTGGAGTTTTGACCTGTACTGACTTGATGAATATATGATAGGAATATAAGCTGGGAAGAATGGAGACCATTAAAGCAGAGTTCTCTTCATTGGGAACAAAGATGATTTTGGGCTTGGTGGGTTATATGTTTTAAAGCATCTTTTCAGAGGCCGTGTGGTTTAGTGGAAAGAACAACTGACCAGGATTTGCGTCTTGACTGTCACTCACCATGACTTTAGGCAAGGAATAACCTTTCAGGATCTTAGGTTTGCATCAGGAATCCTGGAATCATGCTATATATATATAGAGGCAATATCTTATCATTAGCAGAGACCTGAGGGGTTCATCTAGTACAACCTATATAGCATGAATAAGGAACCCTGCATTGAAATTAAAAAAATTTTTTTGATTTTTAAAAATATTTATATCTTTACATTGTCTACATTTCCCATTCTATTCCTTTCTCTCTCCCTCCCATAGAATCATCCCATATAATTGAGAATTTAAAAAGAGGAAAAAAATGACTAAACATTAAAAAAAAAAACCCAACCTGATATTGTTATGTATTGTTCCACACATATAGGCTTTAATCTTTACAAAACATTAGGGGAGGGGGAGGTATCTTTTCATATATTTTCTTTGTGGATAAGAGATTTCTTTCAAACTTCATATTTAGTTTAGATTGTTTTGTACTTCCTATTAATATTGTTGCAATTATATTGCTTTTCTTACTCTGTCAGTTTATAGAAGTCTGTATATTTCTCAATATTCATCACATTTTTTATTTCTAAAAGAAGTTATATTCTAATATATATTTAGATGCCACAATTTGTCCATCTGCTACAAAATCCAATAAATGATCATCTTCTACAAGATCTATAATAAAGAGAACCTCATTACCTTCTGAGGCAGTTTAAGCTACTTTTGGACAGCTCAGAATCAATCACAGCTTCTCTGAGTTGGAAAGGATGGCAGAGCACATTGAATCCAATCTGGACAAAAATTTCCTCTGACAACCTTTGTTTGAACACTGCTCAAGAGAGAGGGAACCTCTTGCTTTCTAAAATAGATCATTCCATCCTGGGAATAATCCAATCCAGACCAATCCAAATCCAACAAGCATTTACTAAGCATTCTACTGTGTGGGGAAAAAACCCAAACACCCCACAAATTTTTAGAAGCACTAGGGATAGAAAGATAACATTCAAAATGATCCTTGCCTTCAAGGTACTTACATTCTTCTGTGAGAAGATTTACTGGCATCTAGATTTACTAGTTAGGAAGAATTTTTTTGTTTGTTTTGTCACATCAAACTTAAATTTGTCTCTCATCTTCTGTAAATACCATTTTACATTTACATTTTTTCTTTTTTTCTTTCTTTTTTATGCTGAAGCAATTGGGATTAAGTGACTTGCCCAGGGTCACACAGCTAGGAAGTGTTAAGTGCCTGAGACCAGATTTGAACTCAGGTCCTCCTGACTTCAGGGCAGGTGCTCTATCCACTGCATCACCTAGCTGCCTCCTAAAATGGTATTCATGTTTATTATATAATTTTATTACATTATTCATGCTATGTACTACAAAACTTAGAGGAATATTGTTGTGAAGAATCAAATGAGTTAATATGTGCAAATGTTTTGGAAATAGTAAAGTGTTTAACAAATGTAAATTAGCATAATAATTTGTGAGCTTTTCCAAATTTTCACTTTTATACATTAAGAAGAATGGCATACATTTATGAAAATGGCTGGCTAAATTCAACTGTCTAAACTATGGACACATGGAGGAAACTCTTTTTAAAACTTTGTCCTCATTTAAAAAAAAATTTGTCCTCATTACTATTGTGCTCTAATCAATTGAATTAGCCAGACTTGGCAAATGACAAACTCAGGTATTTATTGAGTACTCGAAGACTGAATAATAACAGTGTGAGGGGACATTTGTATTTATTAAGAACAGATACATTTGCTAAAGGAGCTTCCAAATTAATAGGGGACAGAATACAGATCAATATATATTCAACATATCAATAGAAGCATATAAATATAAATGCAATAGATAGTCCATTTTTGAACAGAAGGGCTAGGATGATTGTGTTTGGCACACTATCTAATGGTTGAGGCAAATCATGCAAAAGCTTCTTTGAAATTACATTTAAATGAAGTGGATGAGAGCTATTGAAGAGTGGACAGTAGGAGACAGTTGAGACATTGAGAAAACATTCATTCATGAAATACTTGTTAAATACCCATTCTTTGTACAGGTACTAAGGAAATAAAATAGAAAACTTAAGTTTTTTTCTTTTTTAATTTATTTGTTTTTTATCTTCCATTCCATCTCATTCTTAATATAACAAGCTAAGACAAACATTTCTATATGCACAATGGAACGGAGAGAGGTGTAAATGAAACTATGAATCTCTATTATATGCAGCTTATTTTTTTCCTAAAGTATATAATAAATTTTATATGTTACTTGCAAAGCTACTCTGTATGTCTATTGACTTTGGGTTCTCTTATCTGTATTTCAAAAACAGGTTTCAGTGACCCTCTTTTCTGTCTTTGCCTTGTGTGATCATCACAAGTGGTGAAGAGGAAATTTGAACTTAATTCCAGTTATCAGATCTATAGGTACTTCTTGGGTTAAGATGTGACACTTAACGTGTGAAGGGCCATGAACCCATCTTTTACTTTTTTTAATCTCACCCTCCTCATAATAGTGCCTACCCTAAGGGACCCATAGTGAGGCTCAAATTAGAGATAATATATATAAAATCTTTATATATCCTAATATCACATATGCTAGATATTATAGTTAGGCAGAAACAACAAGTTTTTCCTCTTGGTATTTACAATCTAGTGTTTCTTCCCTTTACTTAAATCTTCAATTCTTACTTAAAATTCATATAATCCTGGGAAAGGTCAATCCTTTAAACAGTGTTGTGTCATTTATCTCTTGGTGAATGAAAGAACTAACAAGGTTTTGATGGGAAAGAGTAATAATGAAAGAGGATCAACTTTTCCTCCTGTACAAATTGCCTAAGGTTGGCCTTGGATTAGTTGGGGATGTGACTATGCTTTATCTAGCATGTGCTCCAAATGTTCCATATTGATCTCCAAAAAAGTCTCTTCTTTTCTATTTCATATGGTGTGTGTGTGTGTGTGTGTGTGCAGAGAATCTTGTTATATTTCCTATATATTGGTGTGATTTCTGAGATGTCTAGGGCTCAGACCCTTGGGTCTGAAATAAGCATTTTTCTGAAGAAAGATTGTGCCTTCCTCCTAAACAAGGAGCCTTTTCTGCCGTGGGATCTTATTTGCAAGTTTTATGGGCTCTACATTTTTCTTCATTTTTCTCATGAGTTGAATAGGTATTTTGCAAAACTAAGAAATAAAAACATCTTTTATCCTTTCTATCTAAGCAAGTGGGAGCACTGAAAATTTCAGGGAATCACAACACTTTGAAGACAGTGGTTTATTATTTTAACTTGAGTTGATATTCCTGGTAATAACATTCACATACCTCAGGCTGATGCTATTGTTTAGCTGTCACTGCCAAACTTTGTCATACCATTGATCTGACATCAGAAAGTAGTTATACTATCGATCTCATGTCAAATGGATGGGGTAATAATGGGTGTTGATTGACAATTTGAGTTGACAGAATAGAACATCTTATTTTCTTAAACCCAAACTTCTGATATGCTTGAAGTTTTCAGTCACATGTTTCCTTTCCAACATGAATACCTTGACCCTTTCAACTATTAGCTGTGAGCTCTGAACTCAGAGCTTATTTAGTAGCAGGATGAGTACTCTCAATTTGGTCTACTGGAAATGCACAAAAACAAATTTAGGGTCATCATTGCCCAGAATTGTGGTGTGGTCATAGGAGATACACATCAATATTTGTTTGAATGAATGAATAGATGTAAAGCTATAGCCAGAATAAGAAAGAAGTGGGGAGGTGGGGTGGCAGTGATTGCCAGAGGGTTGTTACTTGCCCAGGTGATTTCAAGATACAATGTCACAGTAGCTGGGAAAGACATCATCACCCTCATCATCCACATTACAATTAACTATATTGGGGCAGCTAGGTGGCGCAGTGGATAGAGCACCAGCCCTGAATTCAGGAGGACCCGAGTTCAAATCTGATCTCAGACACTTAACACTTCCTAGCTGTGTGACCCTGGGCAAGTCACTTAACCCCAGCCTCAGGGGGGGGGGGGGGAAAGAATTAACTATGTTTATAAAGAATTTTAAGTTTTCCAAATATTTTCTATACAATTCCCCATTGTTACTGTCTATGATAATCATGAAAAACCCTTAGATACATGTTTTAGAATGCACTGGCTTGATCAGTATGTATCATGACAAGTACACGGCATGATTTCAGGGTCACTACAGATTGGGGTGGGATTGGAAGATTGATGCTCTACATTATATTTGTCTCAGCTCATGTGTCACTTCCTATACCAGGTGTTTGTTGATCCTTTCCTCTCCAGCTACTCATTTACTCCCCCTCCAAATTACCTCATATTCATTTGACTCCTGTTAGAAAGTGAGTATATTGAGGGATGACTTTTCCTTTATTTTCTTATTTCTAAGAACAGTGGCACATAGTAGGGTGTTTCTCAATATTTATTGCATTATTTATTGCTCCTGGGTAAAGGATAGAGGCTGAGGATAAAGAATTTTATCTTCATCCCAATTCAATCAAGTATGATTCACAAGGTACAACATATAGAGGTTCTGAAAATCATGAATATATGAAAAAGAAAATACAGAGGAGATACCAGTAAATGGGACAGACACACATAAGGGGAACTATGAAAGTAGTTAAGAGAATCTTTGGTGCCTTGGAATCTTCAAAATCCTGTTGGTAATAATGTGGAGGACTAGAGCAGAGAGAGTATTGTCTGTATGGTATGTTCCTGTACTCTGCAATACAGAAAATCCAAACAACTTTAGATAATGGGTTTACTTACAAAGATCAGGTCCACACACAAAATGACAAAAGGTTAGTTTTTTCTTAATACTGTTATCTTACCTGTGATTTTGGGTAAAAACAGTTGACTAGCTCATTTGCTGTTTTGTTTTAGAGTTATAGTAATACCCCATATCTTGAACCATTAAGTTTCTGGGAAACCTGGAACACTGCAACAACTGAAAAAGCTGCAGAGGAGAGGGGAATACAGCTGTGCAAAAGTCCATACCTTTTGCTCTGTCTCTAGGAAAGATCAGTCACCTTCTTTAAAGCCAGTTATTTAAGTCAAGATTATTAAATGAATTAGCTTGAAGGTTTATTTCATCCCCATCAAATATCAGTTCTTTCTCCTCTTCCTTAAGCAACAAATAAAAACCAAGGAGGAACATGAGCAGAAGTGACAGCTGCCAGTGAGGGAAAAGATGGTGGAAACATCAACCAGAAAAGCCTCAGAAAAATTATCTATTTAATGGGCTTATTTTATATAAACTATTGTACTACATCTCCAGAAATACAAAGATAAATAAGATATGGGTCCTACCCTTAGGGAGCTTAAAGTCTTTTAGGCAATATGACACCTTCATGAATAATTTTATTTCAAGACAGTATGTTATAAATGCAGTGAGCAGTGCAAAGAACAAAAGTAATTTAGAGGAAGGAGAGATTATTTCTGTCTAGGATGGACTTCATGAGAATGGTTCCTTTTTTTTATTATATTTTTTAATAATATTATCCCTTGTATTCATTTTTCCAAATTAACCCCTCCTTCCCTCTACTCCCTCCCCCCATGACAGGCAATCCCATACATTTTACATGTGTTACAATATAACCTAGATACAATATATGTGTGTAAATACCATTTTCTTGTTGCACAATAAGCATTAGATTCCGAAGGTATATGTAACCTGGGCAGACAGATATTAGTGCTAACAATTTACATTCACTTCCCATTATTTCTTCTCTGGGTGTAGCTACCTCTGTCCATCATTGATCAACTGGAAGTGAGTTGGATCTTCTTTATGTTGAAGATTTCCACTTCCATCAGAATACATCCTCATACAGTATTGTTGTTGAAGTGTACAGTGATCTTCTGGTTCTGCTCATTTCACTTAGCATCAGTTGATGTAAGTCTCTCCAAGCCTCTCTGTAAAATGGTTCCATTTTGATGAGCTTTCAAAGATAAGTAGAATTTTGAAAGTTGAGGTGGGGCTCAGACTCTTGTAGACCAAAGAAACAGCACAAAAACAAAGGCAGGAATGAATAAGGTATCTTTAGACAACAGGGGATAATTTGATCTTCCTGGAGAACTGAGTAGTTATAGGGAGGTAACAAAGTTAGATAGGACAAATGAAACTGTTTCAACGTGATTAATTTAGGGAACATAAAATATGTAGAATTTTGAATTTAGAGAGCATAATTGCAGTTGTAATCTTTGAAATGTAGAAGTAACAGCTTAGAACTCAGAGAGAAAGAATAATTAGTTAAAATAGGAAGCTACAAATTGGACTATCCATTTATCCAAAGCCTCCCTATCCTTCAGTCCTCAATCCTTCAGGGTCTCAAATTTTTGCAGTGAAGAGGTGTCCCTTGTCAAAATTATAGCTTACAGAAATCTACAGGAGATTTGACAGTGTTTGACACAATTATCTTTTTTTTTTTTTTTAACTTTGAATTGGTACATTCCACATTCCTTTGGGTTTCATGAAGGCACAGATTTGTTAGCCACTGAAATATTTACAGATGGTAGGTTGATTTGGATATATTGATCTGAAAACCCAAATTTTCCCCAACATGAAGAACTGAGTGAAATTAACTCAATTGCACTTGTTTTCACAAAAAATAGAACTCTATTAAACAGTTAAGCATGAAAATTAACAAGCTTTAAGATAGCCATTAATAAATTAGGTGGCACAATGGATAGAGTATCTGGAGTCAGGAAGACCTGAGTTGAAATCTAGCTGTAGATAATTATCTGTGACCTTGGATAAGTCACTTTTTTGGCTTCATTTTCCTCAAATATAAAATGGAGATAATAATAGTATCTGCCTTCTAGAGTTGTGAAGATTAAAAGAGATAACTGTAAAGTACATAGTACAATGCCTGACACATAGTAAATACTATATAAATATTAACTATTATTAAATTGAAAATACATAATGAAAAATAAGAAACTCAAATGCTTGGATATAATTAGGTGTGTTTCTCACTAATCTTCATCTATTGTCAATGTCTGCTTGAAAATTGATTCTTTATAGAGTAGCAAGTAGGTTTAAATGATCCTAAATCTTTATTAGATCTAAATTCACCATTAAAATGACATCGTCCATAATTCAGGAGCTTCTAGCAACTTGGTATAAATATCTTTTTCTGGGGCTTTCTTCAGTTTTTTGACCTGAATATCCATCTCTGTTTCTGCTGATCATCTTCTGACTTAACTCTCTCACTTTAAGAAAGCATTTGTTATCTCTGCCCCAGCTATGACATTCATCTAATGATTGGATGTGACACTACTATTCACTGACCCTGATTAAAAGTCAAATTTTCAGGAAGCAATAGTCACAGGATGTTATCTCTGAAAACCTAAACAAATAAACATCACATTTAATTAACTGTTTGATTCTGGGCCACTTTCTTTTTGTCTAACTTGTAGGCTTTTTAATTGCCTTTATTGGATTTGATTATTATCAGTTAGCAACATTTATTAAGCACTTATACTTGCTAATATCCATTAAAGAAAAAAATCTTTATTTACATTTCTTCCCTTAAGTCTTATCATATATATATATATATATATATAAAAGATGCTCTGTCTTGAATAACATCAGTTGTGGTCACAAGTACATGAAAATACACTGAATCTCTACTAGTAGATTTGAATTTCCACAGTTTTTCCACAGAACATATGCAGGTTAGCTAATACTTTTGATGTCTTTACAATGTCAAGGCATAAAGCCTGACTAACAAATGTTTATCTTGTACAGTAGTAATTTACACATGTACTAATTGTTCTTCCCTACGGTAGATATTGGCCAGAGTTCAGTATTACGTATATCAAAAATATTAATTTCACTTGCTGTTTAGCACTCCAGAGCATAGAAGGTAAGGTAATTTTTTAGGTAATTCAGACTGAGAGGTTAGTATAAATAGGACTCTGATGAATTTTCTAATTGCCTTTTTATTTTACTGACAGATAATTTTTTTTCAGTTGGAAATAAGTTTCTCATAAGGTGACCTTGTAAATAACTTTCTTTAGTCAGCTATGCAGTAATAATCTCTGAAACCATATATTTCCACTAGCCTATATGTAGCTTATTTTCTTATAGGTTTTTAGTCCCTTCAATAGAAAATTTGCATTATTACTCATAGGTATTGGGTTTAATTCTGTTTTATATACATTGCATTTTTGAAATGCTTTTTTTGTATGCAAGAAAGATATTTTAAATTTCTGCTTGAATCAAATACAATTTAACTTTCTGAAAACCCCCAAGTAATTCAATTGAAAGGGGCAGAAAAGAAATGGAGAGATATTTCATTTTTTGACTTGCATGCTTTCCTTCTGAGACTCTATGGCAGTAAATAAAGAACATTTGAACAAAAAAAAAAAAAGTAACACGGCAACATGTCTTGTCACATTATGCTCACCCCTACACCTGATTTCAAATGTAAATTGCACAGCATTTAGCTCTAATGAAAATACTCTAGTGAAGGAAATTGTTAAGATTTTCTGGTGCTCCCCTAGGGGTAATATTAAAACCCCCATTACTAACATCTCACTCTGAGAAGACAAAATGTGCACTGAGAATACAAAAGCCCTGTTGGCATCTAAATGTGTGCCAATTAATTTGCTGTTCTAGACGTGTAGATTTATGTAGAGATGTAAAAGTCGGACCCAGGAAGGCTATTTAGATCCCTGTATTGTAGAGCTCCTGGACCCTGGATTTTCAATGCTAGCTTAATCATGGCATTCTGCTCTCTATTTATTTATACAGTTGCTTCAATGAACAAATTAATAATTATACAGCACATTGACAAACATGCCGAGTAATATTTGCCAGATTTTAAATTAATTTAATTCAAGGGCCACTTCATTACAGGATTCATACGCACATCAGGCATTAGCTTCACCTCATTGCTATTCATGTTACACCAAGACTTTTCATCATTTTTTTTCTTCTTTTCTTCTCTGCAGACAAAGACAGCTCAACTCCCTATGCCAAATAAATAGACACTAACAGGCAGGTGGAAGACAGATAGATGATAGACAAATAGGAATATAGATAAATGCACAGATGACATAAATTTAGAAAGAAAGATAATAGCTGTTACCATGATATGTGGAAAACAATTAGATCCCACCAAAATCTTGTATTTATTTTCTTTTTATCTCCAATTTTCAATTTATCTTCTCTTGTTTTATTCCTACAAGCCTCCTTCAAAATTCAGACCTGAAATTAAAATGGTTTACAGTTCTATAAATGATTATTTTTTCTTGTGAAGAGCAGAACTGTACTCCCCAAAAAGAAAGAAAAGGAGAAAGAAAAAAGGAGGATTCAGGGAAACCAAACAAAAATATTCAGCTTCTTTTCATTTGACTCAAGAGAAATTTAGAAGTGAAACTATCAGACTTTATTTAAGAAGGGGCCAATTGTACAGGAACAAATGGTTTATCAAATGTAAATAAATGAGTACTTATTAGTTTAAAAGATTCTTATTCAGTTATAGCATATACAGTGTATCTAGAAACAGAAGTAAAATGAAAGGACCTTAAGGATCTTCTAACCCAACACCCTCATTTTACAGATGGTTGTGACTTGTCTACATAGCAAGATAGAGACAGAGCTAGGCTTAAAAGTTAGGTCATCTGACTCTAATTTCAAAGCTTTTTTTTTTCACTGTCCTATACTGTCAAGTTATTGCTAGTAGTAGAGAAGAATCCTTAGCCAATTAATGCTCATTTTTTCTATTATAAGACATAATGATTTATGGACTTAAGTCAGATCTTCTGTCTTGATTACAAATGTCAGCATGACTGAGCCTGGGTCCCTGCTAGGAAAGGAAACTGGTGTAATTCAAACATATCATCATTATCATATACTCATAAATGCTAGAAAATTTAGAGAAAGTATAAGAAGTTGATTTAAATAGATAAATGAGTGTAAATGTCACCATAATTAAACCATTTGCTAGTTGTTCTTTCATGATGTTAGCAATAAGTCATTACAGAGCTTCATATATACATTTGTTCCACTTAAGATAGCCTTGCAAATAACCTTTAGCAGCCTTTATACTTCAATTGAGGAATAAAATGTATAAAATCTCTATGATCTTTTTATTTCTTCTTTATAAATTTTTTTACATACGTTGGCTATAGAATAATGTTTATTCCAAGGTTATACTGTCAGCATAAACTATTATCATCCAAGAATTACCTCCCTAAGCACAAATCCTTTCTTCTCTTTATACCAAAATGTTGTATAGCAATATCACACATTCCTCTTTTTCATCAGGCTAGTTTCATCTTTGCTATCTGTCATGCACTGGTAAACTTCAATTTTTATTGAAAATAAACTCTCTGCATCTTAAATTTTTCTTCTTCTACTTTTTTTGCCTTAATCATTAATTTCTTTTGGCACCAGCACACCACAACATATTTTTTATGTCCCTCTCCAAAATAAGATTCTCTTTCCCCCATTCCTCTAATTTGTTAGCCCAAAAGAAAGCTTAATATACTCTTTACTCCCTGTTGTAACTTTTGGGACATTACTCTGTTGCTACCATTCAACCATTTCTTGTTTCAAGTTTGTCCTACAGTTATACTATTTCTTTCTGTCACTCTTCTGTCTTCACAATGACTCACATTCCTCTTCTCTACTCATCTTCTATACTTTCAATATTCATCTTGATGAAATGTTTTCCACATTGGTCTCAGTTCCTCAAGTCCATCAACTTTCAGCCTTACTGCAACCAGTTATATATAGTCAGGGTCGCATCTAGGAAAATAATATAGTAGAATGAAAAGACATGGGAAGAAAATTTGAGATAGAGGACCTTTGTTTGCATTCCTACTCTGATCCTTATAGAACTGTGTCCTTGGTCAGTTTACTTTCTGGATGCCAGTTTCCACACTTGTATAAAGTGTGAATGTGTGTAAGAAATGAAACTTTGAGGTTCATACTAACTTAAACTTATAGAATTCTTAGACTTTACTATTCCAATGAATACTTTTCTTCCTAATATTTTAAGCTCTAAAATTTTGCTCTTTAAGCATATCTTATTCTTTTACCTCTTCACTTGCTCCTTCCAAACCTATTCTTTATAGTGATTATGTCTTCCTAGCCCTTGTTTAGTTTTTTCCCTTCCCAGTGTAGTAACTTTATTTTGGCCTCATATGCCTATCTACTCAGACCACTATCTTTTCTTTCTGACTAAAAACAAGCTTCCTTTGTATGGAAAACAAACAAGCAAAAACCAAAACCCCTTTCTTTTCTGCTTTTCATCTTATATTCCTCTAATCTATTTTATACTTCACTCATAGATTAATTTCCATATAGCTCTCTTCCCTTTTGGATCTGCCAGAAAGACTCTAATCACATCCTCCACTTCTTTTTATCCCCTTACTCCTTTCAGTCTGACTTTTGACCCTATACTTCATTGCAACTATTCTCTTGAAGGTCAGCAATGATTAGTCAGTCATCACTTCCAATGGACATTTCTCAGTCTATCTCAATCTTTTTGTTTTATTTAATAGTTATTGTTTTTGATATTTTTTCTTTTGCTTTTATGTCATGAAATTATACAAGTTATCTTTGTATATTTTTCCTTTTCTCTTTCCTTGAGCTTCTTTCCTTCAAACTGATTAATATAGGCATTCTCCATGATTCTTTTCTTTTCTCAGCAGTCTCATCTCATAGGTTCAGCTATTCTCTTTATTCACATGGCTCCCAAATCCATGTTCTGGGATGTAATTCCACATTTTAAACTGATTACTGAACATGCTCACTTCAAACATACCAGAAATGAAAGAGGATTCTCTTTTCCCATTAAGTATCTCAATCCTGACTTCAGATTTTGTTAAAAGTATACCATTTTCTGTCTCTTAAGCTTGGGATCTTGGAGTCATCTCTGACTTTTCCTTATACCTTCAACATAAGATCAAATTCAAAGTCTTATTAAACTGTCTTACATACTGTCTCTCATATTCCTTAATTTTCCCCATTCCCATTCCTTCCACTCTAGTTCAAACAGGTAGAAATTCATCGCCAGATTGTTGTGATAGCCTCCAAATTTATTGACTTAAGTCTCTCTGTTTCCACTCAACTATTCCACTCATCTATTCTATCCTACCCATTGAAGAAAATGAATCCTTTTTAAGCAGGTCTCTGTTCATACATTTCCCTATTCAAAAACCTTCAGTGAATATTCATTATTTGCAAAATAACCTTTCTAACCTCCTAAGTCTTGCTAGGACTTTCTCTAATATGACCTTAATTTATATTTACAGTCTCACCTCTCATTTTTCTCTCATTTCTCTCTAAGTAAGGTTTTCTACCCCACTCTGTTGTGCCATAGTTCTCTTCCAAATTGGGATCTGCCTCAGTTTCCCTAATTGGTCCTGTCTTGGTTTCGTTAATTGTTCTGCCTTAATCTCCTTACTTGCAAACCCCACCCATTCTGGTTCATGAAGACTGATATAACTCAGGGTTATAAATTGTCTATGTGTAAATTCAGAAAGGGGGACTCCAGACTTTATGTCTATAGAATTTATGGTCCTACCCCCCCCCAACTTGTCAGAACTGGATTTATTTCTGCCTAGAGATTCCCACTCACTAGAGTTTGGACTCCACCTCCTTGCCTTTGTTTAGCTACTGTGTACAAATATATCATGGAGAACTCACATTGGCTGCTAGATGCTGCTGGATTCTTGGAGATGATAATCTCATTCAGCCCTGGGACCAAACCATGGATCCATTTGGTCCCAGTAAATCTCTACCTTTCAAATAAAATATTAAAAACTCTCTAATCTCTATCTTGCCCCAGTTTTTCTGGGATTACAACTCTACCCCAAGCCCTACCCATGATGATCACTTCATTGATAATGTCCTAATCTTCTAATCTGTTTATTAAGTTCTATCTCCACTCAAGGGTCATAACAAATACTACTCATCTTTATAAAAGTTGGCCCTCATTTGCTCTCAGATGGATGTAATCACTCCATAATCTAGTTTTATAGCATTTCTTTTGTTCCTTTCTTATATATTCTTGTACTCCAACTTTCTAGATTATAATGTATATTACATATGATATGATATGATATATATGGTATAACATATATATATGTATATTACATGTGACAATATATAATATGATTGACATAATATAATTATAATTACATTTAATCATTTATTAAAAGATACAAGCCAAGACTAAAGTAGAGGAAGAATGGTGCATAACTTTTTGTTCATAGATGATTGTGTATTCTAGTATAGCCTCTGAGGCTGAGATGGAACAAAATATGTATTGAATCTCTTATGCTTGTATTAATTTTGGCTTAATTATTAACATTGAGAAAACATAGGTTCTCTATCAACCAGTACCATACTATCCATACCTGGAACTATTCATTATAGCAAATGGAGAAATTTTGAGTGTTGGGGCTAAGTTCACTTACTTTGGCAGTATACTTTCCAGAGATGTACATATGGATGATGAGGTTGATTCACATATTGCCAGAGCTTGTTCAGTGTGTGGGAGGCTCTGAAGGAAAGTGGGAGAGAAGAGGAAATAAACTGAAGCTTTACAGAGCTGTTATGCTGACCTCATTGTTGTATGCCTGTGAACCTGGATGGTATACCAGCACAATGCCAGGAAACTAAATTACTTCCATTTGAATTGTCTTAGGAAGATTTTGAAGACTCCCTGGTGAGATAAAGTGCTAGACACTGAGATCGTTTCTTGAGCTGGACTTCCAAGTATTCAAACTTTACTGCAAAGAGAGCTCTGTAACACTATAAATTGTAGAAAATGTGCTGATATGCTTTGATAGAATGTCCTCACCTAGTAGTTCCCTATAGCAATGAAATCATTGATCCAGTCCCTACCTAGTAGTATCCTTGTTATCACAATGTATATAATAATGTATCCTTGTTATCTCTACCATTTGTTTACAAACCTATATACAAAAGGGACTACCTTATATAACTTTATATTCCCCACAGGAACTTTCAGTGTTTCATATAGGTAGACAAGAAATATTATTGACATTTGGAGATGCTCTCCTTCAAAACATCCTGGATTATGAAATGTGCTTTTCTGACCAACAATCTCTTGTTCTTCCACTTTTTCCACTCATTTAATTCTCCCATTCACTTTCTTTCTTCACATTACGACCCAATTCTCTGTCTTTCAATCCTGTTCTGACTTTATCAGAAATCCCTACTTATATGATTAGTAATTTCAACAAGTACCTCCTACACTTTCAGATCTTTCCTTCTTGACTTATTTCTACTCTTCCATTTCTCACTTCAGAAAACTGTTACCATTTACCTCTTCTATGACTACTCTTGAGTGGCTGAATGCTGCTAACATGGGTTAACTAAAAATTTAAGCCACTTAGTTCTCAACTGTGCCGCATTGCATTGCTGCTTCTTTTTTGTTTTTCTTCCCAGGTTATTTTTGCCTTCTGAATCCAATTCTTTCTTTGCAACAATGACAACAACAAAATTTGATTCTGCACACATATATTGTATCTAGGATATACTATAATATATTTAATATGTATGGGAATTCCTGTCATCTAAGGGGAGGGGTTGGAGGGAAGGAGGGGGAAATTCGAAACAGGAGTACAAAGGATAAGTTGTTAAAAAAATTACCTATGCATATGTACTGTCAGAAAATGTTATAATTATAAAATTAATAAAAAAATTTAAAAAAAGATACTGAAATGGTTTGCTGTTTCCTTTTCCAACTCATTTCACAGGCAAAGAAACTGAGGCAAACAGGGTTAAGTGACTTGTTCAGTCACATAGGTACTTAGTTTTTGAGGTCTGATTTGTATTCAGGAACTTGAGTCTTTCTGACATCAGACCTAACATTCTCTCCACTGTGCCATCTAGTTGCCCTTGACTTCATCTACTATTATATTAAAATTAAAGCATTCTGATGTGAATTTCCCTTAGATTCTCTTATTTTTTCAGTCCTTCCTTTTGTTTCCCCTTTAAATTTTATAAAAAAGAATCCTTTATAAAAAAGAATACCATAGTTAATCCTTCCATGTGTTAACTGATCTTTCTCCCATCTCTTCCACTGACTTGTTTCCTTAATTATTTATTCTTTCTTATTTATCTTCAAATTCTAGCCCATTATTGGTTCTTTTCCTTCAGGTTACAATCTTACTCAGTTTTATTTCCTAAAACATTTGCTTTGCCATCACTATCCTCTCAAAATATCATCCCATCTCTATTTTCCTATCACTGTCAAACTTTTAGTTAGAATAGTCTGTGCTCACTGATTCCATTTTTTCCAACATCTTCTTACCTTGTCTTTAACCCATTGAAGTCTGTTTTCTATTTACATTAAACAGGAACATCTTTCTTTAAGCTTACTAATTTAATTAACTTAAAAAGTGTTTTTAAAAATATTTCCATCCTTGATCTTTCTGCAGCATATGACACACTTATCTTTACTTTGTTACCCTCTCCTCCCTTGACTTCTATGATATAATAATCTCATGGTTCTCTTTCCTTTTCTGGTCACTCTCTTTTATCTTTTTTTTTTTTTTTATGATCCTTTCCCTTCTCTTATATAGAAGTGTCCCAAGATTCCATCCTTGGCCCTCTTTTCTCTATACATGTTCTTCCTCATTGATTTAACCTACTTCCATGAGTTCATTTATCTATTATAACTTTTTAGATCTATATCTTTATCCCCAATATTTTTTAGAGAATGCCATATTTTCTTTTAAATTTTTTCTTTTTTAATTCTGAATTTAAATACTAGAAAAAGAAAATCTTTCTCTATATATACCAAAGCACAGGAATATGATTATATGGTACTGTGAATCTTCATTTTATATTGTTTATTTTTTAAAGAATATATGATACTTTATATATTACTTTCTTCCTCCCATCACAGCAGCATTTAATTAAATAGCAGTGAAATAAAGTAAGTACTAATATAAATTATTTTCCCCACAAACACATACGAGTAGAAAGAGTTTGTATTTCTTTATAGGAAATTATTCCTATAAATATAATATATATATATAAATAATATAAAATATAATACATATTATATATAAAATATAAAATAATGAATAATAAATAAAATGAATATTTAAAAAATCCTATAAAGAACTGTAGGATCCTTACTATTATGTAGGATATGGACATCTTGTGAAGGGATAAAGATGTAGGAAACTCACAGTCATGATATATATCACACATTACTTTCAAAACTAAAGTACTTGCCTGTGCTTCCTTCTAAACTTCTCTCTATTCCTTTCTGTGGATTTGGTTCCTTATTTTCAATAGCTAGCTGGTGGTTGATCGGCATATTCCCACTGCCTTCTCTTCAAACCCTAGCTCTTTCCCTAACTTTTCTATTTTTGTTAATAATACTACCATATTAGGTACTATGACTTGCCAAATGGAATCATGGTGACTTCTTTCTTTTCATATCTCATCATCCAATTAGTTGTTGAGTTCTGTTGTATCTACCTTTGGAATAACTTACTTTTTCACTTCCACTGCTGTCACCTAAATGTTTCTCTCATTACTTGATAATGATTCTTGGTAAAGTCTTTTAACATATTTTCCTGAATTAACACCTGCTTTTCCACTGCACTCTAATGACCATACGACTTTTCTGGCTGACTTTCATCTGAATCTTTTCCTGTATATTGTTTCTCTCTTTAGAATGTGAGATCCTTGATAGCTCCTTGACTGTCATACTTTTTCTCTTTGTATCTCCAGTTCTTAGAATAATGTTTTGCACACAGTAAGCACTTAGTAAATGCTTTATTATTTCATTCAATTGAACTATTGAATAGAATTTCATAATATTTCTCTCTTCCCCCCATATTTTATATTTTAATCAAACTGGAATAATTTCCATTTTAATTTTTTGGGAAAAGTAAAATAAGGGGCTGGAATTAAATAAATATATATTAGAAACACTTGATGGTAATTCATTGATAAAAGAATACCATGAAAGAAAAATAAGTTTAACTCTACTGTTCAATATCCTATGGTTTGTATTAAAATTTACTAGGATATTGGAAAACCATAACAATCTTGAGGTATTGACTATCAAAAGGATTGCTAAAAAGGAGAATAGCTGAAGGATAACAGTGTGCTTTAATAGTGATCCTTGCCTATTTAATTAGAAATAAAATTAGTGTTCCCAAAAAGAAAAGAGACTATGATCAGACAAAAAGATATAAATAAAACTAGTTCAGGTTAGACTTATAGGATTCAGAACTGGAGGTTCTTAGAAAAAATCATCTGGTCCAACTCCTTCATTGTGTTTTTTAAAATTCAATTTCATTTTATTTTCAGTTTCGTATTCTTTTCTTCCCATCTCTCTCTACTCATCCATTCTTCCTTCCAACTGAAAAATCAAGGAAAATAAAATCCATTATAAATGCATATAATTAAGCAAAACAAATTCCTGCATGACCACACTAAAAAAAAAATCTCAAATGTACACTTTGATTTCATCACATAAATATCAAGGAATGAATAGCACAGTTTCATCATAAGTTCTCTGGAATTTTGATTGGTCATTGCGCTACTCAGATTCCACAAATCTTTCAAAGTTGTTTCTGTTACAATATTGTTGTTATCTGAATTGCTCTCCTGGTTCTGCTCATTATACTTTGCCACAACTCATACAAGTCTTCCTAGGTTTTCCACTTATTTAAACTTATGAAGAAACTAGGGGCAGGAGAAGTGATGGCTAGCTGCAAAACACGAAGTGGCATGAAATTGAGCAAGGATTAGAACATGACTTGTTTGACTTCAAATTTTGTGCTCTTTCTAGGAGTGATATTTAGGAGGGTGGGCAATACCACATTCCAAATACAATAAGCTCTTGTCAGTACAGACAACTTTTTTCAAATGTAAGCCGTCAAGATGAGCTGATGTGGTTCACTCTGCACAGCTGTAGTCATCATAGTGCTCTAGGTGATTGTAATGAATAATGTCTTCTCCCTATCACTTCACTACAGGTATGCAATTTATTCTTTTGGTAAACACTGTTATAATGTGAAATTTATAATACAGTATCTCACAATGCCACAGTCAGATTCATTATTTTCATGAACTGGAAGCTGTCTGTTGTGTATCAGAACAAACCAACCCTGCATTATAAATGATAGTTTGTCTTGACAAAATGGTGATATTTCTTCCTTGTTTCTTTTTTCTTTGGTATTACTTGGTAGTTTTAAGATCTCTGAACTCTATTTTCTCCCAAAAGAAATATTCATTGGATGTGATTTTTGCTGGCTTAAGTTTCCTTTCCTTTATTGATATGGAAATTTTGGTCACTGGAGCAGATTTTATACTAACATTCAGAAAATAGTTATCATGAATTGCTGGGACAAAAAAAAAGTCATTCTCTTGTAGCCAATCCTGGGGTGATGATTCTTTCTGAATTATGGAGTCTATCACCATCTTATACTTGAAGCCTTTCCATATCAATAGTTGTGAGGAGAACATTGATAAGGTACAGAAAAGGAACACAGATGTTCAGAGGATCACAAATCAGGTAATTTGTTACTCATGGCTCCCTACCCCTTCAGTCCCATGGGTAAATATAGGAAGGATTTGTACCTCACTCAAGAGCATAGAATTCAGTGTCTAAGCCTTTAAATCTGATAGTATTTACTGGGCAGATTCAAAAGGACCAAGGCGGAGGTAGACCTGCAAGGCAGTCAATTAATAGTTGGTCAAGGAGAACCTTGAATTCCTTGTCCAAATGAAACTGGCTAAATAAATTTTTTAGTGCATAGGAACTTCCTGGTACATTGGTGGGTCAATTATGGAGTCACTTATGTCAGCTAAGCCTCACAGATTGGACTTGGTCCTCCAAATATCATCTATAGCCATATTGTGATAAGACCTCACAGCAGAACTTTTTCAGGAGATCCTATTCCTCTCTTCATGTAAATAAGGCATTCATTAGTGTAATATCATTTACTTTGGAGTATCAACAGAGCTGGTTAGCTCATTTTGTTCAATGCACTTGAACTATAGAATTCTTATTACTTTATACCAGTTCATTTCTCTCAGTTTTATGACTATTCAGGGTCCTTTAACCAAGTGGTGTTAAATTCATCCCAACAACATATTGGCTTAAAACACCACAAATAAACATTGTCTATGCTGTACTGTATCATTACATTTTTACTTATTTTGCTAAACATGGTCCATTTACATTTTAATATGGTTCAGGCAGCTTTTACCCCACTTGCCGAAAATCTTGAAGGCTTAGAGTTTTTCAGCCTGCAAGTTTGACACTTTTGTTCTAATCTAATTCCTCTTCAAGATCTATTCTGTAGCCTCTCTTTACCATGCCATAACAACTTTCTTACCAGGGAAGTTCACTCTGCCATTGTGGGCTTTTCCTTTAATTAGTCCATTTTCCCAAGAACCTTTATTTTAAGGAAAGTGCCTGGGTCAACCACAGCATCATTCTTCCCCTGGCTCCACTCCAAACTCTCTGCTTTTTATCCATCATGTCATCTGTCCCTTTCTTTTTCAACTCCTTTTTATGTTCTGTCTTCTTCCATGTCTTTCTTTTGGCTTGTGAGTATTTAATCCAATGCCCACCATGCAATAAGTACTTAATAAATTCTTCTTGTTTTTTCCGAGCCATCACTCTAATGTATGTTCTTATCCCTAGGGAAGATCTAGGTAGTGATCATGAATGAGTGCAAAATATTTTTTCTATCTACCTATCTGTCTGTCTATATATGTATTTATGCATATAGACAGCTAGATATCTATATACATATGTAGATATAGATAGATATAGCTTTCAAATACCATCTCATTTGAGCCTCACAAAGACAGTTGAGGAAACTGAAATTAAGTGCTTTGCCCAAGATCACACAACTAGTAAGTATTTAGGATTAGATTTGAATTCAGGCTTTTCTGATTCTTGGGCTAAAAATAAAACACTCTCCACTGCTCTACCTAGCTGCTTGATATAACAGCCAATAGTACTAATGTTGAAGGAATTAGGTAATGCAGTGGAAGACTCATCTTTGTGAGTTTAAATCCAATCTGACACTTATTAGTTGTGTGAACCTAAGCAAGTCACCTAATTTTTCTTGCCTCAGTTTCCTCATTTGTAAGAGGAGCTGGAGAAGGTTACAAACCATTCTGATATCATTCCCAAGAAAATCCTAAATGGGGTCATAAAGAGTTGGGAATGACTGAAATACAAAAATGCAAATGCTGTCTTAGGTTTCATTTAGAGATACTATGGATTTAGAATAAGAAATGTGAATCTAACTGTACTTCCCCCCCCCCCAAGTTTTCAGTCCTTTTCTTTTTCTTTTTTTTTTAAGCTTTTTATTTTCAAAACATATGCATAGATAGTTTTTAACATTCACCCTTGCAAAACCTTGTGTTTCAAACTTTTTTCTCCCTCTCTTCCCCTAAATGGTAAGTAATCTAATATATTTTAAACATGTGCAATTCTTCTATACATATTTCCATAATTATGCTGCACGAAAAAAAATCAGATCAAGAAGGAAAATAAATCAGAAAGAAAACAAAATGCAAGCAAACAACAAAAAGAGTGAAAATATTATCTTATGATCCCCACAGTCCCCACAGTTCTCTTTCTGAGTACAGATGGCTTTCTCTATCACAAGACTATTGGAACTGCCCTGAATTAATTACCTTGCTGTTAAAAAGAGCCACGTCCACCAGGATTGATCATCATATAATCTTGTGATTGCTGTGTACAGGCAGCTTGGTTCTCTTGGTTCTACTCATTTCACTTAGCATCAGTTTGTGCAAGTCTCTTCTCATCTTTCTGAAATCATCCTGCTGATTGTTTCTTATAGAATTATAATATTCCATATCATTCAAAAGTTTAGCACTCAATTTGGAGTATCACATTTAGACAGGATGTTGATAAACTGAAGATCTTCATGAGGATAGTGATCAGGATGTTAAAAGGCCTGATAGTTAGGCCATATTAAAACTGATTGAAGATACTAGGAACTTCTGAGTCTCAAGAGACCTAGGAGTAAGAATGGTAAAGGTGAATGGATAGTTGCTTTACATATTTTAAAAGCTGTTAAGAGGAAAATGGATTAAACTAGTTCTTGTTGAAACAGATCTAGGAACAATGGGTGAAAGTACAAAGAGTTAGAAGATTTAGACTCTACATAAGGAAATCTAACCCCATCCCCAAACCTCAAACCTCTTAGAGCTGTTCATAGTGGATTGGCAGCAGGTTTTCATTCACTTGAAGTCTGCAAGCAAAGATTGGCAGATCATTTGTTAGTTATGTTGTACAACAGATTATTACTCTAGTATAAGATACCATCCCTTTAACGTACTGGCCTATTCATATGGAGCAGTTTAGTAGTGCTGAAGGGCATAAAAAGTGCTTTTGCATAAAGAAAAATAATTAAATCAGTTGAAAATGATATGTAATAGATGAACATTTTGCTGTCTGAAAGGAGTAGGAATATTATGAATAACAGTTTTCAAATGGGATTTGAATAGTCTGGGGCAGGAAAATAAGCTGACTTAAATATAAAGGCTTAATAATAATAGCTAACATTTATGAAATGCTTCAAGGTTTGCAAAGCATTTTATAAATATTTATTTGATTCTTACAACAACCCTGAAAGGGAGGCACTATTATTATTTCTATTGCATAGATGAGGAAACTGAGGAAGACAGAGGTTAAATGATTTTCCCAGGATCACACATCTAGAAAACATTTGAGTCTGTTTGAATTTGTCTTCTTGACTTCAGGTCCAGTGTTCTATTTACCTCAACACCTCCCTGCTTTTAAATCACCTTGTTAAGAAAAAAAGTAGAGTAATGCCTCTGTCTGGTTATTTAAAAAGGGGCAGGAAAATATATTTTTATTTGTTAAAAACTAGAATAATATTAACACGGAGAAACTGTTTTCAAGGACAAAAAATTAGATGGTAAGCCATGTGGAGAATTATGAGCTACAGGACATTAACTTTAGTTTATTTGCATAAAACTATTTTAAGATAAGAGAAATCCAAAAAATGAGAAATAGTATAATCATTTTGATATTTGATTGTGATTAAATAAAATCTGTTAGTTTTATGAGGGAAATTGGTTAAGTTGTAAGTTGTCTTTTAGATGAAAAAAATGAGTAACTGAGGGCAAGAAGGCTCTGATTTAAGTCACTAAAAGGTAGAAAGAAACAGAAAATGGAGTCTGAGGTTCAAGAATGAAGAACTTGTGATATGATGATTGAAGGTGATAGAAAAATAGCTTTAAGAGAGCTTTTTGAAAAGATCAGTAAAAGTAATGATCAGCTGACAAGATAGCATCAACTAATCAACTAAGCTTCTAATTAGCTGAAATAAGACTGGTGTTGTAATTATTGGTCTTTTATATCACTAATAACTTAAAGAGATGTGAAAGGTCTCATAAGTGCCTTTTGACCATTTACATCCCTTTCAGGTTTGAAAGGGGAAAAGATTAAAGGGGAATGACAGGTTATCCAGTTGCATTGTTGTATAAAAGAGAGATGGAGATTTAATTAGTGTTACTTGACTCTTGTTAAGTAGTTGGTTTTCTTTGTTCGGAGAATCAATGTTTTTTGCTGTTTGTTTTGCTGAGAGCTCTATTCAAATTAAACAATGTGGCATCTTGATGAGTGAAGAAGTTGCCTGGTATGATTTGCCTTACTCAGAGAGTCAAGTCGAGTTATTTGCTGTAACTTTTGATTGGAAAAAATGCTTGTGAGTGAACAGCTTATACTGAATTGCCTTCCCCAAAGAATCATTTTGGAGCCATTTTTTTCCCCTGTGATATTTGCTACAATTTGATTATGTAACACAGCATCTTGGTAATTAAATAGCTGATTGTCCTGGTCTGTAGTTATCAGAGGTAGATTGATAAACTTTGCCAGTTTTTCAGCCTAAAGAAAACTGCTATCCAAATTAGGAAGTATCCCTTTCTAAATATCCCTTTAAGGATAATTATAAATTCATGGATCTTGTAGATACTATATTTATTTAAGAATAGAAGAAAAGATTTGCCCAATTAGGGAGTGGTGAAGAATAATAGATAAGGAATCACCAAAGAAGCAGCTTAGTGTAGCACAGAAGCTTTTTAAAAGACCAAATGGCATTAAAGTTGCCATTGTAAGTTATATCTAATCAAACACATTCATATAGCACAACTTGTTCAGCCATTACCCAATTATTGGACATCACTTCAGTTTCTAATTCTTTTCAGTACAAAAAAAAAAATAAGCAAACGGCTTGGGATTTTTTTATATGTATGAGTCCTTTCCCCTCCTCCCCTTTTAAAAAATCTCCTTAGGGTATAATTCTAGCAGCAGTATTGCTAAAATATGCACAGTTTAATAGATTTTTAGGCATAGTTCCAAATTGCTTTCAGAAACAATTGGATAGATTCACAGTTTCACCAACAGGGCATTAGTGAGCCTGTTTTTTCCCCCCACATTCCTTCCTACACTTGCCATTTTAGTTTTTAAAAACAATCATTTTAGTCAATCTGATGAGTGTGAAGTGGTACTTCAGAGTTGTTTTAATTTGATTTTTTCCCCAATTATTAGTGATTTAAAGTATTTTTTTTCATATAATGATTGGTAAGACTCATTTCTTCCTTTGAAAACTGTTTATTCATTTCTTTTATTATTTATCAATTGGAGAACAGCTCTTATTCTTATAAATGTAACTGTTTCCTATATATTTTGGAAATGACAGTTTTTATCAGAGAAACTTGCTGCAAAGATTTTTCCCAGTTCCCTATTTTTCTTCTAATTTTAGCTGCATTGCTTTTGTTAGTATATATAAATCTTATATAATCAGAATTATCCATTTTACATCAGATGAATCTTATGTTTCATAATTATATTAAGGAAAGATTCTTTCATTTCTAGTGTTAACAATAAAATAATGGTATATCTTGTCTAGGAACTTTCCCTAAATCTACTGATGATCATGTGACTTTTGATTACTTTAAAAACTATCACTGTCTTTTATTATGCTCATAATTTTTCTACCTTGAGCCATCTGAACCATTTTGATACAAATATAAACTAATTATCATATATAATCCTTTTAATATATAACTGCAGCCTCTTTGTTATTGTATTGGATATTTTAATATGCATTTTCATTAAAAATATTGCTCAATAGTTTTCTTTCTCTGGCATGCCTTGCTGATTTAGGCATCAAGGCCATAGTTTTTTTTTTTGGTTTTTTTTTTTTTTTTGGAAACAAGATAAAATGTTTTTTTCCCCTATTTTTGGAAAAATTATAAGAATATTGGAATTCATTTGTAAATCCATCAGATTTTATGGTTTTTTTTTCCTTTTGTAAGATATTTATGAGTTGTTCAGTGTATTTCTCTAAAATTGTTTCATTTTAGCTATCTATTTCTTGTTCTATAAATCTGGGTATTTTATCTTTAAAATATTTATCCTAATATTTTTATGCTATTGGTTTTATTGATATACAATGAGGCAGAGTAACTTCTAATAATTTCAATCATTTCCATTTATGAGTTGTTAGTTCTCATCTTTCATTTTTGAAGCAAGTAATTTAGCTTTGTCCTCTTTTTAAAAAATCAAATTAATTAAGTCAATTTTATTAAGCTTTTCAGAAAATTTTAATTTCATCAATTTGATGAGAATTTAATTGAATTTATTTTATTAATTTATTTACTTTCAATTTTGTCAATCTCAGAATTGCAGAATTTCTTTTTTATATCTAATAGGTTTATAATCTAATATATCTAATTTGAAAGGATAGCCACTATTACCACTATTATGTAGCTATTGAAATGTTACTGATAGGGGCAACTAGGTGACAAAGTAGATAGAGTACCAGCCCTGAAGTCAGAAGGACCTAAGTTCAAATGTGATCTCAGACACTTAACACTTCCTAGCTGTGTGACCCTGGGCATGTCACTTAACTCTAATTGCCTCAGCCAAAAAAATGTTACTGATGGCAATAAGATAATAAAATGAAATTTAGAGAAAAAAAATAGGAAAATAGAAAGCAAAGTCACTGCTTTTTTAGAAGTTATATGGTTTACATAGAAATTTAATGAAAAATTCATAGAAACAATGAACAACTTCAGTAAAGCTGCAGGATATAAGATAAATCCATAAAATTACCTGACAAGAAAACTGAGTAGAGATTTTAAAAGCAGTTCCATTTAAAATAAGTACAGTATGAGTACTAGTGATAGGAAAGGATGAAAAAAAGAAGAAAAGTGAAAAAAATGAATGCAAAGAAGAGATTATAAATTAGTTTTGAAGGGAAGACAGAAAAGGGTATTGGTATAATGATATTAAATTTAATATATGCTACAAAGAAATCTATATATTGGATATTCCTGGTTTCATATGTAATCCTTTTTTTCCCACACTTCTTTGTCATGGAAATATTTGTGGTTCTTGATGATAATGAAGTTCAGAATTAAAAACTACTTTAAGGGAAAAAAAGACAAGCAATAAGGATTCTTTCCTATAGTTTTGAATTTTTTATCATAGTAAATCCACAGAGAGATGCTTTTCCATTGGTCAGAGGTTATTAGGTTCCTTGTTTAACCTATCTAACTAGATGGAAACTTCACTTTTGGTTTGAACACAAGCAAGCAAACAGAACAAGACCTTGCATTTTATAATGAGGGAAATATAAGGACGAATATGACTTTTCTTGATATTTTTTCAAGAGCTTTTAGGTGATATTACAATCATTTCTAATACTGTTTAAAAGCCTTTTAAAGAAAAGCCTTCTCTCCTAATAATTGACAGGCAAGACAATACCATGGGGGAAAAGGAGGTGGAGAAGGATCGAGGTGTAGATGTGCTCTACTAAAAAGCCTCTAAATTATGTTGTCAAAAAAATTATAGCAACACCATTTTAAAGTCCCCCCCCCTAATAAAATCATTTTTCCATTCCTTAGGTCTTCTTCCCTTCTGTTTATTTTCGCACAACCAATCCACAAGGTAAATTCATATGTTTTGTATTATTCATTGGCTCTTCTTAGGATCTCCAGCCTAATAGTAGTTTAATATTCTAACATGTCTGAAAGTGTTGCCTCTCTTAATCTTTGTAAAAAAAGAGTTAGGATTCCTGTTAATTCTTTGTCTTTAAGAAGGAACTAAATCCTCTAATTTAGTCATGGGCTATTCTGAATGTATTTCCTTTGCCTGGATAGTTTTTTTGAAAAAAAAAATTTTTTTTTTTTTATCAGAGTACTCTCATTGAGTAAAACCTGACCTTCTTGCTAGTATCATTTCCTCTGCTCTGATAGTGATAGAATATGTTTGTATTGTACCTCTTACTACTTTCCCAGATTCAATATCATTATTTGGAATAATTAGTTATGACACTCTTGACTTGAATCCCTGTTTGGCTTTATTGTCAGACCATAAAAAACAGCTAAATCCTATATAAAAAACATTTAACAAGAGCTATGAAACAACAAAATATGAAGGGAATCAATAATTCTTTGGACCAATACAGAAATGGGAACAATCTCTTTATTATACCTAAATGATCTATAGTCTGAATTTTCCTTGAGACCCCTGATTATAAGATAGAAGTAGAAGACAAACACTTCATAACTCCTGATACTATTCATAAATGCTTAAGACATACTTCTATTTGCCTCTTGGAATTTCTGTTCTAGGAACCTTCTGGGAAAGACTGATGAAAAACTGATGCTTTAGGACAGGCTGAAGAGTGCAGAAGCCTCTTAGTTGGAATTGTAAGGATGCGGTTCCCGAAAAACAAGAGAAGGAAATTGCAAGGGCCCTTTAAATGGGCGGCGCCACAGCGCAACAGGAGATTGAATGGCCCAGAAATAATATCTGTGGATATTAGGACTGCCCTGTGGGTGGGATCTTGGCCACATTGAGATAGCTTTGTAATGGGTGACTCTCTCTCTGGTTGGCTGTGTGTGACCTCACAGGCCCTTTATAAGCCCACTGCAGACAGCAGTCGCTCTCTTTAACCTGGAGCTCTTTAACCTGGCTCCCTGAACCAAGAGGATGGATAGCCCAGAGAGGTAAGGATTTTGGTAGTGAACATGTGGGTCTTCTGACCAGGTGTTCACTAGGGAACCAACAAGTCAGGGCAGTAAGTCAGGGCATTATGTGAGTAGGTTTAATAAAGGCTTTTAAGATTACATGTAGCTGTTCTTGAGTGCGCTACCGGTTATTAAGCTATAGATTCAAGAAATCATGGCCAGAGACCTTTGAAGGCCTCAGAGGAGGCGAGCCGGGTAGAGTTGACACTGCAAAGGTCAGTGGTCAAAGGTACTCTGTTGGGTCTAGGACAGACTAGTAATTGTAACTGCCAGGAGGGCATGTTACATGGAATCATTGGAGTCTAGCTATTACTTATAAGTTTAAGTATGCCTGGATATACTACTCTAAGTGGTCCTCTTTTATCTTCACTTTTTATAAAAAAAAAATCACTTCTCCTCCTCCTCCTTCTCTTCCTCCTCCTTCTCTTCCTCCTCCTCCTCTCTCTTCCTCCTCTTCCTTCTCTCTCTCCTCTTCCTTCTCTCTCTCCTCTTCCTTCTTTTCCTTTTCTTCCTCTTCCTCCTTCTCCTTCTTGTTCTTCCTCTTTTTCATTTTTATTGCCGCTTTTATGTAATGACTGTTCTATTAATTCTTTTCCCCATGGGGTTTTAATATGTCAGAAGAATATGTGTGTGTGTGTGTGTGTATATATGTACATATATATGAATATACATATATGAATATATCACTTATAATTAGACTAAAAATATAGATCAAATGTAGGAACAATTTATTCTTCTGGTAGTCATGCATTTCATATTTAAGTAAGGGGTCATCAGATAAATAAACTGAATTCTAGATTGATTAGGACAAGTGATTTTCTAATTTCCTGATCACTAATGGATATGAATTAGTATATTTGAAAGTTAGAAATGTGTGGCAAGTGGCCAAGGCCAAGGGTGGTTGATAGGGAAACCTTACAATGTTACTGATTGTTGATTTATAGATATTCAGGCTTGAAGCCTGTTTTGTAGGAATTAGAGCTAGAAGAAACATTTGAAAAACATCTAG
Source organism: Sminthopsis crassicaudata (assembly GCF_048593235.1). Taxonomy (NCBI): domain Eukaryota; kingdom Metazoa; phylum Chordata; class Mammalia; order Dasyuromorphia; family Dasyuridae; genus Sminthopsis; species Sminthopsis crassicaudata. The sequence goes on along the minus strand of NC_133619.1, from coordinate 293,122,146 downwards.
GTTAACATTTTCTTTTTGTAGGTGAGGAAACAGGAGTCCATTGATATGAAAGACATGTTTCTAATGTCACATGCTTTATTTACTTGTGTATATTTATTGATATTATTACTAAATTTACAGTAAAAATATTTTTGGTAGGCAAAAGACAGTTGAAAAACTGTGGATCTCCAAAGTTTATAAGATCTTTAGGCTCTGTCTCTCCTCTTCCAAACAGGTCCTGAGAAAGTAAGCAGTTTTTTAATTGTCACATGCTTATATACAGGGCTTTAAAATGTCAAATCTATTATTTAAAATAATACCAGCATTAAGAGGAACAGCTAGGTGGTATAATGGATAGAATACTTGGAGTCAGGGAGATGAGTGCAAATATTGCTTCAGACATTTACTACCTGTGAGATTTTAGGAAAGTTACTTGAAGTTCTCTCAGCCTCAGTTTCCTCATTTGTAAAAGAAGAGAGTTGGATATTTTGGCCTGGAAGGTCCCTTCTAACTCTTATCGATGATCCTGTGAAGTAGGCTTTTTTGTTTAGATAACATTGACATTATATAATTTATTTTCTTCTCTTTTCATTAAAATATTTTAAGAAATATGGAATGGTAGATTTTTGGTGAACTTGAAGTCAGAAAGACCTGAACTGAAGTTATACCTCTATTGCTTGTTGTGCAATTCTGAGCAAGTCATTTAATATCCTTGAGCCTTGAATATTTACCCATAAAGTTGAGATAATACTTATAATATGCTCCTCATAGGATTGTTGTGAGTTATAAGTAAAAAAAAAGATGGAAAATGTTTTGTAAATTTTATTTTGTTATAAAAATGTCAGGTACTATGCTTCAAACTCATAGATCCTCTTAGTTTTCAAGCATTAAAATTAAAATCAATAGTTTTATTCTATATACTTTTATTTACTTGTGTATATTTATTGATATTATTACTAAATTTACAGTAAAAATATTTTTGGTAGGCAAAAGACAGTTGAAAAACTGTGGATCTCCAAAGTTTATAAGATCTTTAGGCTCTGTCTCTCCTCTTCCAAACAGGTCCTGAGAAAGTAAGCAGTTTTTTAATTGATTAAACAATGAGAATACATAACATTTTAGGCAAAAGCAGGCAGCCTAGAAGTTGTCTAGTTTATCCTCACCATCCTACCAATTTGAAGAATAAGTTCCAGGGAAGATAAATTCATTTTCATCTTTGGTCAGAAGTAGTGAGCTCAGCCTTACATTAGAAATCATAATTCTGGTACTGTAACCCAGTACACTTTCTGTTGTTACCATACAAATGTGATCAATCTTTTGCTCTTCCAAAGAACTTAATGTACTTGTGAGCAGAAAAAAATTAACAATTTTTAACAATGAACAATAAACATAACTGTTCTTATGACATTGTGTTTTGAACTGAGAACTAAATATGATTTGTGAATGACTTGGGTACAAATTCTGCCTTTGACACATAATTACGTGTGATATGCCATTTATCCTCCCAGTATTCCCAGACAATCCTAATACTATGGAGTTATAGACTTGAATTATAGATTTGTTGATCGATTTTAGTAGAAGTTTCTGGAGCATTGAATATTAGTGCATAGACCTAGAGTTAATCGTCTCAGTTTTTCTAAATAAAACTGTGATTTCCATTTGTTATATGAAGCTCTTGATCAAGAAATTCTGCTAATATGTAGACAGTCACATTTTGTTTGTAATTTATAGTCTTAAAGAATTGCTGGACAGGCAATGAAAGATAAAATCACTTGCCCAAAGTAACACCACTAATTTATGTTAGACACGGACTTGAAGCCAGATGTTTCTAAAATGAATTCTGATGCTCTACCTAATATTGCTAAGAGGCCACTTTCTCCTCCTTTTATAGATGGGTAAATTGTGAGAATAAATGATTTGTTCAAGATTACATAGGTAGTAAGCAGCAGAGCTAGTATTTGATTTCAAGTCATGTAACTTACTCTAAGTTCATGCCTTCTTTCCCCTCTTCTCTCAGGAATTCTTTTTATTAATGGTGTCATAGCTTAGAATTGCTTTCTCTCCCCTGTCCTTTCAAGTAATATTTTGGTTTTTCCTTTATCAACTAAATTAGATATATGTTTTCCTGTCCATGAACTTCAAGAAACCCGTCTCCCTTAAAGCTTAAGTTGTAAGCACGATAGGAACAATGTAAATGTAAGCATCATGTCAAAGAAAAGATATTTCCATTCAGAATAATTGCACTGCAAAATTGTTCACCAATTACATTACTACTTTAGATTTAGTAGTAAATAAAGAATGGTTTTCATAAAAAAATAAAGGGTGATCTGTCTAATTTAGCATCCTTTCAAATGGGAGGAGAAAATTCATTTTGCCTTCAAATATAATTTATAAATGTTTTCACTCATCTGTACAACCAGTTAGTGAAGTATGAAAGCTTAATGATCTCATGAGACCTTTATATTGACCTTGTACTATTTTTGTGTCCTCTATTGGCCTAGTGTAGGACTTGTAGGCCTTCAGTAAATACCTGCTGATTGATTGAAAATTTGCTCAACAAACAGGATAAGAAACGATTTAGGCAAAGGTCCAAGGTAAAATGGTAGCAATGGTGTATTTGTCATCACAGCAGCTGAACAGATGCAGTTGTTCCTCCTTCAGAAATGGTTCTTTCTGTCATTATCCACAAGGTGGCCACAGTACCTACTTCAACCTTTTTATAAATGCTCACTTGCCTTTATCTACTTTTTCCATAAAGGGAATCAAATTACAATATAATTGAGTAAGTATATTTGGAAAAAAAGTCATTGTTAATTAAAGTACACATCATTTAACTAATATTTTAAAATTACCAGACCATAGGAAGAAATTTTGAATATCTCTATGCTTTTATGTTATCTATTTTGTTAAAATATAAGATTTTTGAGAACTTTGGATCACCAATATCTATCAGAGTGCTTAGCATATACCTGACTTTGAATCTTGTCTCAGACACACATTGATTGTGTGATTCCAGCAAGTATTTAGCCTCTTTGTTCCTCAGTTTCCTCAATGGCAAAATGGGATTAAGAATTGAAACAACCTCATAGGATTGTCATGAGGATCAAATAAGTTAACATATCTAAAACTTTTGCAAACTTTAACATATTCAGATAAATACTATTACTAATAAGTATTTGTTGATTGATTATTTTCTGCTAGAAGATGCATACTAAAAATAATCAAGCAAGTCTCTAAAATGAATAAACTTCCTCCAACTTAGTTTTACTAAAAAGAGACTTATTGAAGCCTTAGCTTAAAAAGGCCAAAGTTATCTTGATCTATATCTGGCCACTGGACCCAGCTGTCTCTGGACGGGAAAGTGAAGTAGGTGACCTTGTATATGATGTCAGGAAAGAAGACACAAATTGTGAGCCTCAGGAAGTCACTTAAACTTCATTGTGCCTTAGCAACATCCTAGGATTTATTCATTAACACCCAGAGGGGTCCACACTGAATAATTCCTCATTGACAAAAATCTTTCCTCAACAGAAGAATAGTTTGTACACAAGGCAAAAAAAAAATAACAGAACGATCTCTTAAAGATATTATAGAAACCATATATATTGGATGGCTTACTCACTTTCTTGAAAGCAATTTCTTGAACATTAAATTTCTTCTATTAATTGATCTGTCCATCTCTTTGAAGACAAATACTTTATTATAATCATAAAGGAAACCACAGTTTATAATTTGGATAAATAGAACATAAGTTCTTCTCTTTGTCTACAGTGAGACTATGCCCCCTAATAGACTAGATAGATTCTAGGAACTACTGAGATTTAGTCTCAGAAAATGTAAGAACTTGTATTCATGCTGTCTCTTTAAATGTCCTTCCTCTGCCACTGCCTAGCAAGCTGAATCTTGTTGTTATCCTTCAACTAGCTATCAGTAATCATCATTGATGTAAACATTTATATAGTATGTGACATGCTTTGAGGAGATATTCCCTCAGTCCTCTTTCAGGAATCCTTGAGCTTTCAGAGCACATGAGTTTGAATTGCCATCAGTGGTTGTGGTTCTACTTGTCACCATCATTTAATGCAAAGACAATGTAACTCATCCTTGCATGTAAATTGCTGATCTTGGTTGAGTGAACAAGCTCTCTCCAGACACCATTCTTCAGTTTACTTTAGTTGGTGGCAACAGGATTTTCTCTAAAGGAAATTTGCATGTATAGAATTGTTAAGGAACTAGAAGCTAACTTTCATGGTTTTTTGGGAGGATATTTCCTACACACATTTTATGATGTGTTCTTTGGCAAATTTTCTTGTTTTTGTCTTGAAGGTTGTCATTTCACAAGGGTTTCCCCTCCCCACCACTTACCATATTGACAGATCCTGAATACCAGAAGTTTACAGTAGAAATGAGAGAGGCAGGATGGAGAAGGCAGTGTAGTCAGGAAAAAGCTTTGCCTCAGAATCTGATCTAAGAGTTAGAAGAAACTTCAGAGAGAGATCATCCAGCCTAGCCTGTAGCAGAGCAAAAATTCTTTCTATAGTCACCCAACTTTTGCTTAAAAATCTTTGTGAGGGAATTTTCTACCTCTCAAGGATATTGCACTTTGGAACAACTTTTAAACATTAGGAAAATTTTCCTTACATCAAGTTGAAATATTCCTTTATGCAGTTTCTTCCTTCACTCCCTCCATCCTTTCTCCCTCACTCACTACTTTTCCCTCTTTTCCTTCTTCCTCCCTTCTTTCCTTCTTCCTTCCTTCCCTCCAACCTTCCATCCTTCTCTTTCTGCCTCTCTCTTCTTCCCTTTCCCTCTTCTTCTTTCCCTTCCTCTCTCCTTCCCTTCTTGTCTCTGTGGTTAGGTAAAAGAAATCTACCCTTCCATACAACAGTTTTATAAATACTTGAAGATAGCATCAGGTCAGTAAAAGAAACCCAGATCTTATATATAAGATATATATATATATATATATATATATATATATATATATATATATATATATATATATATATATATCTTGCTAATTTTTTCCTAGAGTAGAAATCTAACACAAGACTTCAATGCTTTTCAAATTGAATTGAAGCCCTATGTCAGATGTCTGGTGTTATATAAATATGGCATTTTTAAGAGCACTTAGCAGAAATAGTAATGTTTAAATATAATTCCATTGCTTTCTTTGTAGAGATACTACTCTAATAGGAGGATAAGAGAAAATACAATAGATAAAGAGATAAGTGAAAATACAATATGATATGTAGTAAGTGTTTGGACATTCAGAGTAGACTTAGTAGTAGAAGTGGTATTTGAATTGAAGTTTAATGATGTTCATGAATTAAACAGATAAAGAGAGAGGATATTTTAGGAATAGGGAAGATCATGAATAAAGGTACAATAACAAGACATGGTACATGTTTGAGGAGATTTGAGTGGCACAATTTATTTAAAACGTAGAATGCCTGGAGGTGAATAGTATAATGTTGAAATATTATGTTGGCCTGCAATTGTGTTCCACAGTTGGAATTTTAAGTTTCAATGTAACTTTTAAGTGGCAATAGGAAACAAATACAAAATAGCTATATGACGAGATCATAGATATAAGCAAGATTATCCTGCCAGTACTTTGGAAGCTGTCTTAGAAAGAGAGAGAATAGAGGTCAGGAGGCTTATTGGAATAGTAAGACATGTGGTAATTAGAGTCAACACTGGGATATTGGCTTTGGAAATAGTGAAGTGATAAGAGAGATGAATGATTAAATTTTATAAAAATCTGTTGACAGAAGAGACATGACTGGTTAAAAAGGCGTAGATTAATAAAGTTGTTTTGCATTTCATTGAATTAAAAATCTGTTTGCAAATTCAATGCTACCATACATGACTTTTGGCTGATGTCAAATGGTTAATAAATTAATTCTGAAGCAGTATCGCTCATAGAGGCAGAAGAAGAAAAGTGTTAAGAAGAGTGAATATGTGAGTAGAATTATTTCTGAGCATGATCCACAGAAAGAAAAGCTCTGCAACAGACACAGGATATTAAGTCTTGTAACTCTTGTTGAACATCAACTATTTAAACTGATACCATTTATTTTCTTGATCTGTATGACACAAATTTTATTTACCTAGATTATATTATAAACTTTTTGAGGACAGGGTTACTTACATGACACATAATAATGTACTTCACATAATGGGCACTTACTAATGCTTTTAAATACATGAGTGATGAATGTTGATTGATTTAGTACCTCTCTCCTACTATTTACTTAAGATGATCCTGATTTGTCATTACTGCCTATTAATATTATTTTGATAACTCATTCCCCAATTCAATTCAACTTACATATTTTAAATTAATTTTTATTTATTTCTTTAAATATTTCCCAATTGTATTAAATATTTTTAACATTCACTTTAAAAAATTGAATCCAAATACTCTCCTTCCTCTTATACTCTCCTTACTCTATGAGAAGATAAGCAATATATTAATTATACATGTAAAGTCATGCAAAATGCATTTCCAAATAAGCCATGTTGCAAAAGAAAACACTCACAAACAAACTATAATTTACAGTCAGGGTTTATTAGTGCTGTCTATGGAAGTAGGTAGCATTTTTTTTTTTATCATAAGTTCTTTGGTCTTGATAAGAATAGCCAATATATAATCTTATACTCAATGATAAGTCAATACTCTAACACTTTTTCTGCATTTGTCAACATGATTATGTGATTTTGGATGGTTTATTTTATAATATTATTATCAATGTTGATTTCCTAATACAAATCCAACTTGATTACAATGAATGATTATCTGAATAAATCACTGTAGACTATTTGATAGAATTTTATTTAATTTTTTAATTATTTAATTTTATTTAAACTTTAGAGTTAATGTTTTCTTTTGATGTTTTGTCTTTCTCTCATTTAGACATTAGGGCTATATTTGTCTCATCAAAGGATTTTGATAGGGTTCCTTCTCAATTTTTGAGAATTGTGAAGCATGGATACTAAGCGTTCTTTAAAAATCTGATAAGATCATCCTATTAATTCATTAAGACCAAGAGGTTTTTTGTTTTGTTTTGTTTTAGTTCGTTTAGCTAGGTCTATTTTCTGAGATTGTATTATTTAAGATCTCTATCTGGTCTTCTGATTGGGTATTTTATATTTTTGAAGGCATTCTTCTATTTCTTTTGTGTTTTCAGTTTTGTTAGCATATAACTGCACAATGTTATGAGTATTCTTTTAATTTTTTCTGATTTTACGATTTTACCATTCTCATTTGCTATTGTATTAATTTCATTTATTACCTTGTAAAATTTGCCATATGGATTCTTTTTTTATTGTACTTCTCAAAACAATATTAATTATTGTAGGTGCCAGAAAGAAAACCATTGATCTTTATCCCCTTCTGTTGACCCTTTTCTCCCATACCATTTTTCTGAATATTTGTTCCCTGTCCATATTCTTCCACTTCTCCTGGTGCCAGTCATCTCTGTGGATCCCAATTCTATTTCCCACTCCAGGACAAGTAGACCTTTCAAGTACCAAATGCCCTAGGCTCATTCAGTATAAATTCCTAATCTCTTGTCATCCAGAGGAGGATTCATCAGTAGAAACCCTTGTTCACCTTCAAAGTAAGGCCTTCTTCCTTTCTCCCTCTTTTTAGTTTTTCCTCCTCCTCCTCCTCCTCCTCCTCCTCCTCCTCCTCCTCCTCCTCCTCCTCCTCCTCTTCCTCCTCTTTCTCACTATTCCCCTGTATACTCTTCTTTTTCTGAGAACCTCAGAGTTCATCTTTCAGTCCCAGCCCTTGTTTTGACCACAGTGCATCACTTACTTCTCTCTATCCCCCTGTTTTTTTCCCCTTTCATGTATTCTCATGTTGTAAAGTAATGCCACAAAAATTCACTTATAGGCAGTACGTTTCCAGATTTTGTCCATAATGCCCCTTGCCCTATCCATCTCTTTAATTTTATCTCTGACAGATTTTTTTTTACCTTTACCCTATCCCCTTGTGGGGATACATTTGGAATAAGTCTCTTTCAGGTTTTTATTTTTTTGGTCATTCTGCTGCTTTTGCTATCCTTGCCTGCTGCATTTATTCTCTTCTCTTGCATTTTTTTTTGATTGGGGTGTTGAAAAAGGAAATAATCTCTTCAGGTCTGTGTTTCTTTCTAAAAATGTTGCAAACCTTTCTTTATTATTAAATGTCATCTTTTCCCTGTATAGTTAAGCTCAGATTTGCAGGTCAGGGCACTCTAAACTCTCATGCCCTTTGGAACACATTATTCCATTCCCTCTTTTGTTGTTGTTGTGGGTGCAGGATAATCTTGCATTATTCAGAGGTTCTTTCCTTTGTATTTGAAGATCTTTCTCCCAATGGCTCACAGAATTTCTTATTTCTGAACTGAATTATTAAATTTAACCAAGCTGTGTCTTGGATTTTGAAGCCTTTCCCTCCCTTGATGGTGAGTTCTGAATTTCTTCAATTGGAATTTCATTTTCTATGATAGAAGTTCTAGACAAGTTTCTTCTATTATTTCCTTCTTATGATGTCAAGACTTTTTGTCTTGTAACGTTCTTCTGGGAGACCTATGATTTCTTGATTGTTTCTACTTATGCGTCATCAAGATGAGTATATTTTGCTTGCATCATGAGTATATTTTCTTTTAATTTTTTTGTTTTTGCTTTTCTTCTTTTAGGCTGCTCTTCACATCTCTCTCTCTCTCTGTATATATACATACATACACACACACACACACATATATATATATATATATATATATATATATGTATGTATGTATGTGTATATATATAAAACTTTTTTGTTTTAGCCCTGATGGTTCATAGACTATTTTCCACAGCACCATATATATTCCTAATCTATTGTTCCCTCTTATTATTTTTAGATGAGGCTTGACATTACAAATTCCAGTTTTTCTATTTTATTCTTCATAAGACTATAAATAACTTTTATTTTTTCATTTGAAAACTACCTGCTTATAGCCTTTGATGATTTATCAATTGAGAAATGGCTTGTAAAATTCTAAATATACTCAATTCCCTATATGTTTGAAAAATGAGGTCTTTATCAGAGATATTTGCCAAAAAGATTGTTTCCCAGTTTTTTTGCTTTCCTTCCAATCTTGATTGTATTAGTTTTGTTTGTGCAAGAGCTTTTTATCCTTCAGAAGTACTTTTTTTTATTCTACTTTTTTTTCTATACAGGATAGATTATACTCTAATAATTCACATTTCCCTTTTGCTCAGTTCTTTTATGTACTCGTTTCACTAATGATTCATGTCTTCTTTAAATTCCCCAGAGTTTTCTTTTCTCACATCAAGTTTTGGATCATTTTTCTTTATTTTTCATTATTTATTCATTTGTGAATTCATTTATTAGATTTGGGAGCCATATTTCCTTCTGCTGTACATTTTTTCAGGTTGATTTATTTGTTTCTTTTAGAGATCTTTGAGATTTCATCTTCCTAAAATCTTTGATATTTTTAGTCCCCTTTTCTACTTTATTTTGCTTACCACTGACTTCATGCCTCTATTATTATTATTGGTCTCAATTGACTTTGGAGTAGTCAGAACTGGTTGCATCTGGGTGCTATTTTCTTTCTTTTAGGTCTGGGGAGTCCTATACAATTCCTTCCCCCCATCTCTCACTCTTGCCTAGTGGTGTCTTGTTCTAGTATTTTCTTGTCCCAGTGGTTTTTTGTTTTTTGTTTTTTTTTAAATTATAGCTTTTTATTTACAGGACATTTGCATGGGTAATTTTACAAAACTGACAATTACCAAGCCTTTTGTTCCAATTTTTCCCCTCCTTCCGCCTTTCCCCCTCCCCCAGATGGCAGGTTGACCAATACATGTTACATATGTTAAAGTATACATTAAATACAGTATATGTATACATGTCCAAACAGTTATTTTGCTGTACAAAAAGAATCAGACTTTGAAATAGTGTACCATTAGCCTGTGAAGGAAATCAAAAATGCAGGCAGACAAAATTATGGGTATTGGGAATTCTATGTAGTGGTTCATAGTCATCTCCCAGAGTTCTTTCGCTGGGTGTAGCTGGTTCAATTCATTACTGTTCTATTGGAACTGATTTGGTTCTCTCATTGTTGAAGAGCCATATCCATCAGAATTGATCATCATACAGTATTGTTGTTGAAATATATAATGATCTCCTGGTCCTGCTCATTTCACTCAGCATCAGTTCACGTAAGTCTCTCCAGGCCTTTCTGAAATCATCCTGCTGGTCATTTCTTACAGAACAATAATATTCCATAACCTTCATATACCATAGTTTACCCAACCATTCTCCAATTGATGGGCATCCATTCAATTTCCAGTTTCTGGCCACTACAAAGAGGGCTGCTACAAACAGTCTTGCATATACAGGTCTCTTTCCCTTCTTTAAGATCTCTTTGTGTCCTGGTGTTTTGTTCCATTCTCTCCATTGCTTACTTTTCTGTTTTAACCCTGATGGTTCAAAGTCTGTTTTCCACAGCACCAGCAGTTAAGAACTTTGCAGCGTTGTACCTTCCAGATTGTAGCCCCCAGAAACCTTTCACTTCTGAAGGATAAAAAGCTCTTGTACAAACGAAACTAATACAATCAAGATTGGAAGGAAAGCAAAAAAACTGGGAAACAATCTTTATAGCAAGTATCTCTGATAAAGACCTCATTTTTCAAACATATAGGGAATTGAGTATATTTAGAATTTTACAAGCCATTTCTCAATTGATAAATCATCAAAGGCTATAAGCAGGTAGTTTTCAAATGAAAAAATAAAAGCTATTTATAGTCATATGAAGAATCACTGTTGCCTAGAAAAATTGAAATTCATTCAACTCTGAGATACCACTTTAACTTATCAGATTGGCTAATATAATAGAACAGAAAAATTATAAATGATGGAGAAGATGTGGGAAAATTGAGGTACTAATGGATTGTTGGTGGAGTTGTGTTCCTCTCCATAGGTTGGAGAGGAACAGATTTCACCTCTCCAGGGGGTATCTCAATTGTCCCAGCTGCATACAACGCTATCCTCCCTAATTGTAGTCCCTTTCTCCCATCATGTTGCCCCTTTCTCCCCTCAGATGGCTTCCTGGCTGATTGGTCATGTCTGGGTATTGGACTTGTAGGCACTCTCTGGGTGTGGCATCGGCTGCCATCATGCCCCAAGTGTTTTTTGCCTGGGGCCCTGGAGCTGGGCCCCGCATCCCGTTTCCCTGAATCAGTCTACACTCTGAGGCCCAATGGAGTCCTCTGTTGCATTTTGGACATGGGGTTTTGGGTCTTGTTCTCCCAGCCTGTCTTCTCACTCTGTCTCTATGCCAACATTGAGCTTTCAGATGGCCTACTTTACCGCATTGAAAGCATTGACTAGTCTCTCTGGAAATCCCTTGCCAAAAGGGATCCTGTCTCCCCATGTTGGGATCTTGGGAAGTCTGCACCGTAGCCTGGCTATAAAAGGTATTTGTGCCCATTGTGGCACAGCGTCTTATGATCTCCTCTAAAGGGGCATCCCTATGTAGTCCTAGTATAATCCTTCTACAAACCTCATTGGCATTGTCTCTAGCAAGTTGCCTCACCAAAGTGTCTGTTACTTCATTTTCACCATTAGTCTGTGTAACAGCTATCTGCAAACGTGCCACAAAATCAGCAAAAGGTTCATTTGGCCCTTGTACAATTTTTGTGTAGGTCTCACCCTTGTAGTTTTTACTGGGGAGAGAAGCCCATGCTTTGATAGCAGCAGCAGCAATTTGCTCAAATGCTGTTATGGAGTAATTAATCTGTACCGAAGCATCTGCATAAGAACCTACACCTATTAGTAGGTCATAGGTGATGGAAGTATTAACTGCACTTTGACTATTTTGTTGGGCTTGAATCCTACAGAGCTCATAAAATTCATTCTGGAGAACAATTTGGAACTATGCAAACAAATTTTGCATACTCTTTGATATAGCAATACTACTACTAGGTCTGTATTCCAAATAAATAACAAATGGAGGAAAAGGACCCATTTATATAAAAAAATTATATAGCAGCTCTTTTTGTGTGATGGCAAAGGATTGGAAATCGAGGGGATGTTCATTAATTAGGGAATGACTGAACAAATTATGATATATACATGTAATGGAATAGTATTATGTTATGTGAGCAGATTTTTGGAAAATCTGGAAAAGCTTACAGGAATGGATGGAAGGTGAAGTGAGCAGAACCAGTAGAACATTGTACATAATATCAGCAACATAGTTCATTGATCAACTATGAATTTAACTCTTATGAACTATGAACTTAGCTCTTCTCAGGAATACAATGATCTAAGACAGTTCCAAAAGACTCATGATAGAAAATGCTATCCATATACAGAGAAAGAACTGATGGAGTCTGAATTAGATCAAAACATATTATTTTCACTTTATTTTTTCATAATTCTTTTCTTTAGGCCTTAATTTCCTATGTGTACAATAGAGTTTTAAATTAGATCTTCTCTCTAAAGCTATGATTCTCCAAGTAAGCTTGTTAGCAAAAATAATAAAAACTAACATTGCTTAGCACTTTTAATATGTGCAACTCACTATAAACATATTATCTCTTTGATTGTCATAAAAATTCTCTGAAAAAAACAACAAAAGCCAGAAAATTCTAGAAAATAATTAGAACCCGGGCAGCTAGTTGGTGCAGTGGATAGAACACCAGCCCTGAACTCAGGAGGACCCCAGCTCAAATCTGGCCTCGGACACTTAACACTTCCTAGCTGTGTGATCCAAGTCACTTACTCCCAATTGCCTCAGCAAAAAAAAAAAAAAAAAAAAAAAAATATATATATATATATATATATATATATATATATATATATATATATATATATATATATATATATATATAATAATTAGAAACTATCTCATCCCAAATCACTAACTATACATTTCCTTTTAACTAGTGGTACCACTTCTAGGAATATACTACAAAAGGAACAAAAAAGGAAGGAAAACAGTCATGTGCAATGATGTTTATCTAAAACTTTTTACTGTAGTAAAGAACTGGCAATGAAGTATTCATCAATTAGGCAGAGATTGAAAAATTATGGCATATAAATGCACTAAAATATTATCATGCTTATAGAAACCTGGGAAATCTGTAAAAGCAACTGAAGTGAGCAAAATAAGGAGAATTTTATAATTATGACAACATTGTAAAGAAAACAACTTTGAAAATGCTTGATAACCATGATCAATTGAAAGAACAACCATCACTGTAGAAGAGTAATGATGAGCTATCCTTTCCATATCTTTGCAGAGTGGTAATAGACTAAAAGTGCAGAATAAGGTAAATATTTTTCAGACTTGTCCAATGTATAGATCTCTCTCTCTCTCTCTCTCTCTCTCTCTCTCTCTCTCTCTCTCTCTCTCTCTCTCTCTCTCTCTCTCTTTCTCTCTCTCTCTCTCTGTCTCTCTCTGTCTGTCTGTCTGTCTCTCTTTTAAAAACAATTCTTTGTAACAATGGAGGACTTTTACTTTGGGGGGGCAGTAGGAGAAAATAATATGGATGATAATGATACCAAAAAAAGTAAAGAAAAAAGTATTGCATCAATAAAACATGAGAATAGAAAGGAGTTCAGAGACAAGCAAAACACAGACAAGTAAGACAAAGTTATAGGTACTAGGGACTTACGTGTGCAAAAATGTGGCAGCCCTTTTTATAGTGGCAAGGAATTGGAAACCGAGGGGATAACTAGTTGGAGAATGGCTGAATAAGTTATAGTATATGGGTGTTATAGAATATTATTGTTCTATAAGAAACGATCAGCAGAATGATTTCAGAAAGACTTGGAGAGACTTAGATGAACTGATGTTAAGTGAAGTAAGTAGAATCAGGAAATTATTATACATGGCAACAGCAAGATTATTCAATGATCAATTCTGACGGATGAGACTTTTAACAGCAAGGTAATTCAGGCTAGTTACAATAGTCTTGTGATATAGAGTGCCATCTGTACCAAAGAGCAGACTATAGGAACTGAGTGTGGATCACAACATAGTATTTTCACTCTTTTTGTTGTTGTTTGCTTTTATTTTGTTTTCTTTCTAATTTTTTTCCTTTTTGATATGATTTTTCTTGTGCAGCATGATAATTGTGGAAATATGTATAAAAAAATTGCACATGTTTAACATATATCTGGGGGGAAAGGAGAGAAAAAGTTGAAATACAAGGTTTTGCAAAGGTGAATGTTGAAAATTATCTATGCATATATTTTGAAAATAAAAAAAACTTTAATAAAAAAGAAAAAAATGTTGTAGGTACTGTTTAAATTTAATATATACTTAAAATCTCCAATGCTTTATTTAAAATAGTTATAGTTTCATCATGCATTTTTAGGTATAGATTTATTGCACATACAAATGAATATTTATATTAGTCAATATGAAATAAACAAACATTTATTAAGTGCTTACTATATTCCAGGAGAGTGCTAAGCATTGAATGTTAGTTTCATGATAATAAAAAAGAAAATAAAAACAAGATTTGCATCTGTTCATTTTAGTGCTTTAAGAAATACTTAGCATGTCTGTTTTATATGTGATTTCTATATGAAAAATAAGGATTAAAAGATATTTTTGATTACTAGGAGCTTACAACTTACTTAATTATGTATAAAATTTCATGCATCAAGATACTAAAACATAGAATGATTTTCATTATCAACAAACTTCTGATAAATCCAGAATATTGTACAAATGCTATAAAAGAAATTAAGATGCACAAAGGAAATATTGATCTCAAAGAAGGCTCTATTCACACTTCTGTCCTAGGTCCTGAATATTGGTCCTTACTTTTATTTGATGATAGAGAGAGCCTTACTTTTCATTGTTGCAATTGCTCAGGAATATTATTTTGGTCTGTTTTCCTGTTTCATAGGCTATTTTCAATATATACTTCACTTCAGATTTTTGTATTCATATCCTCCATGGAACCAATCAAGATTTATTTTCCATTTTCAGGTTATATCACTATACTTTTATTCTTGTTCCTCTCCTTCTGGGACCAGTAGTGACAATTTGGGATGTGGCCTCCAATATGATTTATCTCTCTTTTCTTCCCTATTTGTCATTTTACATTTTTCATTTGTTGTCATCTGTCTTCATTTATGGGCACTGACTTCATTTGGGGGCAGATTCAAGGTCTTATTAGTGCTGCAGCTTTCCCCTGGCCATTCAAATCATTATTTATCTTGCTCTCCACATCTCCTGATAATACAGAAGCTATCAGCAAGATTGAAAAGGAGGTGATTTGTCTATGTGGCCCTTTCAACAGCCTTTCATCACATTTTTACCCTCCTGCTTCCTGATCTACTTCAATATATTATCCTGTATTCCATTTTCACATAGCTATTCAGTGTAGAGGTGTGGCTGACTGAGTGAAGGAAGAAGTTCAGAGTGTTACGGGAATGAGACACAGATAAAAGGTGTTAACACTGAGGAGAGGATTTAGTATCAACATGTCTGATATACTTGGGATCTGTGCTTATGTTGACAGCTTTTAACTATATCTCTCTTCCTTGTCAAAATATATTTGGTCAATTTTGAAGTCCGACTGTAGTCAATCAATGGAGAATAGCTGCTTTGGATATAGTTGATAGTGCTATAAAATATTGCCTATATCAGAAGTGTTTAAATTTTAATAGTCTACATAAAAAGGTAAGATTTAAATTCTAAAAGATAAATTACTTATATTGAATTTGTCTTTGTTGTTTTTAAGTTGTTTTAGTAGTGTCCAACTCTCAATGATCCCATTTTAGGATTTTCTTGGCAAAGATATTAGTATGATTTGCCATTTCCTTTTTCAATGCATTTTACAGATTAGGAACTAAGGCAAAGAAAGTTAAATGACTTGTCTAGTATCACACGTAATTGTCTGGGGTCATTTTTGAATTCAGAAAAATGAATTTTCCTGATTCCAAGCCCAGTGAATATTGAATCTGGAGTACCATCAATTCATTTCTTAGGATATCATGCAATCAGAAGATCATAGAATTTGGAACTAAAGGGAACTTTAGAGATATTGTCTTATCTAATTCCTTGGTTTTATATATGAGAAAACTGAAGCCCAAAGAGGTAAAATGATTTACCTAAGTCACTTTTGGCAGTAGGCCTTCTTGGTATTTCTTTAATCACGCAAGTAGATAGCAGCCTACTTCGTAAACTCATAAGGTTGGCTTTGTCTGTTGATAGTATGATTATTCATGGTTTGTTTTCCAGTGAAGTCAGAAAGATTTTTTTCCCTTTATGATAAGACAGATCCAATCTTACCTTAATACACACACACACACACACACACACACACACACACACACACATACACACACATACACACACATACTTCTGCTGATATTGAACTTCTATAGGGCTCAGTTTCAATCTGTTAAATAAGGAGGAGAGGACTTGAAGTAAATGGTTTCTAACATCCATTTCAGTTCTAAATCATATAATGTAGATGTGTTTGGAGGAAGGATAGCATTATGACTATTTTCAGAAGAAGTTGTGGAATTTCAAAGATGACACAATGATCTAATTATATAGGGTTATAATTACAACCTCACTCAGACCATGGGATCATAATTCAAAGGTTTAGAATTGAAAGAGATATTAGAGCCATAAAATCTGGCTCCTTTTTATTTGACAGATGAGAAAAATGATCCAAACAGGTTATTATTTTCTAGGGTTACAGAGTTTTTGAAGAAATCTTAATGAACAGTTATTTCTCTTATTCTATCTAATTATTCTATCTGCTATCTAGCTGTCTCTTTCAATAATTTTGAATCTGTCTAGCTTAGTAAGGAAAACAATATATAATCCTTGTAAAGAATTTATATTAATTGTTGGAAATGATTTTTTTTGCAAGAGCATCAATTTTTTGTACAATGAAACCTTATAACTTATACTTTTGTGCTATATTCTACTTTAACATTTTTTCAATGTGTTTCTTAAATAAACTAATTTTAAGTTATTTTCTTGTCACCAAAGACAGAAAAAACTAAGCCAACTCTCATCCATTAGCTCATAAATAAATTGGGCCTTTTATCATAAATTACAAAACTAGTCAAACAGAAATCCATAGTAAATCATGATACATCATAGAGTATGGATAAATAGTGGAGCAAATTAGGGCTAAGGTGAAGAACTCTATGTGGGTGCATAGAGAAGGCATTTGCAACCTAGTCTAGTGGCCCTCAGTTTTTTCTGTCCCGTAACATTTTGTCTAACTTCCCCCAAAGACATTATTTTTTCACTTAAAGTAAAATTGGAAAAAATTTACATGCTTTTGAAAAAGGTAACAATGATTGCAATATCTTTCCTATGACTAACTCAAGGGTAAAGAGATGCTAATGGTGGAATAGGGAGGGAGGAAGTAGAGATTATATACAGAGAATTCTAGAACTAGGTAGAATGTTATTGATCACACATATCAACTCCTTTATGTATAAATATGCATATTTATGGTCCTCAAACTTTTTAAATAGGGGGCCAGTTCACTGTCCCTCAGACTGTTGGAGGGCAGGACTATGTAAAAACAAAGCCTCATATGTCTCCGCCCCTCAGCCCACTTGCCATAACCCGGTGGGCCGCATAAATGTCCTCAATGGGCTGCATGGAACCCACAGGCCATAGTTTGAGAACCCCTGGATTATAGATAATGTAGAACAAGGTAGATGGTAAAGTAGTTACAGGACAGTTATATGATGAAAAAGAGAAGAAAAATTGTGATAGCCATGGGGAAAGATTATGCAATTGAATTGTCTCCTCGCATCTTCAAATTCCTATTTAAAATTCTGTAGCTCTAGATCTTGAAATTGTTTTGGGATTTTTTTAGTAATACTCCAGTTGGCTATATAAAGCTAGAGCCAATGGTTGATTTGTTATATTTTGAAAATTCCACCATGGAATTTTAACATCTAACAACAGTCTCTTCCATCAAAGAATTCCTAGTATTACCTTTTTGGCATATAAATTTGTGTATATTCAAGGCTCTATTATTGAGAAAGAACTTCAGAGGCATGTGGTATGAGTTATGTCTAGCTTCCAGTGCAGGAGAACTGAACGATATTTGTGAGGAAAGGTAATCATTTAAATGTGCAGAAAATGATATTTGACTACTACAAGTAAAGAAATGAATAATATGAAAAAGTCATAAAGTAATCACTTAAAGCAAACTAAAGTATTGGGTAGGATGGGTATATTTTAAAGAAAATTTGCTATGACTTGTGTTGGAACATATCTTCATTTCTCTCTTCTAAGGCTGAGGCTAGCTGATCTCTTGAGCTCAGGAGTCCTTAGCTGTACATAAGGGGCCATAATTTTGGCATTAACAGAGTTAGCCCCTTGCAGGGAAGAAGCACCACAAAACCTAAGAGGGACAAACTACCCCCCAAATTGAGCCGATTAAAGCTCCCATGCTTATTGGAATGGGACTAGGATGTGAATAAAACAAAGAAAACTTGATGTGGGCATATTCCACTAGGATTTCTAATTGATTATCCAAAAAAGGAGAGTTGAATTCAATAGAAACAGTGTGTGATAAGTTGGAGATGATGGAGACTGCTTTAATGACATATTTTAAAACAAATTTTGCCAAGTTGTCTTATGTTTGAATAATAACCAATCCAGAGTATTTTGAGATTATTCATATTACCAAAAGAGTCAATGCTACATAAGAAGAATAACTTGAATTTTTTAGGTGTCCACAGAAATGCAGAGAAACTTAAAGCTAAAGTTTTAGTAGCTTGAACCAGTTGCAGTTTAATTCCAAGAATCTAATTAGAGACCACATGTGTATTACAAAAAGGGAGATATTCCTATATAATGGCACATCATTAGAGCCTTGTGTTTTTATGCGATGTTTTCATTAGTTGAATTCACAATTATTATTACTATGTACCTTCTTTTTTTGTTATTCTTCTTGCCCTTTGCACATACTAAGTATTCACAAAATATTTTTGGGTTTGAGGATATGAACTATTCTTTGTTAGTAGATTAAAATGAAACAGACCTCTTGAGCTCAGGAATTAAGATGATGATGGCAAATAGATGACGTTTGTGTGGCTACCATTTGTTTTGAAAACCACTTTCAAAGTAATTTATATATAAACAATTTAGAGAAGATGTCAAACAAAAGGCCCAAAGGCCTGCATGTCCTACCATGCTCCTAGTGTTTCAGAACCAGATTGAAAGATAATTGGAAAATATTGGCATGGTAAATAAAAATACAATGAAAAAATAAATATATACTTGCAGGGATTCTTATCTAGGGTGTAAGGATCCCCATTTCTTTTTGAGTTTGTCACCACTGATTTAGAGTGGAAAACTTCTGTACTAACCACAAGCATCTGCTTGTGGGAAATGTACTCAGATTTATTACCACCAAATTGGATTCCATCAAAGTCATACAGAAGGAGGCACATTCTCTTAATTTTTATAAAAATTATCTGACTAATTCCTATTAGACCCATTCTAATTCTTGAAAGGCTTATCTATATACATCAATAGTTTATTGCCAATTGGTTAAACTTCTTCAAAACAGAGGATTAGATAATGATGACAAAACCCTATATTTTTTCCCTCTTAATAACAAAATAAAAAACACACAATATCTTTTGAACTTGTCCAAGCTATACCTCTGCCTGAAGTCAGAACCATCCCACACAGTTGGAATCTTTCCTCCTCTAAGGGATCTCCAAAGTAAGCTATTAGAAAATATTGCTCCTTATCAAATTGGCAAAGAGCAAGTATTTCTCAAGCAAAGTCCTGAGCCATATTTAATTTCTCAGTTCAAGAACAAAGTATTCTAGAGGTCA
The DNA here is from genome assembly GCF_048593235.1 of Sminthopsis crassicaudata. Classification (NCBI taxonomy): domain Eukaryota; kingdom Metazoa; phylum Chordata; class Mammalia; order Dasyuromorphia; family Dasyuridae; genus Sminthopsis; species Sminthopsis crassicaudata. The sequence goes on along the minus strand of NC_133619.1, from coordinate 293,102,309 downwards.
GAGAAGGAAATAGCTTTTGGTTTTGAGTAATAACTCTGTGTTCATAGTTTCCATAATGCCAGATTTTCCTTAGGACAGCCCATTGAAGATTTCCTTCTTTCACAAATTAGTTTTAGAAAAATGAGTTAGAAGGAAATTAATGGATCAAGGACAGTTTATTCCAGGTCATTACTGTTCCTTAATGTTTGTGCTAAGGAATTGCTTAATGTGAAACTTGAACAGGCATTTTAAATCTTCAAATTATAACCATTCAGACAATCGCATTGAATTATTTTAGTTTTTATCAGGGAAGATAAAATGAGTAATGCTTTAAAAAACTGTTAGTGTTTCAGAGTAACTTTAAACGCTAAATGACTTAAAAATATGGACAACATCTGAGTCATTTTTTTCTTATCTGTATTTTGAGTTTGATTGATTTGATTGAGTGGAAGAGAACTAAATTTTTTCCTCTCCCCACCCCCCACCTCCACTTTCACTGAGATACTTTGGAGATGGAAAGTGATAATTTTTGCTTGTATCCTACAGGAGGAGTAGAAAGAGGTAAAAATGCATTAGTCTTTTTAACTTGAATTCTATTCATGTTATAAAAAAACCCTAAAAACCAAATCTCTAATATTTCTGATTTCTTATATTATTGAAATTTTAGTTTATTGGGCTATTATTTTTGGAAGTGGTCTACTTTTTTCCTTTTTGTTCTCTTGCCTTGCTCTCTCTTATTATTCCTTTTTTTCCCCGAGGCAATTGGAGTTAAGTGACTTGTCCAGGGTCACACAGCTAGGAAGTGTTATAAGTGTCTGAGAGCAGATTTGAATTTAGGTCCTCCTGACTTCAGGGCTGGTGCTCTATCCACTGTGTCACCTAGTGCCCCTCTCTCTTATTATTTCTATTTCTTTCTTAAACTCTCTTAATTAATCAGCAAATATTTCGTAATTCAGAAAACAATAACCTCAAGGCAAATGTTGACTCTTCTAATTGTATTCTGGCATCTATCTCAATACTGTAGATTAGAAGTCTCAAAATCATTGACCCTAATCTGGTAGTTGATTTTGAGGCTGTGCCCAGCTGACTTTGAAGTAGGCTAGTTACATAAATGTTGACTAGATATAGAGAAAAGGAATTAGCAGAGCAGTAGAATAAGAATGACTGGCTTTCTATCTTATAGGAGGAAAATTTTAAGTTGAATCTTAGAGGAAGTAATGAACTATGTTTGTTAAAGAAAAGAAAACATTTAAGGAAATGAAATGAACAAAAGCACATAGGAAAAAGCATTGATAGCATATGGTGGAGAGCTGTTAAAGAAATTACATTAATTTTAAAAAATCTTACTGAGAAGAGACCAGAACTAAGATTGATTTTAGAAAAGCCCCAGAAAGTTATGAAATAATGGTCTTGATAGGATTTCTTTAATGGAAGGCTAAGGAGTTTATATTTAATTAATTAGATAACAAAAAATGATTATAGGTTTTTGAGAAGGAAAGTGATAAAGCATTTAAAGAAGATGATTCTGTCATCAGTACATAGCATGGGCTAATTTTTTGAGAGACTTTGGATCATGAAGTTCAACTAAGAGCCTGTAATAATAAAGCCAGTTGGAGTTTGTAGTTTAAAAATGAAGAAAAAAAAGAATGCTTAAGAAAGGAAACACTGAGTGTGAGAATTGATAGGGGATGATCTGATGAATGAGAGGAAATAAAAATGATTCTAAGTTTGTAAGCTAGGGAAACGATGGTGACATTGGTGATTATGGGGAATTTAGAAAGGGGTACATGTAGGAGGGGCAAGAAAGTAGGACATCCTAAGTGTTTTCTTTTGGTAATCTCCATTTTAGGTCCTTAAAAAATGTGTTTTTGATTCTCTATGGGAACCAAGTTGCTTTGGCCCTAGCCTAATTTCCAGGTGATTTTGTTTACTTATCCTGAATTTTGTTTTCATTTCCTCCCTGGTAACCTAACCCTTTAATGATAGTTTAGTTTTTTGGACATGATAGGATGTCTAGTTGTTCAGTAGGAAACTAGAAGCACATGCCTAAATGAATAAAAGGATTCAGATAGTTATAAAAGTTTTGGATAGTTTTCTATTCAAATCGAAGTGATAGTTGAAACCATAAAAAATATGTCATTCCAAGGAATATGTAAAAGAATCAAGGCAAAGGAATGAAGATTCAACTTTGGGGGATACCCATTGTTAAAAAGGAGGTAGAGAAACAAATGAAAGAGACTGAAAAAAAGTAGTTGAAGAAAAGAAAAGCAGGAGAGCAGTGTAATGAAAAACAAAATTTGAAATATCTAAACATTTCTTATAGATGATGAAATTAAAGAATAGAGAGGTTAAATGTCTTGTCCAGAGTCACACAGTTAGTAGCTGGTTGAGCTGTCATTTGAAGCTGGATCTTTTTAAGCTTCAAGTCCAGTGCTATATCCACTACCCCAGTCTTGCATCTATCTCTTTTCATCTTTACCAGTTTTCATTGATTGAAGTGAAACTTCAGAGTTGTTTACTTTCCTATTAAGGAAAAAATTGTCAAGTTTTTACTATATAGAAGGTACTGTGCTAAGTTCTGGGGATACAAATACAAGCAATCAAGACATCTGTACCTTCAAAAAATTTATATTCTAATAGAAGAAGTATATAAATAGGGGAATGAATGCCCTTGAGGAGTGTCAGTAAATGATGATAAAGTAACTGATTGACTCATCTTTCTGTGGAATGGTGCCGTTGGTATAATTTGATTGTTTACTTTTCTCAGAGCTAAACTTGCAAAGTTGGTTTGGGGAGAGAAGGGCAGATGGGAAGGTTGTAGAGGGAGGAAGATAAGCATGGTATAGTATGGAGATGGGCTGCAAATAACTTAATGTGGTCAGGACTGGGCAGGATAGGTGAATGCTTATCTTTCAGATGCCCAGAGTCTCAGGAATAGGAGCTCAAGTTCTGGATCAAGGATGGAGACTTGATTGTAGAAGACCTGATTATAGATGATATGCCATGGAGATGGCCTGAAAATGCTGTTTTATATTATGCTGTTCATCCTTTGTTTCTTAGAGAGGATCTATGCCATCATGGGATGATATCTATATTTGCATATGAATAGGATTTAAGTAATAGAGAGCCATGCAAAGTGATCAGTCTCATTCTCTAGTAGCAAGATGAAAGTCAAGAAGCTGGTGATGGCCCAGGATGCAGTGGATGACTTTAGCATTCCACAGAGCCTGTTTCAGATGCTTTATGGCCATTGGAACACATTGCTCTCATTCACCCATTCTCCTGGGGGTCATCTTCACATGCTTGGGAGCAGATATCTCCCTAACTCATCAATAGGTCTGGGACCTGTCAGTTATCTTTAATCTTATTTAGTTCATCTGCCAAAGCAGCTTACTAGGGTGTGGAACACTGCACATGCAACACTTTCTTGGAGCTACAGATGGGATAGTGAGAGGTGGGACAGAAAAGGTAAGTGAGCAATTCTGAAAAGGGTTCTGCAATCCTTCACAGTAGAGATGCTAGTCCTCTCTGAATATCCTGTACTTCATTTTTTTGCACCATTTCTTGGCAATAAGGTATCCAGATTGAATGTTTAGGTAAGTTTATCATAGATTGGCAACATTCATGATTTTCTGTGTTTTAATCTGGAGGAAATAAAAATCCCTTCTCATAATCACTGGATGAAAAATGAATTATAAAGGTGTCCCCCACTTAAAGTTTGGTAACATCATAATTTCTTCTTGTACTTTTCCTTTATTATCTTCCTTGAAATTTTCAACTTTTTCTTCTTTCAAATAATTTAAATTTACTTTATCTAGATCTTATAAAATAACCATTCATTAATTAGATTAGTATCACACTAAAAAATTAATTTAGATACCATAATCATTTTTATTATAGTGGCATGGTGCAGCTCTGATCAGTGAACAGGTATTCAATTATTTCTTTCTTTATTATTGTTGCATATTTTATACTTATATTTGTATAAATGTTGTATATATCTTTTGGCCCAGTTATTTTATTCATTTTTGTAGTTATTTCAAATGAATTTCATCTTAGTAGGAAATGAATGATGATTGAATATTAGAAAAAATTAGAATATTTCTTAAGCTCATGTTAAGCTAGATGCTAGGTTTTCAAATATGAAAACTCCCTACATTTTAGGAAATTAGAAATATAAGAAATTGTAGCCCAGGAAGAATGTTTTTGCCAGTGAGAAAGTAAATCACAAATGTTATTAAAATTTAAAGAAGGAAAGAGAACAGAGACTATTTGGTATAGCCAAGAGAAAGTGATGTTAGAAATCATCTTAGAGAATAGGTTAATAGAATATTATGAATCACAGAAAAATACAAAGGAAAAAACAATTTAACACTTTTAAATAAATAATAATGTGATGTAGAAGACTAGACTAGGAATCATGAAGACTTGTGTTCAAGTCCTTCTTCTGACTGGTTTTATCTTCTTAGGCAAATTAGTACACTGGGTTATTCTCCAAGACTCTAAAATGCTTTATTTTAATGTTCACCAAGAAATGCAGGGGGTGGAGAATGGTGAGTGAGGAATGGTTTTTAATGGCCCATATAACTTCAGAATATTTACCAAATGACAAGTTGATCTTTGTATCCATTTACTCATATTTATTTTTAGACCATTTAAAAAACTATTAGATTTTGGACTTCCATCTTCTCTGTAATGCTTTAGTATTTCAAACGATTCATGGTCTTATGAAATATCAATAAAGAATATAATTTATTCATACCTTCTCATTTTCTATGATTTTTACCCATGGTCATCCATAAACTCAACAGAAGGAATTTATTCAATATGTCTTCTTCTAGGTCTTTTTAAATTTTTGTGGGTACCAATATAACACTTTGGCTGTACATTTACTATAATTATTCTAAAACCACCATTTGTATACTTCTTTATTTGAACTTGAATTTTCTGGATAACATCATCACCATAAAACCTGTAAGCAAGTTGACTTTAGTCATTTGACATTTTAAGGAGGAGGAGGAGGGTGGGTTGGATTGTCTTTGGGAAATTATATAGTTCTTTTAATGATCCTACACTGAACAAAGGCTAATTTATTTTAACACCAATATTCTTCTGGTGATATGGTAGCTTTGAGCTGTGGAATACTATGATTATTGGAAAATTGAAATGGGATCACTCAGAGGATGATCGGGAGGTACAGGGTATGTGTGAGCATGCTGTAGCATGTTATTAATAAGGAATTATGTAGAAAGAGTATGAAGAATGACATTAGAGAAATATATGACTAGATAAAAGAGATTGAGGGATTACCACTGCATAGTCCACATACCATAGTGGTATCTGCACAATGTCAAGGGATGGAGAGAAAAGCCCCTAGCATGTTAGATGGAGCCTCTGTGGCAGATTTACAGATGATAGTTTCAACGGATGGGAAATCATCATTGGGTTATTATGTTCATCAAAAAAAGGAATATTCATAGTATTAAGATTACAAATCCATTGGAGTATTGGACTTTTAAAACTTTCAGAAAATGGCCAAATCTATTATGAGCATTTTCCAAAGGAATGTAGCCCTTTATAATCATTCAGACAGAAAGTTTAAACCAGTTTTCAGGGACTTTCCTTCAAGTATGAAGAGGCAATGAAAATATTGTTTCAATTCTGAGTCACTACCTCCTTCTCTCCCACCATGTACTATGTGCTAGTGGCTACACCAGTCACTTTAAAAGGCAGTACACTGAACTCTTAAGAAATGAGTTATCTTTGTCTTAGCTACTTCTCCCACATTCTGTGTCATTAGGTACCAAAATGTGGCTTGACTGCTGGATCCCAGTGAATTAGGAAATGACTTTATTTCTTTCTGCAATGCTTTTCTGTCTAATGAGAAGCCTGAGAAAAAAATGTGCCTCCAAGTCTTGCTGCAAGCTGTTGCTGTCATTTAGAGGAGCTATTGCTCTATCAGAAATCCCGCCTAAGCCTATTATTCCAGGGTGACAATTTTGTTATAAAGAAGTGATTTGTTATTTTAAAACCTTGGCAAACAAGCACACTAAAGAAAAGACTCATTTGAAGAGGGGGGGGCAATAATTCCAGGTGAGGAGGTGGCTGCTAGCTTACTCTTGTTTGTTTTATAGAAAGGGTCAGAATTTGGCATGAGCTTAAAAAAATCTATAAAAACTCATTTATCAAGCTCAGCTGGCTTCAGCACATTGCCCTTGAAAATAGACTGCCTTGCCTTTCATATACCTACCTATATATGAAAGGAATACCTGCTCTTTAAATGAGACACAGTTGGAAGGAATAACATGCAATGCATTATAAAGACTTTCTGATGGCAATCAGGCATTGGTGGAAATTGGCATATAATAAAATAATTTCTGCTAGGTTTTCCAAAGCAAAGCTATGTCTCTTCCAGTGATTGTCTGTGCTGACTTTTCATTTATCCACACTCTCATCGGAAGCAATTATAGACATTTTAGGATAGGCAGTCAAAATAACAAGTCATTTAGACTGGCAATTATGCATTATATATAGTTGTCCTTTCTATTAGAAGATGACACTGTTGATAGTACAACTTTCCCATGTGTAAAAGGGTGGCTGCAAAGACTGAATTATCACTGTCAGTTCCTTCCTTCCTAGATCCTGACTTCTGTCTGTCATTTAGTTAGGAAATCAAATGTTTGCTTTTAAGTTTGTTGATTGTTGCTGCCCTGTATTAGATGCCCATAGTTACAGTGTAATTAGGTTCAATGCATAGAGAGTGAGGATGTTTACAAAATGCATGAAAAGGCTGAAATCCAGGCTAAAGGTTCAGATGTGTAAAATAGCCAACTGGGCGTTTTATATATAATCTAGTATCTTGGAGAATGCTTAAAGGGGAGAATAAGGTCCCATGATATAAAAATAATAATAACACTTTTTAATCATAACAAAAAATTGGTCATAAAGTGGATATCCATTAAATAGGGAATTACTGAATTGATTATAGTAGAATATTATTGCAGTGAAACATGAAAATTTTCAAAAATTTAGGAAAAGATTTATGTGACTGAATACAGAGCAACAGAAGACCCCCCAAAACCCAATTTACACAATGACAGTAAAACATGAAGTTAAAAGCAGCATTGGAAAACTTCAAAACTCTTTTCAATGCAATGATTAATCATGGCTTCAGAAGAATGAAAAAACCTTTGGATAATATAATCCATGGGGTCATGAAGAGTCAGATTAACTCACTGATTGAACAATAGAGATCTAGTGAAATCCAAAGAAAATCTTTGATATCAATGATTATTGAGAAATCAGTAGCAGGAGAAGCAAAGAAACGTTAAAACAAGGGACTAATTCGAAATCCATTAGATAATTTCCTTGTGCAGTATTTGTTTTTAACTTCTTTTCTATCAATGCTTGGTAGTGGGCCGGATCTCTTCAAGTTCTGTTCAGCATTTTTCTAGTGACTTGGCTCAAGGCACTTGTCAAATTCCCAGATGACACAAGTGGGAGGGACAGTAAATATTTTGGGTAAAAGAAAAGGGACCCAAGGGATCTTGGATAGCTGGAGCTTTTATGGTGAAAAATAATCATGATGAAAGTAAGTCTTGTATTTTAAAAACAATAAAGAACTTACTGTATAAGTTCAGGATGGAGAAGGTATGGAAAACTAGCAGTTCATGTGAAAAAGACTTGGGGATTTTGGTAGATGGAAAATTGGGTGTGATATTGTTGCCAAAAACAAAAACAAAAAAAACCAAAACCAAACAATAACCCTAAGTTATGTTAGTAAGAAATTATGATAGAATCAGGAAGGTAATAGTTTCAATTAACTCTGTTTTTGTTAAATCACATCTGGATGCCCCACTTGTTGATGGGTCATTGGTAAACTGGATAATGAAGACTGAAACCATGTGATGAATATTTGAATTAAGTAAGGATATTTTGGGAAAGCCAGGGAAGTCTTAGTAGACAGAGAATAAAAATAGTCTTTGATATTTGAAAGATTGTCATTTGGAAGAGGGATTAGACAATTTCCTTGGTTCTAAAGGGCAAAATTAGGTCTAATGAAAGCTACACATTTTGATTGGAAATAAGAAAGAATTTAACAACCATCAGTTTTTTTATTTTTAAGATTTTAAGTTTTTTAAGTTTATGGACTGCCTTGGAAAATAATGAGTTCACTATTGATGGAGGTGTTCAAAAAGAAGCTGGATGACCACTTCTCAGAGATGTTATCAATGTGATTCATCCATTAGTCAGGCTGTGGATTAGATGACTCTTCTATGATTCTATGTTCTTTCTAATTTTTATTTTTCCTGTAAGTCATTTATCCTTCATAGAAAAAAAGTTGTAATTTTTTTCCTTTTTTACATCTGGTTAGAGCAGACCAGGATTTCAGAGTTTGGAAATTAGAACATGAATCACGAGGGAACATCGGTCATGAATCAAACACAAAGAAAAAGCGATAGTAGAGAAACAAGGCCTAAGATAAAAAAAAAAAAAATTGCAAATATTTGGCAATTATATGTTTTATCACTAATGTATTGAAATACTTTAGTATCTTTTATATAAAATGTCATTGAAGCAGATTAAATGTATTATTTCTATATGTCTTAAAAATGGATATGTTTATATATTTAAAGCCAGAACAAACAAGTTCTTTCTGAGGACTGCATGAAATTAAGCAACATGCCAGCTTTTACTATCAGGCTATCAATTTCTCTCCAAACAATTTATGTCTTGAAATGGTTGAATGGAAGATTGATTCTGGTGGGAATTATAGAGTCAAGAATCTAATTATAGTTGGAAGGGACTTCAGAAGCCATATAGTGAAACCTTTATCTTACCTAAAATTTCATCTATAGCATCTTAGAATTTATTAAAAGATTCCTGGTCAAGGTAACTTGTCACCTCTAGGGACTACACACCAAGAGTGGTTCTAATTTTTAGCAAGGTCTTCTTTAAGCCAAAATTTGCTTCTCTGAAACTTACACCTGTTACTTTTATATTCTACTCTCTAGGAGTAGAATGGGCCCACTGCATCCAGGGCCATCTCCACTCATCCTGATCTATACCTGGCCACTGTACCCAGGTGACACTGGAGGGGAAAGTGAGGCAGGTGACCTTCCTTAGCCCTCCCTCACTTAAATCCAATTCACTTATATGTCATGGTATCACCTCCCTGATGTCATGATCTTCTTTGAGAAAGAAGGACAAACAACAACAATAACAGCAACAGCAGTAGCTCTCTGGGCTACTAATCCCTTTTCCATATACTTTCAAATGCTTGAAGACAGCTATTGTTCCTTTCTCGAAAATATCACCTTCAGGTTAAAAATTCTCATTTCCTTTCATTATTTTTGTACAACACATTATTTAGTCATTTCATCATCATGATTCCCATCTTTTTTTTTTTTTTATTGGAAAGACCATAGTTTGTTTTTCCTAAAATGTGGTTTTCAGAATTGAACAGAATACTCCAAATGTTATTGATAAAGAAGAATATAGTAGAAGAGCTATACCATTCATTTTGGCTACTCTTTCTGGAATATTATTATATATTTTTTTTGGTTTGCTATTTTATTCTGTTGATGCAAATTATATCTACTATGCTCTTTAATTTATTTTCAGTGAGATTATTCAGCAAGGCTTCCTTTATCTTGTTTTTGTGAATGTGGTTTTTTGAAAACAAGTTTATAACTTTATAATTATTAATTTTCTTATTTATTTGTATCAATCTTCTACTCAATGGAGATTTTTTTTTTGGGTCCACATTCTTCATACACTGTGTTAGCTATTCCTTTAATATTCATGTCACCTGCAAATTTGACAAGCAGGCCAGCTTCGGTTTTATTCTAGAGTTTGAATTTTCACATTCAAAATGTTGAAATTGCCCAGAATAATGGACAAATTCTTGTGGGATATTTGACTTGAGATATCACTCCAAGGTGGCAAATTAATGGCTATTTTTTGACTCTAGCCATTGAATCAGTTCTAATTTAAATGTCATCTCTTCTACATCTTTCCATTCCATCCACAAATATAACAAAAGAAACTTTTGTTAAATAACTTTGTTGAAATTCATGTATATACTATCTATCCTGATCTACCAGTGTAGTTACTCTGAAATGATATTAGTCAGACATGACCTGTTCTTGATTAAATCACACTGGCTTTTCATGATGTCTCATTCCCTTTCTTAGTATTCACAAACCATCTCCTTAATAATATAGAATTTTTTTTTCAGGAATAGAAGTCAAATTCACTGGTCCATAGTTAGCAGACTCCACTATCTTCCCTTTTTTGAAAATGGCAACATTTGTCTTTTTTCAGATCTTTCTAGGAATGTGAGACTTGGAGGGCACAGTTTGGGTAGAAAGTAAATCATGTAGTCTGTCATACTAAAAGGGTTGTAATTGATAGTTTCCTGCTCATCAAAGGGTATGGGTGATTATGCTTATTTTGTCTCTAAACTATTAGGAAGGCAGAGCTTTATGAGATCTTGGTGGGCAGAGATTGTATTGGGGTCACTGGGGGAAAGATACTAAAATTATTTAATTAGGAGGACTCTAGACTTCAGCATATAGGCAATCTTAACTATGTTCTCAAAGTCATTTCTTTCGTGGGACAAAGCCCTACTTAGAGTTGCCTAGAAAGTTATGAGGATTTACCATAAAGTTGATCCACAAACCATTTCTGTTGAGATGTAGTTTCGCTTTATTTTCATCTTCAACTCAATTATGTTATTTCTTGTCATTTTCTGATCATTTTCTCATAACAAGCTCCTACTACTATTCATTATCTCTTGTTCTCTATTCTATTCCTGTTAATTATTCTGTATTCTGATTTCACACACTCTGAGGGTGGTTTCCTAGTGGGGAGTCTACTTTATAGTTTTCAGTAGTTGGAGGTTTTGAATCCTGTTCATAGCCTGAGCGTGAGTTAATTAATAATCAGTATCTACAAACTCTTGGATTTGGGCTTTCAGCCAGATCTTCTTTGTATTCTATTACCTCTTCTAGCTACCTTTCTCATTTTCAAAATAGCAAAAAAATTCAATGGGAAGATTGTCTAATAATGATTATTGTACATAAAGGCTCCTAAATTGAATTTGAGTCATCAAGCATTTATTAAGCATCTTCTTCAAGTCAGGTAATTGAATTACAAAGATAAAAATGGAATAATTCCTGCCCTCAATCTGTTTACATTCTCCCTCTCCTCCACCTAGCACAGCCAGAGTTCCAGTTCCAATATTTAGTGATGTTGATTGGATTATCGAGGGAGGAGCTTTAATACTGAATTAGTGGAGGTAGAAGTAAGGGGCTTTTACTCCTCCAGTTTTTCTATTCTTTTCATTTCAGTTCTAGACTTTAAAGTGGTTTTCTGTTTTCTTCCTACAATCTCCTTATATGATAATCCCTCCAAAGTTTGCCTAATACAGTGAATCATCACCAATCAAGAATGAATCATATGGTTAATAATGTCTCCAGTGGATGTATATCTTGGTTACTTTTATTTTATAATAGTAGTCCAAGACTTGCTTTTCAGGTTATATTTCCTACAATTTATATAATTTGTTTTTTCTGATTTTCTGAATTCTATATGCTTTACCAATCTTTTTCTTTTTAAACTTTTCATTTTGATGCCTTGATATTTTTTATTCCTTTGCTGGTCTCAAAAACCAGAATCAAACAAGGAATAAGTTTGCACATTTCAAAACCAGGTGGGAAAATAGCAAATATTCTCCAAAGATTCTGGGACCTGAAATAAAGGAATAATAGGTAATTCCATAATGGACATATTTAAATAAGAATTCTTTATTGGAGATAGAATACAATAGAACTATTTAGGAGTCCCCTTTTTCACAATATATTAAGGAGAGTACTTCAGTTGCATAATATCCAGAGTCTTTTCAAGTCATGGGAATTTTTTTCTAAAATGCTAGACATGAGCTGTCTGGATTTCCTTTGGATTGCACCTTAAGCTCATGCTTTTCAATGAAGATTATTTTGTAAAACATCAGCAATTGGGAAGAAATTTTGTGTCTGTTATCTCTGTCTTTATGCATTATAGATAAATCCAAAAGAAATTCTTAAACCTTTTGTAAATTAATATTATATAAACAAATATAATTTATGGAAATTAATATTTCTTCAAGAAAGATATTGCTTTTTAAAAATTTGATTTACTCATTCATAGAATATTTCAGTGCCCTTGCAAAGAGCCCTGAATTTGGTGTCAGAATATCTGGTTCAAATCCTGTCTTTGCCATTGACTATCTCTCTGACCTTGGACCCATTGTTTATTTGTTTTTACCTTTAATTTTCCCATCTGTAAAATGAAGGAGCTGATTCCAGACGGGGGGGGGGGGGGGGGGGGGGAGGAGGGGGGGAGGGAAGAGTGTCAAACTCATATATAATTTGTACACAAGGATCCCTGTAGCTGCATATTGACTTGTAAATGTAATGTCATCTATGTTTTGTTGTATTTTTATTAAATATTTTCAATTACATTTTAATCTAGTGGGCTACATTAGGGCTGGACACTTGACACTCTAGTCTACAAAATTTCTAATGTCTCTTCCAGTTTACAACAATGATCCTTTTCTATGCAAAGAATTGTGTTAAACACTATGGGTGCTTTTGATTGGCCAGAGCTTTTGCTCTCAAGCACCAAATAGTCTAATAGAGGGATGAGATAATATTAAATCCCAATATTAAATGAGATTTAAGTTCTATAAATATTTATTAGTTTTCCTGCCTAACTGCACTCTTTGAATTTCTCCATCATGCCCCAGGAAACTTCATCATCAGCAACCTTGTCATTCTGAAAGACTGCATTAATCTTGGTGCTTATAAGCACCTTCTATCCCTTTTATTAGAGTGCAGAGTGATGAGCACCTCTCCAAGCCTCTATTTAAGAGGACACCCTGCATAGCCATCTTTTTATTTCCCACCCTCTTACTTGGATTTCTTCCATCATGTCCCTGAGTCAGATACCTTCTTTGACTCCCACCTCCCTTTTAACTTTCCTTTTTTTGTGCTGTCTTTTCCCATCAGATTATTAGTTTCTTGAGGGCAGAGATTATCTTTTTCATATGTGAATCCTCAGTACTAAGTACAATGCCTGGCACATAGTAGGCACTTAAGGTATGCTAAGATATTGTGTTAGGCAAAGAGATAGGTGATCTTTATGTATATCTCACTACTGAAGCTTACACTTGGGTTTCAGGTCAATCATCTTGGGAAAGGGAGTTAATTCAAGCTGTGTTAGGTCTACATAGCATTCTGGTCAACAAAAGAAGATAAATATATGACAAGTAAAGTCAGGAACTAACGAGTCAATGCATGGAGATGGAATGTTGACTTTAGGGAATAGCAAATACTTCAGTTTGGATGGATTGTAGAATTTGTAAAAGGAAACAACGTGAAATCAGGCTGAAAAGGTGGATTACAGACAAATTATGGAGGGCCTTGACTTTTAGGTTAAATGGTTTCTATTTTATCTGAGAGGCAATGAGGAACCATTGAGGATTTTGGGAAAGGGCAGTGATATAATCCTTTGATAGAGGAAAAAAAATTTTGGCATATGTGTGAAAGATGCATTCTTTCACAAAATCTTTTTCTGTCCTTGATCAGAACATGGAAGTGGTCCGTAGTTCTTGAAAGTTATGCTATCAGAGCTCAAGTTCTGGAAAATTTTACCATGTTGGAAAGGCAATAGATTATATCTCCTTTCTGATAGAGCAAATCAATGCAAAATATTGATTCTAGTAACTATTACGCCACCACAAAATAGTTAACAAAGCTTTGTTGTAATGCTTAGAAAGATGATGAGACAGATATGTGATATAATGTTGCTCTATAGAAATACAGGCAGCACACTCATATGTACAGAAGGGTGTATATTTTCATTGAAGGACCAGAATCAATCATGGTCCAAACCTTTAGAAACCTTAGGCAAAGAGCTGATTACATTGTCACCAGTATGGTGGAGGCAGTGGTATGATTTAGACCAATACACTGAGGATATTCTTTGATTTGTCTGTTAAAGAACGAGAAGCAAGAAATCAGGAAGCTTATTTCTAACTAAGCTACAGGACATATGAATAATAAAATAAAATATACTATACCACAGCAGGCAAGCAGATGGGGGCACACCAGATTCTCAGCAGATTAAGCCTTAGTGTATGAACTATTCTGGAAACTGAAGTTAAACTAATCAAACTAGTTTTCCCTGGCTTCCAGAAGTGAATTACCAATAGGCTGGACACTCGGTAATGAATTACTTGTCTACAGAAATCCATAAAGCAAAAGAAAATACAAACTGACCTTTGGTCCTGGGCAGCCTCTTTTTTGCTTCTGCAATGATGGTGGCAAACAGGAGGAAAAGGAGATTGTAGATGCTTAGAATCACAGTTTTTAGGCCTTGTGTAAACATTAACTTAGTCCTTGGTACCTTAAATGTGAGATCCTTGTGCAGTGACAGACAAATATACATCCTATTCAAGAAAATGAATAGGATAACATATCAATTTTGACATTCTTGCTATAAATGAAATCAGAAGATAAAAAGAAATTGCAGTTAAATGAAAGGATGGCTCACAGGATCTTACCTGGAGAAGAAAATGAGAGGAGTTGGCAGAATTTATTTATAGTATTTCCAAAGGCAATAAGATATATAATTTTATGAGTCATTGGTCATTGTATGGTACAATGATCATGATAAGTTTTTGCAAAGGTAGGAAAGGAAGGAGAGAAGCAAAGAAAGAAGGCAATAAGGGAATAAAGAAGGAAAGGAAGAAAACTACTAAATACTGATGATCATATTCATGATGTATAGTTGTGAGACTTCTGTGTAGTCTCTTGTTCTTTAAACCAGAACCATATATTTAAAAAAATTTATAAAGCTTTTTATTTTCAAAACATATACATGGGTAATTTGCAACAATGACCCCTGCATAGCCTTGTGTTTCAGATTTTCTCCTCCTCCTCCCATTTCCTCCCCTAGATGGTAAGCAATCCAATATATGTTATACATGTTAAAATATATGTTAAATCCAATAAGTATAAACAGATTTATATAATTCTCTCGCTGTACAAGAGAAATCAGATCAAGAAAAGAAAGTAAATGAGTAAGAAAACAAAATGCAAGCAAACAACAACAAAAAGAGTGAGAATGTTATATTGTAATCCACACTAAGTTCACATAGTCCTCTCTCTGTGTAGATGGCTCTCTTCATCACAAGATTATTGGAACTAAAATCAGTCATCTCATTGTTGGAAAGAGTCATGTCCATCAAAATTGATCATTGTATAATATTGATGTTGTTGTGTACAGTGATCTCCTGGTTCTGCTCATTTCACTCAGCATCAGTTTGTGTAAGTCTCTAGGTGTCTCTGAAATCATCCTGCTGGTCATTTCTTACAGAACAATAAGATTCCACAACATTCATATACCACAATTTATTCAACCACTCTCCAATTGATGGGCATACACTCAATTTCCAGTTTCTGTCCAATACAAGAAGAGCTGCCACAAACAATTTTTTGCACATGTGAGTCCCTTTCCTTCCTTTAAGATCTTTTTGGAATATAAGCCCAGTAGTAACATTGTTGGGTCAAAGGGTATGCACAATTTGATAACTTTTTGAACATATTTCTAAATTGCTCTCAAGAATGGCTGGATCAATTCACAGTTCCATCAACAATGTATCAATGTCCCAGTTCTCCCACATACTCTCTAACATTTGTCCTTTTCTTTTCCTGTCATCTTAGCCCATCTGACAGGTGTGTAGTGGTATCTAATTTGCATTTTGTCATAATTTGCATTTCTCTGATCAATAGTGATGTAGAGCATCTTTTCATATGATTAGAAATGGGTTTAATTTCTTCATTTGAAAATTGTCTGTTTATATCCTTTATAAATTGAAGAATGGTTAGAACTCTTATAAATTTGAGTCAGTTCTCTATATATTTTAGAAATGAGGCCTTTATCAGAATCCTTAAATGTAAGAATGATCTCCCAATTTATTGCTTCCCTTCTGATCTTGTCTGCATTAGTTTTGTTTGCACAAAAAACCTTTTAATTTAATATAATCAAAATTATCTATTTTATGATCAATAATGATCTTTAGTTCTTCTTTGGATCCAAATTCCTTCCTTCTCCCCAGATCTGAGAGGTAAACTATCCTATGCAGAACTATATTTTCTATCATTTGTTTCATTGTTCTCCATTATATCCACTTTTGCAATGAACTTTAATTTTAAATTACATATTACATATTAATTTAATTTAGAGCATTTTGTTGAGTTCTTTCTAGAATTTTTCTATTTCTTCATCCTCTTCAACTGAAGTTGATGCACAAGCTGCAATTATCTTCATGGTGATCTTTTTGCAAAAACTATCTCTAGTTATCCTGATCTATATCTGGCCACTGAAATCAGATGCCTCTGGAGGAGAAAGTGGAAATACTATAGATGTATGACTTTGCACAGCCCTCCCTCACTTGAAACCAACTCACTTCCATATCATGGCATCACCTCTTTGATGTCGGGTTCTCTCTGAGATAAAAGGATAAACCATAATCTTGATGAAGGTATTAGAAGAGTACAAGCTATTGAAAAGATCTATAGCCATTCCATTTAAAATAGTTCTTATGTAAACAAAACCATTACAGCCAAAATTTGAAGAAAATTAGGAAGGCGAGAAAAAATTATTGTAGTAAATTTTCTTAGGTGTATGTTTTATTTCTCAACCATGTAGAAACCTGAGCCAAATGTATATGTTTTCAAGCTGATAATGGTCAAAGAACATGAACAAACATTTTTCAGAGGAAGAAATCCAAATTATTCAGTCATATGAAAAAGTGCTTTAAAACACTAATAAAAAAGTGCAAATAAAAAGAACTCTCATGTACTACCTCATACCAATGAAATTGACTAAGATAACAGAAAAGAAAAATGACAAATGATGGTGGGAATCTGGGGAAGTAGGTACATCAGTGCATTGTAACTGGTGGAGTTGTAGACTAATTCAACTAAATTGAGACCAATTTAGAAGTATGCCAAAAGGGCTATAAAACTTTGCATATCTGACCCAGTGATACTGCTACTTGTTTTTTTTCCCCAAGAAAATCAAGGAAAAAGGAAAAGAATCCATAAATATAAAATATTCGTAGCAGCTCTTTTTGTGATGGCAAAGAATTAGAAATGAAAGGGAAAGTTGTCAGTAAGAACAGTTGAATAAATTATGTACGAATGTAATGGAATATTATTATGCTATAAGAAATGATAAAGGGTATGTTTTACAAAAAAACCCAGCCTGGTAGGAATTATACAAATTGATGCAAAGTGAAATGAACAAAACCAAGAGAAAAATGTACATGTATTATTGTACAATAATATTGTTATGATGATTAACTATGAAAGACTTGGTAGCTAATCAATAAAATGATCTACCACAACTACAAATGACTCATGATTAGGGACAGCTAGGTGGTGCAGTGGATAGAGCATCAGCCCTGAAGTCAGGAGGCCCTGAGTTCAAATCTGGTCTCAGACACTTATCACATCCTAGCTGTGTGTTCCTGGGCAAGTCACTTAACCTCAATTGCCTAAGCAAAAACAAAAACAAACAAACAAAAAAGACTTATGATTAAAAAATGCTATCCACATGCGGAGAGAGAACTGATAGATTCAGAGTACCGATTGAAGCATTACTTCCCTCTTTTCAGAATATGAAAAATATATGTGTATATCATACAATCTGAATGAATAGGGACAAAATTTGTAACTGAAAATAAAAATAAAACAATAATTTTAAAAAAGAACCATAGTCTATCTCAACTTTAGAATCATATAACTTACTGAAAGATGCAATATAGTAAATAAAGTTCCCACTATGATGATTTCTTTTTTTTGGTTGTGATTTTAAAAAACATTTGATTAAATAGGGTAAAGCATTGTCTTAAGGTTTCTTCTCCAATGTAGTATTTTCTAGTAATATGTTAAATTAATACAAGATTCCCTGAAGGATGAAACAGCAGATTTTGTTAATTACTTTGTTATTATTTGTATCAATCAAACCATAAAGCAGGGTACTAAATACTAAGGATATTTCCTTTCATTATACAGGAAGTTTGACATTGAGTCCAAATCAAAAAGGAAGTCCCTATGGAAGGTGAGATCCTCTGGATACTTCTGTCTTTAGATGACATCGCTGTTCTTAATGTTGGAACATTGTAGAAATTAATAAATTATATCTTTATAATATATTATAATATGCTTAATATTTATGTAATATTACACATATTTAATATGTTTGCTTAAGAGTTTGATTACATTCTCCATATAGAGAATATTTAGTGGATAAGGAATATCTGTTGTCAGTACTACAGAAACTTTATGAGCAACTCATAAACCTCAATCTTGAGAACCTATGTCTTATATAATTATTTGGAATATGAGGTGAGTGTAGAACTATATAAGAAGAGAATGGGTTGGATGTCATGCAATTCTTTTAATGGCTTAAGGCTTCTCCCTGAAATAAAGATTCATTTAAAAATTGATATTCTTCATTGGTATTTTATAGCCTTGAGTCATGGTATACTGTAAGCTCTAAAGAATTGGTATTGAGGATCAGCCAGAGGTAATGGAGAGACTTTATAAACTAAGAATTATATAGATAATAAAAAGTGTAAAATAAATATATGCCTGGAAAAGATAATGGGATGATCACAGTAAGAGAGAAGGATAATGGACGAATGATTGACATGTTTCATTGCTATTCATACAATGTCAGGAGAGTGAGAGGAGGGCCTCCACTTTGTTGAGTAGACCACTTTTGAAAGATATATGGGAAGATATGGAATGGCATTACACTATATGTGCATATATGAATGGATGCAGAGTATTAGATTGGAGAGGAGAGAAAATGAAGGAAGAAAAATCAGCTAAGAGATTGTTATATCAGCTTTTCCCAATAAAGGAAAAACAACAGATGTGAAAGATTATTTTGAAGATATAATTGACTAGACTTGCCAAAGTTATCCTGATTTATTCAGTGGTTGAGGGAAGAAAATAAGAATTTGGATAACTCGGATGTTGGTGATCTCCTCAATTGAATCACAAAATCTCAGAGATGAAAAAGACCTCAAAGATCACATAGTTCAATCCTTAGTTAAATGAGAATTGTTCAATTGTTTTAATCATGTCTGATTCTCCATGCTCCTATTTGTAGGTTTTCTTGGCAAAGATACTAGAGTGGTTTGCCATTTTCTTCACCAGCTCATTTTACAAATGTGGCAACTGAGGCAAAATGGTTAAATGACTTACAGCTAGCAAGTGTCTGAGGTCAAATCTGAACTCAGGAAGATGAGTGTTGCTAATGGAACCAATAGATTTCCAATATCCCTAACAAGTAGTCATCTAGTTTTTGCTTGAAGAGTTATGGTAAAGGGGAACCTATTACTTCTTTTGGTAACCTATTTATTCTACTTTTGACTACCTCTGATAGTTTAAACATGTTTTTAAAAATTGTAAACTAATCAGATACAAGTCAAGATGAGCATTGCCTTGTACAAATAACCAGAAAAGAGGCCTGCATAATGTATTATCAATCTGCACTGGGGTGCAGATATAATAAGGCTAAAAGTCTCTCCTTCCCTTCCTCCCTCCCCCTCTCTCTCCCTTTTCCTTTTCTTCTTCCCCCTTCCTCCCTTATCTACTTACTAACTTCCTTTACTTTCTTTGAGTCCCAACTAAAATCCCATCTTTTACAGAAAACCCTTCTTAGCCCTTCAATTTAGCACCTTTCTTTTATAATTATGTCTTATTTGGCTCTATTCCTATTTATAGCTTGCTTGCACATATGTGTTTGCTTGTTGTCTCCTTTATTAGACAATGAGCTCCTTTATGGGGAAGCATGGACTGTCGTGTGTGTGTGTGTGTGTGTGTGTGTGTGTGTGTGTGTGTGTGTGTATTCCCAATTCACAGCACACCATCTAGCATATAATAGGTGCTTAATAAAATTTTATTGACTGATCAAATTGTGTTTCCCACTGATTTTCTTTTCTCTCTGTTCATTTAATGACCTTTTTTCAGCCTCAGTTTTTCTCATCTGTAAAATAAAGATAATACTAGTTTTGATTAATATAGGATTACTGTGAGGAACAAATTACATATTTAAAGTATTAACTAACAAAGCACTGTATAAATAATAGTTATGACATTAGCTATTATTTGAGGATATTGGTCTAGTAGTAGTATCTCTGGGTTAAAGAGTATGCACAGTTTAGTAACTTTTGGGTCATTGTTCTTTAAGAAATATTTTATTGATGCTTAAAAACACCCATTGCTATCACTTCCCTGTGAATCCAAATTTTTACAGGAGGCCCTCATGAAACCAGACTTGGTTTAAATTAAACTTAATTAAGTAAAACAAACCGACTGGCCATTTCTTAAAATGCATGATTCATTTCACAGCTATACTCAACCATCTCAAGAACTAACTCTAGATTTATGATCCTATCATAGGCATCTCATTTAAGAAACGATTTCTTTCTTAATCAACATTTTGTGCCAGACACTGGCACATAAAAGCACTGGCAATATAAAAAGGGGCAAAAGACAGGGGGCCCTTGCTCTCAAGGAGTTTATGCTTTAATGGGGGAGATAACAAGCAAACAAATATATGCAAATTAACTATTGCAAGAGCTAAATAGGAAATAATTAACAGAGTAAAAATTTTCTTTAGAAAATGGAGTATCCTAATTGAGATTTAATAGAAGCCAGAAAATTTAATAGGTGAATTGAGAAGTGAGAGTGGTCCAGACATGGTAGATAGGCAAAGAAAATACCTGGAGCTGAGACATGTAGTATATTGTTTGTGTATCAAAAAGTACCTGGCAGGAATAAGGAAAAAACTGGAAAGATAGGAGTAAGCTAGATTATAAAGAAGTTTGAGGAGAACATTTTATATTTGATCTTGGAATTGATAGGGAGCCACTGGAGTTTATTGAGGAGAGAGGGCAGCGTGTGACATAGTCAGACCTGTATTTTAGGAAAATTGCTTTGGAGGCAAAGTGAGGATGATTTAGAAGGGGGAGACTTGAGACAGGCAGATTTACCAGCAGGCTATTGCATTAATCCAGGAATGAAGGGGTGAGTGCTAGCTTTAGGGCCGTGGCAGTATCAGAGGTGAGAAGGGGGTTTATTGGAGTAAGGTGACAGATGCTATCAACTGATTAGATATGGGGAAGTGGGAAGAGATAGTGAGGGGTCAGGGATGGCTCCTAGATTGTGAATCTGAGGAATAGGAGGATCGTGTTGCTTTCTACAGCAATAGGGAAAATGGAATGGGGGAGCAATTGGAGAAAAGATAATGAGTTCTATTTTAGTAATTTTAAAGATATTTAGTGGACATCCAGTTTGAACTATCTGAATAGAAGTTGGAAATATGAGATTGGATGTCAGCAGAGAGGGTGGGGCAGAATAGATAGCTCTGAGAAAATCAGCCTAGGTAGTAATTAAATCAATGGGAGCTGACCAAGTGAAGTAAAATAAAGGGAAAAAGAAGAGGGTCCAGTATGGAATCCTGAGGGATACTAATGGTTGAAGTATAATGCATTCTAAGATGACACTCGTCTTTTTTAGGTTATTCATATAGCTGCCTTCATTTCTCACTGGACTAATCTGGAATTCTTCACCAAGACTGCAGAAACTTCTTCATCTTGGAAGATCACTTCACATTTGGTATTCATTCATACATCTGAAATACCCTCTATCCTTGTGTCTCCTCCTTTAACTAGATGGCTTTCTATAGAAACTTCATTTAAGGAGTGCTCAGACCAGCAATCTCTTCATTACTCACCAGGCTGTACTACAGCTTTCACCATTGCTCTGACATTAGATACCCCTTTCTTTCCATTGAGGTAAGGGACTATTTTTTTTAAGCTTTGTATACCCAGAGTACAGTACTTATATACATTGTTTAATAACTGATTGTAAGCATTTTGTTTACTATATCTCCCAAATCTTTTTGAGATGAATTTATATTTATTTTATTACTTCTGTCCAGCTACTTCTCTCTGATATACATGTGAAATTGTTTTTTTGTTTGTATCCCTATAATTTTTTTTTTGTTTGGTTTGGTTTACCTTGCTTTATTCCCTTTAAACACAGAGAGACAATTGTATGATTAAAATCTAATCAAGAGATTTGAAGTATCTTAGATTATGTTTCCAAGTCAACCTACAAGAACATCTTAATGTAGCCAGATATCCTCCTTCCCACTCTCCTTACATGGCATTTTCCCCTTTTGTGTACTACTGCTTCCCAAGTTCTAATCTAGAGGATGAAAATATTTAAAATAGTATTTGATACAATTATCTTGGTTCTACATTTCCTATTGACATAATTCATTTTCTGCTCTCTTACTCTGTGCTCAAGTGATTAAGATAGGGAAAATAAAGATCTCTGAAGTTCTACTATGCATTAAATTAAAATAAAATACAAATAATTTCACTCTTCTATTCCCAATCATCTCACATTTTATATCATTCTTTTTTGCCTGCCCTTTTGTGATGAGAAATTCCTCACTCACTCCCTGGCTCAGAGAATTTGAAATGGGAAAGTGTTATGCTATTATCAGTCACAAAGGAAGATTTTGGGACACAGGGTAGAAAAAGCAATGACTCTTACCTACTTTGATTACTCAGTTTGCAGCTGGCTCTGGGCAATGGAAGATTGTAGTTTTGTGCCTTCTTACCTTGCAGAGAACAAGGACCCTAAAGAATTAAATTTGTATTGTTTGAAATAAGCTTCAGTTTGTGACAGCCTCTTTTCTTCATTTTAACTTTTCCTGATTTTTAATAGAATTCTCTGAAGCAATACCACTAGAAAAACCTGGCTGTTCCTATAACATCTGGTGTTCTTTGTTGCATGATTCCCTCCTATTTCACCTAATGTGGCTAATCATCACTAGTGGCTGAGTTTTAAGGGAATATCTCCAGTGATTAGAATCTTCATTAGAATTATTATTTGAGGCTCATTCTTAAAATTCCATCCAAGGTATAGGTATTTTTGTGTTTTGTGGTATCTCTTGTGGTTGTGGACATTATAACTACAGAAGTAGCATGGGTATAATCCTGTATTCTGGCATTTAATAGCATTTGTCTTATAAAGTCTGGGTAAATAAAATGGCAAGAGCATAATAAAAAAAGTTAGCAAGCTTCCATTTGTCCCCTGGTAAGTGCCTTTGCTTCTAGAGGCCAAGTAAGTACCTCATTGCTTATAGCTCTGATTAGCAGTAAAGAGTAGCTTCTTTTAGCGAGCCCTCAAAGGAGGATGCATCCTGAAAAGAACACAACAGCATCACATTTCTTTTTAAAATTCTACTGCTAAACACTGTGCTCCCTTGCCTCCTTGCTATTTTTGTCCATTGGCAATTTCTCCTTGAAATGTTATCATCGAATTCTCCCCTCGGCTTTACTCAGCCATGTGTTGAACTGCTAAATGCCGTTTCAGCTAATACTACCATTTAACATTCAGCTAAGATACCATGCAAGCTGTAGAGACTAGGGGGAAATGAATCTGGCCCATAATTTTGAAGCAAACATCCCTCAGCTGTGAATACTAAGATATGATTTCATAGGATGGATTTTCAGTGAAGTCAGCAAGCATTAAAGTAGGCATGGAGGAATGGAATGGCATGCTTTTGCTACTCCTGGAGTCAGCATCACAAAAACACAAGGCCATCGGCCTGAAAACTTGACTGGTCCTTGATTTGGGGTTTCGGATTCTTCTCCATCTCTGTCTCAGTCTCTCTGTCTTTCTGTCTCTGTTTGTCTCTCTCTCTGTCTCAACCATAACCTTTCAATCCTTGCCTTTACCCCTTCTACATATCATATTGCTCTTCTGTTCAATATGTTGAGAAAATTGTAGTTACAGTTTTCTCAAGTTATATTAATGCCTATTTACAGCATCAGCTCCAGCAAGTGCTATTAAGCTGGAAACACCTTGAGTACAGACTCAAGAATGGAAGGGTTGGCTTTCACCTATAGACTAATTCAGCTGAGACCAGAGATTCATTATAAAAAGGGAGGCTACCAAGTGATGGCATTTTTCTATTCACATTAACTCATGATACTGTTTTCTTTGGCAGAAACATCCAGGTTGATAAAATCATCGATTTCCAAAATATTGATATTTTTCTGATGCACCTTGACATAATGGGAAAAAAAGTATATGATTTGCAACCCCAGGACCCAGCTTCAAGTTCTGAGAATGAAGAACAGTGAATGTGGAGTGAAAAGACCCAAGTTAAAGTACTCTGCCACATACTACCTCTATGACTCTGGAAAACTAGTAACCTCTCAAGGTCTCAGTCTTCTTATCTGCTAGATATATTAACCTAGATTAGTTGACTGCTAAGGTTTCTTATAGCTCTAAATTAATGATACTAATTTATATTTTTATATTTTTATTTATAATTTTTAATATTTAATCATCTGAGGCTGGGCAAGTCACTGAACTTTCCTAAATGCCTCAGTTTCTTCTTGTATTAAGTAGCTTTTTTAAAAAAGCACATACTTTTGTATAATGCTTACTACATACTAGACATTGCCCTAAGAGGTTTACAATTATTATCTCATTTGATTCTTTATTTGGTTATGTGATAACTATTCTGGGAAGTAGATGCTATTATTATCCATATAGAAGCTAAGTGACTTGGTCAGGGTAGCATAACTAATACATATCTGAGGCTGAATTTGGATAAAGGGCTTCCTCACTCTGGACCTGGGTTTTATTTTCTGTGCCACAATATTATTGGGATAATACTTTCAAATTGATAATTTCATCCAAGAGAATGACAATAATGAGACAAAATATCAAAATTTGTGGGATGCAGCCAAAACAGTTCTTAGGAAAAGTTTTATATCTCTAGATGCTTACTTACATAAAATAGAGAAAGAGAAGATCAATGAATTGGGCTTGAAAGTTAAAAAAAAAAGCTAGAAAAAGAACAAATTTTAAAAAACAATTTAATACAAATTTTTAAATTTTGAAAATAAGACATTAAAAATTGAAAGTAAGAAAACTACTAAATTAATAGACATAAATAAGAATTGGTTTTATGAAAAAAAATAACAAAATAGATAAAACTTTAATTTGATTAGATAAAGTAAAGAAGAAAAACACATTGAAAGTTCTTCCTTTTCATTTTGATACTAACAATCAATGAAGAGGAAATTAGATCAATAATTAGGAGTTATTTTGCTCAACTATATGACAATAAATCTGATAATCTAAGTGAAATGGATGAATATTTACAAAAATATAGATTGCCTAGATTAATAGAAAAGGAAATAAATTACTTAAATAATCCCATTTTAGAAAAAGAAATTGAACAGGCTATTAATCAGTTCCCTAAGAAAGACTTTTCAGGGCCAGATGGATTTACATGCAAAGTATTTGAAAAAATAGGGAAAGAAGGAGTCCTACCAAATTCCTTTTATGACACATATATAGTGATGACACCAAAACCAGGTAGGATCAAAACAGACAAAGAAAATTATAGATCAATTTCCCTAATAGATATTGATACAAAAATCTTAAATAAAATATTAAAAAAGATTACAGCAAGTCATCCCCAGATACACCATGACCAAGTAGGATTTATATCAGAAATGCAAGGCTGGTTCAATATTAGGAAAACTATTAGCATAATTGATTATATCAATAACCAAACTAATAAAAATCATATAATTATCTCAATAGATGCAGGAATGACACTTTTGGTATCTAACTTGTAAAGAATGGACTTTTAAAACTGTAATGCAAAGGTTATTAAGCTGTAAATAGTTAAATTTTTTGATAATTTTTTTTCAACATAATTGATTTCTTTTGTAATCTTATTTTTATGAATTTAAAAACATTATTCTATGAGGGGGTGTATAGGCTTAACTCAACTGCCAAAGGAGTCCACAATTTAAAAAAAGTTAAGAACAGCTGTTGTAAAGCATTTTATGTCACCTATTATAATTATTTTTTATAAAATTTTACTCTGAGGCCTCATTGTAGTGCATAAGTGACAGTGATTTCTTTAAGTCTATGCCAATGGATGGTAAGGTCTAGCCCATTTTACCAAGCTAGAAGGACAAAGAATGATCTTAGCAATATCTATTAAATGGAAATTAGTCAATTTTTTAAAATTAATTTTTTATTAGCAAGTATTTATATTCTCTTTCTCTTCTCTCTCACCCCTACTCTTCAGGAAGAAAAAAAGAGAGAAAAACCCATACTTATAGCAACTATGCATAGTTAAACAAACATTCCCATATTGGCTATGTCTAAAAATTTGTCTCACATTGCATCTTGAGTCCCTCATCTCTGTTAGACAATCTTTTGGTATCTACAAGTGTCAGACAGTGAAGTAAATGTTAGAAATACAAATAAAGGCAAAAGTTTTTATTTTTTAAGTCTTTATTCTTAAGAAGTTCGTAATCTGAGGGAAACAACATGAAAATGTCCAATCAATTTTTCATATACATGAAAAAAATGGGATATAAACAGAGGAATGGTACTAGAATTAAAAAAAAAAATTGGGAAAGGCTTCAAGTAGAAGGTAGAATTTTAATTTTTTTTTTTTTTTTTTAATTTTTAGGCTGGGGTTAAGTGACTTGCCCAGGGTCACACAGCTAGGAAGTGTTAAGTGTCTGAGATCAGATTTGATCTCGCGTCCTCCTGAATTCAAGGCTGGTGCTCTATCCACTGCGCCACCTAGCTGCCCCTAGAAGGTAGAATTTTAACTGGCACTTGAAGGAAGTCATAGGGTGAAAGGAGAGGGAGAACATTGTGGACATGAGGGAAAATAATTGAAAATGTCCAGAGTCAAGAGATAGCATGTCTGGTTAAGAGATTAATATTCTTACATATATATATATATATATATATATATATATATATATATATATATATATATATATATATATTTAAAATGGGGGGTGGGGAAGAGTATGAGGTATAAGAAAATTGGAAGAGGGGGAAAAGATTTTGAATGACAGAGGATTTTATATTTGGCTCTTGACCTTTTGTTTTTCCAGATGAATTTTGTTGTCATGTTTTCTAAGTCATTAAAATAGTGTTTTGGGAGTCTGATTGGTATAGCACTAAATAAATAGATTAATTTCGATAGTATTATCATTTTTATTATATTTGCTCACTCTATCCAAGAGCACTTAATATTTTTCCACTTGGTTAGATGTGACTTTATTTGTATGGAAAGTGTTTTGTAGTTTTACTCATATAGTTCCTGACTTTCTCTCAACAGATAGATTACCAAATATTTTAAAATATTGGCAGTTATTTTAAATGGAATTTCTCTTTCTATCTCTAGCTGTTGGATTTTGTTAGTGATATGTAAGAATGCTCATGATTTATGTGGATTTATTTTGTATCCTGCAACTTTGCTAAAATTGTGGATTATTTCTAATAGTTTTGGGGCTTTCTAAGTATACCATCATATCATCTGCAAAGAGTGATAATTTGGTTTCCTCATTACCTATTGTAATTCCTTTAATCTCTTTCTCAATTTTTATTGCTGAAGCTAGCACTTCTAATACAATATTGAATGGTAATGGTGATAGAGGGCAATCTTGTTTCGCTTCTGATCTTATTGGGAATAGTTCCAGTTTATCCCCATTACATATGATGCTTACTGACGATTTTAAATAAATGCTCCTGACTATTTTAAGGAAAAATCCATTTATTCCTATACTCTCAAGTGTTTTTATTAGGAATGGATGTTGGATTTTATCAAATGCTTCTTTCTGCATTTGTTGAGATGATCCTATGGTTTTTGTTAATTTGGTTATTGATATAGTCAATTATGCTAATAGTTTTGCTAATATTGAACCAAGCCTGAATTCCTGGTATAAATCCTACTTGGTCATGGTGTATTATCCTAGGGATGATTTTCTGTAATCTTTTTGCTAATATTTTATTTAAGATTTTTTTTTTGCATTAATATTCATTAGGGAGATTGGTTTATAATTTTCTTTCTCTGTTTTCAACCTACCTAGTTTAGGTATCAGTACCATGTTTGTGTTATAAAAGGAATTTGGTAGGAGTCCTTCATTCCCTATTTTTTCAGATAGTTTATAAAACACTGGAGTTAATTGTTCTTTAAGTGTTTGGTAGAATTCACATGTAAATCCATCTGGTCCTGGGGATTTTTTCTTGGGTGTTGATTAATAGCTTATTCTATTTCTTTTTTTCTAAAATGGGACTATTTAAACAATTTATATCCTCCTCTGTTAACCTGGGCAGCCTATATTTTTGAAGGTAGTTATCCATTTCACTTACATTATCAAATTTATTGCCATAAAGTTGCTCTAATTTCTTCTTCATTGGTGGAAAGTTCTCCCTTTTCATTTTTAAGACCAACAATTTGATTTTCCTCTTTCCTTTTTCTAATCAGATTTACCAAAGTTTTATCTATTTTTTTTTCATAAAACCAACTCTTAGTTTTATTTATTAATTCAATAGTTTTTTTAATTTTCAATTTTATTAATTTCTCTTTTTAATTTTAGAATTTCAAGTTTAGTATTTGATTGGGGGTTTTTAATTTAGTCTTTTTCTAGCTTTATAAGTTGCAAGCCCAATTCATTGGTCTTCTCTTTCTCTATTTTATTCAAGTAAGGCTCTAGAAATACAAAATTTCCCCTTATTACTGCTTTGGCTGTATTCCACAAATTTTGGTATGTTGTCTCATTGTTGTCATTCTCTTGGGTGAAATTATTAATTGTGTCTATGATTTGCTGTTTCACCCATTCATTCTTTAGGATGAGATTATTTAGTTTCCAGTTACTTTTTGGTCTATTTACCCATAGCTTTTTGTTGAATGTAGTTTTTATTGCATTGTGATCTTAAAATAATGCATTTACTATTTCTGCCTTTCTGAATTTAATTTTGAGGTCTTTATTTCCTAACATATAGTCAGTTTTTGTATAGGTTCCATGAACTGCTGAGAAGAAAGCATACTCCTTTCTCTCTCCATTCAGTTTTCTCCAAAGATCTGTCATACCTAACTTTTCTAATTTTCTATTTACCTTTTTAACTTCTTTCTTATTTGTTTTATGGTTTGATTTATCTAATTCTGATAGTACAAGGTTGAGATATCCCACTATTATAGTTTTGCTGTCTATTTCTTCTTGCAGCTCTCTTAACTTCTCCTTTAGGAATTTAGATGCTATACCACTTGGTGCATATATCTTTAGTATTGATATTGCTTCATTATCTATGCTACCCTTTAGCAAGATATAGTTTCCTTCCTTGTTTCTTAATTAGATCGATTTTTGCTTTTGCTTGATCTGAGATCAGGATGCTTTTTTTACTTCATCTGAAGCATAATAGATTCTGCTCCAGCCTTTTACCTTTATGTATCACCCTGCTTTGAATTCTGGCTTTTGATATCTGCTATCTGCCTCTGCTTTATGGGAGAGTTCATCCCATTCACATTTATGATTAAAACTACTAATTCTGTATTTCCTGCCATCTTATTATTCCAAGATTATATTTTTCTTTTTTTCCTTCCCCCTTATTACCCTCCTCAGTATTAAACTTATGGGCACCACTTGCCTCATGCAGCTCTCCTTTTTTAGAATCCCTCCCACCCCCTTTGAGTCCTTCCTGCTTTCTTATACCTTTCCCTTATTATTTCTGTATTCCCTCCTATTAAGCCTACTCTTTTTCTTTTCCCTTTTCCTCTCCCACTTTTTAATGAAGTGGTAGAAGTTTCTCTCTAAAGCAAATATGTCTAATATTTTATCTTTGAACCAAATCTGATGAGAGTAAGATTCACACAATGTTCCTTTCACTCCCTTAATTCCTTCAGATATGATAGGTTTCCTTTGCCTCTTTGTGAGATGCAATTTCTCTCTTTTTGCCTCCACTTTTCCCTTTTTTTGATATAATCCCCTTTCCACTTCTAATTCCCTTTTTAAATATTATAATAGTAAAATCAAATTATACATGTATATTTTGTGTATATCCATAAGAGAAATACAATTCTCAAGAGTTCTTTTTATCTTTTTATGCTTCTCTTGAGTCCCATATTTGGAGATCAAATTTTTTGTTTAGTTCTGATTTTTTCATTAGGAATAAATGAAATTCACCTGTTTCATTGAATGCCCATCTTCTTCTCTGGAAGAAAATACTCAGCTTAACTGGGTAGTTTATTCTTGGCACATTCCAAGTTCTTTTGCCTTTAAGACTATCAGATTCCAGGCCTTAAATCCTTTAATATGGAAGCTGCTAGATCCTGAGTGATCCTTATTGTGGCTCCTCAGTATTTGAATTGTTTTTTTTTTTTTTTTCTGGCTGCTTATAATATTTTTTCCTTAGTCTGATAGTTCTGAAATTTATCCACAATATTCTTTGGAGTTTTTATTTTGGGGTCTCTTTCAGAAGGTGTTTGATGAATTCTTTCAATATCTATTTTACCTTCTGATTCTATTTACATCTGGGCAGTTCTCTTTGATGATTTCCTGAAAAATAGTGTCTAGGCTCTTTTCTTTTTCCATCATGGTTGTTGGGGAGCCCAATAATCCTTAGATTATCTCTCCTAGATCTATTTTCCAGATCTATTGTTTTTCCAAGTAGATATTTAACATTTTTTTCTATTTTTTCATTTTTTTTTGGTTTTGTTTGACTGATTCTTGATGTCTCAATGAATCATTCATTTTCATTTATTCAGTTCTGATTTTTAATAAGTTATTTTCATTTACTTTTTTTACTTCTTTTTGTATATGTCCAATTGAGTTTTTAAATGAGTTGTTTTGCTCCATGGAATTTTTTTTTTCCATTTCACAAAAAAATTTTAATGAATTATTTTCTTTTTTCCAGTTCACAAATTCTGTTTTCCTGGGAATTCTTTGCCTTTTCCCTTTCACATTTCAGGGAGTTGTTTTCTTTTTCAAATTTTTCTTTCTTCCTTTTCCACACTCTCTTGCAGAGCTTCTTTTTCCTTTCCCCATTTTTCTTCTAGCTCTTTTTAAAGATCTTTTATAATTTCTTCTAGCAGAGCCTTGTGTAATGGGGACCAAATTATATTCCCCTATGGGGTTTTGTCTTGAGACTGTCTGCTATTAGTCTCCCCAGGGTTGAAAATCTGCTCTCTTTCTGTATAGAAGCCATCTATAATTAGAGCTTGCTTTGCTTTTTCACTCATTTAAAAAACACACACACACAAAACCCTTGGAGTCTGCCTTTAGGGTAAGGAGGTTCCCAGCTTCCCCTGCAGAACAGGGACAGAAGATAATGATTGTCCTGTGAACAGGCTGTGAAGGCTGCTACAGAGCTGCTACCCTGGGAAGAACTGCAGCCCTGCAGAAGAGCAGGTGATGAGCATCCAGACTATGGAGTGTGACTGCCCTGGGAAAAGCAGCTGCCCCAGGGAAAGTGGCCAGTCTGCAGAGGAAGCCAGGTCTTAGTGAGAGCCAGAAGATGGAAGGGCAATAACATTGTATATTACATGAAGCCAGCGACTTTCTTTTCTTTTTTATCCCCACTACTTAACACAGTGCCTGGCACATAGTAGGAGCTTAATAAATATTTATTTATTGATAGAATGTGTAGGAAGGGAAATGATTTAAGATGAAAACAGTTATCTGTCAGAATGTGGGTAGGATGCTTCATGCTGAAGTCTGTCAGTTCTGCAAGGACTCTTCAGAAGCTGGCTACAGGGTGAGGTATTCTCAGGCACAGCAATTCTTGAAAAAATAGACTAAGTTATAGAG
The DNA here is from genome assembly GCF_048593235.1 of Sminthopsis crassicaudata. NCBI lineage: Eukaryota > Metazoa > Chordata > Mammalia > Dasyuromorphia > Dasyuridae > Sminthopsis > Sminthopsis crassicaudata. The sequence goes on along the minus strand of NC_133619.1, from coordinate 293,070,538 downwards.
AAGTTGTGATCTATGTTGGCAGAGGGAGTTCCTACTTGGACAAATTATAGACTTCAGAAATATAGAAATTTATCATATTTTTATCAGTATTGGAAATAGATTTATGTTTGGAAGATGGATAATTATCTGAATTAGCCATACCTCATTAATCTCAAAATTGATGTGAAATTTGGGTGGATAGATACTATCATCACTGCCCTAGTCTCTGAGTAAATTTACTTTATGTTGACACTAAGGAGAACTATTTTTGGAATCGTACTTCTTCCTGGATTTTCCCTTGAACTCTGGGATCACTTTGAAAGTTCTTTTCTTCTCCTCTTGAAGGAAACCTTGTGCTCTGAAGAGGACAACCTATTACTGCTAACAGATGGTTGGGAAAATTTGGTGGCAGAAAATGTGAAAATTACCTGCTGTTTACCAGCCTACATTTTTGAAGTGTTAAGTATTGAAAATACTGTAACTAATCAAGTGGGAAACATATAACAACAAACTCTAATTGTTAACATTTAGTTTTTGAGAAGTGATATTTCACTGTTCTTATTGCTCTGCTTCTTATTTTTCTATCAGTGGAGTTCATGTAGTTGATGCTTATTATGGAGTTTCTCTATGCTGCTTTTATTTAATTCCAAGATTGGAAGCAGGAAAAGTCCTTGGCTATATGGATAGACTTCTATTGTACTTTAAGTTTGCAAAGGGCTTATCTATATTGTCTAATTTGGTCCTTAAAGCAGCCTCATAATGTAGGTGCATTTTTGGCCCTCATTTCATGAATGAGGAATTTTATGGATGATGTAGAGACAGGTTAAGTAACTTGTCCAAGGTCATACAATTAGTAAATATCTGAGGCTATATTTGGACCCCAAGTTCCTGACTAGTTCAGCTCTCTATCTACTGTAATACATAGATATCAGATATGTTCTTTGGTATATCCTTCCTACTTTCTTCTGAAAATAGGAGAACAAAAGGTCAAAGTGACCTGAGGTGATTCAAAGAAACAGCACATTGGATGCTAGTAAGCAACCTTAGGAGAAATAGCCAACTGGAACCCTTGTTAAGAACAAACATATTCATGGCAGAAACTAGGCATGGACCCACATTTAACACCACATACTAAGATAAGATCAAAATGGGTCCAAGATTTAGGCATAAAGAATGAGATCATAAATAAATTAGAGGAACATAGGATAGTCTACCTCTGAGACTTGTGGAGGAGGAAGGAATTTGTGTCCAAAGGAGAACTAGAGATCATTATTTATTACAAAATAGAAAATTTTGATTACATCAAGTTAAAAAGTTTCTGCACAAACAAAACTAATGCAAACAAGATTAGAAGGGAAGTAACAAATTGGGGAAACATTTTTATAGTTAAAGGTTCTGATAAAGGCCTCATCTCCAAAATATACAGAGAATTGACTTTAATTTATAAGAAATCAAGCCATTCTCCAATTGATAAATGGTCAAAGGATATGAATAGACAATTTTCAGATGATGAAATTAAAACTATTTCCACTCATATGAAAGAGTGTTCCAAATCACTATTGATCAGAGAAATGCAAATTAAGACAATTCTGAGATACCACTACACACCTGCCAGATTGGCTAAGATGACAGGAACAAATAATGATGAATTTTGGAGGGGCTATAGGAAAACTGGGACACTGATGCATTGTTGGTGGAGTTGTGAAAGAATCCAACCATTCTGGAGAGCAATCTGGAATTATGCCCAAAAAGTTATCAAAATGTGCATACCCTTTGACCCAGCAGTGCTACTACTGGGCTTATATCCCAAGGAAATACTAAAGAAGTGAAAAGGACCTGCATGTGCCAAAATGTTTGTGGCAGCTCTTTTTGTTGTAGCTAGAAACTGCAAGTTGAATGGATGTCCATCAATTGGAGAATGGTTGGGTAAATTATGGTATATGAATGTTATGGAATATCATTGTTCTGTAAGAAATGACCAACAGGATGAATACAGAGAGGCTTGGAGAGACTTACATCAACTGATGCTGAGTGAAATGAGCAGAACTAGGAGATCACTATACACTTCAACAATGATACTGTATGAGGATGTATTCTGATGGAAGTGGATATCTTCAAAATAGAGAAGAGCTAATTCAATTCCAATTGATCAATGATGAACAGAATCAGCTACATCCAGAGAAGGAACACTGGGAAATGAGAGTAAACTATGAGCATTTTTTTTCTTCCCAGATTATTTTTACCTTCCGAATACAATTCTTCCTTTGCAACAACAACAACAAAATTCGGTTCTGCACATATATATTGTACCAAGCATATACTATAAGATATTTCATATGTATGGAAATGCCTGCCATCTAGGGGAGGGGATGGAGGGAAGGAGGGAAAAATTCGGAACAGAAGGGAGTACAAGGGATAATGTTGTAAAAAAAAATTACCTATGCATATGTACTGTCAAAAATGTTATAATTATAAAATTAATTAAAAAATGAATAAACATATTCCCAAAGTATTCTGTTTTCATGGTAAATCAAGTAAATGAAACCCTCTCAAAGGCCATGTCTACACTAACTTCACCTATTGAAAGATATATGTATTATATACTGTCTTGCAGAAATATCTATGCTTCTCAAACATAAGATCATAGCATTGTGATTCTATTTCTCAGTCAAATGTAATTCAGTGCTCTCAAGAAGTTCCATTAGTGAAGACATGATCTATAAATAAAATGTTCAGTACTGTGAAATAACTGCTTTCAGGAAAATGGGCTTCTTAGGAAATGAGTTTATCTTTCAGGGAACTGAATGGTGGGTAGGTTTGTTTTTGGAAATAATACATTTTGCTTCCTCATTTTTATATATTTTTTGAATGGTATCCCTTTAAGGGGGGTTTCACAATTCTGGGGTGGGAAGACAGTAATCTTTATCAGCTTGTTTTTTGGAAAGATTTCTGAAATTGGAGAATTGTTTACATTTTGGTTAGGAGCCACCCTTTCTCAGACTTTCAAAGATTTTGCTCATCTTGATTATTTGAGGGTCACATCGCTCCACTTTTCCTGTTCAAGGAATTGCTTCTGAACAGAGCTACAAAATAAAAGATGGGGGAAAAAGCAACTACAAAATTCTGCCCTGTCATGTTTCCACATGCATCTTGAACAACAAATTCCAATCCTGTTCAGAGAGAGAAATGTTGTTAATTCAATTCAAAAAACATTTATTGTGCCAGGCACTGGAGAGACAAAAACAAAACAGTACATTCCCCATGGAGTTTACATACATTCCATCTGCTATATAGAAACAAGAGGCTATAATGTGGAAAAAAAAAAGATCAGCCCTCCCAAAGTGACTGAGTGGTCATCCCCTGTTTTTCCATGGGTCACTAGTGAAATCTGAAATGGTTCATATCCACCATGCTTTTAATTGAATTTCATTATGCAAACTCCCTAAATTAGTCTATAGTATGTAGAACTCCTGAAAGTAGAATACCATGTTTTGGTACATTTAAATGATACCATAGTTACTATTGCTTTTTTCAATTCTTGAAGAACATGACATCTTCCTGAAGCTATTAAAAATGCTAAATACATAGTTTCCTTAGCAGGAGCAAATTTATCTTGAAAATACCCAAGCAAACAACTCACCTTGTTTATTCAGTGTTTAGACTAAAAGATTGTACTCTTTTTGATGAGTACCTCAGGGTGCATACATTAAGTTCATGAATTCAACTTAATGTACAAAATTGTAAAAGCAACCCAAAGTATCAAGGAATCTTGTTTTGTATTTAACAAATACTCATTAAAATTCTTCCATGTTTAAGTCAGGTACTGTCTTTTGTCTCTTTTTGTATACTCAGCTCTTAACACAGTACCTAGCATATAGTAAATACATAATAAATGTTTATTGATTGATTATGCTAGGCACTATTGTGCCATTGATCCATTGATCAATGGATCCATTGATATGATTCCATCTTCTAAAACTGCTTATCAATGTGCTGCATTTAAGTGACACAATGGACAGAGCACTAGGTCTAGAGTCAGGAAGCCCTAAGTTCATACAAGTTCTTAAATGTGGTAGTTGTGTGGCCCTGTGCTAGTCACTTTGCATCTGTTTGCCTCAGTTCCTTCAGCTGTGAAATGGGATGATAATAGTATCCACTTCCTAGGATTATAGGGAGGATCAAATAAGATATTTTTTATAAAATGCCTAGTGCATTACCTGCCATATAGAATGTTGCATATAGATACTAGCTCTATTACCCCTTTCCTCTTTTTTTTTTCTCCTCCTCTTCTTCCTCCTTCTCCTCTTTCTTGTCCTTTCTTCTTCCTCCTCTTTCTCTTCCTTCTTCTCTTCCTTTTCCTCCTCCTCTTCCTCCTTCTTTTCCTCTTTTTTCTCCTCCTCTTCCTCTTCTTCCTCCTCTTCTTTTTTCTCTTCCTCCTCTTTCTCTTCCTCTTCCTTCTTTTTTCCTTTTCCTCTTCCTCTTCTTCTTCTTCTTCTTCTTCTTCTTCTTCTTCTTCTTCTCTCTTTTTTTTCTCCTTCCTCTTCTCTTCTTCTTCTTTCTTGTTCTTCTTCTTTCTTGTTCTTCTTCTTCTTCTTCTTCTTCTTGTTCTTCTTCTTCTTCTTCTTCTTCTTCTTCTTGTTCTTCTTCTTGTTCTTCTTCTTGTTCTTCTTCTTGTTCTTCTTGTTCTTCTTGTTCTTGTTCTTGTTCTTGTTCTTGTTCTTGTTCTTCTTCTTGTTCTTCTTCTTGTTCTTCTTGTTCTTCTTGTTCTTCTTGTTCTTCTTGTTCTTCTTGTATACATATCTGGCTATTCTGAAAGACTCTTAGTTATTTCCTCTTGTAACTCATGCTGTGTTTGGGGTAGAAATTGTCCCAGAATGTTATTCTTCTAGATAGCTTTATCATTCCCTGAATACCAATGGAGCACACTGGATGAATGGTTCATAATTTATTCTGGCCACAAATATTATTCACAATATCTTTTATATATATAACAGGAAAGTTAAATGCCTATGCTCTGCTCTTCTGGTGATCTATCTCACTTTATGCTTTAGGTCAGCTTTGTCCACAAAGTTGAAAAGCTAGTTGGGTTAGAGAAAGGAATTGTCCAACAGAAAATGTCCAGATATAACACCAGAAGAAAGGGTCATTAGCAAGGCCAGGGACAGGGTTAAAAAAAAAGCAAGATAGTTAATAAACATTTATTAAGCATCCACCACATATTAGGCATTGTGCTAAATACTGGGTAAAGTAAAAGAAAGGTAAAAGACAGTCTTTGTTCTCATAGAGCCCATAATTAAATGGAGATAACATACAAACAACTATGTATACATAAGTTACGTATAGGATAAATTGGAAATAGTTGACAGAGGTAAGGCATTAGAATTAAGGGAGGTGGAATGGGCAGAGCTTATCTCTGTTTGATTTAGTCTTTATTGTTTAGATCCCACATGATAAAAATGTGCTAATAATAATGAGAAGTAATGAGAGGTTTCTAACTAATGATACTGATTAGAAAAGTACTATATATCTGAAGGTCTAACAAGATCTTGAATCCATATCCCATGGTGTAAGAAGTTTCAGGGCAAGAGTTCCTAAATCTTCACTTAATAATTGGCCTCACTGAATGAGTGAAGCACAAATTGTATCAGCTGCCTTTGACCACTCAGTAGAGAGGCTTTGAGAACTAATCAAACTTAATTGTGCATTCCTTAGAACTATTGAGTTCCATGAAGTCTCTGTGTTTAAAAAATGAGGAGTCAATAAAGCTTTTTTTTTTTCCCCTTCAGGAAGCAATATGATTAGACAAGTACATTTGGCAGATTTACCTGGCTTTTGTGAAAAGATGGATTAGAGATGAATTGATTGTGTAGAGTGGGTAAAGAAGGAGGATGGGGAGACTATTAAAATATCCTCGGTGAATAATGAGAGAGATCAGGAAAATTATAGTGATAGTAGAAATGGATAGGAAGGGAAAGATATAAGAAATATTTCATAGGCAGAATAAACAGAACTTAGTTAATGATTAATGTGGGGAATGAAGAAGCAGCATGAGTCAAAGATAACCAAAGATTTAGATGTGTGATCAATAGATAGATCCACAAGTATATATGAAGAACCTTCTATGTGATAGCACTGTACAAAAATGAAATAGCCCTGTTCTCAGGGCGCTTTTAGTTTAACTGGAGGGGGAGGGGGATATAACATATATAGGAATATACAAAATATATGCAAATAATTTTGGTTAGGTGACACTAGTAGCAGGGGACCAGTAAAGACTTTATGTAGAAGTTAACACTTGAGATGAGCTTTGAAGTAAACTAGGGAGCTGAAGAGACAGATGTGAGGAGGGATACTGACAAGTTATATGTATATTGAATTTATGTGAAGGGAATCATCAGAATTGCATTTAGGAAATGTGCTACATTCAGAAATATTGTGCTGAAGCCTTTGTTCCTCTCTGGACATTGTTCCTGACTGAATTTTTCTCCATCTTTTTCTAGCAGCCTTCTTTATCTTGGAAATTGCTTTTTTGCCTCTGTACCCTTTTCAAGCTGGAAGATTCCTCTACCTCTGCAGCCCCTTCCTCTGATTGGTCATTTTTTCCTATAACCTTCATTTTAAGCAAGAACTCCTAGGCATGCTATTTTTCATTCTTTCTAGGTCCCATTCTGACTCTTCCCAATTTCTTCATGGGAGTATCTCTTTACCCTTCTTTTCAGTTTCCTTTTATGTATTATCTTCCCCTATTGAATGTAATCTTTAATGATAGGATATGGCTTGTCTTTTTTCTTTTTTCTGGACTTCTATTTGTATCCCCCATTCTTAGCACAATGCCTGGCAGATGCTTAAGGAATATTTGTTGACTAGACTGGGTTTTTGTAAAAGACAACTCACCACCTGATTTATCTTTGTAAATATGGATTTTCACATATTGAGCTTGCTTGAAATGAAACATACCTTTAATCACTTTTAGCTGGCTGAGAGTGAAGACAACTTCATTTATATTCATGTTAACTACCAAAAGAGAAAAAAAAATCCCTTTTCTAGCGCTCCACCACCAATTTTAGATTACGGAGAATCCTTAGATAGGGAATTTGTTTGTCAAATAATATAAATGAAAACTAACCACCTTTATTTAGATCTTGTCCATTGCCTGGGGACTTAACCTGATTCTTTAAATTTTGTTCGTTCTCTAGGGAAAATTGATTTTTTGTATCTTTATTTGATATAGTGCTTTATCCTTTACAAAGTACTTCCATATTTCCTATATCCAATAATGTTAGGAGAGTGAGTAGAGAGAACATTACTTCTGTTTTAGTTGGAACTGGAATTTAGCTAATTCTTTTTCAACCAGGTTTTATACAAAGTTAGGCTCTGGGTCTTGTGAGGTCTTGTGATGGAAAGAAGACATGGACCTTTAAAAGACTGTTTTCAGTTTCCTTTTAAGTCTCTATTATTCTTATTTTAAGACATTTCTAGGGACCAGGGATTTCACACTGAAGTAAGAAGAGAATTGGAAAATAGAAGTAATATATTAGAACATAGGTAATTATATGTTTGTTATTTATGAAGATTGTACTTTTTATTTTGCTTGAAATTGAATGTATGTGAATGTATGTGTGTGTGTGTGTGTGTGTGTGTGTGTGTGTGTAAGAGAGAGAGCTTGTATGTGTGCATATGTGTGTGTGTGTATGTGTTGAGCTGATGGTAGTGAGAGGAGAAAGGGTAAGGTATAAGAAGTAAGAAAAATTGAATTTTTCCCTTTTCTAATTTAGGATTTTAGTATAGCTATTTTCATAACATTCCAAATTAAAAAAAATTTTTGGGAGCTAAAATTTTCTATGTTTCTACATGTTCTGAAGCAATCCCCCCCCCTCCACAAAATTCTAAGTTATTTCTGTTCAGATGGCAAACTTCATTTTTTTTTTTACTTTAGTGTATGCTTCAGAAAACTGATCATTTGTATTTTTATTTTGTACATTAGTTTATATTTTTAAAGGAGTGTTCCCATTTACTATATTATTTGATAATGTAGGGAGAATGAATGAAAACAGTTAACAAGGCAGCAATTATTGCTAGGAGCGTCACAAACATTGTCTTCAGTAAATCTATTTAAGGATCTTTTCTCTTGAAAAACTCCTCTACTAAATTCCTCCACCAAATTGGTTAAAGGCCAATGCCCTCCCCATTTTTTAAGCTTCAAATCTTTTAAGTCACTTGATAATAACATGCTTGCTAGACTGAATCCCAGTGAATAAACAGATAATTTTTCTTGAGGTGCTTAATAAATTTTGACATTTATTGAATTGAGCAGAGAGGTTATTTAATATAGTCTTCCAAATATATAGATCTTTGGGGAAATTTCTCACTCAGCACAATTCAACTCTATCAAAATGATTTCTATAAATGGAGAATATATTGCAGTAACCCGAAAGATTAAAGACGTAACAATTCCTGCAAATTAGAGTAGTTGGCTTAGTCCATTTGGGTCGGTCCTACACACAAGGCCATGAAGTATTCATATTTCCAAATCAAGGTTGCAGGGGTAAGGGGTGAATAAATAAAAGTAAGAGAGGCAGCAGACTCAAAGTCATTACTTTATAGTAATACTGTACAATGTACAAGGAAGACTGCAGCATGAATATAGAGGGGAAATGTGAAGGATGGAAAGGGATCATCAAGTTGTGAAGACCTTTTAAAATCAAGAAGAGGAGTTTATATTTCTTCTCAGAGGCAATAGGGCACCACTGGAGTTTATTAAGTAAGGGAATGGCATGGTCAGATATATCTGTTTCAGGAAAATAATTTTATCAGCTTTGTTAAGAATGGAGGAGAAGATAGAAATGTGACTCAGGGAGACCAATTAAGATGTTAGTCCTATAATTTAGGTGAGGTATTCTGAAGGCCTTTATAACGAAGTGGGGCGATGTGAGAGATGTAGAGATAGAAAAACAAGATTTAGAAACTGTGATTTTTATTATTTTGTCCATGATTTTTCACTTGAATCATTCACAATAAATTAATAATAATAATAGAAAACATTTATATAGCAAGCTATGTCAGGCATTGTGCTAAGTACTTTACAAAAGTAACTGTCCTGTGAGGTATATGCTATGATTATACTAATTTAACATAGTGGAAACTGAGGCAAATAGACATTAAGTGACTTGCTTGGAGTCACATAGCTAGTAAGTATCTGAGGCTGAATTTGAACTCAGGTCTTCCTGAGTCAGGCCCTGCACTCTATCTACTCTACTGGCTAGAATTAGAATGAGAAACTGAGGAGGATGTTGAGGTTGTGAATTTGGATGACTGGAAAAAGGGTGGCTTCCTGGACATAATTAAGCTTATTTCAAAAGAGGGTTATATTTGAAGAGAAAGATAATGAATTTAATTTTGAGCATGTTGAATTTGAGATCTTATTTGACATCTTGTCCAAGGAGAAAGACTAGAGAAAGAAATAAGAACAAAAGAAGGGAGAGAAAAAGAGAAAGGAAAGAAAAGAAGAAAGTAAAAGAAAGATTTAATTCCATAAAATCCTCAAATGGTTGATCCTCAATAATGTTTATCTTGATGCCAATTATATGATACCACTTCTATAAGTGCAAGTTTTTCAGAACTATATAATTATCATGTCATGATAGGCCACTGTGATAGAACTTTGAAAAACACAAAGGGATGTCGTTTGTAGTTAGAAAAATTTATCAAGTAAAAAGGGAAGAAGAGAACTGAAAGTGTCTAGAAAAAAGTGGAAAATAATGCAAGAAGAAAAGTTTTTGCAAAGGAAGTTTTTTTTTGGATAGAGTAATGCCTATACAATACCTATACATTCTTGTTTATATTCTAAAATATGTATATATATATATATATATATATATATATATACACACACACACACACACATATATATATATATATATAATATCTTTCTTCATCTTCTTTTTATGCTTCCATGAATTACTTTGAATTTCTCTTTTGTACTTCAAGTGTATTGCTGCAGTACTGACTGCCTGAAAATTGTGTGCGTGTGTGTGTGTGTGTGTGTGTGAAATCAGAACTTATTTTTGCAATTGGACTTTTCTTGTTTCATACATGAAATACAAAGCACTCATAGAAGAGTTATTGTCTCTAGGGAGCCTATATAGAGAGTGATATAAGTTCAATGTCATTTCTCCTTCCCAAACCTTAAGATCAATTTCTATTCCCACAAATAACTTTATCAAAGTAAATTGCTACCCCTTCTTTTGGGATCTGGGTAGGAGCAATAGCCTTTATAGAATAGATTTAGAAATAGAAGGGACCTTATGATCCAATCCTTTCATTTCACAAATGAATAAATTGAATCCCAGATAGGTTGTTAGTTGCCTGAATTAACATATATAGCTGTTGGCATGTATGGCATTTAAATGAAGGTCTTCTGATTCCAGAACTAAGAAAAGTTCACTTCTGTAGAACTATTTGACAATTGCAGTGCTTACTACTGGATTGAATTCATATCAATAAATATTTCAGCGTTTATTCTGTACAGAACCTTGTGCTAAGTACTGAAGGTTCCTACTCTCATTGACTTTACAACTTAGTCTCATAGAATCACAGAATTTCAGAACCTCAGACAGTCCAACTTCTTGCTCAAAGAATTCTCCTCTCCCCCAACTTACCTGACAAGTAGTCATCAAGTCTCTGTCTAGAGATCTCTAAGATGAGAAACTCTCTACCATTGAAGCAGCTGCTTTTACTTTTGGGCAACTAACATAGTTGGCAAGTTTTCCTTTATAGCCAGCCTAAAGCTAACTCTCTCCAATTTCTATCCATTGCTACTTCTGATCTCTGAGATCAAGCAAAATGAGCTCAATCCTTTCTCCTAAAAGTCCTTTAAAGTTCTCATGAAAGCAATTATGTCCCCTTCATTTTTTTTCTTCTTTAGATTTATCTTCAGCACCTTCACCCAGTCCTTGTATGGCATATTTTGAGATCTTTTTACTATCCTAGTAACCTTCCTTTGGATGTGCCATGGTCTTACTCAACTATATACCCAGGGTGGAACAAAATGTTCTAAATATGGTCTGTCCAGGTCAGAGTACAACAAGGATCTCACCTCCCTTGCTACAAGCAATGGGTTTTATAAATGTGATTTGATAGTTTTAGCTTTTTTGGCTCTTATATCACATTGTAGAATCACATGGAGTATGAAAGTTCTACTAAGTGCTCTAAATATTTTTCTCAGGAACTGTTAAATAGCCATATCTCTTATATTCCACACTTGTATAATTGATTTTTTAAAAACCAAAATATAGGCCTTTATATTTATCCTTATCAAATCTTATCCTAGTAGATTTGGTCCATCATTTTAGCCTATTGATGTTCTTCTGAACTTCAAATACACTATTTCAAATATTATTTCTCCTTTCAAGTTTAGTATAATCCACTAATATGAAATGATACCATCTATTCATTCACTCAAATTATTATTAAGAATTTTGTACACAAAAGCTTCAAAGGCATAGCTCTGTAGCACTCCACTTGAGACATTTGGCATTACATATTAACTAGTTTAAGATCCATTTGACTTAGTCTATGTGTTTCCATTCTTCAGGTTACGAGGAAAAATATCATCAAATGCCCTGCTAAAAATCTGCTGGATTTTAAAGAGTAGGAACTTTGTATGAATGGACATTCCATTAGCAAAAAACATTAGCACAGGCAAAGGAGTGAGAAAACAGGGTTATGTTTAAAGGACTGAGAATAATTCAATTTGACCAGAGATAGTATGTGTTATAGGGAGTAATATAAGATTGGGCTGAAAAGGTAAAGTGGTATCAGATTAAAGAGAGTCTTATCTGCTATAAAACTAATCAATAAAATTTAATAAGTGCTACTATGTATCAGGCACTATGCTAAGCACTGGAAATATAAAAAAAACAAAAAACCAAAAGATAATCCCTGTCCTCATCAGAGTTCTTTATCTGGGATCTATGGATCCCAAGGACATCTCATCAAAAACTGCATTTCAAAACAATTGATTTCCTTTGCATTTTTATGTTTTTTATATATTAATTTTTTGAGAAAGAGTACATAGGCTCCACCAGACTGACAAAAATCCCTGCGATAAATGAATTTTGAGATTTACTCTGGTTTCTATGAATCTAATGACACATTGTTTTTTAACTATCATTCCATATGTGTGTATGTATTGGTTTTAAAAATATATACATATGCATAGCTATTATTTAAAACCTCACCAATATCTGTCTTTTCTGCAAGTTAATTGACATACATTTTTAAAAAAAAGACTACATTAAGAAAGTTTTCCTTTAGCATTTCAGGAAGTAAGTTTTTGGTTAGGGGAAAAATAATCTGATTGGCAGTGCTTCTTACATTTTCTCCTAAGGTACTAAGGAAATATTCTGGGAGGGAGGACTACTGTGTAACTGTCAGTCAACTAGATTCTTTTTCTTGATAACTTCTGGAGTAGCAGTGACAGTGGCTTTTAAAGGATCTTTTACACTTGGGTTGTCAGTCAGATAAGGTAAAACTTACCTTTGATCCATTTATCTATTTAGTGGTCTTCAAATTGTTAAGGATGCCTCTGGGAATTTAAAATAAATGCTTCTTAGAGCAAAGAACTGAGAAGAACTGGAATCATATTTTGGGATATCCAAAGTCTCACTGAGTTTAGACAGTATCTTGGGGTTAATCTTGCTACCCACTGGATGTCACTGTTGCTGCACCAAAATGTGAAGTAATCTAGCATTTTTCTATCCCCCCCCCCAAAAAAAAAGGTATGCAGAAACTTCATTTGAAGTTTGCAATGATAATGTTGGGAGAAGAAACTGAGAAGACCAATAAGTATATCTACAGGCAGGTAATTTAAATATTTCCTCTACATCATTGTCTATTCTCATAATAGTAAAAGTCAATAACATGTATTTATATTGAGGATAGATTTGTCTCATAGCCGTATGTCCTATTACGAGATACTGTTCTTGGTTCAGAAGCAGGGCAGATGTTTGCACATCTGTTTCTCTTCTTACCATTGAGGTTTGAGAGGAGGCTTAATGATCATTCACATTAGATAAGGAATATGGAAATAAAATCTGAACCTGAAGAGGGGTCTAGTAAGTAGTGGAAAGAACAAAACAGATTTTATTTGTGGGATTTTTTTGAAGTTCTTATTCATGAAGGTTTGAACTATGAAGGCTCACCATATACTGAAATCATGCAGTTGTTTCCATAAATCTTTTTTTCTGTGTAAATACTGTTCCCTCCACTTCCATCTTCAATATTTTATTAGATGTATACAGTGTATAATTGCAATCCCAAAAAGAATCACAAATTTTGCATTAATTGTTTAAATTAATCTATGGTTGATTTCTGAGGAACTGGAAGAAGTTATCTGTATATCATTATGATGATAAAAAAATTCTGGGTTTGAAATACTATATTTGATACTTAAAATTGTAGAGTTTTCTATCTTTTTTTGAAAAACTATTTTGATCCATTGCTTCATATGGACCCTATTCTATTGTATTTAAGTGATTCAGGGAAGATTTTATTTTATTTTATTTTATTTATTTTTAAAAAGATATTTATTCTATGTCACGATGAGACTATTTCATTCAGTAATCAATAGGGTTGCTATTGGGTACAAAAAATTACATTAAAACTCTTTGTTGGAATATTTTATACTTTCCACAGAAAAGAAACTAAAACAACTTGTTATACAATTAGTCACAAATACAGTCCTAGTATTATTTTGCCCATACACAAAAAAGTATTGTCTAAATCATGTCTTCTTGTAGTAGTTATCTCCTGCCTTCACTGTACTTGGATGAGTTCACAAATCTGTTGTTACCTGTAGCTTTACCTATCGCTTCTCTGCCTCTTCTCTGCTAAACTTTGTTTCTTGATAGAAATTAAAATCTTCTGTCACTGCCATAACTATTGCTACTATTGGAACCACCATAGTAATCTTGCTTACATGGTTTGGAAAAATATTGACCCTCATCATGGGTCTGAGCTCCTTCCTTCAGTTTCTTCCCTTCATGGGACCAAAGTTTGAAGACTGATTGTCGTAGTTGCCAAAATTATTGTAGCTTCTGTCACCTTCAAAGTTGCTTCTACTACCACCGGCAAAGATGTCTCCACAGGGAAGATTTTAATAGCTCTAAATTAGACAGTGTTCATTTATTGATTAACTATTTTGTGCACAGCACTGTACTCCATGCTAGAGGAATCAAAAATAAAATAAGATGTAGTCTATGTTTTAAGGGATAAGTGAATAGAGCATATATGTACACAATAAGAGGATACATCTACAGAATGAGGTGTCCATGTGAACAATATATTTGTCTTCATCTTATGGATTTCCAATTCTGGGACATAGAGACACGAGGGAATATGTCTCAATTCAAACTGAGATAGCACATAGGGCAATAACTGTGTCACCTAGTTTTTGGAGATGTGATTAGCTCCAGATATAACTATCTCTTTTATTTACATCTTTTTCCTTTTAATTTTTTGTTTGGCCATTGGAATTATTAGCATTTAATGTGTCTGCATCTCTTTAAGGTTTGCAAAGTGCTTTATATCATATTATGTCATTTATTACTGACAAAATGCTTATGAGGAAGGTACTATTCTTATTTCCGTTGAAAATGAGGCTGAAAATACTTGTGACTTGCCCAGAGGAATGTAAATTCAGGCTAAGAATCAAGGTAGGAGTGGAAATGTTTGGGGTCTCCACCAAGTTTCCAGGAAACTGGTAACAAATTGCCTAGGGAGAAGCATAGGAATATTTTAATAAGTCAGTACTGTTTAGGGGGAAATTTTTCCTTTCATTGGCATCTGGAATTTTCAAATGAGGAAACTTCCTCTCCCAGGTCAGGTGGGCACATTCTCTGTAATTTATGATCTTCAAGAGTTGCCTGGGGGCAGCGAGAGGGTAAGTGACTTGTCTGTCCACAGTTTCACAACCAACATTTGTCAGAGGCTGGAATTAAACCTGGCTTTGAGGCTATTCTCTGTCCATCCTGTCTTCTGGCTGTGTTTGATGGAGAATGATCATAGAAGTGAGGCAGTTGAGATTTACTGAAATCTTTTAAATGATGGCTGGAAAAGGCAGACTGACATGTTTTAGGGAATGGTTCTGAATTTGTTAGGGTAATGGGAAAAGTAAACAAAACTTATTGAGAGCTCTTCCTTCTCCAGATGTCTAAATTCCACTGGGAGGATACTCAATGATGCGACAAGGCATTGGGGGAAATGTGTAAGATCAGGGGAAGTTTGGTGTTTGGTATTATTTAGTTTTATTCTTGATTAAATGTTTTCTAACTTGGGGCAAGTTCCAGTGAATCCTTATTGTGGCAATAGCACAGATTTCATCAAGAGAGACCTTCTTGAAAAAGCAGTTGCTCACTTTACGTCATTTTTTTTTTTGCAACAAACCCCTAAAAATTGCCTTTGTAATGAGAAGACTGACATTCTGTGTTTTCTATAGGATCTTCCCTTGAGAAGATGACTTTGGTTGGCTTACCAGATGGATGGGAATAACTCTGATTTATGGTTGCCCACATCCTACCGCTTTGTTTATCATCATTGACACAGCAGACCTTTTCCTCAATCCTGGAACTGAATAAAGCAATAACCCCACCATAAGGGAGACTGGAATTGGAAGATAATAAATATTTATCACCAAATCTCTCTTTTTCCTAGCAACCACAAATGATGAAGGAAATTAATGTCACCCAGAGCCTTGTGTGTCTAATTTTTTAAAGCTCAGTGCCAGGAAAACAAATGCTTCCCCCCTTTCTTCATTAATCAAGCAGATTGATTGCTATGAGTTCCAGAAATCTTAATATGGTTTTCTAATAGAGATAGAAGCAAGATAGACTGAGTGTGGAACACATTTTCTTTGAGTTCTGGGGATGTTGGCCAGATTCCATTTGAAAAAAATGACTTTTGTTTATCAGTATTAAATAAGAGTCAAATGACTCAGTTCACAGAATAGTGCTATTTTGTAAATGATACAATCCTATAGTTGTAAAATAGTCTGAAAATATAGCAATCTGACTTCATTTCATGAAATTCACAAATACATTGAAAGCTATTCCCAGTTTCCTTCAAAGCATTCACACTCAGGGGTGTGCTTGAGTTGGCTCAATCAGCTCTCCCACAATTGTTAAATCTCCATTGTGAGTATTTACATTTCTGAACTGGGTAAAGGCTACAAAGCAGGGCATAATTTATTATTTTGTTGATTGTTTAGACTTAAGAAATTTTGGAGAAAATGCTAATAATATAGATTAAACTTAAAAGTGTACCATGCATTAGCTGATTGTTAAACATTTACCAGCACATCTCTTTTCACATCTTAGGGGCTACCTCCTATAGGAAGTCTTTCTTAAACTTCTACCTTGTTTCCATAATTGCCCTCCCTGTTGAAATCTTTCCTTCTCACAATTACATTGTATTAGTCTATATAGAGTCTAATATATAGTTCTAAATAGTGACGACATATGGTCTAATATACTTTGTGTTTACTCAAATTGTATAAATGTTATTTCCCTAACGAAGAATCAAGACTTCTTTAGGACATTTTTTCCTGTTTTTCTTTATAATTTTTATTATTAGTCCTTAATAATTCTATAATAGGTACCTATTTAAGAAAAGTGTAAGAACTATGATTCCAAAGGACCAGGGATGATAAAAAAAGCTTACCTTCTGACAGTGAGGTAATGAAGATACAAGATACAGATGAAATATGTTTTTGAATATGGCCAATGTGGAAATTTATTTTTTCTTTATTATGAATATTGGTGGAAAACTTCTTTTTTTTCTTTCAAAAAAATTTTTTTGGGAATAATTATAATGGGAGTAGGGAGGGAGTAAAGTAAAAGTAAAAAAAAAAACAACAAGAACAAAAACAAAAAAACAACAAAGTAGGATGATAGGGTTATTGAAACATCTTTAAAATGCACAAAAGGGAACAGAAATAAATTCATAGTAAACAGATGAAACAGGATAATCGAAAATAATGTATTGAAGTTGGAGAGGAGAGTTAGAAGCAAGCCATATGTAGTGCAGATTTGTAGCTATGTATGCAACCTCCCTTTCCTGTCTTCTTTGCATATGGAAATGCACATCTTATTTGGGGTTTGTTTAGATCAAAATGAAATGAAAAATTAAAAAGTATGAGGTTCTTTCTAAATGTTGAATTATGTTTTGTAAGGAATATGTAGATTTAGTACTGAACTATCTCCATATAAATATAAATAAGTATTTGCTGTAAGAGCAAGGACATTATGAAGCGATGTGAGATGTTGGGATGTTTGACCTAATTATTGAATTTATGTATTTGGATTATGGTTATTTTAGTCAAATGTTAGCAGAAAGAATACTGAGGGCACCAACTTGTGGTCTTTAATGAACTAGTTGTGTGACTGAACAAATCTCAGTCTTTGAGGGACTTGATTTCTTCATTGTTAAATAAGGAAGATTGGATCAGATTATCTTTTCTCCACAAATACTCTAATTTTTATAATTTATTATTTTTATTCTTAGATTATCCCTCTAAAACACCTTTGGCATTAAGAGCTCTCTAATTTTACTTATATCCCTTTTTCAAAGTTTTTCTTTTCCTATCTACCATTCATCCATTCTTTAAAAACTTTTTTGTAATGCTTTTCATTTTCATACCACTATATTTAATTATAATAATACTTATTAAAATCATTATTATCTATATGTTGCATGTGGTACTGCCCAATTGGATACCTGGATAATGGTTACACGCTATCTGTAATAATGACCTGGCATGGATTTGCTTTAAAAAATTAATCAAAATTATTGGATAGTGAATATCTTGGAATTGTTTAGGCTAAGCATAAATGCATGGGAAAATCCCAGTCTCCCTGGATAGAGAGATGAAATGAATACTTCTGTATGGTGACTGGAAATATAAGTATAGAATATACTAGCAAAGATAAAGGAAACAAAGTTGTGGCAGTTTATGTGTGATAGATAATAGTGATTTTAATAAGTATTAGTTTTAAAAGTCTACTTTTGTCCCAGAATGGAACTTTAATCAACTCCTTTCCTTGGAGTTTCTTTTAGGTATCTCTGTAGTTGAGGTAATAGCAGTGGAAATTTGTCCCATCTTGGGTACATTGTGAATATATCCAATTAGCTGTTTTCAGTCTGGATGATTTAAGAATTATCAGTCCAGAATCTGTGTGATGAGCAAGCTGACTTTTTTTTTTTTTTGCACTGACAATAGGTAAATAGGAGATGCATTAACTTGTTAAGGACATTACAGTCCAGTTAGTGCTCTAGAAATATAATTTACTAAATGGTGCATTAGGAGGTTGAACAAAATAACCTATTTCTTAAGGTATTTGCCTGAAATTCAGGGAGCAACTAATTCCCCATATTATCACCTCCAATATATTGTAAAAATACCAGTGTGAACTCCATTATCAATATTTCTCTCTTCAAGCTTCAAGCTCACCGATTATTAGATTATTAAAGTGTATCTTCATCAACCTTCAAGTGGGTAGTTATTTGAAATATAAGGCATATTTTTCTCAGTGGGTTGACAAGTTGCCTGGGTGCCTTCAGTACCCTGAAGACATTCCATTTTTAAATTCCCACTAGGGAAAAATACTTTTGCATGTGGGCAAGATGCAAGACCAGGTAAAAACCTATTTCCTAGTAATGCCCAGAGGCAGCTTAATGCAATGACTAAAAAGCCAATTTCAAAGTTAGGATACTAAGTTCAGGACCACATAAGACATGTGAGTTAATAAATGTCTGTTGATCCATGATTAGTATTGACTGTGTGTCTCTGGGCAAGTCATTCATCCTCCCAGTGTCCTAAAAACTTTCTAGGGCTATAATTTGCCAAATACAACTGATTTACATTTGCAGAGGGAATTTTCTCATTAGGCTGCTCACTGATCAATGAAATTACAGGCCTAGGCCAAATCACACCCCAAATAAACCCCACACAATCTAACCAAATCCCCAAAACCCTGACATATTTTTTCAAGGAAGTTTTTTTGAAAATAAGACACAACTTTACCTGTTCGTTAAAAATTTTTTTTGATGAATTTCTGTAGCTTTTCTCCCACTCCTGGCAAATATGACTGTGCTTTGTGCCAGAGTTTTGTGCGGTACTTGAATTTTCAAGTTTAATTTTCTATTCAGGGGACTCATTTGCCTTTTGATGCCTAGCCTAGGAGTAATGGAGCTTAGAGAACTTTTAGATAGGACACTGCTTCTTTGCTCTTTTTTCTTCAAAAGACAAGAAAAGGGACACTGGAGAATTATCTCTCCTTACCCAAGAAAAACAGAAATTAATGACCAGTCTGTTCTGCCTCCAAATTCAGCAACTCAATTGTTCACAAATGTCATCATAATTCCAATCATATGGGCCTAATTATAAAGCTGTATCATCTCCTTAAGAGAATGTGTCTTCAGTGAATTCTGTGGGTATTCAGATGCATTCACTGCCCAGTGCCTTACTAGCAGATCAATGGTAATGATAAACATACCAGTGGAAGCTTGCTTTAAAATTCCCATCATAAAACGTATCTGAAGACTATGCAAAATGCCTAGCTGTGTGCACTATGGTTTTAAAATGACAAAATCAATATGTTTGGAAAGATTTACATTTTCATCAAGGGAAGAGAATGTTGAAGCTTCAGGTGTCCAGGGATTAATCCCAAATAGCAGTGAATTTGCAGAAATGATTTATAGATTTTTGAGAGACATTTTTGTCAAAAATCCCTAAGAAAGCTGTTTTGGAAAGAAAACCTAACGGATGATTTGCATTAATTAGTAACTGTCTAACTTTCATATCTCTATCTTTACTTTCCATCCATCATCAATCCATCTATCTATTCATCCATCTGTCTGTCTGCCTATTTATCTATCTATCGTGATAAGTACTGGACCATTATTTTCTTTGATATAGGGAACTCCAAGGTAAGGAAACTCTCTTTTCTAATGCAACTCAGTAAATTTTAGTTTTGAGAATTGCTAGAGCACTGAAATATTAAGTGTCTTGTCTAGGATCATATAGCCAGTATTTGTCAATAGCTCTGGATGCACTGTGACATGTTACCTTTTAAAATAAATGTTTTTTTAATTAATAAAAACAATTTTATTTTCTTTCTCATAACCTACCCCTCCCAAAAAAGAAAAACAAAGTTCTTTCAATAAATATGCACAATTAAACAAAAATTCCCTCATTGACCATGTCTAAAATATACTTCATTCTATATTTTGAGTATATCATCACTAAATCAAAAGATTGGTAATATGCTTCATCTTTATATACTGGAATATTGATTGATTACTGTTGATCAGTTATTAGTTCTTTCAAAGTTGTTGGTCATATTTTTATTATTGTATAAGTTGTTCTCTCTTGTTTTGTAATTATGCAAGTTTTTCTCTTGGTTCTGCATTGTTCATAAAAGTCTTCTTCAATTTCTTTGAAACTTTCCTTTCCATAATTTATTACACTACTATTCACTTAGGCATTCCCCAATCAATGGGTACCTTTATATTTTCCAAATCTTTGTTATTCAAATAAAAGCTACTTTAAAAGTTTTTCTACATTTGAGTCATTTTTATTTGTTGAATCTCTTTGATATTTAGATCTAGTAATGGTATCACTGGGTCATGAGGAAGACACAGTTTATTAACTTTGAGGATACAATTCCAAATTGCTTTTCAGAAGGTCAGGGACAATCACATTTCCACCAACAATGCATTAATATGCCTGTTTTCTCAGTCTCATTAATATCTCTCTTTTTTCCTATCCAATCTGATGGATATAAATTAGAACCTCAGAGCTATTTTGGTTTGCATTTTTCTAATTAAATTGATTTGGAGCATTTATTTTCAAGTTGCTATGTTTGCTTTGATTTCTTCTTTAGCTGCCTGATCATAACTTTTGTCCACTTATCAATTAGGGGGATAGTTCTTATTCTTTAGATTTGAATCACTTTTTATATAGTTTGGCTAAGATGTTTTTGGGAGTTTCCATTTTGGGGTTTCTTTCAGGAGGTGAATGGCAGATTCTGTTTTCATTTCTAATTTTAGCTGTATTGGTTTTGTTAGTGCAAAATGTTCTAAATTTTACATACCCACATTGTCCATTAAGAAAAATCTTCTGTGATCTTCATCATCCCTTAATTGGTCATGAACTCTCTTCATCTATCTACAGATCTGAAAATTGCTTGCTTGCTTGCTTTTCTAATCTTTTAATGGTATTACTAAATTTAAGTAAAGTTTCTAATTGGAGCTTATTTTGTTATATGATATGAAATGGTTGACTGTATGAAGTTTCTGCCAGATTGCTTGCCAGTTCTTATTCCAATAAGTAGGGTCTTTGATATTTAGTGAACACAATTTTATGATCTTTTACTTCTATATGTCAGGTACCTGCCTAATCTGTTCTACTGGTCAACCTATTTGTTAATTAGCATCAAATTGTTTTAATGATTACTATTTTATAACATAATTTGATATCTGGTACTTATTTCCCATTTTTCCCCCCATTTTCCCTTGAGATCTTGACTTTTTGGCCATGTGACTTTTTTTAGAACTGCAAAAAAGGAAGGCTAAGTGTTTCTAACATATATTTGTGTGTGTGTGTGTGTGTGTGTGTGTGTGTGTGTGTGTGTGTGTGTGTGTGTGTGTATAGATAAATAGATAGATGTGTAAATAAAAGGCATGTCTTTAAGATACTTTTGGCTCTTGGTTAAAAGGTATAGGCTGGGCATAGCAGCCTTGTTAGGTTGAGAATGTTTTTTTGAGATGAGGTTTTTTGTCTTCTCATAGTTTTCCCATTAAATCTATTAGATGTCAAGTATCTTTCCCTGACCTCTCTTTTTTTCTGGGAAAATATCGTATTTGAAAATTGTTTCCAGAGATTGACTCACTAGAGCTTCTTTTGTTCTCCATACCATTTTGTATAGTTTGATAAAAAAACTTTTATTTTGACTGTTAGCCATCTAGAAAATTCATGAATGGCTTTTTGAACTTTGCTGCTCAATTATATTTACTCCTTAAAACCTTTCCTTTGTCATTTCTCAAATGGACCATTTCTTAACTTTTTGGAAAATTTAGTTAGCTCTCATTTATATAAGATGAACTAGAATATAACAGACACATAGATGATAAAATCTCTTTGGCTTCTTATTATTACTATTATTGCAGTGCTATTGTTACTGCTGTGATGATAAGAATAGCTTACATTTGAAATATATTTTTAAATGTTTCTAAATATTTTTAAATGATACATATAAGGGTGTGCTTTAACCTCAAAGAATAAGGCAATGGTTAAAATTTCAGATGAGCATTTATAGTTTAGAAATCACAATCTCTACAAATCAGGGCTTGATATATTATTTTGTTGATTGTCTATACTTAAGGAAGTGTTAAAATGCAAATAAAACTTGCAAGTTGTGTAAAACTTTCCCACCCTCCTTCAGTTGTTAAATATTTACCAGGGCACTCTATATTGCTCTAGGTTTGCAGGAGTGTAATAGAAGACTCAGGGAATTGTTATTACCAGGCTGGAGGCCTTGTGACTACAGGTTTATATTGTCCTCTCCTTCCTTCTCTTCCTACGCATCATTTTTATAGCACTCTAAGGTTGTAAACTTTAAATCCATTATCTCATTTGAACCTCGTAATATTCTTACACACACACACACACACACACACACACACACACACACACACGTGTGTGTGTGTGTGCTTGCTCATTTGCTTCCCCAGATTTCTTTCATTGTTAGGAGTTTTGGAATTAGCCCTTGTGGTAGAAACCAAGAGGCTCCAGGCAATCAATTTACAAAGAGGACATTTTATTTGTAGACTAATTAAGAATTAAATTGACAAAGCTGTATTTATTAATTGTTGAAAAAGGTATTTTATTCATGTTGACTCTGAGTGGATAATGTCCTCTTGGCATTTAGCACAAGTTACCTTATATTATTTACTTTTTAACCTATTTATGTCTATAATCTGCTTAGACTTAGTTCTTTAAGGGCAGGAACTTTGGCTTTCATTTCTTTAATGCCATGATGCATTAGGCTAATAAGTTTTCAATAATTGACGGTGATAATGATGACTACAGGTTCAAAGCTAACAGAAAGTGTCCTTGAGCATCCTCTCCCAAGTGGATGCAAGTAAAGCTGATCTCATCTCAGAAAGTTAGTTTTGCACTAGTTCTGATTTCATAGCTTCTCCATTTCTGTCTCTTCAATAGATAGACATAGTATTTGGGCTCACTAGCAACAAGGGCCACAACCTTGATGCAATCTCCAATAAATATCCTCATATACTACACTTCAAAGAAAAGATTCAAAGAATAGAAATTGAAAAACATATCTTTGGGTGTTCCAGCATATTTCATAGACACCTTTGGTTTTCCCTTTTACTTACTCAATCAATAGCATCAGAACCAACATTGCTTCTGTAATCTCTTCTGTAATCACATTGTATTGATGTAGTCTTTGAGATTACTCTTTTCCCTTGTCAGAAAGAAGCTCAATCTACTATTATCATAACCATATTATCATAATCAAGTTCCAGACTATCCTGTTTGTATAAAATGATCCTGAGAATGGAATGCTTTATCAATCTCCATAGTCTCTCTCTCAAACCCCTGGGCATCTTTAAATAACCTTTGAGATACTGATTATTTTATAAAGATATTGATATCTGTAGTCAGGTTGGGACCTGGTCTGCCAGGTGCATTCCATCTGGCTCCTTTTTGATTCCTCTTTCTGAGCTACCAAATTCTTCCTGGTACTTCCCTTTCTCCCCTGAGAAATCCCCAAGGTTGTATTTTCCTTATGAAAAATATGCCCATGATGAAAATATTTGCTAAGTCCTTTCTAGGACTAAGCTAGTTGTGTGGTACTCTCTCTCTCTTTCCTTCATAGTGTCTTCCTTTCAGTGACATCTTTCTCTTTACTATAGGTAACTGATTATGGACCTGCCAATCAATGGCTTATTCCTTTAATGGATTCTTCTCAACTCCTTTCCCTGGTCATTCTTTAGCTTTCCCAGCTCTATTTCATATTTGGCACTCCTGGTGTCTATTTTATTTTTTGTCTATAAACTCTTCTCCTAAATAAACCAATCTTTTGGCAAAGAGAATAACCATTGTGAATTTGTCACATGTTTATTTCAAATTAGGAATTGCTACCCTGACCCTCATTACATATTACTTGTGTAGAGCAGAAACTTTTCCACAAATTTCAGCTCTCTGGGATATATAGTCCCAATAAATATTTTCAGTAGAGATTTGATAGCTGATTCTGGTCAGCTAGGCAGTGCAGGGGATAGAGTGCCAGATCTGAGGTTGGGATTCATCTTTGGAAGTTCATATCCAGTCTCAGACACTTACTAGCACATACTAGCAGTACGACTTCATAGCAAGTCACTTCACCCTGTTTGTCATAGTTCCTCATCTGTAAAATGATCTGGAGAAGAAAATGTCAAATCCTTCCCATGTTTATGTCAAGAAAACCTCAAGCATGGTCATAAAGAGTTGGATGTGACAGAAATGAATGAACAACATTCATGATTGAATTCAATCAATTGTTTTCCTGATTAACTGATCCCATAGAGAAAAGACTCTATTTTTCCTCTCTTTTCAATTCCACAGCACCATATCCGGCACAAAGAAAGGTAGCATAATGAATGGGTCATGAATATTGAGTCAGGAAGACTTGAATTTCAGTCCCACATCAGATACTTGGTAATACTTTCTCTGTGGGCAAGTCATTTAACAAATTTGGAACTTAATTTCTCCATCTACAAAATGAGAGTTGGAGTCAATGACCTCTTAGATCTAGTCTAGCCCTAAATATATATGATCACATAATACTTAGATGAACTTTACTAATGACAAAAACAAAGATAAATTAACCAAAAATTAAATAGGAAAGAATTCTACCTAATTAGGCTTAACAAAAACACCAAACTTTACCCAATGCAGTTTAGCCTTTTTTTGTTGTAGTGATAGCCTGATGAAGCTGCTCAATATCATAAATAATTAATGAGCAATTTTTTGGTTCCAAATGATGTGTTTGGGGTTTAGCATTGAATGATTAGGTTAAACTCCCCCATCAGTGCCTTTTCCTGCTTGCCTCAGTCTCAGCCTTCCTCTGCCAACTCCACCTAGCTACTCAGGACCTCATCAAGTATTCCTATTTTAAAGAAAACATTAAAAAGAAGTTTACATTATTAAATCATTATGACTTTACTAAACTCTGACACATTTACTTTTATGAGCCTAGGCCTATGTCCCTTGGTATCTCTTCCCATGGACTCTATTACAAAGTGAGACTATCACACCTTCAGTCAATTCAGTTGGTTGGCTTATTAATCTTAAAATATCCTATCCTTGGAACAAACCACTCCAAGACATGGGTGATGAAATAGCTATTGGCTAGTCTTTTCTATTTTATGATTTCCTCAGTTTCTGAAAAAATCTAGTAAAGAAATTATATTTGTAGATCTGATCATTCTAAACTAGCCTTAATGTCCTGAAACTTATAAAAATATTCATTAGTTCTAATAGTCTTGTGAAGTGGATAAGAAACATTTATTTTTAAAAAAATTGTTATCATTTACTTTTGTGTTACTTTTGATTCTGAATATATAGCAGACTATCCAGTATAATGAAGAACAAAAAGAAACAGAAAACATCAATTATGTAAAACTAATATATTAAGCACTGAAATTCTTGAGAAATGAGAGAAAGTTATCTGAGAATAAGCATATTATAGCAACCAGATTTTGAATCAGGCAATTTAGGATAAATCAATGGAGGAGATATTGATTAGTAATGGTGACAAAGGGAAGATATTGAGAATATACAGGGGCACATCCCAGTTTGTCAAGGGACATGAGAGAAAGGCCAGATAGCAGGATGAAAGTGGCCAAGGATTTGGTTTCCTCAATTCAATTTAGTTAAACAAATATTCATGAAATACCTGTGAAACACCAAGTGAAAACAAAATACACATAATTCCAATAAGAAGAGAGTGATAAATGGGAATATTCATCAATGATTTATATAGGAGATGTGGCATCTGAGTCATGCTTTGGAGAAAGTTTGAACTATAGGGTGAAGTTAAGGAAGGAAGGCATTCCAGATAAAGTGAGTCTTTAAGAATAAAACTGGGAAATGAAATGCTTTTATGGGAAATAGTTACCAGACTAGTTTGACTAGCATGGATAGTTGCACAGAAGAAAGGGGTATGGATTAAGTTTGGCGAGAAAGTTTTCTGTGAATAGAAGATGAAAAAGTAGGACAATAAAAGATCTAGGAATGAAGGGGATTTAATTGGTGGTAGAATAATTTACAGAGAATAAAATAGAAAAGAAAGCAGTGGAAGAAAGGAACTTTAGAGAGGTAAGTTTATGCTTCAAGGGTAAAGATACCAATGGAAATAGGACTCCCTTTAGGATTTTATGAGGATAAGAGCAGCACTGATGAAGGTGCTGAGCAGTTAGGCCTGAGAGACTGGTTCAGTAAAAACTTGGAGATTAAACAGTCAGCAAGCATGTCATGCTTGGTCCCCTGGTCTGTAAGGGCCAGCTTGAGCTCATAAGTGGAACCAATTCTGTAGCTTCATTCTATGAGTTTATAGTTTTTCATCTGGTGAGATGTAGAGAGCTGACTCTCAGAGAGAAGGTTATTGTAGAATAAGCAAGAATCAGTAGAAGATAGCAGTTTTAAAAATACAATATGTAGACACTTAAATGACAATAAGCATATGTGCCCATTAAATACCCATCATGTCTGCAAAAATTAGACCATGTAACATCTTTAGCATATTTGGGTATATGGGTATCATCTTTTATGCTAGGAAGTAGTAGAGAAGAAAGAATTTCAGTTTAAGCCTATGGTTAGGAGGATGTATAAAAATCTGGGGAAAAGGGATAGCACTAGAACTTTTCACTCTCCATGTGGAAGTCAAAGAGAATAGAGAGCACTAGAAGGGAGACAGACACTCTTTTTTCCCCTCCTTTTCTTTCTCTTTGTACAAGTTCCTTTCTTTCTCCTCCTTCACCTTTTCTCCTTTTTTTTGTGGTATAGAGGAAAGAGTATTGGATTTGATATCAAAGAATCTGTGTTCAAGTTCTGATTTTCCTACCTACTACCTGCAGGAAATTGTGAAAACATTTCTAAGCCTCATTTTCCTTATTTGTAAAAATTAAAGATTGTTTTAGAATTTCTTTAAGGTCCTTCTAGCTCTCTCTATATTAACCTATTATTTCCCCCTCCTCCAGATGGATGTAAGGGGAAGGAATTTTACCTGAAATGGGAAATTGAAATGTTTATTTCAAGGAACAGCTGAAAAGTAAGTGTTTCCATGGAGTCTTCCCTGATCTTTCTAGCTTAAAACATTTCACTCTCTTCAGATTGTTTAGAACAGCAGTTCCTAATTTTTTTGAGTATAAAGATCCCCTTTTAATGTAAAAAAAGGACTGTTTACAGACCCTCCACTTGAGAATTTTATTAGATCATTGAGAAAATACTCAATGATTTCCCAAAATTTATTCTTGAATTCAAGAACATTTAAGTGAATTTATATTGAAGTAATAACAATATTATCTATCTATAAATATATTTGAAAAAAATACCTATTTTTATAAAATATTTATTCAGTCTAAAAAAAGTAATTATGTTGAAACATGCTTCATATTTTACTAAACTAAATAGATATCAAAATGACAGTGCTTGGTACACATGTAATTTGAAGACGCCTTAAAAAACTAAATAGCCCATAAGATGAGAATCATTGTCCTACAGTGGTGATTTGCTGGATCTTTTTTTTGCCCTTATCATATTTTACCTTGCTACACTTATCTCTGTGTTGGTCATGCTTCTCATTCTCCCCCAATCTCTCTTGAATTACGTTGTAGGTTTTTTGTACAATGAATATATCTTGGTATCTTGTTTCATCTTTATATCCTTAAGCCTTAACTGAAACCATAAATAAGGAAGAGAAGTTGGGTCTTTATCCCAGTTGCCAAAATTTAGAAGGTGCAACAGCACTTATATTCCTTTGGGGAGATAGGAATATCTATTAAGATAACAATATTTTAGTAAGAATAGGTAGCTACTAAATAATGCATCCTCCCTCTTCCACTACCAGACACCTATATATAAGTGAGTTTCTTTCCTCTCTTTGAATGGGGGCTTCCCTGGAAATAGCACCTGCATGTTCCAGATACTCTGCTTAAGGGGGTTCTGGGATGCCAGTCTTTCTCTCCATGAAGCCTTGCATCCCAAGATCCAAGGTCTCTCCCCACCATACTCAAAACCTTTTTTTTTCCTTAAAAATTTAAATTCAGCCCTAGAGAATCAACCAAAAAACTATTAGAATAAATCCATAACTTTAGCAAAGTTGCAGGATACAAAAATAAATCCACATAAATAATCAGCATTTTTATGTATCACTAACAAAATTCAACAGCAAAAGATACACAGAGAAATTCTATTTAAAATAACTGTTGATAGTATAAAATATTTGGGAATCTATCTGCCAAGGGAAAGTCAGGAACTATATGAGCAAAACTACAAAACACTTTCCGCACAAATAAAGTCAGATCTAAGCAATTAGAAAAATATCAAGTGCTCTTGGATAGGTTGAGCAAATATAAAGATGGCAATATTCCCTAAGATAATCTATTTATTTAGTGCTATGCCAATCAAACTCTCAAGAAACTATTTTACTGACCTAGAAAAAATAAAATAAAATTCATTTGAAAGAACAAAAGGTCAAGATTTTCAAAGGAATTAATGAAGAGAAAAGCAAGTCAAGGTGGCCTAGCTGTACCAGATCTAAAACTATATTATAAAGCAACAATCGTCAAAACCATTTGGCACTAGCTAAGAAATAGAGAAGTTGATCAGTGAAATAGGTTAGGTTCACAGAACAAAATAATAAATGACTATAGCAATCTAGTATTTGGCAAACCCAAAGACCCCAGCTTTTGGGATAAGAATT
The DNA here is from genome assembly GCF_048593235.1 of Sminthopsis crassicaudata. Lineage (NCBI taxonomy): Eukaryota > Metazoa > Chordata > Mammalia > Dasyuromorphia > Dasyuridae > Sminthopsis > Sminthopsis crassicaudata. Next base: position 293,041,514 of record NC_133619.1, on the reverse strand, counting down.
TACTATTTGACAAAACCTGCTGGGAAAAATTAGAAGAATATAGGATAGCTTACCTCAGATTTGTGGAGGAGGGGAAGGAATTTGTGACCAAAGAAGAAGTAGAGACCATTATTAATCACAAAATAGATAATTTTGATTATATTAAGTTTAAAAGTTTTTTTTTGTTGTTGTTGTTGTTGTTTTTTTTTTTTTTTTGTTTTTGTTTTTTACAAACAAGATAAGATTAGAAGGGAAACAATAAACTGGAAAAACATTTTTACATCCAAAGGATCTAATAAAGGCCTCATTTCTAAAATATATAGAGAATTGACTCAAATTTATAATAGTTCAAGCCAACTGATTCTCCAACTGATAAATGGTCAAAGGATATAAAGACAATTTTCAGATGAAGAAATTGAAACTATTTGTAGTCACATGAAAAGATGCTGCTCCAAATCACTATTGATCAGAAAAATGCAAATTAAGACAACTCTGATCTCAGATTGGGCAAGATGACAATAAATATTGGAGGGGATGAGGGAAAACTGGGACACTGATACATTGTTGGTGGAGCTGTGAAAGAATCCAGCCATTCTGGAGAGCAATTTGGAACTATGCCCCAAAAAGTTATCAAACTGTGCATACCCTTTGACCCAGCAGTATTTCTACTGGGATTTTAACCCAAAGAGATCTTAAGGGAGGAAAAGGTATCCACATGTGCAAGAATGTTTGTGGCAGCCCTCTTTGTAATGGCAAGAAACTGGAAACTGAGAGGATGTCCATCAATTGGAGAATGGCTGAATAAATTGTGGTATATGAATGTTATGGATTATTATTGTTCTGTAAGAAACGATCAGCGGGATGATCTCAGAGAGGCTTGGAGAGACCTGCATGAACTGATGCTAAGTGAAATGAGCAGAACCGGTAGATCACTATATATGGCAACAATAAGACTATGTTCTGATCAATTCTGATGGACCTGGCTCTCTTCAACAATGAGAGGATTCAAACTAGTTCCACTTGTTGAGGGATGAAGAGAGCCATCTACATCCAAAGAGAGAAATGTGGGAATAGAGTGTGGAACACAACATTAGCATTCTCATTCTTCCTGTTATTATTTGTTTGCATTTTGTTTTCTTTCTCAGTTTTTTTTTTCTTCCTTCTTGATCTGATTTTTCTTGTGCAGCAAGATAACTATAAATATGTATACATATATTGTATTTAACATATACTTTAACATATTTAACATATATTGGACTGTCAGCTAAAAGAGGGGGTGGGGGAAAGAGAGGAAAATTTGGAACAAAAGGTTTTGCAAGGGTCAGTGTTGGAAAAATTACCCATGCATATGCTTTGTAAATAAATAAATTAAAAATGTCATAAGATTAAAAAAAATAATTTGGGGATGACTTGCTAGCAGCCAGAATTGCTAGTTATAGTTCTGCCTTGCAAAGAGCAAGTTTTAGAAAGTGTTTGTGGAGTTGAATTTGATATATATTTCCACTTTGTTCATTTTTCCTTATCCCATGTCCACTGTACATTAGGGAAAATGATGATTGTACTATGTTATCCTCATATTCATTGAATTTATTTATTAGCCCTTTCAAGTTTGCAAAGTGCTCTATATAGGTTATTTTATCTGAGTCTTAAATCAACCCTGAGAGATAAGTGTTAAAGTATTATATTTATTGCACTTGTTGCACATCTTTTGCTCCTTTCAAGCATCTTTCTAACCCTCTAACAGAGTTGCCTAAATTGGGAGAAAAAATAATATTCTTGATGTTCTGCTAAAATATACCAGATAATTGGAGAGACAGTCTAGCAGTTTTTCTGGCCTTGAATGAACTCTCAGCATTTCTAGTTTCCAGGCTTTCTTGAATTCTAGCATCTGTTTCATCTTTCACAGTTAATTGGAAGTTACCACTCACTGGAAAAGAGAAAAAGGGGTTGCTAGATAGACAGGCTTCGTTCTGCATAGCGTGTACTGTCATCTTCTTAGGAGCTAAACAGTTTTGCCTAACCTGGCAGGTATAAATACTACCTGAGCAACACAGAAGGAAAAAGGAGGTCTGATGGCTGAAAATCTCTGTATGTCTGTATGTTTTAAAACAGAAAGGGTACCTACCCCCTGGATCCTTTTTGAAAATTTTACTTGGGTGGTCAAGCTTTAGGCTGTCATCCCAGCCTAGTTCAACTCTTCCTACTTGTTAATCATGTTTTCCAGTCATAACTTGAATTCAGTTGATAAAAAGCATTTTTTAGTGTTTTTTTTAAAAGCATGGGGATTCAATACCCCAAAAAGCAGAAACTAAAGATTAGCTTGCTGACTTGGCTGGTAAGCAAAGTTTTGTCAGGTTCCATATTTCAACTTTAGGGAATCCTTTTTGTCATCCAATTTCCATAATGGGGGAAATTTCTTCTTTTGTCCAAGAGAATATAACTAAATGGCTAAACTTTATATTATTATTTCATATAGCATAATGAATACAATGTGGTTATTTAGTTCCTCTAATTTTAGCTTGTTTGTCTATTTAATTTATCTATAAAAATAGGAGAAAGGATTTAGATGATCATTAAAATCCTTGCTGGTAGAAAAATTTTTAATTCAATATTACCATTGCTCTATGGTAAGCACTATGGATATAAAGAAAGGTAAAAAATCAAAGAGTGTACAATCTAGTGAATTCAATATGTGTGTGTGTGTGTGTGTGTGTGTGTGTGTGTGTGTATAGCCTTATACATATTGTATACATATTGTCATATAAATATATATGTGTGTGTTTATTTTTCTTTTCTGGTTATTTAGATAGTCTCTAAGTTATCCTTCCATACTGCTGTCTTAACTCAATCTCCCAGCCTAGACTACTTCTTGCCCAACTGCCCTCCTCTTTTATCCTAGCAGAGATTGGGCTTGTGAGAACTCCTACAGCCAATGAACTTGCTCCTTTTAAAGGTGTAAACTCCTTTAAACATGTAAACTCTCCCCCAGAAGTCCAAAGGTGCAAACTCCTTTCAAAGGCCCGAACCAAAGGTGTGAATTCTGAGCTAGAGAATTGCCCAGACAACCTGAGTTATCATCTTGTAATCCTAACAGGACTGAAAGTTGTGGGTCTTCTATGTCCTAAAGGGGAAAATTCCCTCTCTTCAAATTCATTTGTACAAAAGAAAGCCAAGATGAGCAATTAATTGAATGCACTTGACCCTTTTGGTATCTTCTTCCACCTTTCCTCCCCTCCCACCCCACACTTATGAGAGTAAAGAATAGGGATGAGATCTAGTTCATTTCCAGTTTTATTCTGCTTGGTGCTTTCCTGTATGCTTGTCATGTACATATACATATACACATACACACATATGTATGTATTATATGTATGTATTTATATGTATGTATAAGATTAGGAGGACTGGGAAAGGTTGTTCTGTGTGATACAGAAATTCAGGTATCAGTGACATCTCAAATTTTGAATTGGATAACCATAATCATACTAACACAGAATAAAGGAACTATATGAGTTCTAAGCCATGGGAGCTGGAATCAAATTTAATAGTTATGTAATTTTAGATAAATCACAACTTTTCCGCCTCATATTTCTCATCTTTTAAATGACTTTTGAGCTCCCTTCCAACTCTATAGCTATAAAGCATGTCACTGAACCAGAAAAAAGCTGCCCAGGACAGCCCACTTAGATTTCTGCACCTAAACTGGTACATATGTGAGCAGGGAGAATATAGAGTAAGGTGTGTGTGATAGAAATGGACATTCCTAAATGGTCTGAAAATAATTTATTCTCTAACATATTGTGATGAAAAAAAAATCAGCCTAGCCCTTGACTGAATTAACATAATTCATAAGTAAATGTTTTATAAATTAATGAGTTTTTTTCCTATCCAGGTACTTTGTGAATGACTTTGATTATATTTGAGCCATACTCCTTTAAAAATTTTTTTTCAATTTTTCTTTTATTAGGCTGCACAGGCCAATCCTTTGTGTATTGAACCTATTTATCATTTATAGCATATAGAAACCATTAAGGCTTCTCGACTATGTGGGACTGAGTAAGTTTTAAGGGACGAAAATAATAAGCAGCAACTCTTCTTGAAATGATAATATAAAAAGAAATATTGTTAGTAAGTCTGAAAAAAACATATACTCACAATTGCAAGATGAGTGGATACCAGGGCATGATGAAATTTAAACTACATTGCAGTATTTTACAGCTAGAATGCCTTCTCCTCCCAACAAAGTCTGATAAAATACAAATGCCATTTAGGCATTGGATTTACAGTTACTTTAGTGTCTGCCCTGAAAACACACTTATCATCAGGGGATAGTATAGTTCATGGAGAAAACAAGTTAGCACTGAGAAGTTCAATTATTCTCCTAAAATATCAATAATGTAGCTGTAAGAAAGCAAAAACAACAAGCCCTTTCCTATATTGGATGTATTCTCAAGACATCTATAAAGTCTTGCTACAAAAAGCTAGAAAGTAATAGTTATAAATGGAGCTCAGTGGGAAAAAAGTAATAGGGACTCCCCTGCCCCCGTCACCAGTTTGGCAATTTTCCTGGTACCCCATCATCTCTTGACATGGACTTCTCCATTGTTATGCTTCTATTTTCTTTTTATTACTATTTTCTATTGGGTATAAACAACAGTTATTTATGAGAACCTTAGATCTTTTTCATGTTTTCTGATTTATCCAATGACATGTATTAACTGCATTTCATAATCCCTTTCAAGCATCTGTAACCATACCAGCTGCTGCTGCTGCTGCGTGTGTGTGTGTGTGTATGTATGTATGTAGTTACAATTTTCATCACAGAGGTATTCTCTTCTCTAAGCTAAACATGCCTAGTTCCTTCCCTTCTACATCAAAAATTGAAGGCTTTTACCAGCCGTTCATCTCTGCCCTCTGACACTTACTAACTATGTGACTCTGTCCAGGTCACTTAATCTCAATTGTCTCCAAAAACAACTACAAGAAAAAAAAATAAACTGAAGTTCTTTCATTATAGTGGTTTGCCTTTCTCTCTATACTTCCAGCTTGCCAATATCCAATCTATATTATTTAATGAATGGATTTTTTCAGTTATTATAATTCTTTGAAGGCACTTGGTCTCTTTGCCAGGGAACTTTATTGTGAGATCAGAGAGTAGTAAGAAGATACAGGGGTCTCCTAAATACCTGTGGAATTAGATAGAAGCTCACTTCAAGGTCTTAGAAACAGAACACAGTTTCTGAAAAACTTTGAATCTCTTTTTGGTTATTAAATGTGGTTGATGCCTAAAGCTAAGAGAAATAGATTTATAACATGAAAAAAGACTACTTTCATACCTGAAAATGGATAAAACAGTGAAAGGCAGGATAAGCCTTTCTTGCATTTGATATTTGATGACATTAGACTTTGAAATTTAATAGAAAGCCTCAAGCCAATGGGAACATTTTTTTAAATGGTAACTCCATTCTATACTATACCTAATGGAAATATTAATGTATTAAATTGTAATGTATGTCAATCAATTGTAGTGCAGTTTGTGACTATGCTTCTCCCTCCAGAAGCTTATAGATTATATGGCACCCTGGGTACAAAGATGTTTAAAAAGAAAGAGAATGAGCTGAACTGGAGAGGGATTGAGGCAAAGGTACTTTGCTAAGGGAGACTGTATTTTTCTTTTCTGGTTAATTAGGACTGAAAGCTTTAGTCTTCTATACCCTAAAGGGGAAATTCCTTCTCCTCAAACTTACTTGCATTAGAAAAAAAAAAAGCCAAGATGAACAACTAATTGAATGCACTTGATCCTTTTGATACTCCTTACCACCTAAACCCCACTTGTGAAAATGAGAAATAGGGATGAGGTCTTCTAATGAAGCATCATTCCTAAATGTTTCTCCTTTGGTACTTTTCTGTTTGCTTGTAATGTTATTGTCTGGGGAGACAGGACCATGATAAGTGTCATGTGTTTTTGAATCATACCAACTAGGTAGACTCTGACCTTCTGGGAGGTTTTGTCATTGGTATTTGGTATCTTAGTACAAAATTTGGAAATTTGGTATTGGTTATCTTAGTAAATCTTTAGGGGAGGAGGAACTGCTCTGTTTGGGGCTTGTCTGCTGCAAGGGGGGTTGGCTGCCTGGTCTGGGGAGAATTCATGAGTAAGGTACATGAGGGCTCTGATTCTGATTTATTAATTTCTAATATTATGATCAAAGAATCATATGGGATCATGACTTATTAAATTATCTCAAAGTGATATAAGGGCATAATTAACCCGAGTAGGTAGAGGTATTAGAATCCAAAAAGCAGATTATATAAACCTGGAGACTAAAAGGAAGAATCTGTATCAGCACCCATAAAGGAAAGAGTCAAAGGGGTGAATCATGAGGCTTCAGAGCAGAACCCCAGAGAAAACCTGGAGCTCATGTTTGATATCTCAAAAATTCCTTTGGTTGATTCAGGTAACATACAGGGTGAGTACTTACTTAAAAGGTATACTCTTCTCCCTGCTCCTGAAGGGTCTCAAGCACTCTCTATAGAGCTTCTCTTTTCCTTTACTTCCCCTACCTCTAATTTTAGACATTTGCCAGATAATCAGTAGGCTTCCATTTTATACATTCAGTATTGTGTTTGAGTATTGTCAAGAGAATTATGAAATATGATCCTATTTTACAAGTAACTTGAAATTTAATTGGAGAGAGAAAAATTAGGAATAGCAATCAATTAGAAAACAACTGAAGGCTAAACTTGGTGCTACTGAGAAGAGGTACAAAGAGGTCTAGAGAATGCCTCAGAAAGAGGAATCCCAAACATGGGAAGAATTTGGATAAAAGTAAGAGGGAGAATATTCTAGGTGGACTTGACATAAAATGAGCAAAACAACAAAAGTGAATAATCTATTACATTATGCCCTAGAGGGCAGGGACTGTCTTCTGCCTTTTTTTTTTTTTTTTTTTTTTTAATCACTAGTGCTTAGTTTAGTGCCTAGCACAGAGCAGGAATGTAATGAATGCTGACTGAATGAGGAAGGAATGAGCATTTGTAGGGGATGAATAAGCTTATCATGTTGGGAAATAATGGGAAATAAGTTTGGAGAGATAGGATGGAACCAACTTATTAAAAGTCTTGAAAATAAGATAGTGGGGTTTAGATCTGAGGTTACAGTCAATAGGGAACAATGGGTTTTGAACAGAGAAATTACATTATAAAAGTAGTATTGTAGGAGGAATCATCTGCTAGTTGTATGAAAAATATATTAGAGAGTCTGATGTTAGGGAGTCCAGATAGAAGTTCCTTAAAATAATCCGGAACATGAGTGATGAAGGCCAAGAATAGAATAATGGACTAGATACCTATGTTGACATATTTTCCATTTGAAGTGGGTTTAGAACAGTACCAGGGCTTATAGTAGGACCCCTTTATTATTATTATTATTACTATAACTTTTTGTTTACAAGATATATGCATGGATAATTTTTCAGCATTGACAATTGCAAAACCTTTTGTTTCAGTTTTCCTCCTCCTTCCCCCATGCCCTCCCCTAGATGGTAGGTTGACCAATACATGTTAAATATGTTAAAGTATATGTTACATACAATATATGTACACATATCCATATAGTTATTTTGTTTTCCAAGAAGAATCGGACTTTGAAATAGTGTACAATTAGCCTGTGAAGGAAATAAAAAATGCAAGCAGACAAAAATAGAGGGATTGGGAATTCTATGTAGTGGTTCACAGTCTTCTCCCAGAGTTCTTTCACTGGGTGTAGCTGGTTCAATTCATTACTGTTCTATTGGAACTGATTTGGTTTATCTCATTGTTGGAGAGGGTCTCGTCCATCAGAACTGATCATCATATAGTATTGTTGTTGAAGTATACAATGATCTCCTGGTCCTGCTCATTTCACTCAGCATCAGTTCATGTAAATCTCTCCAGGCCTTTCTGAAATCATTCTGTTGGTCATTTCTTACAGAACAATAATATTCCATAATATTCATATACCACAATTTATTCAGCCATTCTCCAATTGATGGACATCCATTCAGTTTCCAGTTTCTGGTCACCACAAACATTTTGGCACATACAGGTCCCTTTCCCCTCTTTAGTATTTCTTTGGGATATAAGCCCAGTAGTAACACTGCTAGATCAGAGGTATGCACAGTTTGATAACTTTCTGAGCATAGTTCCAAATTGCTCTCCAGAATGGCTGGATGTATTCACAATTCCACCAACAATGTATCAGTGTCCCTGTTTTTCCACATCCCCTCCAACATCGCTTATTATCTTTTCCTGTCATCTTATCCAATCTGACAGGTATGTAGTGGTATCTCAGAGTTGTCTTAATTTGCATTTCTCTGATAAATAATGACTTGGAGCATCTTTTCATATGGCTAAAAATAGTTTCAATTTCATCATCTGAAAATTGTCTGTTCATATCTTTTGACCATTTATCAATTGGAGAATGGCTTGATTTCTTATAAAGTCAATTCTCTATATATTTTGGAAATGAGGCAGTAGACCCTTATTAAATGTTTACTGAGTCATTGGTTTGACTTTATTTTTGATCTACTATCTGTGTCCTAAAATAGTAAGAGTGAATCATATTTCTGGTCAATGTTTACAAAATGTTTTCTTTATGTACTTGCCCTTATGGCAAGTTCTGTATTGGTTATTATGATTAAGATCAAATGAAATCTTTGGAATTTCACTGGATGGGTAGGAAGAGGCAGAGAAAGGCATTTCCTCTTTAGTGATGGAGATTAAGCAGATTGGATTATTTACATTATGAACTCTTCTTTTTTGTGGCCAATAAACATGATTACAAGGAATTTTATAAAATTGTTATAACAATTACTCCAGTTGACTCTGATACTTGTCATTAAGATAGTGCTGATAGCTTCAAACCCAGGGGAATGGTTTTTTTTCTGTATTCTGGTTTTTGAGACTTTAGGAAAAGTTTGTTTTCATCCAGAAGTTCAGTATAGCTTCACCATCCTTCCTTAGGATTACTTGAATTCTCCCTAATATCACCACAGTTGGTGGGTATAGACCCCAGTGGGGTCTTGCTGGAAGGCACTGATTTTCACTTCTACAATGATGATGTAAAGAGACTGGATTGAATGAGGTCTCGGTGGCAATGACCCTAGATTGGATGATACTGCCTTGAATTTTGCCCTGAAGTTACAGTTGGTTTTCATGGACCTTGTACCTAAAGTCTAAGGTCCCCAAAGCACCCTACAAGACAAACTTTAACAGGTTTGTTATGGCATGCAGGAGCTTCATAACCCATTTCCCCAAGTAATGGGTTTGACAATCTAGACAAGTATCATCTGACCCAGAGCCAATTGAAGTTGACCTAAGCCCAGGGAAGCATAGAAGAATTGTTTGTTTCTTAGAAGATGGTTTTCCTTCTGGTTGAATTGTAGGATCATTTCCCCGCCTCTGAATATTTCTTCCCAGGTGATGATACTTCCTAAAGAAAAAAATCTTGAATTGTGATATGGAACCAGGCAGATAGAATTCTGTCAAACAGTCTTGTGCTAGTTTGTAATTGATAACCATACTTTGTATACTTTTTGGATTATGCAAATAAAGTCTCTCTGAAAATTTTTTTAAAAGAGGGAAAATGAGTAAGATATGAACTGTAAGAAAATTCAGGGTTTTTTGCCTGCTCAATTTCTTCTCCTTTTTTTAAAAGTATATATTTCTTTTTTAAATGGGGCCCAGAATAGACTATAACCCAGGAGTTTTAGAAATTTCTCTCCTTGGATCTTTATGACTTGTTAAAATTTATATATTTTAAAAATTCCTATTCATAAGAACTAAGTGGAATGGAAAATTTGGCGGGAATTAGGTTAAATAAACCAAAACGATTAAGTAATTATTAGGCTTCTGGAGCTCTAAGTTTCTCAAAGTGACTATTTTTTATTCCATTTTTGAAAACCCCCTCTCTTACTAAGTACTGAACTCTAATTGCTACTGAATGGGTGATGCAGGGTCATGCTAACATTTTTTTGGAAGGGGAGGTCAGAATTTCCTCGTATGAATTGGTTGATATTAACCTCTTTAACTAGATATGCAGAGTATATGGGGCTTATAATTATTAAGTGGAAAAGTGCATTACACAGCAAGAAATACTTGCCTGGGTCCCTTGGATGTTTGGACAGTCATGAAAACATGGTGGGAAACAAAGGCTTGGTCTTTTCAGAATATTGACTTATTAAGCAATTCATGGCACAGTGAAGTAGCCACCAGGTCCCTTCCTCAGCTTAGGACTGATGGATAATAAATACAGGAAGGGACAGATTTGTATACGTGAAAAACAATAATAATAAGGCTAATTAATTAAAAGGAAAGATTAGGCTATTCCCTAAATTCAGAAAACAAATGAGACAAAAGAACATGGAAACAATAAGTAATCAATATCAGACAAGTTTTCAGATAAGATATATGAATATCTTGAGATGTACAAATGTGAAAAAACTCCTTCCATTTTGAATCTGACTGGGTTTCTGGTTAGCATAACCTAGGTCTTTAGTCATGGATCCCTAAATAGCAGATAGAGATGATCCATTTTCCCAGCCATGCAGTGCTAGGTTTTCTCCCAATTGAATAAAGTTTTCTCACAAATCAGAATTTGTATTAGACCCAGAATTGGGTCTGAGCTAGCTCCAGAATTGAATCATAAGACAGTCATCGTAGTTTACTCAGTTCCCACAATTAATCATTTTGTTATCCTAATACCTTCAATTTCCTCAACTAAGTGATAATTTTATTGGAGTCTTAGATCTCCAGTCCTAGCTACAGTGTTTTCCTTCTCCAGCAGCCCAATGGGTCCTCTCTACAGGTACTTGGGGTATTAGAAGCTCATGCACATTTGGATTTTGGTGATCATTAACCTGGAAATAGTAGATACCCTGAAAAATTGGGGTCCTGGCAAGTCCTCCTTCTAAGACAAGCTTCAACTGACTGATAGGTAAGAGAAATTTAAGGGACAGGGCATTTGAATTCATCTATAATTACTCCTGAACAGTTATTATGGGTCTGGCTGAGTGGTCTGAGGTTGGAAAAAAAGGCATTCAATTTTTGTGATATGGTATTTTGGTTGAAATATATTTAGAAAATCTAGCCTTACATATAATTTGCCTTTAATCAAAGAATCCCATTTAATGCAAGGGAACACCAAGACTGATCCCATTGCAATCACTTTCACTTGGTTTTCCATCTTCTATTTGATTTCTAGGAAGTTAGTATTGTTGAATGATGGAATAGACTCAGATCCATTATTGGGGATTATAAATATTGGGTATCTCACTTCCCAGAAGCTGTGTCTGTGATAAATCAATGTAGGATCCTGTGATGGAGGAAGGTTCTCCAATCTGAGTTTCTTGGAATTGGTCTCCAGGAAGACTTTACCAAGAAGGAGGCATTATTTTTAGATTTGATCTTGGTTGACTTTCCCCAAATTTTCTTTATGTAATCTCCTAATTGAAGAGCATGTTCCCAGAACCTCTTTATATATTCTCATGTCCAGTCAAATTGGTCATCCAACTAATTTTTGTCCCAAATGATATTTCATTTCTTATCTTCTTATCTTTCATGAGTGATTCCTCTATTTTTAGAATTAATTCACTCCCTCTTCACATGTGTCTGGTAGAACTCTTATCTTCCTTTAAAACACATACATTTCAGACATATCTCCTACCACCTTTTAAAATGACCTATAAGGCTCTTTGGAGTAAAAATTTTTTTATATTTATCTTTGTGTTTCCAGAAACTAGCAATATACCTTGTATACAACAGATACCTACTAAATGTTTGTTGAATTGAAGTAGGAGTAGAAGTATTTAAGGAATATGAATTTATATTTTAAAGTACATGGCTATTTCCTGTCTTATTTTTTTACTTTAAAAAACTCCAAAGCTGAGTTAAAGGTTTCAGTATTCCTTTGGATGCTAGTTTTTTTTTTTTTTTTAAGCTTCATAGTCATGGTTTGTCAAAGGTTTAGTAAACAAACTTCAAAATATTATACTGAGCTTATTCAGTAATGGAAAAGTTTGATGTTGTGCTCATGAAGGCTGATGTCTGTAGTGATGCAAAGCTCTCACTGTGATATTTTTTTTTCAACTTTTAGTCCTGACATCCGTAGCTGAGAGAGAAGTGTTATTGATCATTGTCACACTGGATTATCTGAAGGTAGTAATATCTGTTTTCCCTGGTGAGCAGATTTAGCATTCACATTCCCCTGGAAACATATTCCAAATGTCAAATTGAATTGCTGAGATGTTTTGTAAGTTAATTCTTTTACTGCATGTAATGTGTCCTTCAACAATAAAGCAAAAACACATTAAAACTAAAACTCAGTTCTCCTTATTTTATTCCTTGCCTGATGTTTATGATCAGAAGGTTGTGTTATGTATATTGAGGAATTTTGAATGATTTTTATTTTACTGGAAAAAGAGCTTAAAGGCAGAATTTTTCTCTATTGAATGAAGTGCTGTTTCATATTTTAAAAACTATCAGCACAATAGGATTGTATATTCCCTATATCTTTTGGTGAGCTGTGCTTCTCCCTGCTAATAAATGCCATGGATGTATGCTAGATGATAGATGAGTAGACATATAAGAAAAGAGTGTATGACTAAGTATAAGCCAGAGGTATACATAAAAAAAAAGTTTACTTGTAATGATACAGTTGTTAAACACGGGGCAATCATACATGATCAAAAACTGGACCAATTAATAGTTGCATTCACTATTTGCTGTCCTTCATAGCAAGGTCTACATCTCTATCACTGCAGTCAGCATGAGGTGAGAGTTTCCCTAGTTAAGCAGTTAACACCCCCCCCCCCATTGTTGTATTAGTCCAAGAGTGGCTTGAACAGTTACTAGAAACATTTTTTCCCCCTACCTTAAATTACAACTCTTAAAACTTCTTAAATTGTGGGGCCCACCTCAGATGGAGTTATGTAACTGATTACAAAATTATAATTTATTTTATATATCTATATATACAGGGTTGTGATTGGAAAAAGTTTAAGAAGCCCTGATCAAGACAAATTTTTTTGGTCTCAAGAAAGACTTCTTTACAGAAAATTATTGAGGACTTAAAAAAGTTTTTGGTTATGTGGGTTATGTCTATAAATATTAATCATATTGGAAATTAAAACATTTTAAAATGTTAATTCATTAAAATAGTAATATTAAACCCATTATATCTTGAGATTAAATAACATTTTATGAAAAATAGCTATACTTTTCTGAAACAAAAAAAATTAGTGAGAATACGCTTTTTTGTTCAAATCTCTAATATCAGGTTTATTGAATTTAGTGATTCTAAATGTAGTGCAAGTGTACATAATTCAGAATTGTTTCGATTAACAATAGCAGTCAGCAGCACTCTATTGTCCTTTGACCCATGTCCCTATCATAGCAGCCATTGTGAAGTTAAGGATGTTACTAGATTAAAGAAGCAGCTAGATTCTCATATCATTTCTGCACTCAATTTTTGTGATATGGTATTTTGGTTGAAATATATTTAGAAAATCTAGCCTTACAGATATATAGTTGGAAAAAGGAGGAGTGTTTAAATAGGTAAATAGCATCTTAATATTATTATGAAAATGGCTCTGAGATACCTGACAGGCATCAGGAGCCCTCAGGAGTTTATACTTTGAGAGCTACTTTTCTATTTTTAGTTATGCCCACTTAGCTATGTTTCACAATCAGATTTTATTGGAGGTTCTGGAGCAGTTGCTTAAAGACCATTGAAAGGTCAGTGGTCGATATTTTCCCAGCCAGTTATTAAATAAGATCTGAGATTTTTTTCCCCTGTGCCTTTTTTTATCTTCCCTTCCTTCTGATACCCTAAACATCAATCTCTTGACACTATCAATTTTGTCTCCTTCAGTACATATTTCCTTCCTATATTTGGACCAATGTAACTCCCCTCCCTTTTTCTTTAACATCATTTCTACATCCCTTATAAGTACATTTAGAAGTGATGTTATGCTCCAACTGTGGTGGTTTCATTATTATTGATGATTTCTATTTACTGTTGATTCAAGATCTGACTCCATGATCTTTCTATCCAGTGATATCAAACAAATACCACTTGACATTCACACCCTTTTCCCCTCCCTATTCTTCTTTTCTCCATGCTATTTTCTTCCATAGTTCTAGGGATTCATTCATTGATTTTGAATCCTTTCACTATCTGTTATCTCTCCTCTGGATATACTTCAACTTATAAATGGTTCTTCTATACTATGACTCTCCAAAAATTGGACATGAGGCTCAAATTTCATTTGAATAGATTGATATTTTGGGATTATAATTTCTATATAATTTTATTAATACAATCTATGATCATTGTAATTGATTTTTTTTACTGCCACCTCACACTATTGATTCATGCTGTACTTAAAGTCAGTAGTTTTTTTTTTTAAATTAACTTTTTCTAACATTCTCTTTGTGAAATGTGACCTGTTTTCTTTCTTAATATTTACAATTTTACTTTATTTTAATTACATGTAAGAACAATCTTGTGAAGCTGTTTTCTTGAACCTAATTGTAGGACTTTACATTTATTTTGATTAAATTTCATCTTTTTTGGCTTTTGCCCTTCTCTTGACTTAAGACCTATTATGACACAGCATAATACAATGGAATGAATAGCTGAATTTGGACCAAGGAGATCTGGGTTTTCATTTTGGTCTGTATAACCATGGAGAAGTCCTTAACCCCTTCTTTGCATGCTTTCTTATTTACTAATTAGGAATAGTTTGTCTTTTATTTTGTATTTCAAGATTTTATAAAGCACTTTCCTTACTATGACTCTATGAGTGGTTCAGGTATTCTTAATTCCATTTTACAGATAGAAAACATGTCCTCTGGAGAAGAATGGCCAATGACTAAGGCCATATTCTTCTTGTTTAATGTTCTGACTCCTAGGTTGGTGCTTTTCCTATTCCCCTATTTCACTAACTACTGGGTGTAGAATCCCAAGCTCTTGTGCTGGGGAGAGTTGCAAATGAATTTGTAAAAATTAAGCTAATATACTTGCCTAGTACTTTAACTGCTTCCCTTATTCCCTGAAAGCCTTTTCACTATTATCTCTGCTGAAATGTGGATGTACTAGATTACTCTTGGAACTTTCATCATCTTTAGGAGCCATTAAGTGAATTTCTACAAACTAGAAATTTCATTGAAGAACAGAGAAGGACAATTGCTATCAACAAGAAAAATCTTTTATCAATTAACTCCTGTTGCAGTATCTCCATGTGCTATTCCATAAGAAAGGCTAGAATGAAAAGCTTCTCAGTGCTCTTTGGTTAATGACCTCTGTTAGGTTCTTACTAACCTCTATGCAAAAGCTTTCTGCTGTGAATAAAGGAGTGGAAAAGTTATCTTGGACTAATAGGTTAGTTGCTAGACTTTGAAAAGATGAACTGGATAAAGGATGGGAGCCCCTCAATCATGGGGTATACCTATTTTGGGATTTCTGTGGGCATGTGAATAACTATTAGCAGAGTCTCATGTGGTTTGTTTTTGCTTGACAATGCTTTAAGAACATTCCTGCAAAAGTCCTCTCTTCTTCATTCCCTTCTGATTTTTTTTTGAATTGGATCAATAAATGAAGGAGGGTTCCTGTGGTACACCTTTTTAGTCCAGGATAATGGCTGATCCAATCCAACCAGCATTTATTCACTGCTTGCTATATCCTCTGTGAGAAGTGGAATGGTACATAGCTTTGGAATCAGGAGGATTTGAGTTCAAATATTGCTTGTGAAATAGAACAGGCTACTTAACAATATACCAGGAAACTACCTAAAATGATGCTACAAACATGTTCCTTGTCTACGCTGGTGAATGGAGTGTTGATACTAAGAGTTTCCTATACTAGTAAAATCATTGATGTCCCAACTTCACATAAAAGAGAAAGGCACTGTGTTCAGTATTAATGTTACAAAGACAAAATGAGAGAAAATGCTCCTTAATGTTAAGGAGGATGGGAAGGAATCCAATGGTTAAATCAAGTCAAGTCAGCAAGCTAAGAGTACTGACAACTAATTGGGAACAAGAAAAGCCTTCCTTAGGAGACGGCAAAAGAGTTAAGTATTGAAGGAAGTCACTCTTTATAATTCCCCTTAAGGTCTTTCCTGATTCTCTAAATGGAGTAAAGTAATCAGTGGAAAATACTATGAACTAAAATAGGAAGTTTATCAATGGAGTATTTAAAATGCCTTTGAGATGCATTTCCATGAACTAAAACAGGGATAAGATCTAGGAAAGAGGACAATCAAAATCACAGAAAAAGAATAGTCAAGGATAGGAGGAAATTGATTAGCAGTGAAATCTCTTGGGCAAGTCTCAAAGTTCTTGATCTGGATTGCATGGCATGTCTGTCAGAAGAAAGTAGTTTTCCCTAAAAGGAATATGATAACTCTTTGGTACTCTTTATAGCTACTTTTATTCCAGTCTAAATAAAAGATTGGTTCCTCTGGAGACTGCAGTATAATATCTGTAAGTGTTTTATGCTTAAAATTGGTATTTCTTTAAGAATAGATTTTTATTGAAATCTTTTTTTTTTTTTTTAAAGATGCCTGGATTTTCTATTTTATTTCCTCTTAACCTTCCAGAAATCCATCCCTTATAACATAGCAGTTTTTTTAAAGAGAAAAAGAAGGAAAAGGGGACGGGGGTGGTGGGTCAAATTCAATACATACATTAAAAAGTTTGGTATTATATGCAATATTTCACACCCCCTGAACCTGTCCTTCTTTGCAAATGTGTGAGGAGAGGAATATTTTAAATCTTTTCTCAGGGGTCAATCTTACATTTTGCATTTTCTCAGCATTAATTTTGGTTGTTTTGTAAAAGTATTTTCCTCTTGCTTTGATGTAAGTATTGTGTATATATTTTCCTATCTCTGCTTAATTCACTTTACATGAAGTCATGCAAGTCTTTCTATGTTTCTAATTGCTTATCATTCTTATCATTTACTTGAAAAAAAATTTAAAGTTTTAAAGCACAAATCTGGCCATACCCCCACAAGTCTCTAGAAACTTCAGTAGTTCTTATTGTCTTTAGAATAAAAAGAAACAAAACCTTTGTTGAACACTAAAATTTTCCTTTATCGACATATTTTATTATTGTGTCACTTGTATTTCCCAATGCATCTTCCTTTCTATGGAACTATCATTTATAACAAGGAATAAAATAGAGGGAAAAAATTAGCAAAGTTAGTCTAGAGTTGAACAAAGTATGAAATTATATGCAATATTTCAGACTTGTGAGCTTCTATCTCTGTAAAAAAAGCAGGAGAGATGCTTCTCATACATAACTCCCCCCCTTTTTTTGTAGTCAAGTTTCATTTTCTTTTTAAAATGTAAAGTCTTTCATAATCTCCATCTTGCATAGTCACATATCATTCCCCTGACCAAACTGGAACACTTGATGATTCCTAAGACACTTCATATCTTACCTTGGAGTTTTAAAGTAGCTATTTTTTTTTCCTGCTGGAAATAAATGCTTTTTCTTTTCTCTATTTCTTGGACTCTCTCCTTTCTTTTAAGACTTAGTGTTAAGTACTATCTTCTGTGAGAAACTTTTCCCGATTCCTGCAACAGTTGATGTTCCCGCTTAAAATTTTTCACTTTGTATTAAGTCATTCATTTTCCTGATTATTTTGTATGTGTGTCATATATGAACAAGCAATTTTCAAAGGAAGAGAGTTCTTGCTATCAACAACTTTATGAAAAATATCTTAAATTATTATGATTAGAGAAATCAAAATTAAATCAGCTCTGAAGTTCTACTTTACACTCATCTTGTTATTAAGGATGACACAGAATAAAAATATTTATTTTAGAAGCCTGTGGGAAAATAGATGTAATTATGCAACATTGCATTACAATGAATATTGTGAATATTATTTAGCCATTCTGAAAAACAACTTGGAACATAAGTCACTAAATGTCACTAAATAATACATACTACTTGACCTAGTGATATCACTGCTGGATTTAAATTTCATGGAGATCAAAGAGAAGAAAATGAGTCATATGTACAAAAGTATTTCTAATGGCTTTGGATAGTAACAAAGAACTGGAAATTAAGAGAGCCTATCCCTTGAAAAATTGTTAAATAAATTGTAGTATGTTAATGTAATGCAGTATCATTAAGCTATAAAAATAATGAAAAGAATAATTTCAATGAAAACTTGGAAGAACTTTGTGAACTGATGTAATGTGAAAAAAATCAAAAGAATAATTTCTATCTCAACTTTACAATGAAAAACAACCTTGAAAGACTCCATAATTCAGTATAAGAACTATGTTGTCTCAAATATTTTTGCATTTCTACTATAGCTGATAACAGTGAATAACCCCTAAATATTTGCTGATGGATGAACTTTCCTTTCTTCTTTCTTATACTTTTTAAAGCATATTTCCTGCACTCTGGCTATCTTTATTATCATCTATAAGCTCTTTCCACCAGAACTTTGAACTCTGTCTCTGCAACCAACCATGATTCTAACAGGTGATTTTTTTTTTACTAAGCTTTTACTCTATAACTATGCCTTTATTTCACCCTTACCAGGGTCCACGTTAGGGATTATCTTTCTTATTGGAATATAAACTCTTTGAGAGCAGAGACAGTCTTGCTTTCTTTTATCTGTATCCCAGCACTTAGGACAGTACCTGGAACATAGCAACTGCTTAATAAATGTTATTTCATCCATCCATCCATTCTCCTTAGTCTGTTCCCACAACAAACTCACTTTTGGTGAAAACCATTCCTTTCCTAGTTGTATGTATTGAAGGGTTAATTCTGTCTGAGTAGCATCAATGGTGCTGCAATATAAGATTAAAATGTTAGCTAAGAGTCTGAAAAACTTTGAGCAATAATTATGAATCTTTCTATTATTGCCATTGAGAGAAAAAATTATTCAAATGAGTGCTCGAGCCTTTGAGATCTGTAGCTAGTTTCTAATAATTAGATATACATAAGGTTTTGTGTAGAGCTAACTTCAGCATGCCAGTTTCTGTGTTTGCCACTTCCTCCTCCCCTTGTTAGTGGTCCTTACCCATACTGCTCACATCTTGGGGAAAAGAAATATTGAAAGACATATGGTTGGATTCACATACTGATTTAGTAAAGTTAGATGAAAACTCAAATGAATGTTTCTATGCCGTTAGTCTTTTAGGGTTGCCAAGCCATCTGCCTCATTCAGCAATGGTCTCATTATTTTTTGAGTCTATTCGGCATTTTGCTGAGAGGTTGGTTTTGATGGATTTTTTTAAAGGAGTTGTTTTCCAATCTCTCTTTTTAAAAACCATGACACACATGTGATGGTTGCTCCTTTCTTCTGGTGATATCAGTAGGGAACTGAATCATTTGCAGGAAGGAGGCAGGGAATTCTGGTGGGAAAATTTTAGATAGAATCGATTTTTAAAAAGGAATAAATTTGACTCTTTATTGGGTACCTGACTAGCAATAACAGAATTGAAACAGTTCCCTGAGAATCTTTATTATAAGTTTGATCCCAGTGAGTATTCTATTAGCTGGGGAGTTTTGTTCTACAAAGGACATTGTATACCTATAGAAGTATGTTAACATTTTTTAAGGCTCTGGGTCCTTTTATTGTATAAAAATGAATGCTATGGTCAAAAATATTGGTTTCTTCCCCCTTGATGGTTAGTACTGGGACTAAGATTTAAAGTAAAATACTTTAAAAATCTGAATTTAAAAAAAATAACTGAATCCCAAGTACATTGGGAATATATTTTTGACTATCTAGCATGATAGAAGATAGCAGAAAGTTGGAGCTTAAGAATTGCAATTGTAATCTGATAACTGAATTTCATTAAAAGGAGATTTTATATAAAACAGGATTATAGAATTAATACCTCTATTGAAACTTATCACCAAAAATTAAAGAAAGGATGTGAGATAGAGCATAGATGGTTTGAGGAGGGGGCAGAAGAGATAGTTGGATAACTCCAAAATCTGCACTTAACTAGTTTTACTTTCTCCTCTGCTTCTGGAGAGTAGTGAGGAATTGGTTCTTTTGAAAAGAAGGCCTTAGAAGCTTCAAAAGCTTTATTGTCTTTATCTGGAGTAATAAGATAAGATAGGATGGGCAGCAAAGGTAAATCCTATATTCATCACATATTACATTATTTTAAAATTAAGAAGTTTTTTTTTTAATAAAAATATTCCTTGGGAAGGTGAAGTAGGTGAGTGAATGAATTATTTAATTACATTTATCAAATAGTTCAGTAGAATTTTGAGAGGGAAATTAGCCAATGAATCAATAAGTAAACATTTATTAAGGGTTTATTATGTGTTAGTGACTGCATAGATGCTGGGGATGCAAAGAAAAAAATGAAATTATCCCTGCTTTTAAAGATTCTATATTCTAATGAACAGAAATAAAATATAAATATACACAAGTGAATGCAAATGAATTTGGTGAGTGCAATGACAGTAGGGGAGATCAGCAAATTCTCATTTAAAGGCTAAAAGATATGATAGAGAGCCAGTGTAAAGGTGCAAATATGGAAAGGTGAATGCTGTATATGAAGAAGACGTGCAAGTCAGTCACAAAGCAGATAAAGAAGAAATGTAAAATAATTTTGTAAGACGGACTCAAGCCAGGTTGTGGTTTTAAATTTCAGAAGTGTTTATATTTTATCTTGGAATCAGTGGGGAACCATTGGAGTTTTTTGAGCAGCAGAGTGATGCAATCAGAACTGTGATTTAGGAAATATCTTTGGCAGATTGTGGAGGATAGATTGAAATGGAGAGAGACTTTGAGCAGGGAAGCCAATTAGGTGGGTTACTGTGACAGTCCAGGAGAGAGGTGATAAAGGTCTGAACCAGGGTATGGCTGTATAAATGGAGAGAAGGAGAATAGATGCCAAAAAAAGGTGAAGGTATAAATGGAAATACTTGGCAATAGATTGAATATGGATGGGGTTGAGGGAAAATGGGGAATGACTCTAGGGTTATGGACCTGGTGACTAGAAATATTGTGGTCCCCTCAACAGAAATAGGGAAGTTTGGAAGGGAGATGGCTTTGGAAGGAAAGATAATGAATTTGATTTTGGATTTGCTGAGTTTGAGATTCTGACAGTTTGAAATATGAAAATCAGGAGAAAAGTTAGGCAGGATACTTAGATTTGAAAATCATCTGCATAGGGATGATAATTAAGCCGTTGGTATTTGATGAGATTGAAAGAGAGATGGTAAACAGAAAAAGAGGGGCCAGGAAAAAGCCTTGGACTATATTTGCAGTTAGGTGATGGGATATAGATGATAATTCAATAAAGAACAGAGGAAACTGAGGAGCATTGAGACAGGTAGGAGAAACAGTAAGAGAAATTAGTGCCATATTGTTCAAAAGAAGAAAGAGATATGTAAATTTAAATTCTGCAGAGATAGCAAGAAAGATAAGGAATGAGAGACTGCTACTGAATGATAATTCTGGAAGAAAAGGAAGGGATATTCATTAGGGTACTATAGTAGGAGGGTTTTTGATATTTAGAGGAAAGCATAATAATCATGAATGTCTGGGGACGATGATGGCACGTCAAAAGTTTTGAGAATAATGAAGAAAAAAAGATTAGAGATGGGAAACACCAAAGATACATTTTTAACTACTTTCCAATTTTGCCCAAGAAAATGGTAGTTTGCCAAATGTCTTTATACCACTGAAACATGACTCTCCAAAGATTTTGTAATATTATAGATTGTCAATATTTGTTCATTGGTATTGAGGGTGAGATTTTAGTCCTAATTACACTATACAAATTGCATATATATTTGGAAGTAATTCCAAGTCTTGTAACTAGGGGTCTAACTGTATCTTCTTAGAACAGAGTATAATAAATAGTCCCTGCACTGGAAGGCTGTTAAGTAATCTTCACACACCGTCTCTCCTTCCTACTTCTTGTTTTTGAAGTTTAAAATGACCTGCTTAAATGTATTTCTGTGTATCTAACATTAGTCTTCCAAAGTAACATCTCAGCTTCTAATGGATGAAAAATTGATATTAATGTTTTATCTTAAAATGAATAGCATTTTGTTGCCATTTTCTATGTACCACTTAATTCTTTCTAAGAAGTCCAGTGCACTCTGAGCCCTGAAAACATTCAACATAGGAAGCAGCTGTATTTTTGACTTGATGGTTGGCAATATTAGTACTGCTTTCAGTCCTAGATTGCTTAAGATTGTGCTTTTTGGCCTTATTCAATTCTGTTTTTTTGTCTTGAATGTTGCTGAATCATTTTCATCTTCACTGTATTTGGAATGAGATATAGAGACAAGATATTTTAAATTATAAGAGAGGGAAAATTTATTACATGATGAGTAATAGGGGAAAAAAAAACACTAACCCATTCCCAAACCTTAAAAAACAAAAGCCTCAACAATCCCCTAAAATCAAACAATAGGCTGTATGTATCATTGTTAAAGTAGCTCAATTTAAAAATAAAAGCTAGCATTTACATAGTTTTAAGGTTTGTAAAATGTTGGATATTATTTTATTCTCATGACAACCATTGGGAGTAGATGCTATTATTTTTATTCCCATTTTACAGATGAAGAAATTGAGATTGAGAGTTAATTGTCCAAAGTCGCACAGCTGATGAATGTCTGAGACTGGATTTGAACTCAGGACTTGCTGACTCCTGAGGGTACAGCATTTTATTGTGATAATTAACTGCTAATTTACAATGTAATTTTCATCATAAAACTTGTACTTTCTTCTACTTGAGTAAACAGACAAGTGGCTGAATATAACTAGGCTTTGAGTCCAATTGACTGCTCTGTTAGAAGAAAGATTTCTAAGTGTATACTGCCTGGATTTCTAGGAATTATAGTTCAAAAAGACAACATAAATTCATTTTGCCTGGAGTAATAGACTTTAGAATTAAAAGACTCAAGAGTAGCAAATTTAAGAGGCAAATTTAGAAAGGGATAGGCAGCTGGAAGATGCATTAGATAACCAGCTCTGAAATCGGGAAAACTCTTTTTCAGATCCAGCCTTGGAGACGTCCTGGTTATGGGACCCTGGACAAGTCCTTTAACCCTTTTTGCTTCAATTCCTCATCTGTAAAATGAACTGGACAAACAACTCTCCTATCTTTGACAGAAAACCTCAAATAAAGTCACAAAGAATAGGACACAACTGAAATAATTGAAGAATGATAATTACAAAATGTAGAGAGGATGGTGCTGATGGCAGTAGGAGTATGTGTGAATGGGGGGGGGTGTGAGATGGGGGTGGGAAGAGAACATTGCATATTACACCATGCAAGTTCAGAGACTGGATTTTGAATATGATGGACTTGATTCCAAGGATTGTGATCTCTGCTTATATTTAAAACAAGACAAAACACAATGAAAAAACATCTCACTGGTTTGATTGAAGTAGAGTGAAGCTATGAACTATTTTTGATTCTTGGGATCAATGAAAAGTCAGTGAAGGTTTAATTTTTTCTTTTCCCTCTTCCTCTCTGAAAATGGCAGAAATTTATTTTAAAATTTCTCCATTTTTTTAAGTTTTCAATTTTTACTTTTGTGAAATTTTGATTTGCCTTTTTTCTCCCTCCCTAAGATGGAAAGCAATCTGATATTGATTACACATCTTACAAAATCTTGTTAAACACATTTCCATATAAGTCATGTTGCGAAAGAAAAATCAGAACAAGAAAGAAAACCACAAGAAAGAAAACACAAAAAACAAGCAAACAAAAAAAAGTGAAAATAGTATGCTTTGTTCTGCCTTTGTAGATAGCATTTTCTGCCATGAGTCTTTTGGAATTGTCTTGGATCACTGTATTTCTGAGGAGAGCTAATTCTATCAAAGCTGGTCATGGTAGAATATTGCTGTTATTGTGCACAGTGTTCCCTGGTTCTGCTCATTTCACTCAGCATCAGTTCATATAAATCATTCCAGGTTTTTCTAAAATCCTTCTCATCATTTCTTATAGAATAATAGTATCTATTATATTTATATACCACAATTTTTTTATCCATTCCCCAATTGATGGGCATCTCCTTAATTTCTCATTCTTTGCCACGACAAAGAGAGCTGCTATAATTTGCAGGAGTCCTTTCCCCCTTTTTAAAAATCTCTTTGGATAACAGACCTAGTATTGTTGGATCAAAAGGTATGCATAGTTTTATAGTCCTTAGCATAGTTTCAAATTGTTCTACATCTCATAACTCTATAAACAATGCATTAATCTTCCAATTTTCCCAATCCTGTCCAATATTTATCACTTTCCTTTTCTGTTCTATTAGCCAATCTGAAAGGTGTGAGATGGTATTTTAGAGCTGTTTTAATTTGTATTTCTCTAATCAGTGGTGATTTAAAGCATTTTTTTAATATGACTATAGATAGCTTTAATTTCTTTATCTGAAAATTGCCTGTTCATATCTTTTGACCACTTATCAATTGATGAATGATTTATAATTCTTTAAGATGTTTAAACTTCTTGATGTTGTTCCATAGAAACACATACCATTAGATTTCTCTGAGATTCATATTTATAATTGGATGTATATAAATTTCAAATAAACAATATAAAATAATTGGACAATTTTTCATTCATTTTCATGCAGAGAAGAGTGTGATGGAAGGAGACAGTGAATGACTTGAAACAACAAACTACATGGAATGGAGTTTGCTCTTTTGTCAACAACATCTAAAATATTTTTAATCCTAATTTGGGGGTTTGGAGCAATAATTTGAGAGATTTTATAGTTTTGACTTTATTAACAACTCACAAACTCCCAAATAACAGATGATCAACTATGCAATTCAAGACCATTTATCCTAGGCAGCTGAGTCTTATATAAACAGATTTAGATGGTAGAATGAAGCAGGTGCCTCAGGCAAATTTCGCTCCTTTTGTTACTCTTTTTCTGTGCAATTCAAA
Organism: Sminthopsis crassicaudata; assembly: GCF_048593235.1. Taxonomy (NCBI): domain Eukaryota; kingdom Metazoa; phylum Chordata; class Mammalia; order Dasyuromorphia; family Dasyuridae; genus Sminthopsis; species Sminthopsis crassicaudata. Next base: position 293,016,582 of record NC_133619.1, on the reverse strand, counting down.
GTCTCTTCTTCATAAGAGAGGACCGTGGCAAAGATCATGCTCCCTAAGAGTACTGAGGGAATAGTTGGGAAAGACTAAATGAAAGCATCTTTCAAAGATTGGGAAAAGAGGGGATTTTTTTTCCTTCAGGTTTTATTTCTACCTACTTTTTCTGACAGTACCACCTGTTGGCTACATAAGGAATAGCCTCTTAGGGAGCCAGAATACGCATATACATTCACACAAACACATTCTCACACACACACACACACCCATAACTATTGGGGCAGCTAGATCACTGGGAGGGCTTGAGTACAAATCTGGCTTCAGACATTTAACATTAATTAGTTGTGTGATCTTGGGCAAGTGACTTAACCCCAGTTGCCTTGCAAAAAAAACAACAGCAGCAACAACAGAAAAGCATAGCTGTTGACTGCTCATTTCCCCAAGTATATCTGGATTATATTGAAGAATTAAAAGCCTTAATTTTTTTTTTCTTCTTCTATAGTATTCTCAGTTGGGTACCTGGATCTTTCCATTAGTTACCACTCTCTTTTTGACAATCTTTTCTCTCTAAAGTTTTAGGACATCACTTCTGTATCTCCTCTCTGTTTATCAGACTACTCCTCCATCTTCTTTGCTGGATCCTCTTCCAGAACGCTTTTTCTAATCATTTATCCTGTTTTCTTCTCTTTTCCCTCTATTCTACTTTGCTTGATGATTTCATCAGTTCTCATGGATTTAATTATTATCTCTAGGTTAATGATTCTCATATCTAACTATGCTGCCCCAAACTCTCCACTAATCTTCAATTTCCCATCTCTAGATGTCTTCCCAACATCTCAAATTAAATGCCCACAGACATCTTATATTCCATATGATGTAGCTGATGAAGGAACCAGATGATGGTCAGCACCAAATATTGAAATTTGGTCATGTAAAGAATTCACAAAGACTGTTCTCTTTGACAAAAGGTAGTTTTATTTAGGGAGAAGAGATTCCAGACAAAAGGAAGGTATACATGACTGGGATTTCTGATAGGACATTGCTGGGTTGCCCATCACCTCCACAGAGGGTGAGACCACAGAACTAAACTGATATCCCTGTCTACCCCAGGGAACAATTCCATCAATGTTCCAGTTTCTCTCTGCTAACCCTACATAGCCATCCAGGATCTCATCATATATGAACAAAATTTAAACCATCATTATTATTATTGTTTATTTATTTATTTTGCTAACCCCTCTCCCTCTCTCTCCCCCCTTCTCCCATTTCTTTCCTATTGCTGTAGAGGACAACACCATTCTTTAAGTTCACAATCTTAGACTCAGCACTATTTATTATTCCTTTTCCTCTATATCCAATATGTTGCGAAAACCTGTCAATTTTATCTTTAATATATCCATTTGCTTCCTCTGACATTAGAACTTTACTGTAGAACCTCATTACTTCATACCTGAATTATTTCAATTGGTTCTTGGTGGACCTGCCTGTCTAAAGTCTCTCTTCATTCTAATCTATCCTCAATTCAGCCACTAAAGTTATTTTTCTAAGATGTAACTAAATCATGTTATCCTCTACTCAGTAAATGCATGTGGCTCTCTATTGTCCTCAGGATCACATATAAAATAGCTCTGTTTGGCATTCAAAACTCTTCGTAACCAAGGCTCTTCCTACCTTTCCAATCTTCTTATACTTTACTCCCTGACATGACTTTTAAAATCAGTGACACTGGCCTCCTGATTATTCCACGGATTACTGGATGCTCTATCCATATTGGATGCATATTCTTGGATATTCTGTCTTTCAGTTCTGAGCTGCCTCCCATACCTGGAGAGCTCTCCCAACTTGACCTTCCTACCTTCCTTTGAGTCCCAAATAAAATACCAACTAAACCTTCTATGGGAAATCCTCCCTAATCCACCTTATTTCTAGTATCTTTCCTCTTTCCATTATTTCCTATTTATTCTGTATATAGTTTCTTTTGGATATATTAGTTCTCATGCTATCTCTTCCTTTAGATTTTAAGCTCCTTGTGTGCAGGGATTATCTTTTGCTTAATTTTGTATCCCTAGTGCTTAGCACAGTGTCTGGTACATAGTAGGTGGTTAATAAATGTTTATTGATGTTTATTTGATGTTTATTTCAAAGGCAATTTTATTTTATTAAAGATCATTAAAAATGTTTAAAAAATGAATTATCTATGGCTGCTTTAATAGGTATTATTGATAAATCTAGATTTGAGAAAGAAGTTTAAACTCTAAGAATAAAAATGTCAATTATCAAGAAGCATGGCTCCTAGAATACATGGTTATAATTTCAGAAAGGGAATCTCTAATAGAACACAAAATTTAAAAAAATAGAAAATTATCTTATCTGCTTTTGTTATTGTTGTTTGACTCTCCTGGCCTCATGTGGGATTTTCCTGGCAAAGATATTGGAGTGATTTGTCATTTCCTTCTCTAGCTCATTTTTCTGATGAGGAAATAGAGGCAAACAGGGTTAAATGACTTGTCTAGGGTCATGCAGCTAGTAAGTGTCTGGGGCTACATTTGAACTCAGGAAGATGAGTCCTCCAGATTCTAGGCCTAGCTCTCTATCACCCTACCTACTATACTACTGCCCTTTTGTATTTACTTCTTTGTATATGCATGAAAGAAGTGGAACATTGGGATTTCCCTACATTGGTGAGATCAAAGGTGCAGACAAAAGCAAAAAAGAGAAGAAACAAAGAAACTCAATAATTGTTCTGTATAATTACTAAGGAATTTTATATTTTAACTCATTTTACCTTATAGTAACCCTGTGTTGTTATTAAGCATAAATATTTAAGTGATCTTATTATTTCCATGGTAAAAATAAAATTATGTCCAAGGTCATATAATTAATTAGTGGTAGCCTATAATCATAATCTTTTGATTCTGAATCCAGTGCTCTTTTTCACTGTACTGGATTATCCAGCTATTGTAAACAGAAGTGAACAGGTGGGTATGCTCATGATGAAACTGATAATCAGTGGTATATAAAAGGAACAATAAATTATAGGAAAATATGTGGAGGAGAGAAAAGAATAAAAGATTGGGATATCCATTCTACCTAGCAAACAATTAGCTACTATTTTTTTTTCCCTCTGTATAGAAGCTCAAGACTATGGAGTACGTTCCAGAAAAAGAAAATCTCTATCTATGCCTTCATGTGCTTTAATGAAAGAGGATGGAGATAGATATCAACTTTGGTGAGAGGTAAAGACTGGGACATAAGTAGAAGGATTACATCTCAGGATTCAGTTGATTTGCTGCTGATTCCATAGACCTGAGAGAAGTTATGAGTTACCTGTAAATTAGAATATACCACATGAATTACTTATACCAAAGGGCACTTTGGATATCTCCATGAACCTATCTGTAATTCTCCACTAGGAACTCAGTGATTTAAAATCAGATGACTGTTCATTATGCCATCTAGATTCCAGTGTCTCAATCTACATTTCAAATCACTGTAGGTATCCAAGATTAGGACTTCCCCTTTCAATCTTAATAAGCAGAGAGGGCAAGTTCCTGGAAGTTCAATTCTTGCAAAAGAGTTTTTATTCATAAACTTAGAGACCATAAGAACTTTATTGATGAATACCAGAAACACAGGACTCCAAATGTCTCTCCTAAAAGCCATATAAATTTGTCCCAGCTTATAGGTAGCAGAATTGACTCTTATTTCCCCCTGCATTGCCAGCAGCTTCCTTTTCCCCTCATTTGGCTGGAAATTAAATGATAAATTTAGTAGAGGAAGGTAATATTGCTTGGCTTTTGTCACAATTACTTGAAAAGCAAATGGTATGCAAAGGATGAGCAGGTGGCTGCAACTTGACATATTACACCATGACTTGCCACTTTCTGACATCAATACTTCCCCCAAATCTGAATCTTTCCTTTTTAAAAAGTCACTAGCATGGGAACACTCTCAGGGCCAGGCTAGATCAGTATGGCACCACTGCGTGGGTTACAATTTCTAAATTGACTTAGTTTAGATGAAAAAAAAATTAAAAAGATTTGGCAAAAATTGCAAGAGGCATTTTTCCAATATCTCTCCATTCTCATCTTCCTCCTCCACCCTATTCAGTTTTGCTTTCTGAAGAGATAACACAAGGATTTACCTCTCAAGCCAGCAAGGGGGGGAAAAAAAAAAAAGAAACCCATATGATTATGAAGTAGGTTTTTTGTTTGTTTGTTTTTTTTTAAAGCAGACTGGGCTTTCATTATCTTTACTTATCTACTTATTTTTAAATGCTATTTGATAAGGAGGATGCCATAACACTCACTTTGACTGCACTTAAGCCTGTAGTAAGAAGGCGATCAGAAGCAAAATTGCGGAAAAGGGAAATGGAAGTTAGACTCTGGGAGTCCCTTCCCGACTGGAGTTGTAAGAACTGAAGGGCAGTAGACCAGGACAGATTTCCAGGTGTTTGGAATGTATTCAGGGCTCAACTTATTTGTCTCTTCTATAACTTGAAGATTTTGATCTTCAAGCCTATTGATTTTGCTATTGTCAAGCTAGGTGGCCAGAGAAATGAGAAGTGCATGTTAAAAACAAACCTCCCATCTCCATTTCCCTAGTGCTGTTGCTGTGAGCTGCGTAGGTGGCAGCTAAGGAGGAGATGTGAATAATTGATTTTTCAGCTTGCTCCCCAGAGTCAGTCATTTCCATCAGTCAGCAGGTGAGTGAAATTTGCTTCAATCTGGATCGGGCTCAAAGCATGTGATAACTTTGCTCAAGATAGGCTGGCTTGACCTGACTATTAATTGGCCACATTTAGAAAGTGAAGTTTCCTTGGCTTCTCCTGTTCTTGCCCCATGCACAGCTCGTCGCATTTCAGAGTTCATTTCTGCTCTGCTGGATGTTCCTTGAAATGTTTTACTATGTGAAGTACTCTGGCATTCTACTGTCTGCAAAGATATCTCTATCTTTCCATCCTAGATTCCTTTCTGAGTTCCAAATGTCTAAAAGCATTTTGAGATGGACGTTTTTTAGGCATATATCCAAAGCAGAATTTGATAACTTTACCCCCAAACCCTCCTTATTTCTGTCCAGTGCACCACCGTGTTGATAAGGCTGATGTAGCACCAAATGTTATTTAGGAGCCAGATGATGTGCTTTAGGAAAAGCACCAAAAGTTGGGGTCCAGAGGTTGTGAAGAATTCTCAAGGGCCATTCTCTTAGGCAAGAGGTAGGTTTATTTAAGGGAAGAGGTTACACACAAAGTAAATGGTACAATAGACACTAGGAATGATAAATATGAAATAGAGCAGGAGAACATACAGTTAGGAAGAAAGGGCAAGTTCCCTAGTGAAATTCACAATTGGCCAGGAGAAAGGAAACATCACATGAGGTAGGGTTATGCCAAGGAATTTAGGATTTAGCACCCAAAAAGGACACAAGGAGGAGAAGGGGGGTTGTGAGGCAAAGTAGGGGTAAAGTAAACACCATGCAGCATGAGAAGGAGAAAAGGGAAAGGCACCAGGAGGCAGAGAGCAGTGGCCAAAGGACCCAAAGAGAGGGCAAAGAGAGAAAATTTAGCCTCAAGGACTTGATAAAACTTGGATTTCTGACTGGATTACCTTCATAGAGGGTGGGACCAGAGAACTGAACTGATCTGAGTCTTCTTTCTGCCAGCTCCAGGGAATAATTTTTATCAGTGCTTCAGCCCACCAGACCCACCACTCTGGACTTTATTGATGTCACCCTGGGTTACACCGGTAGTGTTATCCTAGATTCCTCCATGTTCCTCTCCCTTTATAAACAATCAGTGGTTTCATCTTGTCATTTTCCCCTATCATATTTCTTTTTCCTCTATTTATCTAGCCACCACCTTTTTCAGACCCTCATCACCTCTCAACATGGACGATATTACTTAAATTCTCTCCTTACCTCTAGTCTTCCAACCCAATTCATCTTCCACACACTTCCAAAATGATTTTCTTTGACTATGTCATTCTCCTACTTAGTACCTCCAGGGGACTCCTTTTACATCTAGGATCAAATATAAACTTACCTGTTTGAGATTTCAAAGTCTTTACAACCTGGTCCTATGCTAACTTTCGAGCCTCTTAAATTACTCTCCTCCATGAACACTATGATGTAGAAAAATGGCTTTCTTTGTTCTTCACACATGTATTTCCATCTCTCTTCGATTTAACTTTTTCCTGGGTAGCTCCCAAGTTTATAATGAACTTCATCCTTGCTGCTATCTCTTGGAATTCCTTACAATTCAGTCTAAATATCTCCTTATTGAGATCAGTCTCTCAGTTGTAGTGTCTTTCCCCCAGCAAGGTTACTTTATATCTACTCTATAAATGTTTTTATAACCTATATTTTTGTATATTTGAATATAATTTACATGAGGGCCAAACCTATTTTGCCAGCCCCAGGGAATAATTTTTATCTTCATTCCAGTTTCTCTTTGCCCACCACACCCACCGTTCAGGACATCATTGATGTCACCCTAGGTTACATCAGTAGTGCATTTTGCTTTTGGTTCTGTATCCTCAGCATCTGGCACAATATCTGGTCCATAGTAAGCACTTAATACAAGTACAAATAAAAGAGGGATTTAACTCCCCCCCCCCCAGATGATTAGTAATTAAAGAGGGAACTAAGTAAAGGTTCTTCTATCAGTTTAGGACAGTTAAGTGGCTCCATAATGCACAGAGTGCCTGGAGTCAGGAAAACCTGAATTCAAATTGACCTCAGACGCTTACTACCTGTGTGATCCTATTTGCCTCAGTTTTCTCATAAGTAAAAAGAGCTGGAGGAGGGAGTGTCAAACAGTTCCAGTATCTTTACCCCAAAAGGGGTCATGAAACATGAATTGAAATGACTGGACCCCTTCTGTCAGTGTCTGTGCCAGCAATTCTCAGGTAATGAGTAGCACAAACTCATTCCCTTGTAACTACATATGGTCTCCTCATTTTCTAGGAAACTCCATCTCTATACGCTACCTAAACAGGACTCATCTTTGGTTCATAGCTCTCACTTTCCTTCCTCCATGCCTTTGTTCACATTATTCCTTGTGCTGTCTAATCACACCAGGTGGCACTGCTAGCCACTAAACTGATCTCATTCATCAAGAAAGATTAGGAATTGAGCAGTCTTATCTTCAACTTATGCCACTAAGCAGAAGTGCTAAGAAAGATTTCCCTATTACCCAGTTCTTAGCTCTCTCTGGATGGTCACATTAAGTGGTCAGTCTGAGGGGTTAGTATAAATTTACTCAATCAAGTTAGTCTTAAAGTTCTATCTATTGTTTTTGTACTTCCCCTTTCTTGAACTTGTTGGGTTTTACTGAGCCCTAGTTATACTATCTTGGGCCTAGTCACAGTGCATTAATGTTCAAACTTTTTGAAGTACCACTCTTTTTTTTTTTTTTTCAACAAAAACATTTGTCATACTACCTTTTGCAGTTTTATAAATTTTAAAATGGACATAATTAAACTTAATTGTTGAAAATATCAAACTTATCTAAAAGTGTTCTAAAAGCATTTCAATTTTTTTTAGGGAAGACTAAAGAATACTATACCAAATATTATCTATTTCAGAAATTCTTTCCTGAATCCATCAGGAGAAAGATGTTTTTACCAAGGGATCTGAAATTCCAGAACTGACCAGAATTTAAAGTACAATCCAGGGATTTTTTTAAAGCTTAATGCTCGTAAGGGGTATGTTTTCTTTCTTCTCTGGACACATAGCATGATTGAACTTATCATTTATCAAAATTAATTTTGCATCATATTCTTCTGCAAATGAGGAGATAATCCTAGCAAATTTTATATCTTCTACCTCTCTCTCATTCCCCCTTCTTCTCTAGTCTATTGCTCTACATATAGTAGATGCTTAATAAATGTTTGTTGAATTAAATTTCACACCATCAGTATCTGGATTGTACATGTTACCCAGTTCTTGTAAAATGGAAGACAACATTTCAATAAACAACTTAAAAAATCAATAGTATTTTATTTTTTCAATTATATGAAAAGACAGTTTTCAACATCCATTTTTTAAGATTTTGAATTCTAAATTTTTTTTTCTCCCTCTATCCCTTAACCCCTCCCTCCCCAAGATAGCAAGTAATCTGATATTGGTTATACATGCATAACTCAGTAGTAGCTTCTTGCTTTGATGTTGTCAATTTTTGTCATTATCTCTTAGAAAGATCATCTGTCTGATAATTGGGACATTTAAAGAAGGTTAATAGAGTAGACTCCTTTTTATGATTTCTAATATAACTTTTTTTTTTAATAAAAAAGCTACAAATGAGGTCATAGAGAATAGAACATGACTGCAGCAATTTAGCAATAGCAGTACCCTGTATAAAGCGCTAACATAGAACATTGTGAATAACTCACAGAAGATAAGACCAGGGTTTTTCTTCTTATTTAATGCTGCTTAAAAGCATTTACTCAATTAAGCTTGCTCATGGAAAACTCATGCTTGTTGACCAGTTGTAGTTCAAGGAGATCTGTTAAAAGATGATACAGAAATCTTGATTTAGAGCTGCCTCAGAGTTCTGGTAGAAATCAGTGCTATTGACCTGGGATTTTTCTTTTTTAACCAGGTAGTTCATGGGCAGTAAACAGGTATGTCATATTTACCATATTTCTTACCTATCCATTATGAACTCTGACTAATTCTTAGTCGATGGACTAGTGGCTACTCTCAAGGTTACTGTTGGGGAGCCATACTTTCTTCAATTCATTGGCTTCCATAGATTCTTTATTTTTTGGCTCATACGCCTAATAGATTTGAAATGCCATTTCATGAATTATTCTCACCTGCGTTCATGAATTTCAGCACTATATGAACATATTGTAGCCTAAAAAAAAGCCACCACAATAACTGTTCATGTCCTTCATTGTCGCATATCTTTTTAGTTGGCTCTTTGTTATTTTCCCTTGTTATTGTCCCTTGGTAGGGACCGTATTGGAGAAAATCAGCAGATGAACAGACTGCTGCTGATGTGGTGGGGCTTTTGTCTGTGCCTGTGTGGTAGTGTAAACATGAACAGTATTTCATTGACCCCCCACTGCTCATTATTTGAGGCCATTTCCTCAGCATGTTATCTCAGAATACTAAGGTAAAGTTGAGATTACTATTACTAGAGAATGAAATGGAGAATAAAAGAACTTGTTCTTCTTTGTGGAAAGAAAATTTGACCATGCCCACATTGAAGAAAATCACCACAAATAGGCTGTACATTTTATCTAAGCAGACCTATTTACAGGAATAGAATACATACTCAATCCTTGATTCCACCCCCCCCCCCCCTTTCTATCACTTTCACCTCTCATCTGGGTCAAAGCCTATTCTACTTTCTTTGGTTTTCAATGATTTCCCTATAATATATTTTTATCAACTTTTGGGTTTCTTTTAATTTATTGTATTTTATTTATTTGTATGTATTTCATGAAAATCCCATAGGCACTACACACTAATCTGGAATCTACATCTCTTTTTCTTTTCATCTTGGACCTCCCTCAAGTGGCACTATGGGAGTGTACTAGGATTAAAATGAGTATTTTATAGTACGATAATCTCCCACTTTGAACAGTTCTTCTTTAGTTGGGAAAAGAAAACTTTGAAGGACAACTAATGTGTATCCATTTTTCATCCTACTTAGATAAGCACAATTTATAACAGGTAGGATTGTCTTCTGCATGACTGAGTTAAAACTTTTAATGATTGAAAAAAAATCATATTTCCCTTTAAAAATCAGAAGCAATGGCCAAGAATATGATTTTGTGCGCTCTAACAATTAAGACAGATATTGGCTTGGATAAGAAGGCTATGAGTATTAAAAAGTTCTCACAAAAAAGTCAACTATAATGACTATAGTCATTATACATATAGTAAAGTTAACTATAATAGCCCCCAGGAAAATGATAGCTGTATCATTGTATGGGATATAATACCTTTTAAGGACACCTTTAGTTTTGTAATTGAGAAATGAGAGGGTGGAGCTAGATGCTTTCTAAGATCATAGGACCGGTGTTAAAGGGACCTTAGTGGCCATTGAGCCCAACACCCTCATTTTATAAATGATACAGCTAAATGCAGATATTAAATGATTTGCCCAAGATCATAGAACTATATATATTCAAGGTAAAACTTGAACTCAATTCTTCCTGACTTGAAATCCTGCACCCTATTCACCCTGCTACTTGGCCCTTCTAGGTATTATATTCCATGACTTCTGGGCTCATTAATGCCATATTCATTTCAATTCAAGAATAGGTAATATCTCTGTCTGATATTTCTTCTCTCAACAAAATAGCTAGCATTTACATGGTACAGTAACACTTTTAAAATCCTTTATGCATATTATCTCACTTGATTACAGTGTACAACTCCCAGATACCAATAGATAGTTTGAGTTACAGTGTACATTTTTGCACTTTTTTTGGTGTGTGTGTGTACTTCTCGCAACCAGCTAAATGGTTGACTCTCCTTAGAAATATTCTATATTTACTTAGGCTATATTCTATATTTACTTTGTTGACATATTAAAACTTTTCCAGACTGATAGCTCCTCTTCAAGAGAGCCTGAGCTCCATTGTCATAGCCTTGGAAAATCCATGGTCATCTCTATTCCAAGAATCAGTGAAGTGGGGACCTTAGTGGAAGGATATAATATATTGATACAGTATATGTAATAGAACAATTATAACAGTATGTTGAATCTAAAAAGTACTTTCCCTTTTTTTCCCCTGACTTCCCTGAATTTTTACTGAGATCAGTTTTATTACTAGATGATTTTCTGTAGAAGATAACAAAAGAGGGAAGAGAAATATAAGCTCTTCTGTCCTTGGTATTCTATATGGTTTCTCAGTTGATTTCACTCCCTTTTTACAATATTACATTAATTACCTGTCAAGCATATATCTTAACTTTCTCAAAGCAGGAGGGTAACTCCAATTAGTGTTGTTATTTTTCTTTCTAGTTTTCCAAATATGCCCATTGAATTTCAATGGTTTCTTAACAATTGCAATTTAAATTACAACTTCCTTGCAGTAAATCTTTTAACCTCAATAGACCCTGAAGTAAATGAACTTGCCTTTATAGGCAAACATGAGAAGAAGCAAGTGCTCTCATGAGTAGTGATATTTGACCCTCTTCATTTATCTTTCGGGAGAAATAAATTTCATCTTATGATTATTGAGAGCTTGTTAATAGTGATGAAAAGGATATGGAATATCTAGGGATATTTCAGATGACTGAAGGAGACAAGTACTCTTTTGATCTTCCTTTTCTTCCTTTTCCTTCCCTTCCTCCTTTTTCCTTCCTTCTCTTCCTTTTCCCTGTTACCCATATTCCATGTGGCCCACATCTCGGCAGAACTTTGACAAAGGAGAAGTCTTTTATTTTATTTTTAAAATTTAGTTTCTTAGTTATTTATTTTTAAAACACATTGTATTATGAATCATATTGGGAGAGAAAAATCAGAATAAAAAGGGAAGATCATGGAGAGGGGGGGCAATAGAAAAAATAAATAAACACATAATGTGTTGATTTACATTCAGTATCAGCTTTTTTTTTTCTGGGTACAGATGGCATTTTCTATCCAAAATTTATTGGGATTGCCTTGGATCACTGAAATACTGAGTCTTTCATAGTTGATCATCATGGATTCTTGCTGTTATTATGTATGATGTTTTCCAGGTTTTGTTTGTTTCACTCTGTATCAGTTTGTGTAAATCTTTCCAGAGCTTTCTAAAATCATCTTGTTCATCATTTTTTTGTGGAACAGTAATATTCCATTTCCTTCATATACCACAACTTGTTCAGCCATTCCCCAATTGATGGACATATACTCATTTTTCTAATTCTCTGCTACCACAAAAAGAGCTGCTACTTTGCACATGTGGGTCCTTTCCCCTCCTTTATGATTTCCTTGGGATATATAGACATAGTACTAGCACTGCTGGGTCAAAGCTTTATAGCCCCTTGGGCATAGTTCCAAATTGCTCTTCAGAATGGTTGAATCATTTCACAACTTCACCAATAGTGCATTAGTGTTCCAATTTTTCCACATAGATATCCTCCAACATTTACCATTATCTTTTCTTGTCATCCTGTAAGATGGTATCTCAGAGTTGTTTTAATTTGCATTTGCAATTGATGCAGATCAATAGTGATTTAGAACATTTGTTTCATGACTATAGATGGCTTTAATTTTGTCCTCTGAAAATTGTTCATTTCCTTTGACCATTTATCTGTTGGGGAATGACTTGTATTCTTATAAATTTGACACAGTTCTTTATATATTTTGAAAATGAGACATCAGAAATGCTGGCTGTGAAAATTTGTGAAGAGAGACATTTTTGAGCAGTCTGAGCCAGATGACTAAACCATAATTCTAATGAGGCCAAAAGAAAACATTAGCTTTTGGAACCAGTTGGGACTAACTTACAGAGCTGCTATGAGGATCAAATGACATTATGTAAAGTGCTTTGTAAAATGAAAACAATATAAATGTTATTGTTATCTCAGACTTAAATGATGTTTGAGAATATGACCAGCTTTAGGCATTAAGAGTCCATCAAGAAGAGACAGATGCAGTCCCTTGGTTTTTGTATAATCTGCAAGATGCTAGGCTGTCTGCACCATATTTGATGACTTCATCACTCCATTCTTTTCTTTTTCTAAATAAGGGGTTTCTATTTCATTGCTGGAAATTTATTGTCCCCTCATCTGTAGAATTCTCCAAGCACACTCTTCAAAATTTTCCCAAACCAAATGCCAGTTACTTCTGTGAATTCTTTGAATAAGCCTCGGGAATAGGTCCAGACACATGGTAGCATTTATCACTCTTTTTAATTATTGCAGTACAACTGAATAAATTTACAAGATTTTGAATACAGCTTCCTCTTGGTAAGGCTCCATATCAAGTTTTTTCTTCTTTTTTTATTTGTGAAAATTTCCTCTTAGATTAATTGCCTGTTTGATTGCTTTGATAAGTAAAATTTCCCCAGTATTATGAATACTGCCTTACATTAATATATCATCTAATGGACTGCCTAATGCCTCCATGTGCATTAAATAAATTAGTCTTCACAAAAATAGCTAGCATTTACACAAAAATTCGGTGAAGTTGGTATGCAGGTGTTAAGTTCATTTTGCTGATGAGGAAAATGAGATCCAGAACATTGTGTACTGTTCAGTAACAAACTAGGGACTGGTACTCAGTATTTTGACTTTCAATGAATATATTTTCCATTACTCCAAAAGACAAAGACTATTTCAAATGCTAAATTCTATGATAGTATTGGATGATAAATGTTATCACATTTAAGACTTACAATGTATTCCTTCAATTTTTCAATAACCCTTCATCTGAGAAGGATTTTTGAACCTTATCAGAAAATTTCACAGAAAATAAGGAGTAACTTCTTGAACATTAAAAAAAAAATCAATATTTCTAATAATACCAGAAGTGTTATCTCCCACGTTTAAAAGTCTTATGGAGTTATTGTGGTTGACATTCATCTTCCATTCAACTGATGGAAGAATTCTTTATTCCTCTGCATACTGCTACTAGGACACATTAATAAGAGGGATATCATGAGGTTAGGTTTTTATTTGTAATGTAAACTTTTGGAAATTTATTTAATTTGTCCATTACACTGTGCTATACTAGCAAACCTTAGCACTATGGTATTTTAAATGAAAAGGAATTCATACATCACAATGTCAAACACCTCTCTTTTTGCTCCCCTCCAAAAAGTGCCATCCTTTTAATAGAATCATAGAGCTGAGAGAAGGACCTTCAAACAACACTTGTATCCACACATTTTACAGATGAGGAAACAGAAGCTCAGAGATACAGACTGACTTTTATAAAGTCAAGGAGATAGTATGGAATGGAGTTACTTTTAGAATTCAGATTCTATGATTCCAAGTTCATTCTGTCTTCCCTCATGTTAGGTAAATGTAGACAACCAGAAACTAACTGCTCTTAATTGAGAACACAACCCAAAACTAGGCAATCTCTAAAAGTAATTTTAAAGTTTGGAGCTGAGGGAGGTTAGCTATTGGGAATCATGAAACTAGAGGTTAATGCTAGGCTCTTAGGAGTGAAGTTTTATAAAGTTTTGGCTTTAAAGATGGTCTTGCCAATGAAAAATAAGGAGCATTTTTGAAAGGGAAATTTTGGAAAATGGACTAGATGAAATAATATCTGCAGAAACTAAAACTCAAATCGACTTATCAGTACAGTTAGATGTGTGATGTCAGGAACTTATAGCATATGTAAGAGTAATTGTATCTGGAATAGAGAGAAGGTGTGAAGGCAAAACACGAATATGAGAACTTAGGGGATATATGTTGAAAAGTGACAGTCATTTTATATATATTCAGAGATTAATAGGGGCCATGAAAGCTATTTCTGAATATTGTACATGAATATATAAATGCTAATTTTGTTATCTAGTATAAGCTATATGATATTTGTGATATTTATTGGGGTTTTAATGTTTCCAAAGCAAGTGCAGTTGTATAATAGTCCTTGCTACTTGTATAGTCCACACCTGCTCTCTTGAGATAATTGTGTTAGGAGAAATATGCATAATGATTGCTAAGCATTGGGTATTCTGGGAGAAGAGGAATAGCTATGCACTTGAGTCTCAGGGAAAATAGCTGTCAATTATTCTCGGGACATAGGGCATAAAAGGGCATTAGGGAAAAGCCTCTAAACTTGTATTGACTTTGACAAACTTGTCTGGGCAAAAAGAAAAAAAAAAGGCTGTAGACTGAAAGGTCCTGTTGTAGTCAGAGCAAATGAATCAGTGTGAAGTGAGAGAATAGTACAAGAGTGACAGTCTAATGTGAGAAGAATTTACTATTGTTGCTAGTATAGTGGTTAGTGTGGTGGTCTCCAAAGTGGGGTATAGGCATCTCAGGGTATGCCTAATATGACCCATTGAGAAATGGAAAGAAAACATTAGAATTTCTGTTTTTAATTTTAAAAAAGAAAAAAGAGGATACAGTCTCTATAATATTTCTCTCCTCAGCTTGCTAATCTAGAGACTTCAGAGAATTTCCCCATGAGCAAGATCTGGAATTCTTTCTTGAATGAGCTGAGTTACTTTGCTCCTAGTGGAAGAGTTTCTTCACTCTGTATTCACTACTATACTATACTATAGCTTCTCTGGCTTTTGTTTTGCTACTGATTCAGATAAATGGGTTTTCTCTGATGCCTATGTGTATTTTTGTGGAATCAATATTTGGTGGGAAAGAAGTCAAGCCTTGAATATAGAGCTTGCATCCTTTTTTTCTCCCCATTAATGAAACAGGGACCAGAAATTAGCTTGAACCTGATTGCATCTCCTAGACTAGCAATAATTAGAAGATCACTTAGATATAATTCTAGCCTGGTTACCTGCTTTCTATCTGAGGAGAGCAGAATGGTAACCTCCAGCCCCAACTTCTTGTTTCCTTTCCTTTCAGGAATTAGTCTCCCTTGATGAAAGGTGGCCGGTGGGTGGGAGGGGAAAGAAGCTAGAGATGTACCCTCAGTAGTACATTTGATTTCAGTGTATTGTGACACTTTGCCATTTATATATGTCTAGTTGATATATATTGGATCTATTATTTCATTAGTGGAAAAATCTCTCAGTAAAGCATACCCTTTATCAATATAGGTGTGCATCGTCTGCAAATTAAGAGTCTTAGAGAGTTAATTAGGCTCATTAAAAAATTAAGTGACTTGTCTAAAGTTATGTAGTTAGTATATGTCAGAGAATCAACATGGAATTCAAATCTTTCTGACTCCAAGACTAGTTTACTAATTATTATATATACTGTTTATCCTTCACAAAATGAACCTGCCTTAACCTAATAAGAAAATGGTAGAGATAACACTTTTCCTATCATATCAAGTACAAGCTCTCCAGAAGCCACATTATATGTTTAAAACAACAATCTAATCATATTTCCAAAAGAGAAAATATAAGTATGAAATTATCAAGCTATTTGAAAAATATATTTAAATTAATTGTCATCAACACTAAACTTTACTGAAAGAGTATGCATATTGTTCTTTGAGATATTAACTAAAAATATCAAATCATCATGAATAGCAAGACATTTAAAAACTAAGCATCTAAAATATGGAAACAAACATCTATTTTCCCCCAAATACTATTTAAAGTTAGGCAGTACTTAACCCAATGTTTATAAAATTTCACTCAATTCATTTTCTATAAAATGAAGGAATTGGATTAGATAGATTCTAAGCATCTTTCCATTTCTAAATTATCTTATGATTTTATGAGCCTATTTTAAGAATATTCTTTTGAGGTTTCTTCCTATTAGTGAAAGGTAGTGCTTGTTCATATCATTTGAGAACTTATCAATTGAGAAATGGTTCTTTTCCATTCCTATGGACCTAGGAACTGAATCCTTGTATATCTTGGAAATGAAACCTTTGAAAATTTTTTGCATATAAACATCTAATAGCTGAAGGAAACAAAAAAATAACTAAAATTAATAGGAAAAGAGATAACAGGAGAGAAATTGCAAAAAACTTTTTTGTTAAAGATTTCACATATAAGGAATATAAAGAACTGATTTACTTTTCTAACTTAAAAGGCAAGATTTTAACAATGAATGAGAAAGTAATTCCTCTGTGAAAGAAATTTTAAAATGGGTATTTGGAAATGTTTTTAATATCAAATATTTTTGTTGCTGAAATAACATATGTGTCATGTAACTTTAAAAATCTTCTAAAGACTTTTAAATGATTTGTACACCCTTTGTTAACACTGTGGCATTCTGAACCCCATTGTTAAGAAAAAATGTCTTTTGATTCATGTCACCACAAGTAATTGATGTCAGGAAATATTTCCAATGAAAATCTTTACATAATTGGTTGATTGGACTGAAAAAAATAATATCCTGTTTTAGTGAGAGAAGCCATAGATTTATTTCTTGCATTTGGTTCTAATAAATCTTCGTGAAGTGTCTTTTAGGTATTACAGCTATTAAAACTGAGTAACAAAATAAACTGAACTTAGAACAACTTTAAATTTCCATTGCAAATCATTAAGGGGACATTAAAAAACCCAATGAAACATTCAATTAAAATGCTCTTGCTAAAATATCTATATTATTGATATTTAAATTATAATGTATTTCATCTTAAATTTTTCAAATTTTTGCTTTGCGTTGTTACAAGATACAATATATCTTAGTAAAATAGTACTTGTATATACTTTATAAATAAAAAATAAACTTTTGAGGGGCATACTTAACTTTTTTTTGTTTATAGGGATGTTTGATTAAAAAAATTGAAGACCACTGAATGATCTAGACAGCCTGGAGAAAGTAAGAAAATGATGAATAAAGAATATAATGAGGGGTATCTAGGTAGTACAGTGGATAGAGCACCAGCCCTGAAGTCAGGAGAACCTGAGTTCAAATCTGACCTCAGATACTTAACACTTCCTAGCTGTGTGACCCTGGGCAAGTCACTTACTACAATTGCCTCAGCAAAAAAAAAAAAAAAAAAAAAAAAAGAATGAGTTACAATAATAAGTGTTAGCATTGTTACTAGCAATTATTATAACTAATTTCATTATTTTATTTAATTATTATAATTAATTATGAATTACATTATACATGACATAATTATAGTCATTATATAATTGTAAATTTAAAAATCAGTAATAATGCTAGCAGCTATTATTATGGATATCTATCATTCATAGAACCCTTGAAGTTTTGCAAAGCATTTTAAAAATATCTCATTCAGTCCTCAAAACAAGCCTGGAAGGTAGATATTATTAATATTGTTATTATTGTCCTCATTTGCCATTTGAGGAAACTGAAGTATTTAGTAATTAAGTGATTTTCCCACAGTGTCTTTGGCTATCCTAAACTGGTCTTCTGATTCCAAATTCAGTTCTCTATTTTCTGGGGTGTCTACTTGCCATTTTCTGAGAGGGCCTATATTCAGGATCCTAAATTATATTGACCTTTCAGGAAAATCATGCTCAAATAGAAATGCTTATTGATTAAAAAAAACATAATTTCAGATTACCTACATTGTATTGCATTTTTAATTGTTAAATATTTCCCAATTACATTTTAATTTGGCCCTTGAGCTTTGAGTTTTAAGTCTTTGCTAGGGTTTCTAGGATAGCATGGAAAAATAGAATGAGAGACTTTTAACAAATTTACTTGATCACCTGAGGAGACTCAAGTGAATCTGGAGTACAAAATATGTTTGAGTGTGAGAGAAGTCCTCTCCCTCTCTATGTTTCTTCCTCTCCCTCCCTCTCCTTCTTCTGTGTCCTTCCTTCTCTTCCCCCACTCCCTCTGGTATTTGTAATACAGTATTTTAAGTATTTTGACAACCACATAGATAAATCTTATTGGCTTTTAGAAAAATTGATATCATCCACCATTTTGTCCTCTCAGTGCCTGTCAGTCAAATTTGCTCTGTTATCCTCAAGATTCTCAAATGGAATATGGAGGTAACTATCAGATATGACAAATCAAATAATATTACCTCAAGGCTTTTTACAAAAACTCCATAAATTGTGCAACCACATCTGGTAAGTTGATAAGTGTAAATCATTGATTTCAAAACCTTTAGTCTCTTGTAATCAAAGTACATTGGGTTTTATTGAACAAAAAAAAAAAAAAAAAAAAAAAAAAAAAAAAAAAAAAAAAAAGAAAAGAAAAGAAAAGAAAAAGAAAGTTAAAGATTTGTCTCACTTTAAGCAATTTCTCCATAGTATAACTCTCCACCCCTTCAAGTTTTCCCTTATATTTTTATGTATTTCAGATGTAGGTCTATGTTGACATCCTTGGTCTTATAATATATTATTGTGATTTCTGTAGGTGGCAGTTAAAGTCTGGTGAAACGAACCCCTTTCCTTCCCACCAAACTACAGAAGTTATAAAAGCTAGCCAATCTACATCTTACTTAAACTTGAAGGATTTCTTCAACTGTGGCCACTGAAGAATTATAAGCAGAATAGATTAAAAGGACTTTAATGAGAATATGTCTTTCTTGAAAGGTTAAGTGCAGACATGACTTGGGGTCAAACTTCTTCAAAGTATTCATGATAAAGTATTGTCCATGGAGACTAAGGACCCAGTGATTTTTAACATAGGGTATCTGAATAAGAAAACCAGTTTAGAATTTGTCCTCTACATACATAGCTGATCCTCTTTAAGAGTCTTGAGCAAACCCAGTATGATGATGTAAGGAATGTTGTTATTGCCCAGTTCATAATCCCCCAAACTCCATGTTGAAGTTGCAGTTTCATAAGGAAGGATGAATATGGTGTGTGTGGGAATCATGTATTCAGTAAATAGTCAAAATTTTGGCATCTGATGTTTCTGGCAGGTTCATTTATTGAACACGCATTTTTTTTCAAGCATTAAGTGTTTGCCAGGCATTATGCTAAGCTCTAGGAATAGAAGTAAATGTTTTTAATGATGGCCTCTCTTTAATTTACTTTAATCTGCATTATTAACATTTTTATTACTTTAAGAATGGAATAAATCAATTAAACAATAATTCAAGCCTGATTTTGTAGCATTTACCATTTTTTTTGAGTTTTGAATGATTACAAATTTAAAATTGGCTTTCTAGAGCTGAATTTATTTGAACTTGTTCCTGCATAAAGTTGGCTAGAAAGGGAAAAAAAAAATTCCAAATTCTTGAGAAGCTTAGATTCCATTGGGGAGACACAATTTGTTCACACATAAGTAAACAGAAATAAATAATTTCCAGGGTCCTACGATGGAAGGAAGGACTAGAAACAGGCAGGATTAGCATAGGATCTGGTGTCCTAAACTGCTCCCCCCATTTTAAAAACATTTTTACTTAAAGTTTTGAGTTTCAAATTCTATTTCTCCTTTCTTCTTTCCCCTCCTCCCTCCCTGAGACAGAAAATAGTAATAGGCTATAGTTATGCAATCATGTAAAATATTTTTAAATTAGTCATTTTCTATAAGAATACTCAAATAAAAGAAAAAATAAAATAAAATTTAAAAATAACATGCTTCAATCTGTATTCAGATAATATCAGTTCTTTCTTTGGAGGCAGATAGTATACTTTAGCATTAGTCCCTTAGGGTTTTCTTGTTGTGTTGTTGAGAATAGCTAAATCATTCAAGGTTTTTCACTGAACATTGATATTAGTGTGTGCAACACTCTCCTGGATCTGTTCACTTCATTTTGCATTGGTTCATGTAAGTCTTTCCAAGTTTTTCTGAAATCATCTTTTTCATCATTTTTTTATACAATTCGATAATATTCCCCCAATCATGTTTATATATCTATATCTATCTATCTATCTATCTATCTATCTATCTATCTATCTATCTATCTAATCTATATGAGTTTGTTCAGCCATTGCTCAATTAATGGGTATCCCTTCAATTTTCAATTCTTAGCTACGACATAAAAAGAGATGCTATAAATATTTTTGGGCAGATGCGCCCTTTTTCCTTTTTTTGAATATCTTTATAAATATAAACCTAACAGTGGTATTGCTGGATCAAAGGCACACATAGTTTTATACATCTTTAGGCATAGTGTTCCAAATTGCTCTAGTTCATAACTCCATTGACAATGTATTAATGTTCTAATTTTCCCCTGTCCCCTTCACCATCCAATCTTTTTTTTTTTTTTTACTTTTTTTGTCATATTAGCCAAATTGATATGTGTGATATGGTACCTCAGAGTTTTGCAATTTGTGCTTTTTTAATCAATAGTGATTTAGAACATAATTTCAGTTTCTTTGTCTGAAAATTGCCTCTTCATATTCTTTGACCATTTATCAATTGGGGAATGACTTGTATTTTTATAAATTTGAGTCAGTTCTCTATATATTTGAAAAGTGATACCTTTATCAGAGATATCTGTTGAAAATTCCCTTCCCCCAGTTTTCTTCTTTCCTTATAATTTTGGTTGCAGTTCTAAATTCCTTATTAAATAAGCTTGTACATTGGCTTCTTTTAGTGCTCCAGTTTGAATCAGCTTAGCCTGATGTTTCTCTGCCGAATTATTTAGGGACCATTATTCCAACAGTCTAAGAGACAAATGGATGGAAATCCAATGTTTGAATATTTCCAAATTGGGAGAATATCTTTATAGAGCAATGACAAACGATCAAAGATAACTTATCTCAGAGTCCTCTGCCCTTAACTGGCTGTAGGAAAGGGACTGACTGAATTCACAATCCACATCCTCCCAAGCAGCAATCACAGCTGCCTCAAATCATTTGCCTCAAAAAGGTTTGGGCTGTAGATGAGCAGGAGCCAAGTTTCTCAATATGATAAGACACTTAAAAACCAAGATCCAGGGGAATGGGAAATAAGGAGACAACTGAGTGGGAGTGGAGGGACTGTGTTGGGAAAGTAGGAATGAAACAACTCCATTGTCACAGCAGTAGTACACAAACTGCTTTAAGATGCCAAGTTTTATCAAGTGTGAAATTAATATTTCTACATCATAATGTGTGTGCTTTTCCCCCAGGGAGGATTAAAAAAACAAATAAAAAGAAAAAGCAAATGAAAAACTAAATATCAAGCTCTGTATGGGTCATACTTTTTGGCAGTATTTAAGATTTTTGGGCTTCTTATGTGCTGAAAATTCCAGGTGTTTGGCCTTTTAAGGTAGTGATTGAACATAGAGTAGATTTCTTTTCTAACCTTTAAACTCATTGGCTAGAACAGTCATTGTCTTTCTACAATGTGAGACTTTCTTCATCAAAACCAGATGTATTGGGTCCTTTTTCCAGGTCTAATGAATTTACCAGTAACTAAATGCAACTTCAGGGTTCCTTTCTACCTGCAGGGAAAGTATGTTCCATTATTTCATGGTCACTCCAAAATGTTAATCAACGAGGTAAATTTTTATTATCCCAATTTGTCTAATTTAGCTCACTGGGGTAGATTCAATTTACATTTTTAAATTTAAGTTTTGCTTGAAGCTAAAGGGTATTTAATATTTGATCTTTTATCCTAACCTGTAGTCAAAGTACTCCCAAAGTTGCAAGTTAATATCAGTGATACCAAGCAAAAAGTAATATGTTTATAGCACTGATATGTTTATAACAGTAATGACTACTAATATATTAGAAGTATTAAAATTTAGCCAAACATTTCTGAGAATTACTTGGAAAATATTTTGGTTTTTTAAAACTAAAGAATGGATGTTATATGTTTTTGTACTTTTTGTGTTTATCATAGACATGTGCTTTCTGAATGCAAAACTTATACAGACCCACTGTCATTAGTGCAAGAGCTTATAATTTTTCTATGATAGGTTATTGGCTATTTGGATTCATCTATATCCATGATGGAGTTGGTACTCCTTAAAAATCTTAAGTTTTTCCCAGTTGCTTATTGAATTTAATTTAAACACTTAGCTCTGGTATACTTGGTTTTCTACTGTCTTATTTCAATGTATCTTCTGAAACTCATCATAAATCATTCCCTTATACCTCTTTTATTTATCTAGTGAAATTGGGACTTTGGTTCAATCCCAGTTCTCATCCTTTCTTTTTTTTTTCATTAACTTGCTACAATTCACACTGCACCATTTCTGGAAAAGACTCTCTCATTCCCTCGATTCTCATTTTATGTCTCTCTCTTCAAGTACTTAAATGACATCCCTTCCTTCAAACCTTCCCTCTCCCACTATGGTTAAAGCTATTTTACTTATATTTCTCAAAGTTCTTTATCTAACTCTTCTTTTTTCCTTTTACTTTTCTGTGAATTCTGTGGATTTTTCTCCATGTTGCATTCTTCTTGTGAGATGACACCTAAAGATCAGATTGTCTTTGACTTTTGTGTCCTATTTAGTCAAGTGCCTTGCAAAAGGGTTTATAATAAATGTTTCTTGAATTAAATGGTAGTGAAATTCCTACTCCCTTGTGAACTACCCTTGGTCTGTATCTTGGACATATGTGGAATTTGACTCCTAACTGTCCATTCAATGCCCACAATGCAGCTTATGACTGTGAAGGCAGATAAGTTTTTTTTGTTGGTTTGATATCAGCAATGATAAAGCAACAAATCAAATATTTCCAATACCAGTTATGATGTTTTTATGCTCTCAAAGTTATTCTGATGAACAATTTTCTGAGTTAATAGTCAAATGAATCCATGATCTCATTGGCATGGATGTTCCCTGCTATGGAAGATAATAGCCCATCCACATCTGTCTATTTTGTGTGATTCTCCTCATTGTCTTGTTATTAAGTTTACAGGGAATAGTTCCAGTATACATTGCAAGCTTTCCTTGATTTCTTTTGATAATACTCAAGATATTGATCAGTTATCTCTTGCTTTTCCCCCACATGACTACCTCATTTTCTTTTTCAATCATATATTTTTTTGATATCATCCTTTACTTTGGTTCTTAATTATTCCTTATTTTTAACATATCATTCTAATCTCTTGTACCACTTATGTTAAAAATGAACCTTGAATTGGGCTCAGAATTAGACAAGAGGAAGAGAATAATGGGATGGATTGCCTTTGGGAAATGAGTAAGCTCTTTAAATGATCCTGAGGTTTCTCCTGAAAGAAAGAGATGTTTTAAATAGCAAGATTTTATTAGTGGTAGAGTGGTGAGTCATGTATAATAATACAGTCTCCAAAGAATTAAAAATTAATATCACTTAGATGGTAATGGGAAGATGTATGGTGGGTATGGATATTTTGCAAGAAATAGCAAATACGAGTTAATATGAATTTAATAGTTAGGCTTTAGGTTAATTAAAAAGCCGATGCTTCTAAAAATGGAAATTTACAGTAAGTGACACTAATAATTACAATAACTTAAGCTATATATGTATATTTTCATACACATATATAACAATTGAAAACTTGTCTTACCATCCATCAATTGGGAAACAAATTATGGTAAATAATATAATAGAATATTATTATAAATATGGACATGTTACAAATATGAAATCATAAAGGCTTAGCAAGACTTGAAGTAATAATGTAGTATGAACAGATCAGAACCAAGAAAATAATTTATGCAATGCCCACAATAATATGAAGAAAATAATTTTGAAATTTTTAGAAACTCTGATCAATGAAGTTAGCAATTGTGGCTTTAGAAGATGGCAAACTTGGCCGAGAGGTGATAAACTACAGGTAAGAGAATGATAAATATATTTTTATCCAGAACTATTGGGTTGAAGTACTTGCTTTGCTATCCCGATTCATTAAAGAAGAGTGTTGGGACTGGGGTGAGAAACTGGTGGGTAGTAATAGTAATCCACAACACTAAAAGAAGAAAAAGAACATTTATAAAAGTTTAGAACTGTAAGTAATCAAGTAGGGCAGTTATGATATTACCATATTAAATTTAATATTCAATTAAAAAGGAAATATAAATTCCTACTTTAATACAAAATCCTCTTTTCTGTTCTCTGCACTTTGCAATATTCATGTTGATGAATTAAATATTCATAATAAGAAAAAAATTTTTTAAAAATAAATTTGTTCTTGTACCTATCCCTTCACACCAGCTGAAGGAGGGTTCCTCTATGCTATCTGATAAACAACCTATCAGATCTCCTATATTTCAATTCTCCCTTTTTGCCCAATTAGGTTATGATTTAAGGCTAAACCAAGACCTCTCTAATAAGCTAAAAAAATTGTTGACTTTGCATCAGCAATGCATTAATGATTTAGTTGTACTTTCTCTGTGGTTAAGTTAAAAAAAAAACAACCCATGGTAATGACAATAGCATCTAGGCTTAGAAAATCCTTAAGTATAATTTTAAAACATGTATACAGGAAGATTTCGTGTTGGAGCTTTGCTTGTCTGAAAGAGGCAATCAGGAACAAGAGTTGATTGATGCTTAGAAATTGCAGGCATGAATTCTCATCTGCTTGCGGATAAATCATTTCATCTGCTTTTGGAAATAGGGAATAATTTAAAATCTCTACTTGTGTGATTTTTTATTTTTCTTGCCTAGTTTTTTCCTAATGATTATTTGGCTTATACATAGTAATAACAATTTATATCTTTATGCCTCACAGTTTAGATTTTCCTCAAAGCAATGTTGCAAAGTATATTATGCAAGTATTGATATCTTTACAAGGGAAGAAACTGAGGCAGAGAAAAATTGAGTAACTTGTTCAAAGTCACAAACTTGTGAATAAAAGACCAAAGACTTAAATCTAAGTCACCTGATTATTAATTGAGCATTTATTTCCACTCTCTCTCTGCCTTTCATAGTGACCAAAGGAAATTTTATAAGAAAATGACACTCCAAACTATTTTAGTATTGTTTTTTCCCTTGGATAGAATATCAATTGAAGACTCAAGTCTTCAATTCAATTCAATTCAAGCCTTTGAAGGTTGGTAGTGTGCTACACTTTACCTTCACTTTCATGAGGATAAAACTTTTGACTAATAGAACATGAAACAAAAGTTGCAAAGTTGGGGAAAACAGAAGAGAAAGGATAAAAAGGGAGACATGTAAGCAGGTAGATTTACCTTGTCTGCCTATAGAGGAAAATATGTCTACCTAGTGCATTTAAATTGCCCCAGAGATTTTTCTTGGGCTTCTCTTAGTAACTCAAATACCTCTGTGTATGATCAAGATCATAATATGTAACCATATATAATGTTGAATCTGAACACTGGTCTCAAACCATCTAGTCCTCCTGTTTGGGCCAGCAGTCCTAAGACATAATGTGGGAGAGCATTGAGTCATCATCAAAAGATTAGGAACTGACTCACCACATCCCTCTTTCCCCAAGATTTTACTGTGGATATATCATCTATTAATTGAATCTAACCCTTTTTTGAACCTGTTTATTTTTCCAAACTGTGTTGCCTTCGGGATAATGAGTTCCTTAAATTTGCTACCTGCTGGATAAAGTAGTGCTTTGATTTTTCCTAAAATTATCTCTTTCCAAGCATTGAAAAAGATCCCTGTTGTGTTGGGCATTAGTAAACAGACAAAGGAAGAACAGGTTTTCAACATGACTGATTGTCATTGTTGCTTATCTACTCATTGAAAGCAGACAGCTGCAGAAATTCAAAAGGTGCAAAAAATTCAGAGTGATGGAATAACATCTCCATGTTTTAGCCCAGTACAAATGTTTAGCAACTCTTCAGCTTCAGCATCCTGGAATGAAATGAACATGTAGTTAGTCACACAAATACCCTTCAAAACTTGTTAGATTTTGATGATAACCCTCTCAGCCTTTTTCCTTATAGATTGAGTCCTAATAATTTTCAGTCTTTTCTTTTTCCTTTTCACTTGGACTAAGAATATCGTGATTCCAGCCAAAACAATGAAAAGAGTACTGTCAGCAAATATCTGAGTTCAAATTCAGCCTCTGATGCTTACTAGCTATATGTATAAAATGGAGATAATACTTGTAGTATCTTTGTTACAAGTTGCTATATGGATCAAATTGAATAATAGGTGTTAAATGCTTTGTAAGTTAGAAAGTGCTTTATCAATGTAATCCATTATTTTTGTTTTTACTGCCCAGATGCCTCACATAGCATAAATTGTCAAGGATTATATCAATAGAATTCAAGGTTTAACATTGAAAAGCCTAGGCATAATTATGTGTCTTTTGAGGATCAGAGATTGGTCACTAGGTGATAAATTTTCCTGACCACAGCAAGTCAGGAGATGAGTTTTCACCGAGACATAGAGGCATTGAGCTCTGCATTGGTAAAGAAGTTAGATGTATGGAAGAAAGCTTGGGTTGTAATGTACTGAAATATGCAAGCTATCCTTCATATAGGAAACTTTATAATGCCTTGATTATTTTGGGGAGCACCTTTTCTACTTCAATATTATTTTCTTTTTTGAAGTATGTTGACCAATACTGCACTCAATGTTATAGGTTATAGGTAGATTGAAGAAAAGTAAGAGGATGCCCTGTATTTATTTCCATGAGCATTTCTAATGATCTTTAATATTTGACTAGTCTTTCAATGAAAAAGAAATGTGAGCTACCTACAATAATTTTCTGTTAAAGTACATATATAGGTCTATATATGTGATATTCCTACACTTGGCTAATTCTGGGAAACTTCTTTTAGTTTCCTGCATACGGCATTAGTCAACTAGCCATGAAGCCATGGAGTGGAGGAGATCTAAAGGTACTGTTAATATTTTGCTGCTTAACATAATGGGGCCAACATATAACAAACTCCTAAGATACATGGGAAAAACTATGAAGTAGAAAAGAAAATATATGTGGAAACCAATGGCCTGGATTTGAATCATGACTGAGATTTATGGCCTGAGGGAAGTAATTGAATATCTTTGGGACTGATTTTTTCATCAGTAAAATGACAATATTGGATTAAATTATGTGAAAGATCTCTTATTAATCTGTTTTATGACCCCAAATCAAGTGGAGTTTAGGGATTGCAAGTATTCTTCCTGTTCTGACTATCCTAACTTGTGCCAGGTTAATTCGATTTCCCATGAAATATAGCTGAACCCTCCAGGCCATGCATATCCCTTTCCAGAAAAGGAAGGAGGCAGGGCTGTTTGATTCCCTTTTGGTTTTAGAGTCTGGAGAAACTCATAGTCTCTTTCTTCCTTGCTTGCATTTCTTCTACTATTTTCCTAGCTCTCCCCAGAAATAATGTCCTTCATTTTAGTTCCAGTTACGCATTATTTCCTCCCTTGTTGTTCTCTTAGGCAAGCAATAGTCTCTGAGTCACAGGATGACCTCAAACCTGTCAAGAGTCCTGTCGGGAAATAACTCTTGGGAACTGTGGGTGGGACCAGAGTGACTGAGGAGCCAGAAGGACCAGGCCAAGCTGAAACTCTGAAGGTAAAAAGTTATTTGGATTTTCTCTCATCTCCATTATGATTTATCTCTAATTATTATACAGATAGATAATAGATATACATGTCATTAAACACAGAATGGAGTTAATTTTGCAAATTCAATTGGATGATAATTCTAAACATTATTCACCTATGATTTATTTTGATAACATCTACATATAATGTCTATCAATTCATGACAGAGGATTATATACTCACAATTTTTAAAAAAAAATAGAAGGACTCTTGCCTTTAACTTTTCTTTTGGCTTCATCAATTGACCAGAACCAATTCAATCAATCAATCAACCAATCAAAAAGAATTGATAAAGTAACTAATATGTGCCCAGCAATGTGCTGGCAATAAGAATACAAGTATATAGATTGAAACAACCCATATAATCAAATGATATAATATTTGTAAAATGTGTAGCACAAAAAAGAAGGTTAATAAATGCATGTTTCTTTCCCTCTCCCTTTACAACTTACAAGAAGCTTACATTCTAGTGGGGAAGACAATAAATACACAAATATATACAGAATAAACATAAGGAGAAAACTCCATTATTTTTATAAGCACAATTTGCTTTGTTTTTCTCCATAAATGCCTACATTGACATTTTTCTACCCACTCATTTGATCTTGGGAGATTTTCCAGAAGTGTATCCCCATTAACTTGGCATGTCACTACTCAGAAAATTTGTTTTATGCACACACAGGGATATTTTGTTTTGTGCTTCTTCTTACAGATTATTTGCAAGAATGTTAAAATAAGGCCAATACTTGTATTGATCTCTGGGGGACTCTACTGTTAACTAAATCTAAATAAATGTCTGTTTATCACTGTCTATTATTTAATTAATTCAGTTCTGTATCTATGCCAAAACATTTGAAATGTTAGGTGAACTACATCCTCTCATTTCCTCTTATTTAATCCTTCAAAGAATACTTGATCAATGAGGCATGATTACCCCTTAGAGAAATCACATTACCTTTCCTCTAATAAGCTATACTTGCTAATGTTTTCAATGCCTCTACCTCTTATTAAAGATTCTGTAAGCTTGATAAGAATGGAAATGAGATT
This sequence comes from Sminthopsis crassicaudata, assembly GCF_048593235.1. NCBI lineage: Eukaryota > Metazoa > Chordata > Mammalia > Dasyuromorphia > Dasyuridae > Sminthopsis > Sminthopsis crassicaudata. The sequence continues at coordinate 292,987,672 of NC_133619.1, read as the reverse complement.
TGTGGTCAGAGTCTTCTCTGTAACACTCTTTATAACTGGGATTATATTACTAGAAAATACCTTAAGAAAAGATTGCTGCGATTGCTAAAGTTAAAGCAAATGTTTTAATTAGGATTTAAAGGATATGAAGGAGTCTGCCAAAACATTTTCATCTACTATGAAGACTCACAGTATTCATTAGCATCCCAGAGAGATACAAATCAATTACATATCTTTTATATTTTTAATAAATAATTAGGTTTTCAAAATTTTTGAATTATAACTAGAATTCCCCAAAAATTATTTCATAAATTTGCATACTTTTTTGAGTTAAAAGACCAATGAATGAAGGAAAATATGTAGGAGCTTTCTATGACATTAGACATTGTCTTGAGCTTTGGGGAATACAAAAAAACCAATATGGTCTGTGTCCTCAAAGAACTTAATATTTGGATAGGGGAAGATAACATATGCTGGAATGGTAGAGAGAGAGAGAGAGAGAGAGAGAGAGAGAGAGAGAGAGAGAGAGAGAGAGAGAGAGAGAGAGAGAGAGAGAGAGAACACATGCATTTTGATGGGGAGTGGAATATACTGGCCCTTTCAGGAATAGTAACATTGATTTGATGACTTTTCCTTGCACAAGATGAAGAAAGTGGGAGGATGGGGAATGCCCCACATAGCATAAAGATGTTTAAAGAGCAAGCAGTGTTTAATGAGTGTGAATCTGGGCTATCCATATGGAACTCATTAGTGAGTAGCCTTGGGGGTGGCAGTTGGCATGCCAAGTTGGAGATGGAGGCTAGAGCTTGGAAATATGGCATGAAGATGGATGGATATTTGCATAATATAATTCTCATCAATATGGATACTCTTTCCTTATATAAGTTCTATATGATCTTGTCTTTTCATAAAATCTTCATAGAGAAATCACTGGCTGATATAATCCTCTTAAAGTTTTTTTTTCCTATAGATATCAGTACAACACTCAGTTGTTTTTAATATATGATTGACTTAACCTCCTTTTCTAATTATATGTGTCTTTGGTTTCTTTTATGTCACTTGTGCTCAATTTATGATTGTCTTCTCAATGAAATTTAGAATTACTTAGAAAACAAGGTGGCTTAGTCATTCACATAGAAAACAAAGAGTTTAAAGATTTCACACTTCTTGATTGTGATGTATGTTGGGAAAGACAACTTATTGAGTTAGTCCATCAGTATGCGTGTCTTAAATAGATGCAATAGTGCACAACTGAGTAGGAAGAAGTATTTGGGAAATTAAAAAAAATAATCCTCCCATTTACATGTTAAAACACTTTTTTAAAATTTGAAAAAAATTGAGTCCCAAATTCTATTTCTCCCTTACTTCCCTCCCCTCTCCCTGAGATGGTAAGCAATATAATATAGTTTGTACATGTGTAGTCATGTAAACTGTTTCTATATCGGTTATTTTGTACAAGAAGACTTGAAAGAAAGTGAAAAGCAGCATGCTTCTGTATATAATCAGAAAGTATCAATTCTTCTCTGGAAGCAGATAGCATATTTCAGCCTAAGTCCTTTGGGATTGTCTTAGATCATTGTATTGTTAAGAATAGCTAAGATATTTATAGTTTTTCATTGTACAATATTGATGTTACTGTGTATAGTGTTCTCCTGGTTCTGCTCACTTCACTTTGCATCAATTCATGTAAGTCTCCTTAGCTTTTTCTGAAATCATCCTGCTCGTATTTCTTATAGCATAATAAAACCCCATCACAATCAAATATCACAGCTTTTTAAGCCATTTCCCAATTGATGACTATCCTCTTGACTTCCAGTTCTTAGCCATCATAAAAATAGCTGCTATAAAGTTTTATTTGTACCAATAGGTCCTTTTCTCATTGTTCTGGATGTCTTTGGAATATAGACCTAGCAATGGTATTGCTGGATTGAAGGGTAGAGACAGTTTAATAGTCCTCACTGGTTTCTAGAATGGTTGGATCAGTTCACAGCTTCACCATATTTGGAAAATATTGGATGATCCCTAGGTTTTCTGACATGAAAACCCATCTTTATAGAGTGAATATTCTCCAGTATAACTACAAATTCTAGAATAATACACTTTCAGAAGATAAAAATTGCAGGTAAATGAAAGTACTATGGAAAGATGAGTATAGATAAATTTTATACATATACACATCTATTTTCAAAGAAAAATCTGTGATGCAATCTGTCAAAGTACATTAAGGAAAATGTTTTGAATCAGGAGAAACAACAGTAAATTGAGAGTTGGTCTTGGAGTTAGGAAAGAGTAGGCTCCAATCCTGCCTCAGATAGTTACTAGGTTTATGATTCTGGACTAGTTACTTAATTTCTTGGTATTTCAGTTTCCTTATCTGTATAATGACAGTAGTCTTAGGAGCTTCTAAAAGGCTTTCCATCCCTGTCTATTTTATTTATGATGGGTTCAAGTCCTGACTTTGATATTAACTACATGATAAATTATTTGACCTTTCAGTATTCTAGGTAACTGCCTCAGAGAGACTATAATTTACAGATTGGATGTCAATATGTATTTGTTAGGGGGAAGTTCCTTAATTGGAGCTTTCTATTCTATTGAAATTATGCCTAATTTGGAGAACGGGGTACAAGACCACCATGTTGGAGATTTAGATATTTTTTTAAATCTTTACAACCTTTCAGACTTTTCCAAAATAGCAATTATGTACAAGAGATAAAGCAATTTTACCTGTCTCTGTAGTCTAACATCAAAGGCTCTAATGAGATAATAACTTGTGAATTAACAGCAGAGAAAGCAGAAAATTCTTAATGTACTCACTCAACACCCTGCTTTTATTCTGACTACCACTCTAGAAAGGCAACACAAGCCAATATATAAGCATATAATTTAGCCCTGTACTTACCCCTCAGTCCTTCATCAATGAATACAGAAAACTTGCTATGTCTGGGATGGCAGATTGTAATGGGCTGAAATATATTAGTACCAGTCAATCAAGGAACAGAGGCAATTGGATAGAGTGCCAACATAAGTACAGAGCTCCATCAGACCTGAGGGGAAGGGGAGAAGTATTCACCTGAGGTCAATTTGTTCTCTTAGAAACTACTTGTAGTAGAGTCTGAAGCTAGTGAAAACTGTATTTCCCAGGATGAGAGGAAGCTGAGATAGATTTCAGATCTAGTCCCCTGTGAAAGTACCATCAATAGGAAGAATGAGAGTGAGCACTTGCAAATGCAAAGGAAAAAAGACAAATTACCAAAGATTTCAAAAGGAAGAAAAATCAGTTAAAGACCTTGAGCACAACTGGATAAACCAACAGAGAAGGCATTATTAAGAGAACAAAGTTTATAGGTCAATCTCATAGCAGAATGCAAACCAAAAAATCTGAACATGATAACGCAAAAAATAATATAAGAAATTTGTCTAGAATTTTTCTGAACACAAAAAGCAAAGTGCAATTAGAAATAGAGATTCCTTTATTAATCACAGATCTAGACTGAATTTTTTTCCTAAGGAAAATATGCACATGCTTTATCGCATACACTATAATATAATTATACTAAAAGAGGTAACTGAATACACTAATAGAAAACCTGGAATTTTAAAGACTTGTTCTGCTGGAAAAAAGTTTTGTAGCATTTCTTCAAGTATATGCACATAGCCTCATTTATACTTTTGGTATAAAATGGGAGTACCTTTGATAGAATGGGTTTTTGTTTAAAACCTGTATGATATGATTTCTAGACCTCTCATGGTGATGATCTTCTGATTATATTCCAGTTTATCTGTGCCCTTTAAAATTTGTAGCATTCAGAACTTGACCTAACATTTTAAATGTGATCTACCCAATGCAAAATGCAGTGATACTGTTACTTGTCTTGACTTTTTATTATATTTATATTAATGCAACCCAAAGTTGTTTCAGTATTCAATAAGCAGAGTGTCCGTGGTGGAAATATAAATGCTTTCATCTATTATTTGGATATTATTTATTAAGCCATTGAAGTATTTAAATGTAGACTCTTTCTCCCTGTAAGTTGTTCTTGCATGAGTTAGAATCTTTGTGATATGTTACTAGAACATTTGTTTCTTACTGCTAAAGTCCCTGAAAAACTGAGAGGAAAGCCCAATTGATTAGCTTATGATTACTATTTTGTTTAGATTTCCATTGTAAAGAATGAACTGATATGGAATTTCTGTAAAATATTTTCTCTACTCCCTATATCAGTAGCACCTATTGAAATTTTACTTAATTTCAAATTGTCTTTTATGAAACCTTCTCTAATTTCCAACTTGGAAGTCAAATAGTCATCACCTACTAATTACTAAAGACTTGTCATGTACTGAGCATTGTGCTAAGCACTGAGGGTACAAACTCAGGTAAGACCTTTCCATATCTTCTAATTGGGAGATAACATGTAAACAATTAGGTATAAACAAATTGCACACAGGATAAATTGGAGGCAATTTCAGGCTGAAGAAATTAGCATTAGAGGAGATCATAAATGTGTTCTTGCAGAAGGTAAAGTCTTTGCTAAGTCTTGAAAAAAGCCAGGGAAGTAAGGAGGCAGAAATGAGAGGGGGAAGAGTTTCAGACAAAAGAGATAGTCAGGGCAAACACCCACAGAGGCTTAGGAGATGGGGGGTACCATTAGAGGAACAGCACAGATGTCAATATCATTGGATCATAGAGTTGGTGGATGGTTGATCAACCATCATAAATTAATGGGCATTCTCTTAGTCTGTAGATTTTGCTATCATGGCATGTGATGTCATGAACATTTTGGTATGTACAGAAACTTTGACCTCTTTGAAATATATTTTCAGGGAGATTCTTAGGTCAACATTTTAGAAATAAATTAGACCTTCTATAAATATTTTAGCTCTAATTTATTTTCATACTTTCTGACTCTGCATGAAATAATGAAAAGTGAAATGAGCAGAATCAAGAAAACATTATATATAGTCACAGCAATATTGCTTTAAGAACAACTTTGAGAGACTAATTCATTTTGACTATTATAAATATCCAAATTAGCTATAAAATACATATGAAGGAAGATATTATCTGCATCCAGAAACAGAATTGATAAATAGAAATATATATAGAATTATTTTTACATATATGTACATATATATGCATATCCGGATATGCACACTTATATTTGTATCTAATGATAACTATCTCTATGAAAGAGGGAAGGAAAAAACAAATTTACATTATAGCTTTATTACATATTTAAAAGGAATAACAAGTTATACATAACAGATTTTTAGTTTGTCTCATGGGAAGTTTCAAAGGAAAATATGAATTGGTCTCAAGCTTAAAAAGTGTTTTTGGAAGAGAGGAAAAAAAGGATTTTACAAAATCAAATAAGGGAGGTAGCAGAAAAATAAAGAAAAGAAATGAGAGTTATGCTAGAGAGAGTCAATAAATTGGAGAAAGGACAAATATTGAAGAAAACAATTTCTCAAAAATATGTTTGGGCAAATTGGGGAAAAAAATCCACTGAAGAAAAAACTTAAAAAGTACAATTGGCCAAATGAAAAGGGCGATATAAAAGCTAATTGAAGAAAATTATTCCTTAAAAGTTAAAATTGGGTAAGCAGAAGCTAATGACTCTGAGGCATGAAGAATCAGTTTAAAAAAAATGGAAAGAATGAAAAAAATAGAAGTAAATGTAAAATACCCCTTGGAAAGACAATTGACCTGAAAATAGATCCAGAAGAGACAATTTAAAAATTATTGGGCTATCTGAAAGCCAATCAAAAAAGAGCCTGGATAGCATCTCTTGAAGATGATATGATGATATACATAGAGAATCCTAGAGAATCAATTAAAATTTTACTTGAAACAATTAACTTTAGCAAAGCTGTAAGATATAAAATAAATCTATACAAATCACTCGAATGTTTACATATTACAACAATTCTCACCAGCAAGAGATAGAAAGACAAATTCCATTTAAATGAATTGTAGACAATATAAAATACTTGAGAGTTTATTTGCCAAGACAAGTCCAGGAATTATTTGAGTACAATTACAAAACATTTTTCACAGAAATAATATGAGATTTAAATGATTGGAAAAATATCAATTGCTCATAGGTAGAAAAAGCTAATGTAATTAAAATGACAATCCTATCTAAACTAATTCATATTTCATATTTTTTATATTTCACATGTTTAACACAGTTGTACATATATAACCTTAAAATGTGCAAAAAAGTGATTTGAATGTATATTGGGGGCCATTTGCACTCCTATTCTCCTTCCTTCCCTTTTCTCTGTCTCCTCTCAATAATCTCAGGAAGCATGTTCTTTGCTATTCCTAATTCTGGTAACTTTGTATATCTTTTGGAGTCTGTTCTGGCCATGTAGTGACTTAGTACTTAAAGAATTTTGGCTTTTATTATGATGTGATAAATCCTAATTTTTATTTGTTTGTACCCTTTGCCCATATTGGCACCTATTAAAGTGTTAGACACTTAGGTAATAGAATAGGTGAGGAATCCTAGTGAGGAATCCCAGTAAGTCTCAGGCATGCCTTTATATAAATTTGTTGAGAACTTTGGAATGTGCTTGCAGTTATCTAATAGAATTTCAGGAAGCACAATAAGGGTCAGCTGCCCTTCTGGTGCCTTAATTATGGAGTATTCTTTATGGCAGGCCTGTGTTTACCCCAGAAACCTGGTCAGTTCTTGGAATAAACATAATCCTCCTAAAAGAATGAACAACTATTCTCCTTGGTGGGCCTCTTGGGGTGGAGCTACCTGTACCTTTTTTTTTTTTCATTTGTAAAATGAAGGAGTTATATTAGGGTCTCCTACCTTAACTATAAATTTCCCCTTTTTAAGATTAAAAAAATTCATAAACTTCTACATGATAACACTTGTATAATTAGTAGCTTCCTATTGATAAAAATAACATGGTTAAAAGTATTAATTCAATAATGCTTTTAAAATAAATTTTTGTCTTAAATAGGATCTATTTATACTCAAGAAATAGGGATATATATATATATATATATATATACAGATATAGATAGATAGATATAAAATGATGTTATATTCATTTTTCCAGTCAATAAAACTCTCCTTCATTGTGTTAAACTTAGTATTGAAGAGTTTTACCTTTATGTTGAAAACAAATCCACCTAAAACAAGACTTGTTTAAATAGTCATGAATAAGTAAAAATAAGAGTTTATAATACTAGTGCCACTGCAATTTTAATTATAGGGTTTCCTCTTCTAAACACTATCATTACATTGCTGTGTAGTTTGGATGAGCACAGATAGAACCTTTTGCAGAGGCCCAGACAGTATCAAAAACAAGCAGACTTCAAACTTGTTTCAGGTTGTTGTAGTTTCCATGTGGGTAGATACTGAATGGATGCATCCCACTTTATGCTGATGGATTTTTTTGGTTGTTGTTGTTGCTGTGCCTCCTCTTAGTGCTGAGGAATTTGGTTTTTTAGAATATGATTTTATGCTTGCTGACATGTTTTTTTTATTTGCTTTCAAATAATCATCCTGTTTTGCCTCTGACAAATGGATGGCAAGAACTGGGGCCTCTATTCTGAGCCAAATATGGAATGTCATATGAAGTGGAAGGAATGAATTTCTCATAGAGTTGGAGGGCTTGAGTTCCAATTCTAGCTCTCCAGCATGTAACATATGTGACCTTGGATCAGTCTATTCATTTTTCTAAATTTCAAATTGCTGACTGTAAAGTGAACGATTGCTGACTGTAAGGTGAACAAGTTGAAGGGAATTACATCTCCAAGGTATAACCAAGCTCTTAATCTTTGATTCTAGGAAAAATTGCTAGGTGGTAAGAAGGATACAAAGGATGCAATAGGAAATATTCCTGGCCTTCTAGAAGTAAAGATTTTTCTTGAGGAGATGAATTTTATTTTTAATTTGATCTAAACCTATGTAAAATACTGCTTTGTAGCTTATAAACTTAAGGTGTTCTCTATGAATCCTGAGAGACATTATTTGGCCTATATCCTATAACTGGTTTATGTCAGAAATAGGATGTTGACTCCATAGCCAGCTCTCTATTCTTAAACTCTCCATGTTGTTGCTCACACACAGGTAGCATATAATACTGTAATAAAAAGATACTGAATTAATCAGTCCTAACATAAGCAATCTTACTAGCTGCAATAGATTCTGGAAAGCTATCATAATTAGCCTTTTTATTCCTGATCAAAGATCTGGCCTCAGCTACGACTGAAAATGTATCATAAAGGTAAAGGAACAGTAATTATAAAAATACAATAATTATTTAAAATGGAAAATGATGCTTTGCATTCTCATCCTAAAATCGTATTCTTTGGTAGGTCATAGAATCCATAGACCCTTAGATGTAGAGGGAACCTTTTAGCTCATGATATATTAGGAAATCCATATAAGATTCTTTTTGGAAGTGCTTTAAGTTAGTTTAATCAAGTAAATTGGGGTTCAAAATAGGATAGGCTTTTTAAAAAGTTATCTTTAGTCTTGTACTTGGTGACAAGTGAGCAGGTTAATTGAAAACATCTAAAGGCAATATCTCCAGGATAAAAAAAGGAAGCCAAGAGATACTTGAGGAAATCTCAGAAGCCGAGAGAGAGGTCAGTTAATGGAAACTTGAAATGGTCTTTCAGGGAGCAGGCATTGATTCTGAAAAGAAAACTACAAGCTTTTGTTCCCAAGCTTCTAAAGGAAGCAATAGGCTAGGAACATTTAAAACTTAAAAAAAATTTCCTCAGCATCAACGAAGAGGAAGGCTAGGTTAATTGGAACTATTAAGAGAATATCTATAAAAATTTGTAAATAAACATGAGACAAATTCAATTTCAGAGTGGAGTGAAGAAGGTGGAAATGTAGAAGGGTATTTTCAGGCTGACTGGTTGTTGGATCATCAACCAACAGTTTTTGTTAAACCATTTTTGTATTAGTTACTGACATGGTACCTGCACTCAAAAAGAGCATCCTACTAGGAGAAACATCGTATAACCTAGCTATGTACAAAATATATTCAGTGTAAATGGAAAGTAATCTAAGAGGGAAAGCACTAGCAATGGAATTTGGGGAAGATTAGAAGAGGTCTCCTGCAGAAAGTGAGATTTGAGCTCAATCATGAACAAAACAAGAGAAAGTAGGAAGTCCAGTGAAGAAGAAAAGCTTTTTAGGTATAAAGAATGGTAAGACAAAAGAGATTGAGGTGGGAGATAGAGTGCTGTGTGGAAGGAGCTCCAAGAAGGCTAGAATAGTTGGATCACAGAGTAAATGAATATAGAGACAGTTGTTTTGGGAGGGGACATTCTGTTTCCCTGAGAGTACTTCTTTTGCCCAAATGAAGGATTTAGAGTAAAGATGGACACAGGAAAAAGGACCATTGGGACTCCTCAGGATTCTAGCAGTAACACTGATGAGTGGCTGTTCTGCATGCCATTAAAAAATATACATGGTGAGGGCTGAGAATGATGGTTGCAGGAGAAGGAACTGTGTGCTCCCTGGTTCCAATGGCCCCCTGTGACAAAGCCCAATTTCTTCTGAGCTTATTAGGCTTGGATGATGGATATGTTGATTTCTTTAAACTAACTGAGAATTTTTATAGTACAGCCTGAAAGAAAACAAATATGCTTCTTTATCCCTGTTCTTTTTTTTCTTCTGAATTTGGTTAAAATATTTTTAAATGCTCAACATGTGTAAGACTGAATGTTGTCCCTATTTTCTAGAAAATTCATTCAACTGAGAGCTATAATATATATATATATATATATATATATATATATATATATATATATATATATATATATATATATAAAGAGAACAAAATGCAAGCTAATTGAAGAAGAGAACAAAAATGACTGAGAGAAGGGGCTTTAGGGAAAGGTTCATAAAAGAGGTAACACCTGACCTGGGTCTTAAAGAGAGGTAAGAATTCTGAAAGTTAGAGACAAGGAGGTAGCACATTTAAGGCAAGGAGCTGCAAACAAATGGGCAAAGAACTAGAATTGCCATTTGGTTACCCCAAACCTAGTCTTCTACTTGCTGGAAGGAAGGGGTGGATTAAAGAGAAAATAATAAAAGTACGGCTCAGGAAGGATGGAACAAAGAAAAAAGATTTCTTTTTTTTAATGGAATATATTTTTAACCATTTTCCCTAGTAAATTTATTTAATTTTTAATATATATTACTTTATGAATTATGTTGGGAGAGAAAAATTAGAGCAAAAGGGAAAAAACATGGGAGATATTAAAAAAATAGAAAAAATTAAGTGCACATGGTAAGTGTTGATTTACATTCAGTCTCTTTATTTCTTTTTCTAGGTGAAGATGATGTTTTCTGTCCAAAGTCTATTAGGATTACTTTGCATCACTGAACCACTGAGAAGAACCAAATATTTCATAATTGATCATCGCACATTCTTTTAAAAATTATTATTAAAGCTTTTTATTTTCAAATATATGCATGGATAATTTTTCAACATTGACCCCTGCAAAACCTTATGTTCCAATTTCTCCCCCTTGCCCTACCCCTCCCATAGATGACAAGTAATCCAATATATGTTAAACATGTTAAAATATATGTTAAATCCAATATATGCATACATATTTATACAATCATCTTGCTGCACAAGAAACATCAGGTCAAAAAGGAAAAAAATGAGAAAGAAAATAAAATGCAAGCAAACAACAGCAAAAAGAGTGAAAATGCTATATTGTGAATCATACTCAGTTCCCACAGTCCTCTCTCTGGGTGTAGATGGCTCTTTTCATCACAAGATCATTGGAACTGACCTGAATCATCTCACTGATGAAAGAGCCATGTCCATCAGAGTTGCTCATTATATAATCTTGTTGTTGTCATGTACAGTGAACTCCTGGTTCTGCTCATTCACTTAGCATTAGTTCATGAAAGTCTCTCGAGGCCTTTCTGAAATCATCCTGCTGATCATTTCTTATAGAACAATAATATTCCATGACATTCATATACCATAATTTATTCAGCCATTCTCCAATTGATGGGTGTCCACTGTTTCTAGTTCCTTGCCACTACAGAAAGCATTGCCACAAAACATTTTTGAACATATGGGTTTCTTTTCTTACTTTAAAATCTCTTTGGGATATAAGCCCAGTAGTAACATTGCTGCATCAAAGGGTATGCACAATTTGATAACTTTTTGAGCATAGTTCCAAACTGCTCTTCAGAATGGTTGGATCAGTTCACAATTACACCAACTATGTATTAGTGTCCCAGTTTTCCCACATCTCCTCCAACATTTGTCATTATCTTTTCCTGTTATTTTAGCCAGTATGAGAGGTGTGTAGTGATATCGCAGAATTGTTTTAATTTGCATTAAAAAGAAAGTATTTCAAGAGAATGCAGAGCTACTCAATTAAAATAGAGTATTTTAATTTTCCCTATTAAGGGAAGTGTCTTTGGATTAGGAAGCATAGCATAGAATAATAATGGTTAAAAGGAAATTGAAAAGAAGAATAAATGACGAAATGATGAAAGAGCACTTGACTGTCCTCAATGAATTCAAAGTAGATGTAATTGCTCACTCATTGACGTTAATCCTTGAAAAAAATCATAAGAAATAGAAATGATGTAGAATTGAAGGTAGATAGTCTGACTTCACATGTGGAGACAAGCAAGAATTAAATCTTAAGGTTTGTAAAATATTTTACATTAATTAACTTATTGGATCCTCCTTTCAGTCCTATTAAGAAATTTGATTTCTCATTATATAAGTGAAGGTTCTGATGGTCTTAGAAGACTGAAAATTCAATGACTCAATAGTGACATAGTGCCAAAAAAGCAACTATGATTCAAAACTTCAATGCATCTGTAAATATACTGAAAAGTATACTCACCTGTACATATCTTCCTATTTTGTGCAGCTATTGTTCATGTTGTCCATTCAGAGCACACCTTTTTTCAAGGAGGATATAGCAAAAAATCCCAAATCCCCAAACTGTTCATGTTATTCTTTGCAATATAATATAATAATAACAATAGTTATAATAATATAATAATAATAATAATAGTTATAGAATCGGTTCTTCTACTTTTCCCATCATGCATTTCTTTGATAATATCTTCTTATACCACTTCTTAGGAGTAATTTAATATTAATAATACATATAGTATGTAACACCTACCATGTGCCTCTTAATTGCCTTTTGGAGATTCTTTTAAAACATCTGATTCTTTGGAAACTATAATATTCCAAGATGCGCATTCCCAGAAGAGTATTACTGGGTCTGTAAATCTCACACCTACTAATTAAAGACATAGTTTTGCTTGAGGGGAAATATTTAGGAAAATTACCTAGGGAAATCCCTTACTCAGTGAAAATATAAAATATCCTATATAATGAGGATTTCACTCTTAACAATCATTCTAAAATGGCAAAAGGGAAAACTTCAGTTTACAAAAAAAAAATCAGGCTGTGCAGGCATAAAAATCTGAGAAGGTAAATGATAATGATGAGTGACTAGATGACTGTTGCCAAAATTATGAGAAGAGAAGATTATTTCAGAATCTCTTAGATTGAGAATCAGATTGGATCTTAGAAGTCATCTAGTCTGACCTCCTCACCTTATAGGAGATTGAGACCCAGAGAAGCAAAATGATTTTTAAAGACAAATCACACAGTAGCATCCTAACTAAGTTTTGAACCAGATCTTCTGACATTAGATCCTCTTCCCATACCAAAGTATGCTTCATGGGAATTAAAGACAAGGAGGATGAGCTTCTGCTGTAGGTGAGCACCTGTGTAAGTAAATAACTTCTAGTTTCAAACTTGAGCTTCCTGGCTGAGTAGCCAGATTTAGGCTATTATGACTCACTTGGATAATTTTTTTTTAGATTCCATACAATTTTGAATATTTGTGAGCATTACATTTTCTCTTCTCTTTCCTCTATGTTTATTCATTCTGCTGAAAGGCAAACACCTGGCTGCTTCTTCCTAGCTTCACTCCTTTGCTGCTTATATTCAGATGATATGTCTACAACATTCTCCACCAAAATATTCTGTAATTGCATTATTAAGCATTTATTAAATTTCTATTATGTGATGAGAACTATGCTCAGAATGGGTGATACATACAAAATGTGCTGGTACAAACACATTTCATGACTCTTGTAAATGTGATTAGGGGCTTTAAACTTTTTAAAAATGAAAATAAACTGCCTACATAGAATTGCTAATTCAAGTGCCAGACAGCAATCCATGTAAAAAAAATATCTTGGATTTTTATGGACTACAAGCTCTAAATGAGACAACAGTGGAACATGACAACCAAAAATGCATTTTAGATTGCAGACAATCCCAGACCAAGGGAAGTGGTAATTCTTCTATTTTTTTGTCCTGGTTGGGCTACATTTAGATTATTGTGTTGGTGGGTATCACATTTTAGGGAAAAAATTAAGTATGCTGAAGAGGGTGACCAAGAAGAGAGAAGACTGGAGATCATTGAATATGAGGATGAATAGAAAGAACATGGGATATTTTATTTGGAGAACAAAAGACTTAAGGACAATATGAGAAAGATCTTCAAATATTTAGAGGCCATCTGATTAGCTCCAGCAGGCATGACTACATAATATTATTTGGGGAAAAGTTTTAGAGAATCAAATATTTGGGTTTGATAGAAGAAAACCACTTTCTCACATTAGAGCTATCCAAAACTAACATGACAGCTGTCTTGGAGGGGGTGGTGTAATGGGCTCTTCCCTACAGCAGTCTTCAAGCAAAGATTAGATGCCCATTTATTAGCAGTTTGGGAAGACTTCTTGGTCAAACACAGGCAGGACAAGATATTGCCTCTTAAAAAGATCCCTTTAGTATGCTATTATGCCTTCATTCCTTCAGGCCATGAATTATATTAACTTTTCATTTGTACATGTGTAAGTCTCCCAACCCTTTCATAGTGTGATAAAATTACTCATGATAAAGAATAATATTGTGTGAAGAGTAAAATTCTCTGAGAACCATTGAACTATATAATTCTTTGAGATCCCTTCCAATTCTTAGTGACTTATAATAGATACAAATTCTCTCTCACAAGTTTTCTGTAAAGAGAACACTTTGTTCTTTTTAGTCTATACTTTGTAGACCATGAAGTGTTGTATAATTGTGAGCCATTATTATTGTGGTCATCAGGCCTCTCACACATTGAGTACATTACTCATAGTGAACTTATGGGAGGACATGGACAACAATCACACAGGTTGGGCAAATTGAACTTCCCCATATATTGTTGGGGGAAATATAACTTCTTTGGCAAGATCAAAGGTCCAATATGGACACTTGAGGGAAATTGTCAAAATGTTCTATGAATTTATTTACTTTATCTCGATAAGCCTTGGGATTCTTATCTGAAAAATGAGGCTGTTGGGTTAGGGGGTGTCTGCAGTTCCTTCTCAACCTAACAATTAATGATTCTTTTCAGTTCAATAAAGTAGATATTCTAAGTGTAACATGTATATTTTAAAATTAACTGTACCTTTAAAAATAAGGCTCAAAATAACAAGGCCATTGATTATGGACAAAGGGAAAATGGCCTTGTTATTTTGAGAGACCCTACTTTATTTGAGGAGTTTAGAGATTATTATACTGAGTCAGAAGTAATGATACCTTACATTTATATAATTTCTTTTCTCCACTATGTTCAATGTTTTTTCTAGCCTATGCATTAATCACTTCCTAAGATCCAGGTACCAGAGGCTGAATTAGAGATCAGTATTTTCAAATCCCTTATTGGATGAGTTCCTAGTTTCAGAATATGGAGTATCCAGTTATTCATTCTGCAAAATCAAGAACTGTTAAGAAAAGGAAAATAAAAGAGGAATTGAACTCACACAGTAACCTAGTAATGTATTCTGATGTTAGATACAGGCTCATGATAAGTATGAATTATAAAAGCATGGACACAAATGTATCTATGGATTTTATAAATTCCTATGATATCAATAAAGATTTCTTTATTCATATGCATAAAGTTCTGTAATTTGGCTAAGATTATTTTTAAGCTGTAAATAATTGGTGTCTCCTTGATATCTCACATTCTGTGACTATGCACAGCTTGGAAGGTGAAGCATGAGTAGGTAATATTTATTGTAATCAGTGAGCATCAGTTAATGTTCATTGTGATGATAGCTTAGATTCAGATGTCAACATTTTACCTTCTAGAAATTCATGCTGATTTTCAAGCTACTAATACTTTGGAATGTTTTCAGTTTTTTATTACGTCCCAATACAAACATTTTAAGCACAGATCTATTCAGGAGGAAGGCCATATTGAATTCCTTACTTGTTGATGGATTGCATTGTTTGAGGTATGTCATTCTCATCAATAAAAAAATGCATGGGCAGCTAGGTGGTTCAGTGGATAGAACACCAGCCCTGAAGTCAGGAGGGCTGGAGTTCAAATTTGACCTCAGATACTTAACATTAGCTGAGTGACTATGAGCAAGTCACTTAACCCTAACTGCCTCTCCAAAAAAAGAAAGGAAGATAGAAAATAAATTGTATCAGGGATCAGAAAGAGAGACAATGGATGAATAAGACTTCACCATGACTATCCCTTTACTGCCAAAATATACCTTGTGTAAACCCTAGTCAAATATTACATCAATGTTCTGTTATAAGAACTCATGGAATAAAAATTATTTATGATGCAAAGGTCACTGGACTTAAAGTCAGAGGATCCGGCTCCCAATTCTTGCTCATCTACCTATCAACAGTATGACTATGGTCAGTCGAAGAACTTCCCTGGGCCTCAGTGTTTTTACTTTTAAAATGAAGGCAATAGACAAGATCATTTCCAGTGTTCCTTCTAGTTTTAAAGCCTAGGATCTGTGCTAACGTTGCACGACAGCACCCTCTGCCATGCATAACAGTAATCCCAGCTGTCTTTGGAAGTGAAAAAAATGTAAGATTTTGACATTCATGAAGATATTCTAGTCATATAAAACACAAGTCATTATCCCACACTCATGACTTAAAATGATACACCTCCAGATAACATTACCATAATAATTTTGCTTATTTGATAACCTTTACATTTTTTTTAAAGATGATGACTGTTAGAGATTTATTACTTAAGGCAACCTAGAAGTGTTGTAAATATTCTTTTCAAAGAGGTTTCTTATTTGCCCAGGTTTTAAAACCTATGGGAAATGAGATCACAAGGCTCAGCTTAATGTTAATGAGAATGTGAGTTCATCGGTTCTGTGCCATCAGTTTATTCTGGTTAAGGTTGAGAGTGACCAAGAATCATTACTACTTAACTGCTGTTCAATGACCTTTGGAACACAGAATGGGTCATCTTCTATTTCATTGTAGACAGATGTCCACATTATAATTAGTACTAATTGGCAACACTGTTAGTAGTATCTGTAGAGGAAAAAAGACTGAATAAACTACCTTCTAAGCTTTGGTAAGAAGGCTGGTTAGGTGGAAACACTATTATGGGACAGTCTGAAGGCATCTGATTCCTTTCTCTTCATAGAAAAATATATTTTGGATTAGCTAAAAGAGAGGTGTTTGGCTCAGTCCTTATTGCTCATTTTTTTGAGTTTGTGGATGATTTTTTCCCTGGGAATCCTACATTTTTTGTAGCCATTAATGAGGCATGTATCTTGTTCTTTGGTTATGAGTTAGAGATGGATTCTATTGGACTCTTAAAACATTCTTCTTTTTTTTTTTGTATTGCACTACAAAATGTTGGTAATGACCTCAATGGAATAATGTCACTTAAAAAACCCGTTTCATTAAAAATTTCTTCCAAATACTTTTTGGACTTCACACTTCTTAACAAATTTCCTTATACCAACAACAGAAAAGGAGATTATGTATGAAACTACAAATCTCCATTATGTATGGATTCTTTTTAAAAAATAGATATTAAATTTAACATAGTCAAGCAGATCATTATTGGTTCTACTATGTGCCCATTTGAACTTCCCTCCACTCTTTTCACTGGTGTTTTTAAAAACCATATCTGCTTAGATGTCTTCATTACTCTCTTCCATTAAGAAAGGCCTTTTCTCTTAACAAATAGTATATACACTTATCTTATCTGAAAATGTCTATTATTTCTCTATCAAAAGGTAGGAAGGATGTTTTATCATTACATTAGTCTTCTGAAATTATGGAATTCATTTCATTTATCAGAACCCTGAAGTCTTTTAAAGTATTTTTTAAAAAAATTATATCAATGAATAAATTATTCTGATTTTACTCACTTCAGTTTATAAATTTTTCCAGAAACTCCTTGAATCTGCCTCTTTTGTGCCAAAATCTCATCACTTTTGCACTTGCAATATCTTTCTTTTATGTTCATTTCTTTCCAGTTATATTCCCACAAATGTACTTAAGTAGAATATTTGGTATTTGTTATGTGTGATATAGTCATTATAAAACTGACTTTTGGAGGGAAGAGAATCAGATGTTTCAATTTTTTTGGAGGAGAGTAGCTTGAACCAACAACTTATTTTCCCTAGAATAACAATATTTAGAAGAGAATATAGATATAATTCTAGCCTGGTGCCCATCTTTGAAAAGAATAATTAGTCTTATAGTTATAATCTTCTGCTATCTTCCTGATAGTAATCAGTCTTCCTTAGAGAAGAGAATGAGGCTCTGGAGATATCTATTCACTTTGAGCCACATCTAAACACACTCATGTAGACACACACACACAATTTATACGGGTAACCCACATACATAGAACTCTTCTTTTCTTTTTTTTAAATTTTTTTTTATTAATTTTATAATTATAACATTTTTTGACATATGCATAGGTAATTTTTTTTTTACAACATTATCCCTTGTACTCCCTTCTGTTCCGAATTTTCCCCTCCTTCCCTCCACCCCCTCCCCTAGATGGCAGGCATTCCCATACATATTAAATATGTTATAGTATATCCTAGATACAATATATATGTGCAGAACCAAATTTTTTTGATATATGAATGGTGTTGATGTTGTTGCAAAGGAAGAATTGGATTCAGAAGGTAAAAATAACCTGGGAAGAAAAACAAAAAATGCAAACAGTTTACACTCATTTCCCAGTGTTCCTTCTCTGGGTGTAGCTGAATCTGTCTATCATTGATCAATTTGAACTAGATTAGATCTTCTCTATGTTGAAGATATCCACTTCCATCAGAATACATCCTCATACAGTATTGTTGTTGAAGTGTATAAAGATCTCCTGGTTCTGCTAATTTCACTCAGCATCAGTTGATGTAAATCTCTCCAAGCCTCTCTGTATTCATCCTTTTGGTCATTTCTTACTGAACAATAATATTCCATAACATTCATATACTATAATTTACCCAACCATTCTCCAATTGATGGGCATCCATTCATTTTCCAGTTTCTAGCCACTATAAAAAGGGCTGCCACAAGCATTTTGGCACTCTTATTTTCTGATCATGATTTAGATTTAGATTAGAAATTTATTGGGTTGCTTAAGTAATGACTTTATTGGAATAATGTCACTTAAAAAAACCAAAAAACAAAAAACTTCTGTTAATTTTTTTTCTACAATTACTCCAAAAATTTCAAAACAGTGTAAATGCTTGTTCTCTTCTCTTTCTTCAAGTTTGTAAAGACTCTAGGAAGAAGATGGCAGTGGGTGCCTTGATTATGCCTGAATCTCCAGGTTACCACTATCAGAGACTTCAGAAAATCTTCCTATGATTGAGATCTGGAATATGCTATATCACACTATCTTTCCAGATATATTACACCTTAATTTCTTCAACACACTCTGTAATCCAGCTACACTGGCCTGCTTTCAGTTCCTCAAATATTCATCTTTATCTTCCATTTCTGTGCCTTTATACTGGCTGCCCTCCATGATTGAAAAGTTTTATTCCTCTTACCCTTGTCTCTTGGTTTTACTGGTTTCCTTCAAAACCAAGATCAAATCTTATCTTGTTGTTGTTGGTTGTTTTCTCCCAGCTGTTAATCCTTTCCTTTTCTCAGGTTACTTCCATTTACTCTTAAGTACCTAGTATTGCCAGTAGTCTCCTGAATTAGAATGAATGCTCCCAAAGGGAAGGTCTGGTTTTTAATCTTTTTTTTTTTTCTATTCCCCACATTTAGCATAATTCTTAGCATATAACAGACCCTTGCCAAGAGTTGTAGAGTTGTACAGCCCCATAAAATTTTAGGGCATTGATCCATCAATAGTTTATTTTTTTATTCAGCCATTTCTCTAATTAATAAGTACCTACCTTGTTTTTAGCTCTTGGCTAGCACAAAAAATATGAAGTTACAAATATATTTTTATCAATAAGGATACTTCTCTTTTGTCTTTTATCTCTCTGCACAATAATTCTAGTCACTGAATCAAAAAGTATGTACAATTTAGTAACTTTGGGAGTACAGTTAAAATTATTTTTCAGAATGCCTGGACCAATTTCCACCATTACCAATACTGCATTAGCATGGCTGTTCTCCAATAATCCCACCAATTGGCACTTTCCTTTTATGTTATTTTTACTAATATGAAGGATATGATATGAAACCTAAGAATTTGTTTAATTTAATCTTTCTATTTATTAATGATTTGAAATGCTTTTATATGATTTCTTTAAAAATATTATTCATATCATTTGACCATTTATCTATTAGGGAATAGTTCTTATTCTTATATTATTTATAGCAGTTTCTCACATATATGTGCCTACACTATAATGTGTTAGATATTAATTTTTTTATTAAAGCTTTTTATTTACAACACATATGTAGGGGTAATTTTTTAACATTGACCCTCGTAAAACCTTCTGTTGCAAATTTTCCCCTCCTTCTCCACACCCTCTCCCCTACATGGCAGGTAGTCCAATATATGTTAAATATGTTACAATTAGATATCAATTCCTTATTTGAGAAATTTTCTACAAAATTTCCTCAGTTCACTTTTCCTTCTAACTGAATTTATCTCCTGCATTTCTAGACTAATTTTTAGATGATATAATCTTTCATATTTAGATCATAATAGTCACTTGATACTTATGATCTATCTATTTTCTATCTTTATATCTAGACATGTAGCATGAAATGAAATCTAAATTTTGTCAGATTGTTTCTTTTTTTTCCCCTTAGAAAATTTAGTCAGATAAGGAGTTTTTATCTGAGTGAAAATAATTATTTGCATAGGTGCTTGTATACGGCCTTCTCTAGTTGAATATGAGCTCCTTGAGAGCAGTAAAATACTTGCTTTATTTTTAAGACTTTAGGACTTAATGCCTGGTATATAATAAGTGTTTAATAAATGTTTCTTGTCCTTAATAGTTTGTTTCCTTGGACTGATCACATGCTGTGCTGTTATGTTCAGTTGCTTCTGGGTCTTGATAATGTAATATGTAATATTAGGTGACTTTGAAAAAAAATCACATAATGATTTTGATAATTAATAATTTGAAATGTAATTTCAAATGTGGTACTGATAGGTATCTTTTCCCTCCACTTTTAAAAAATTATGTTTCATGAAATTCTGTGCTGCCCCTCCAGATATTTTATCTATTCTGTAGCTATTTTGAATAAAATTTCTTTTTCTCTCTCACCCTGTTTTGTTTTGTTGATAATATACAGAAAGGCTGATAATTTTTGAGAATTTATTTTCTTCTACTTTACTGAAGTTATGGTTTCAATTGATTTTTAGTTGAATCTCCAAATTATCATATAATCTACAATAAATAATTTTATTTCCTCTTTGCCTATGTTTATTGCCTTTTCTTGCCTTATTGTTATATATAAATAGCATTTTAAAAGAATAATATTAAATAATACTGTGACAACTGACACATTTATTTTACCTCAATATCTAGTATTTCTTGGTTTTAGAGAGATAATACCATCTTAATGAAACATGTTTTTTGCTTTGATGTATTTTGCTTTTTCATTTTTAAAAATATATTTTATTTTAATTTAATAGAAAATTGAAAGACAATGAAGAAAAATAAAACAAAACAAAATTAAGCAGAACATTGTCATATGCCCAGCATAATGTCAGGGAAGAGTCAAAATATAACAATGAATTTCCAGTTCAAGAAAGGATATATAATAGTAAAAGAAATTATATTCATGAGTGTCCATGTTTTCTTTACTTCCTTGTAAGTTGTTTTTTTGTTCTCTGCTCTGCACTTTTTTTGTTTTGTTTTGTTTTGTTTTTTTCTTCTTTCATTCCCTCCCCCAAGCAGGCTATAGTTAAGCACAGATATATTTAATAGTTATACATCACACACATAAACACACACACACACATACACACATACACCCTTTCATCACCCCCATCCCAACTAGGCTATATGTATATATAGATATATATGTACATACTCTCCTCCCCACTATAGTTTACTTTTTAGTTCATTCTATTAATTTCTGTTTTTATACATGAGTTTGCCCTGTACACATTGATAATTATGGCTGTTAATTATGCATTTCTCTTTCCTGTGCTTTTATTCTTCTTTTCTTTTCATTTACCTTTGGAATGAAGAAAGTAGTGAAAGAGATCAATTCTTAATATTGGATGTACTTGTGGACTTTTGATTTTCTTATTCTGTACTGGATAGAACAAATTCATGCTCTTTCACTTTGGTCTTTCTGGTTATTTAGTGCCCTTTTAAACTTTTACTGGAGTGTATATGAGAGAAAGGTTTTCTACAAATATTTATACCACCATCTCAACTGAAAATTCAATTCCTATCATTTTTATATGACTAAAATGGCTTTAATTTCTTGATCTGAAAATTGTCTATTCATATCCTTTGACCATTTATTAGTTGGGGAATGTCTTGTATTCTTACAAATCTGAGTCAATTGTCTATATATTTTAGAAGTGAGGCCTTTATCAGAAACATTGGATTTAAATCCCACCATCCCCTCACCCCTAGTTTACTATTTCCCTTCTAATCTGGGTATGCATTGGTATAGTTTATACAAAACCTTTTTATGTTAATAAAATCAAAATTGTCCACTTTGTATTTCATAATATTCTCTAGCTCTTCTTTTATCATAAATTCCTTCCTTCTCCACAGATTTGAGTAGACTATCCCTTATTCTCCCAATTAGCTTACAGTATCACCCTAATTGTGAACCTATTTTGACCTTTTCTTGGTATAGGATGTTAGATGTTGGCCAATGTCTAATTTTTGCCATGCAATTTTCAAGTTTTCTCAGCAATTTTTGTCAAATAGTGTTCTTACCCCAGAAGCTGTAGTCTTTGGGTTTATCAAACATTAGATTACTAGAGTCATTGACTATTGTATATTGTAAATTTAACCTATTTCATTAATCCACTACTTATTTCTTAGCCAGCATCAAATGGTTTTGATGACCATTGCTTTTTAATATAGTTTTAGGTCTGGTTCAGCTAAGGCCACCTTCCTTTATATTTTTTTTTTTCATTAATTCCCTTGAAATTCTTGACCATTTGTTCTTCCAGATGAAATTTGTAATTTTTTTTTATCTCTATAATTTATTGGCAGTTTGATTGGTATGGTACTGAATATGTAGATTAATTTAGGTAGAATTGTCAATTTTTTTTCCCCTGAGGCTAGGGTTAAATGACTTGTCCAGGGTCACACAGCTAGTAGGAAGTGTTAAGTGTCTGAGGCCAGATTTGAACTCGGGTCCTCCTGAATTCAAGGCTGGCACTCTATCCACTGTGCCACCTAGCTGCCCCCGAATTGTCAATTTTAATATATTAGTTCAGTCTACCCATGAGCTCTTGGATTTTCTTCTAATTGTTTAGATTTAATTTTATTTGTGTTGTGTCTTGTAATTGTGTTCATATAGTTTTTGGCTTGTCTTGGCAGGTAGACTCCCAAATACTGAATATTATTTATAGTTATTTTAAATTGGAACTTCTCTATTTCTTGCTGCTGGACTTTGTTGGTAACATTTGAAAATGCCAATGATTTATGTGGGTTTATTTTATATCCTTCAACTTATTATTTTAAGGAAAACTCCATTTACTCTTATACTGTCTAGTGTTTTCATTAGGAATTGATATTGTGTTTTGTCAAATGCTTTTTTTTTTTTTGCATCAACTGATATAATCAAATGATTTCTGTTAGGTTATTGTTATAGTCAATTATGCTAATAATTTTCCTGATATTGAACTAGCCCTGCATTCATAATATAAATCCTTCTTGTTCATAGTGTATTATCCTGGTAATAAGTTGCTGTAATCTCTTTGCTATTATTTTATTTAAGATTTTTGCATCAAAATTCATTACAAATATTGATTGGTTTATAATTTTCTTTCTCAGTATTGATCTTTCCTGGTTTAGATATCAGCATCATATCTGTGTCATAAAAAAGAATTTGATAGGACTCCTTCTTACCCTATTTTTCCAAATAGTTTTTATAATAGAATTAATTGTTCTTTAAATGTTTGGTAGAATCCACTTGTAAATCTATCTGGTCCTGGAGATTTTTCTTAGGGGGGTGATTAATAGCTTGTTCAATTTCTTTTTCTAAAATAGGACTACCTAAGTAATTTATTTCCTTATCTGTTATTCTGGACAATCTTTATTTTTGTAAATATTCATCCATTTCATTTAAATTATCAGATTTACTACTGGACGAAATAGCTTCTAATTATCACTTTAATTTCCTCTTCGTTGATGGTAAGTTCACCCTTTTCATTTTTGATACTGGTAATTTGGTTTTCTCCTTTTCCTTTTGTAATCAAATTAACCACATGTTTATCTATTTTATTGGTTTATTTTTCATAAAATCAACTCTTAGTTTTGTTTATTGATTCAATAATTTCTCTCTTTTTATTTTAAGAATTTTAAGTTTGGCATGTTATTGTTTTGTTTTTTTTTTAATTTGTTCTTTTTCTAGCTTTTTCACATGCCCAATTTATTGATTTTTCTCTTTCTCTATTTTATTTATGTAAGCATCTAGAGTTATAAAATTTCCCCTAAGTACTGTTTTGGCTGTTTCCCATGGTTTTTGGAATATTGCCTCATTATTGTCATTCTCTTGGATGTAATTATTGATTGTTTGTATGGTTTATTGTTTTACCCATTCATTCTTTAGGATTCCCATTTATTTAATATCCAATTAATTTTTGGTCTATTTTCCATGGCCTTTTATGACATTTAATTTTTTACTACATCATGATCTGAAAAGGATGCAGTTACTATTTCTGTCTGCATTTGGTTTTGAGGTTTTTATGTCTTAATACATGGCCAATTTTTGTGAAGGTTCCATATACTGCTGAGAAAAAAAGTATGTTATTTTCTGTCCCCATTCAACTTTCTTCAAAGAAAATCTAACTTTTCTTAAAAAAAATTGTTTACCTCCTTAACTTCTTTCTTGTTTGTTTTGTGGTTTATATGTGTCTAGTTCTTATAGAGGGAGTTTGAGATTCCCCCACTAATATAGTTTTGCTGTCTTTTTCTTCTTGCAATTCACTTAACTTCTCTTCTAGGAAGTCAGATACTATACCACTTGGTCGCATATATGCTTAATATTGATATTACTTCATTTTATATGGTACCCTTCAGCAAGATATATTTTTCTTTCTTTTCTCTTTTAAGTAGATCTATTTTTGCTTTTGTTTGATCTGAAAACAGGTTGCTTTTTCTCCCCTTTTTTTTACTTCATCTGAAGTTAATAGATTTTTTTTCTAAAAAAAATAGCCTTTTACCTTTACTCTGTGTGTATTTCTCTGTCACAAATATGTTTCTTGTAAACATATTGTAGGATTCTGGCTTTTAATCCACTTTGCTCTCTCCTTTCATTTTATGTGAGAGTTCATTACATTCATATTCACGGTCAATATTACTAATTCTGAAATGCAAATCAAGATAATTCAGATTTGCTAAGATGACAGTATAAGATAATAATAAATGTTGGAAAGGATGTTGGAAAATTGGGACACTACTGCATTGTTGGTGGAGTTGTGAACTGATCTAACTATTTTGAAGAGCAATTTGGTACTATGCCCAAAAGACTATCAGGCTGTACATGCCCTTTAATCTAGCAGTATCTCTCCTAGGTCTGTATCCTAAAGAGATCACAAAAAAAGGTAAAAGGACCCAAATGTGCAAAAATGTTTGTAGTAGTTCTTTTTGTGTTGTCAAGGAACTGGAAATTGAGTGGATACCCAACAGGTGGAGAATGGCTGGATAAATTATAGTATATGAATGTAATAGAATATTATTGTTCTATAAGAAACAATCAGCAGAATGATTTCAGAGAGGCCTTGATGCTGAGTGAAGTAAGGAGAACCAAAAGAATATTTTTTATGAACATGCGCACACACACACACACACACACACACACACACACACTCACAGAAAGAACTTTTTTTTTAAATCTCTTTTTGCATTTGACCAATTGTACTTTTAAAGAAGTTGTTCCATTTATCGGATTTTTTTTTCTATTTCACCAATTCTATTTTTCATGGAGTTGTTTTTCTCTATTTCACCAAATGTATTTTTAAAGAAAGTTTTTTTTTTCAGTGTGTATTTTTTCCCCCATTTCACCAAATTTGTTTGTTAAAGAATTTTCTTCAGTTTCTAGTTCTTTTCCAAACTCTCTTGTAAAATCCTCATTTCTTTTCCTTAGTTTTTCTTCTCTCTTTTAACATCCTTTTTGAACTTTTCCAAGATAGCTGTTAGAGCCTGAGACCTTTTGAAACTTCATCTGGAGGTGTCTTTGCTGTCCTATTCTGGAGTTCTATTCTTTTCTCTCTTGACAGTACCTCTCAATTATCAGAGATTTTTTTTTTTTGCTCATTTTAAAAAGTTGAATTCTCCTCCTAGGGTAAGGGAGAAATTGTCCTGAGCTTGCTCTACAGGCAACAGGGGCTTCAAGCTGTCTGCATGTGGGCTAATGCTGCAGGCTTCCGCACTGTGCTGGGTGGACCTGGCCAACTCTCATATATTATGTTCAAATTCACAAGCTTACTATTTGCCATCTGAAATTGTGTTGGAGTCTCGCAGCTAGTCTGCTAATGCACTGGCCTTCTGGATCAGGACAGAACAACCAATACTGCTGTGTTTTGGCTAAAAGCTTATTTTGCTGGGCCAATCCTCCTTGAGTCTTCCTACAGAACAACTGCACTGGGCTGAATTCCCTCCTGTCCAGTAGAGACAGACTTTCCTTGAAGTCCTTCCAAGATATGTTATGTTGGAAAATTATGATACTCTGTATATTTGTGGGTTCTATCACTCCAAAATCTATTCAGAGGTTTGATTTATTGTTGATTCTGAGGGAAGCCAGGAAGAGCTCAGGCAAAACCCTGTCTACTCTCTTCATTTTGGCTCTAATTCTCATGACATTTTTTCAAATGTTTTAATATGGTGGAGGTTAGAGGACATAATGGTTGAATCAGAATATATCAACTTTGTTTAGGACTCAGTGTTTTACTTCACAAACAGTAGAGATCATCACCTGGTAAAATAAACCATATAATTAATTTGTTGCATCATCACATGGAGAAAATTAAAAAAAAAAACGTGGCTCTATTTAGAATATTCATCTCATTCTATTGCACGTTACTCAATTTTGAGTTTTTTTTTTTAATGTTTTGTATGCTTATTTGCTTGATTTATCTGTCTCAGGGGATCAGAGGAGAAAACTGATTTTTTGATAACCAGGGCATCAGTGATTCAGAGACTGAGAAATGTTAAACACTTATAAATTGAATAATAATCTAAAGATTTATTAGTTTTATTCTTTTTATGCCTTTCCAGGAAAGCTTATTTCTAAATTCCTATAATAGTATACTTCACTATGTATTATTCACATCCTTGTTATCAGAAATTAATTAATCAATAAGATTTTATTAAGTGTTTGGTATATATTAGGCACTGAAGATACAGAGACAGAGCTTATATCCTTTTGGAAGTATATAATATGTTCCCACATAAATTAATATGGGATATAAATACAAAATGTTTGGTTGGGGTGGTTCTACCAACTGAGGAATTAGAAAACACCTTTTTTTGGGGAAGGTACTCAAGTCAAAGCTTAAAAAGAATTAGGAATTTTAAAAAGCAGATGTGAGGAGGGAGAGCACTCAAGGTATGGGAAAACAATCTGGGTAAATGAAAAATATATATGAATGAAATATATACACACATATATATGTGTGAAATATGTGTATTTATATATGTGCAGGTATATATATATATATATATATATATATATATATATATATATATATATATATATATGGGTGTGTGTATGACTCTACATCCTCATACATACCTATACTTACAAATGCATGTATATGTATGTATATATACACCCACATATATAAACAAAGAAAAAGGAAAAGTAGGGGGGGAGGGATAGAGAGAGATGAATATACAATAGATTTAGCTATGTGACTCAATGACTAGAATGCTAGGCTTGGAGTCAGGAAGATCTGAGTTCAAATCCTTCTTCAGCCACTTGCTATGGGTGGGACCTTGGAAAATATTTAATCTCTACCTCAGTTTCCTTAACTATAAAGTGGGGATAATAATAATATCTATTTCCCAGAGTAGTTATAAGGAATAAATGAGATATTTATAAAGCATCTAATACACTATTTGACAAATATATTTGTAGATATGTGTGTAAGTATATATATATATATATATATATATATATATATATATATATATATATATATGTGTGTGTGTGTGTGTGTGTGTGTGTGTGATATATACATATACAAGTATGCATTAGATGTTTTAAAAACACTTGTTCCTTTCCTATTCCTCTTCCCTCTTGAGTACATATGTTTTAAATTGAAGATATATACAGTTTTAGCACAGGGAACATTCATTTTTGAACTCTTAAAGAAGGCTTGCCGGGAGCGATTAACACAAATTTCAAGAAACTCTAAAAGTCTCCATTCTTTTAGACTGTGTCTCAAAAGTCCCAATGGATTTGTTTATCTTTAATAACCATTCAAAGGATACAAAAATATTTAATGAAATGATATTGCAAAGATAATAACAACAAAACATTTCCCCCTTTAAACTTGTGGCTCACATTCCCACAAACATATGTAGGAGCATTGGTAGAAGCACACACCCGTATTGGAGCAAAAATGGGTAGAGGCACATATGTATGAGATGCTTGTGGTCATTTTTGATACCCCTCCCCCCCACAAATACATACATACATACATACATACATACATATATACATATATATATATATATATCTTTGTAGATATATTTTTGAAGGGCTCATGAATGAAGGAAATATGTATATCTGGAGCATATGTATGGAGAGCATGTTTATCTTACATATCTGTAATACTACAAGTCTTCCCTTAAGGTCATCTTTTCTTTTGTCAGGTCTGGTTCCTAATCTTAAAGTCCCTATTAGATTTTTCTCTTCTGGAAGCTACTCAGTCCCATAGTCATTATGAGATATTGCTTAGCCAGACACTGATCTGTTGGATGCTGCTCCATTGAATTTCTGCCACATTCTTTACTATAGTCTCTACTGTCTTCAGCTTTTGGCTCAACTACGATCCTTGGAGAAAGAAATTTCAGTGCAGAGCAGACATGGACATGATTTCTTAGCTTAAATACTATAGATTTTTTTCTAACTCTTTTAGAAAAGACAAAATCCCTGCTCTAGGATCAGCTGAATGCTTCCCCAGTTTTGTTTTTCCCTCAGAATCTAGGCTACTTAGACTTTTTATCTTCCCAGCAAGAGATTCTTGGCAGCGCACCTCAGATGATAGCATGGTGATTTTCCCTAGTTAATGTCCTTAGATTTAGATTTTCTTTGGACTCTTCCTCCTGACCCAGGAGTTTGAATCTGTCCATCAAAGGCCTCACACCAGCTTTTGGTGATCATTCCACATGTTTTCCAATTGTCAATCTCTGAAGGGAGACTATTAGTCAGCTATTGGTTATTTGCCCAATAACTACCAAATTGCTCTGGCTTTCAGGGTTCGTTGAAAGTCTCCTCTCAAGTCTCTTTAGTTTTTTTCCCAGGGGGATGAGTGGGTAGATAAAAGCAGAGATACAATACCAAATGTCATTATCTCTGCTGTTTAAATTGGCTCTTTCATATAGAGAAAGAAATGGCCAATCAGTGTGTGAAAAGGGCTTTGCCAGCACCTCTTACATTTAGATGCTTTATGATATTAGTGGATACCCTGTAGTCAGCATAAGGAAAGGAGATAAAGAACTGTACTGGGATTTAGGGAGACCTGGGTTTAAATTCTATTTTAGACACTCCCTGTGTAATCACTTAACCTCTCTAGGTTTCAATTTCTTTAATTGTAAAATAAGAACTGAGCAGTCTCACTTTGGTGATTTCTTAGGTTCATAGTAGCTCCTTCCTAAGGTAATTTCACTCTTTACTTCTTCTAATCTCCCCCCTCCCCATTAAACTTTTTTGAAGTAAATCATAGTGTCATGTTCTGATTTCTTTCTACTACCAAGTAATGTCTCTGACCTAGCTTCTCAACCAAACTCTTAAGTCAATATACCTTTCTCCTTGAAAATAGCACTTGACCCTCTTTATTATTATTATTATCTGATATATTCCTAATTAGTCTCCATTTCTCAAGTCTTTCCCAACTCTAATGAACCACCCTTGACAGAGTCACCAAAATTCTGTCATTCTTCTTACTCACCAAGCTCTACATACTCCCTCTTATCTCTGATATTAAATATAAATTCCTCTGTTTATCATTTAAAGTTTTTCATAGCTTGGTCTTTTCTATGTTTCCTGCCAGATGACATATGACTGGTCCATATGTGGACTTAAATAGTCCATGTGTGGATTTAAATAGAATCAGACTTAATTGTTTACTGTTCTTCACACATGACACTGTCTTAGGTTTCTGTGCCTTTATGCTTGCTGTCATCCATCTCTGGAATGTTTTGCCTCCTCACTTCCATTTCTTGGAACCCCTGTTTTTCTTCAAGACTCAGCTAAAATACTTCCTCCTGCACAAGGACTTTTCTGGTATCTTCAATCATTTGGACTTTCTCCCAAGGTTAACTTGTACCTCTTGTACATCTCTTACTTTATGTTTACTATATACATGCAATATTTCACCATGATGTTGCCACCATTTTCATGGAAGCTTCTTAATGGCAAAGACCATTTCATTTTTGTTTTTTGTTATCCCCCAAATCCTAGCATGATGACGGACATAGAATAGGTTCTTAGAAAATGTTTGTTAACTGATTTGTTTATTTTGTTTTTTAAGGACTTTATTACTTTAGGGAACTAATTATATAAGTTGGTCAATGTGAAAATCTAACAAAATTTTATTTTTCTCATTATATATACAAAAAAGAGGGAACTACAACTAGTTATGATTTAATTCTCTTCCTTTTTTTTTTTTTTTTTTTTTTTCTAATTGACCAAGTCTTAGATTAGAAATTAATTGACCACATTTATCTGGTCTTGTTGCCATTTTCTTCTAGATAAATATTTGGGAAAGCTATTTATTAAATGTGTCAACTCTTCTAGAATCTCTTTTCCTCGGTGTTAAACTTTGGTTTTGAGAGTTCAAGACCAGGGGCAGGATTTGCCTCCCTATGATTGTTCTGAATCCATCTTTCTGTAAATTCTTTACACATACTAAGTAACTATTAGGATTTCCTAGCATTCTTCTCCTGAGCTTCAGGTCTTTTGTACCATTTGAGCTGTCTTCTCTCATTTTCTTTCTTGGAGATTTCAGTGTTTCAACTGTGAAGGATCCCTCTCGCTGATCTGTTGTGTTGTTCTTTTGTCTTTTGCTTTCCAGAGGCTTAAAATCTTGAGATTATTCTTGGTAGGGGAAGCTAGGTGGTGTACCGCCTAGATAGAGCACCAGCCCTGAAGTCAGGAGGACCTGAGTTCAAATGTGACCTCAAACACTTAACATTTCCTAGCTGTGTGACCCTGGGCAAGTCACTTAACCCCCATTTCTTCAGCACACACACACACACACACACACACACACACACACACACACACACAAAAAGATTATTCTTGGTATGAGATTTGAATTTGATGATACACTATGTTGCTATCAAAATGGATTCTTTCAAACTAAAATTCCTCACTACTTCTCCTTTTTGCCTTTTTATACCACCCAGTCTTAGAATTATTATTTCCCCCTCAATTTCCTATTTATTTAATTTGTCACCTTTTCCCATCTCTGTCACCCCCAAACTGGGACAATTAACTTGCTGTTTTATCACATTTTCAATTTTAATTTCTTGAAATATAGCTTTGTAAAAACAGGTTTTGAAAAAACCCATTGTGATTCAAATTGAGCTACTTGACTACACCTTTAAACCCAAATGACTCTGCATTTCATGAAATGGTCAATAGGGTCCCAGCCTAAGCCTCTTTTGTTCAATTATTTTGATTTTGATGGCTCAGATTTAAAAAGGTCAAGGTCACTTACTACTTCCTGGGTCATCACTACTCCTCTTGACTTTTATCACTGGACTTTGGAGAAAGTTAGGCTGATTACTTTGGGCATCTCTTTCTCACTTAAATTTAATTGACTCACAAATCAAGGCATCACTTTTGTGACATCATTGGTTCTCTTCAAGAACAAAGAATGAACAACAATAACAGTTTCTATTTTTAGGGGAGAAGAAGATGGAGCTATAAGGCAACATAATAAAGTATAATCTTGAAAGTGAATCAAATCTCATTATTATTACATAGTATGTTCAAAAATTTAATTTTACATATATTAAAAATAATTTAAATTGAGTATTACAAAAAGGGCATTAGAGAGGTGCATAGTAAGTAA
This sequence comes from Sminthopsis crassicaudata, assembly GCF_048593235.1. Lineage (NCBI taxonomy): Eukaryota > Metazoa > Chordata > Mammalia > Dasyuromorphia > Dasyuridae > Sminthopsis > Sminthopsis crassicaudata. The sequence continues at coordinate 292,955,928 of NC_133619.1, read as the reverse complement.
TGTGAATAGGCTGCAACACATAACCCTTGATGAATTTTGAAGAACAAAAGTAAATGATAGCATTAAGGGGTTGTTGTGTAATAATAAAAAGAAATGGTCTGGTCATATGGTGAATATATGAGAAGATCAGTAGATAGCTTATAAATTTTTTTCTACACCAATCCCTTTTCTCCCAAGAAATTTTTGCACAACCTTGTATATATAAGCATATAAAATAGATATGCAAATCAAACATTTACTGATAATAAATCATAATTTTGTGACCCGCCCCCCCCCACATTCATTTATGAGATCCCATATGGGGTGGCTATCCACAGTTTAAGAAGCTGGGGACTAGAGTACTTTACTGGTACTCTTACCATGTTAAGAGAATGTAAGAAAAACCTCCAGAAGGTTGTGGGTTGTGGTCCCTTTAAGACTAGTCCTTTCAGATGATTTATTCCTTTCTGATTCCCAACCCCTCCTAGCTGAAGAAGCTACGACTTTTGATTCACACATCCTAGTCAAAGGACTCTTTTGAATTCCAATAGGAGATATCTGGGCTCTTCCAGCTCCCATCGGATCTGAGCCAGCCCCCATTTTAATGATCTGCTTAGGTTTCCCAATCCCCACCTAACAAATTCTAGCCAGGAGCCAATATGGGACTTCACCCACAAGCCCCTTTATGTATAAAAGAGCCAAGCTGAAGTCCTCTCTTTGCAGAGGTCCCCAACATGGCAGCCTTATGCCTGGCATGCCAAAGGATCTCTGCCCACTGGAACCCTGGTTCCAGTGCCTTTTATCTCTGTCTTCAACTTTATTAACTAGACTTTACTTCCAAACCCCATAATAAATCTCTTTTATCAATATAGGTTTTCTGATCTGTAAATTCCTTTACATGGGACTCTTGCGCTGCTACTAGATCTCATTTAACTCTGTATCCTTGCACCGAATCCAAAGGGGTTGCAGGGGAGCTCTATTTGACTCCCTGTATCCCAAACCTGCCACTAGACCTCAATTAAACCTAATTTCATTTAGTTACCCCAATTCTAAACCTCATCAAGAATATTTGACTGACATCCTGCAGATGATACCCTACAATTCCAATGAGTCATATAGTATGGGCAGACATGGAGGATAGGGATACTAAGGGATACATGGAAGATAGGAACTAAGCTGGAGTAAAGAAGACTTGATGAGGGTCTTCCTTGACCAATTAAAGCTGCCACATTCCCTGCCAATCATAGTCTTAGAAAACTGCTTGTAGCACTGAAGGCTTAAATGGCTTGCCAGTTAATATAACCAAAATAGAACTCAAACCCAAATTTTCTTGGTTCTGAGCTAGCTCTCTATCCATTATACCATAATGACTCTTACTTTGCGGGAAGGAACATACAGTTGATCAGATCACACATCTATTTGAATATTGAATATTCAAGGATGATAAATCCCAATTTGGGGTTAAAGGAGAGTTAATCAAAAAATATTCCTTTGTTTTCTTTTTTTTCCCTCTAAGAATGAAAATGAATATAACAAAGAAAATAACAGAGAACACATCCTCCAGCCCTCAGGGGAACCACTGCAGTTTCTTTTCTTTTTGCTGTTCACTTACCCCCCTGTTAAAGTGCTTATAGATATTACTGTTAGGGTAATTGTAGCATTTTATCAAGTTGGCAGATCCTCTATAATAAATTTTCCCTATTAGGCAACAATAGATGTGCAATGATACCTTGTCTTGGGACATCTGTTGGCATCCTTACAGCTGTGGATCAATTGAAATGATACAGTCCTCATTGCTTCTGACAGTTAGTGACCCAGAGGAGATTTTGCCTTTTAAGTGATGACAGGTTGTAAAAATACTGTGATCATTCTGGCCATGTCCAGTGCTTCTGATCAGAAACTTCCTTCTCCAGCTCTGTTAATAAGTGTTTGATGATTTATGGGGCTACGGCATCAAGTATTGATATCACAAGTCCCTCTAATTTAATTCTTATAGCCAGGAGACAAAAGAACAAGAAGCTAATGATTTCAAATTTATGTAAACATCATTAATTCAATCTGAGAACATGTATTTTGCAATGTATGATAAGTGACCTTTTGTAGGAGAGTAGCTAGTTCTCAGATGATACTGGTATGAAAAATTCCTTCCTCTGGAAAGGAACTGCTCACTGCTCTGTGGTGGCAGTATGTTATTCAAGTGGGTATCTGTTACACTGGTCAGGATTACATAGGATAATGCTGAACAGAAAATTAATTGTTGCAAGAATTTGGCATTTGCTTCTCCAGTTCATTTTACAGATGAGAAAATTGAGATAGACAGTTATGTGAATTGCTCATCTCACATAACTATTAAATACTTGAAGTCATATTTGAACTTAGGTTTTCCTGATTCCAGGTCTGGTACTTTATCCACTGCTGCCACTTAGCTGAAACTGGAAGGGGAATAACAAATATTTAATTGCTTTTATTTCTGCTATAATGATCTATTTTCAATGTCAATGATGGGGGAAACCTCCATATTTCAACTCTAGTCCAAGATTAGGATAGGAACATGGAGTTTAAGAATTAGGAAAGAATGGTATGTACCCAGACCAAAGCTAACAATGATTAAAAGGTTAACATTTCACTGAGGGATCAATAGTTCAGAGTAGAGAGGTTTTAAGAAAGATAAAAAATAGTATAAAAAAGATTCATCAAAAATAGTAACTACTGGCTTAAATATACCTTTTTATTTCTATATTTTATAAGTCAAAGAACCTGATAATTGGATGAGAGCTTAAAGGTCATTTAGTCTAACACATCCCTGGCTAAAAATCCTTCTTATAATATTTGCAACAGGTGGTTATTTGTTTAAAGTCCTTTATTGAAAGTCAGCCTATTGTCTCTCCATGGAGTCTGTTTTTTTCTTTTTTTGTCTATTTATAATCATTTGGAAATTTTTTTCCTTACATAATATGTAAATCTTTCTGTCTGCAACTTTTACCCATTGATCCTTGTTCTGTTCTGTGGGGTCAAGCAGAAAAAATTAAGTTTTTTTTCCCCTTCATGATAATTCTTCAAATATATGAAGAGGGATCCCATTTTCATCCCTGAGTATTTTTTATTCTTAGGTTAAACATCCTTAGTTCTTTCAACCAATTGTTATATGGAAGAGTCTTTAATCTTTCACCAACCTCATACTATCTGGCTCTGTTCCAGATGAACTTCATATTCCTATATATTTCCAAAAATGTGATACCTAAGGATGAACACAGACCTCTATGTGTGGATAAACCAGAAAAGAGTACAATTTATTCCTTTTGTCTTTATGTTATATCTCTTTTGATTTGTTCTAGCTTTAAGTTTTTCAGTAGCTACATGACATGGTTGATTTATGTTTAGAGTCCTCACAATTGAAAGACGAGAGAATAGAAGGTTACATGATAAGAAAGCTGGAAGTGACTTTAGAAGTCATTTAATTCAACTCATTCATTTTTTCCCCTCATACTGCTGTGGTTATTTTTTGATAACCAAAATGAAACAAACAAGTAAATCAATAGACTAGTTAGAGAAACACATCCTTAAAATCTTTCCTCCAATGTAGTTCTTTTCATGCAAAATTTGATAGATTCTAAAATTATAGAGAATTTTCTTCATATTTTCTATATTTTAGTTAATGAGGCATAAAATATGTCATAAATATTTCATGCCATGTAAATACCATTTCAGTATCATAGAAGATATTCATGCATGAAGTCTGAACAGAGGCATTCCACATACATTATTAAGTCTCCAGATTTTCTTATTTGTTTGACATTTTTTGGGACAGCATCAATTTTCCTTCTTTGGCGAAATCCACTACCATACCAAAGAGATCAGCCACACAGAAAGAACCAAATGGATGAAAATGTTTATTATAGCTACATATCTTACATATATATTATACGATTCAGTTATATAGGAAGCCCATTGAGTTAGTCTATCAATAAGCATATTTTGAATAAGCACTGTGGTTGAACATTGAATCCAAAGTTGGATAAGAGAAGAGCGGGAGAGTTTGGATTTATGAAATTGTGCAGTTTTTATAACCATAATATGTTTCCTGATATAAAATTTCATCTTTTTAAAAAATTCCAGTATTTATGTTATATAATCTGCATTATGCTATATATTGGTGACTTAAAAGGTATTGAGAGCTTTACAGTAGGTTTAGGGAGTCTGTAGGCTATTATCAATGATGATTTTTTCTATCAAGAAGGGAAATTAAAAAAACATTACCTAGGAAATTCATGATGAGAAAAAGAAGTGGACTAGTATTGTAGTGAGGTCAAAGAATAATAGATGTTTAGCATTAATTCTGCACTAGTAGCCTAGAAATATACAAATGTGGAAAGGTTTGGCTTTTGATTTGAAGGATTGTGGAAGAATGTGAATAAAAGTTATTTTATTCACATGACTGGTTAGTAATATGATTTGTTGGAGCAAATTGACACTAGACCATGAATATGTTTCCCAAAGAGAATTAAATGAATTGAAATATTTAGAATTATAGACTACTAGAGTTAGGAAGTTACTAAATCTACTAAATCTAACTCATGTGATTTCCCAGGAGTCTGTATTTCTACTATACTGTAGAAAGTGGTTCTATAGTAACATCTTTGACTTATTGAGGTTCAGAAGGAACCCCAAAAGATTGGAGGTCAGAGACTGGTGCTAGGAGGTGTCTCAAAAGAGTCTGAAAGCTTGAACCTATATTCAAGTCAAGGGGCAAAGTTTATTGTAATTGTAATGCCAATTGAAGTGGGCTAAGTTCCAAAAGAATTTAGCATTAAACCAAGAAAAAGAAGACAAATTCATCTAGTTTTTCAGGGTGCTGATATACTAACTTCATGGCCTAGAGGTAGAACTGAGGAGTGGTCTTGGGAATTTGGTTATCACTGACCAGCAGATCATATAGTACTCTAAGGTCAGAGGGTCCCTAAAGTCTAAGGAAAGAAATGTTATTTATTATATTCCTAGGCTAGAAGACTGTTACAATCATTGATTGACAGATTGTTAGAACAATAGCACTCTAAGGTCAGAGAATCTCAGGATCACTAATATATCTTCCCTAAAGCCTAAGGAAAGAAATATTATTATATTCCTAGACCAGAAGACTTTTACAAATATTGATGGATAGATTGCTAGAATAATAGCATTCTAATGTGGGGGGGGGGGGCAAACATTTGGATCACTGATTCTTTTTTTTTTTTATTTTTTTGGATCACTGATTCTAAAGCCAGAAAACTTTAGAATCATTGACAGAGTGTTAGAACAGACTTTAAGGTCGGGGAAACCTCCTTACTGCTGTTTCCTCTAGAAACTATATTCCCATCAGACCCATTGTATTTCAGTGCTGTGAACTGAGTAGATGTTCAATAAATATCAACCAAGGATTTTGTTTTTGACTTCTTCCCCACTATTTCCCTGCCTGATTGAACATCATACCTTTTTTAGATATACACATTAAAAATTAACTTGACACAATGACAATTTTCATTTTCCCAAAAAAGCTAAAGATATAAATGCTATTTAAATGTATGCAAAGCCATATGCCTAGTGAATACTTTTTCCTTAGGAAATATAAGAATACTAATATTTTTTCTGAAAGGCTGACTTTTCAATCCCAATTTTTTCCCATATTCTTTATAAGCCAGTATAGAATACTGTTGCATGTAAAATTCTGAGATGCAAAGCTCTAAGAATTAAAAATCAAAACATTAACTGACCAGCCAATAATCAATACACTGATTGATAGTCAATGAAAAGGCAGCTTTTCAACCCTGATTTTTCGATATCTAATGAGGGAGGAGACTGAGTTCTCTTGCTTAAAATGTAGCCTGGTTATGGGATTGAGCATATCTGGCATCTGGATGTTTCTGACTTTTTTTTTCTCTTTTGTGAACCAGGTTACCCTAACTTCAATGAAGGGAACAAGGGACAAAACTCATGCTATCTGAAGAAGGGGCTACCTCAAACTGGGTCTTGTTTAGAGAGTAAATAAAAAATTAAAAATAAAGAGCAATTGCCTAGGAAGGGGCTGTATTGTAGTGACATTCCTCAGCTAGAATGGACCTGGGGTTTTCCTCTGTGAGCTAGTATAATTGATGACCTTTTGAATAGAGAAAGGAAATTGCAGATTGGTATTAATGATCAAATGATAAAAGATTAAACATTAATTTTCCTCAATATAGGTGCTCAGCAAAGATTGTTTCATCCACAATTCAAGTGAAACAACTGCTTCATGGTCTTTATACCAAAGTTCTAGAGCAGAAGATAAGAAAAAAAAATCACAAATATGCCTTCTAAAGAAATATGTATGAAGTGTATAAAATAATAAAATATTAGACTTGGGAGAGATAACTAAGTCTTAAATAAGGAAACTGAGACCTAGAGAAATAGTTGATCATACAAATCCAGTTGTCAGCTATTTTCTAAATCTTAAGACAAAAATGAAAAGTAATGTAATTCAGGTAATGTATACTTGAGATGATGAAGTACTTTTATAGGATGAGTTGTTAAACCTGGAACCATGTCACCAGTGTAGGGAGATCATCAATTTTCTTAATTTTTTTAAAAATCAGTGTAAGAAACCAATGTACATGGAACCAGGTAAATCAGGCTGTCAATGGTTGTGTCTCTGTGAGACTCAGAAGATTTAACTGGCTTATTAAGGTAGCCTTGGAAGTGCAATTGAATCTATTATTACTGCATGGAAATATCCATAATTGAAAACTGAAGTAGCAATGGCAAATGAAGAGCCAAATGAAGAACTAGTAGTGGAAAGGAAGAGAAAGACAGAAGTAGGTTAGTGGAGTAGAAAGGATAAGAGACAGTGCCTCTGCTAGCAGTACCTCCATTATCCTTGACAATTTTGCTCTCTTCCTGTTAAGTCAATGATTCCTTAGAACCTCCTACAGTGGTGGCTTTCATATATTTGGATTAAGTCACTTAATACATTAATAAGTACTTTCCAAAAATTTGCAGACAATTCAGTGATTTTATCAAATGTAAACAAGTATTGGGTATCTGGATATTGTTTACCATCCACCAAACCCATGTTCCTTTTCATTTTCCTTAAGCTTTTTTTTCTTGTGTAAAACTCATTTTTCAAAGTACTAGTAATAGTGAAACAAGTTGGCTTTAGAAATATTGGTGACTTCATGTAATTAGGAGTATTCAGAGGGGTAGAAATTTAAACATGTCCTAGAATTGGCTTAAAGAGTTGATACAATATGTGAAAAATTGAGCTTGGACTCAAGGGTAATAGTTTTTTTTTAAATCATTTTTAGAATATGACTAAACCTTTGGCAAGTCAACAAAATGTGACATCACCTGGTTTCCTTTCTTGCTGCCTCTTCAGGCTGTCTTAGATCATGCTCATCTTGCCTACCAATGTCTGGGAACTTGGAAATATGGCACTAGAATAATAATTTCATCAGCATAACAATTGTTATTATTGTCATAAAAATGATGTTATAATTATTGTAATTAATGGATATATGAAGAACCTACAGTGTACTTTTGGATATCATTTCCAAAATATGCTTTTATGAGATTTGAGGAAATAACTTCCTTTTTTTCTTCTTTTTTATATAGCTTTGTTCTTCTATGAAGTGACATAGGCTAAATAAGTCAAGTGATAAGATTTTGAATTAGTATTTAAAATTTTTTGTTGTTGTCATGGATTCAGATTTTATCAGCCAACTGGAAAGCTCTATTAGTTCAGAGCAGAATTGTTTGTTCCCCTTTGGTCAGAGATGATTGGTGGTTCCTTTAAAAGCTGAGCTAGATACTCCAATGAAGATCATGCTCTGTGTCTGTAGTCTGAGCTGCTCCATTGCTGTTGCTGGTTTCTTTTTCCAGACAGAGTCCAAGGTTTCCCAGCCTGAGAATGCTACTCCTTTGTGAAAACTTTTTCTACTTGTAACCCCTTTTGCCTGAAAAAATTTAATGCAACTTCAGGTATTTCGTTATATAAAATAGGTGTATAAAATAAACCAAACACTTATCAATAATAAATCATAATTTCATGACCCCCACATTGTTACATGAACTCATATGGGATTGTGTTTTAAGAAGCTTTGGTGTAGATCCCTTTCTTAGTTCACTTTTGATCTGGATCTAAAACTGGGTAGCTGGTAACAAGCATGCTCATTTACACTGTCCCCATTGTAGTTCCCTGATCATGCAGGTCTGGGATCTCTGGCTCTACTGTACAGACTTTCTGTGGGAGCTGGAGTGCTTTATATCCAGGCTGGACCTTATCCTATTTCCACAGACCTCTCTATTTTCCCTATGCTAAGCTGGGCTGGACAAATTGTTGTAACTTTTTCTTGATTTCTTCCTCAGGATGAATCCTTGTGCATTTTCTGGATCTGTTTGAAGAATCTTTGGAGGGGATCTCATTGCATTGTATCCTCTTATCCTTCCATTTTGACCTATAGAATAGATTCTTTAAAAATCATGTAATATTTGCTGAATGAGTTGGTTTATAAGGCTGAAGTGTTTGGAGTCCATTCAATTGATTGCCCATGCAAGGATCTCAAGCAGAGAAGTTACATGATGAGAGATGTGTTAGGAAAATTAATCTGGCTAAATGACATATAAGTAGATAGGAGAAAGATAATGATCATCATCTTGATGTTGATAAATTATTCAAGGAGAATAATTTGGATACTGTTGTAATGATGAGGGCAAGCTGAAGGCAGAGGAAATGACAAGGGGAAGGTATAAGAAATAATGAAAGTTGGAATCAGAAAAAGGAAAGCATCAAAGATAATTTTAAGATTTGGAGCTTAATGCCTAAAAGAATGGGAATGTCATCTACAGAAATGTGTGAATTATGGATAATAAATCTGGGACAAACATCTTGGCTTTGGAATTATGTATCTAGCAAATTCCCTACCCCCTCTTCTCTCCAAGATGGGGAAATTCTTGACTTTCTCTTTCTGAATCCCAGCCCTTCAACTCTCCTGGCTTCAGTCCTTCTCCCTATCCTAAATGTTGTTGATAACATCCTAAAGTAATTTGAATATTGTTGCCCAATAGCTCTTAGTAAAATTCTAGAATATGAGGGAGAAATTAGGGTGCTTTGTTTAGTTCTGTACTTCTGGGAATACTCTCTGCCTTGGATGACTTTGGAGGGACCATTGGTAACTGGTGCCCTTTTAGAGATGAGAAGTGTATCATTGCCCCTGTGAAACCAAAAGTTGGCAAGAATTGTCATACAAGAGAGAAACTTCATAATAGAAGTTCCTCATCCAATATTGAATTAGAACTGTGAAGCAAGGAGAACTGCTTTTTTTGACAAAGAAGGTTTAGCAGTAGTCCTTTTAGTAGGGATGGTGAATACCTACATTCCTGTATAAAAGGGTCCGAAAAATACGGATGGGTGGACCTGGTGCCACTTATTGGCACTTGATCAGAACTCCAGGAGGAGCCATTCACTAAATCAGTACCTACATGGAGTCATATCTAGTGCATTACTGTAAATGACTGAGACTTTAGACAGTTCTTAAGGGAGAGGATTGCCCCTTGGAAGATATCTTCATTTTATCTAAAATTTGTTGTGAATTTGTTTGTTTTCTTCAACCTATCAATACAACTTCTTTTCTTTGCATTTTGTGAACAATAGGTTTGGAAATGAAGTCAGTGATGGCACATTAGGTGGAGCATTGGATGGTGTCACAGAGGGAGGCTTTTGGACCATTTGGATCAGGACTATGAGTGAAGGAGTGGATGAATCCTAGACTTTTGTGAGCTAAATCAGAATGTCTGATAAAAAGGGAATAAAAATATTGGGTATAAAGTGACTGCAAAGATATTCAAGGAAATGCAGTTAGGATCTGGAGCTCAAGGCAGCTAGAGAGATAGATTTAGAATTATATAGAATAGTTGAAGTCATAATAGGAGATTAGCCTTTTGATGTTTTAAGTGTAGGAGGAGAAGACTAAAGATGAAGTGTCATAGGAAACCTACAGTTTTGGGGATCAAAGAAGAGAAGGAAGCAACATAGGAGATTGGGAAGAGCAATCAGAAAGGAGAAAAATATTATTATTATTATTATTAATAACTAAGAAACCAACCAAGGAAGCAAAACCAAGGAAAAGGTTTCAAGAAATCAAGGATAATTAACAGTGTCAGATGTAGCAGAGGCTGAAAGCGATAAACACTAGGAAAGCCATTATTCACTCATAAGTGCAAATTTTGAAAACTTGTTTTCATCTAGCATCTTTAATTTGGATCTCAGAGGACCTCAGAAGCCTGTAATATACATGCTTTTTTATTCTTGAAAATAATAATTGACAAGTTATTTTATTGATGTCCCCTGGGACACATGAAGAATTCTCTTTGAAGTCAGTAGGAGTTGCATTTGCATAACTGGAGCAAGGATTTGGCCCTTGGTTTCTTAGAATAGCATAATAAAAGAGCATGCAAGAGAAAAAGCTCTCAACTAAAAAGCCAGGGAATTATCAATATGACAAGTGACAATATGAAAGTGAATGTTTTTGAACATGCAGTGTCAATAGAAAAATGTTACTTGAAGGAGAAAGTTAACATTAGGGACTTGGGAAACTTTTTTTTTTTTAATTGCCAGACAAGTAACTATAAAGGATCTGAAAAAATAAGGGTAGGAAGACAGACATTATTAAACATAGAAACCAATGTCAATGGCTGACCTTATTTATAGGTAATGTAGATGGTCACTTAAAATTATTTGATTTATGGGGTTCTGTAGAGCTATAAAGAATGCAGGGTTTTGTTCTAGAGAGTTGCCATTTCAAGAACCCTTAGCCTTCTTTAGCAAGTAGAAATTATTGAGTTTAGCAATCCCTTAGCAGGAATATTTAGCTAAGATAAAAAGATAAGGTATCAGATTGCTTGCTATCTCTCCGTATAGTGCTCTTTACCCCCACTAGTATCCTTACAATCCATTACATTTTCTGTCTCCCTCCATGAGCTTTCCCTATATAGAGACTTGTCCTAAGAATGTAAATTTCTTTCCAACATTTTTCTTCTCCTTTCAAATAGATATTATAACTCTAGAGCTTCTTATTTACTCATTAATTCATTTGTTTGCTTATTAATTTATTTGGCCAGGCAACCGGGGTTAAGTAAGTTGGCCAGGGTCACACAGCTAGTTAAGTGTTAAAGTGTTTGAGGCCAGATTTGAGCTCAAGTCCTCCTGACTTCAGGGACAGTTCTCTATCCATTGTGTTATCTAACTACCCCAGGGCTCCTTTAAAAATATTTTGAACTTAAGAAATAAAACAAGCATTTCCATAATATAGTAGAATAGGAGAAATCAAAAAGATAATTGCATATGAAACTGCAAATCTATTATGTGCAATTTACTATGAAATATATTTTGAAATATTCTTTGAAATATATTCCTTTGAATTATATAATAAAATTATCTTGTAATTTCTCCCCCCATTTTTTCTCCTGACCTACCCCCACCAAGATGGCTACCATTAGATAGAATGATTTTATAAATATATACATATTTCTATGCATACTTCTACTAATCAAATTTTTTTCTGGATGCAGATCTCTTTGTGTCCTTTGTAGTTAATCCTTTTGTGTTATATATCTCTGTGTGTTTTGTAATTCTTGTTTCAGAAGGCAGAATTCCTAACTATAACTCTGGACTCAACTAAATGCAATCTTTTTCAAAATGTCTTTCCTGCTAACCTGACAAGTACATGAAATTAGGGGATTAAGTAGGAATCCTTTACTAAAACAGAACATGTTTTATGGAAGGTCTAACATTAGCATACCGTTATTGTATCCCAGAACAACAGACTACTGTTCTGTTAACTATAGTCAAACACTGTTGGATTTTTACCTTTCCATCAGAACATCCCATCCTGGTCCAGCAGGAAGAGCATTTGCTTTTGAGTTGAATACCTGAGTTCAAATTCCAGGTGCTGATACTTATTTTCTGTATTACCTAGATAAGTGACAATCTCTTTAAGTCTAATTCTGTAAAATGGGGTGGGGGAAGGTGGGAAGGAAGAGAAGATAAACTTTCATTGTAAAACAATGTAAAACAAAAGAAAAATGGAGTTATAGTGTTGGAAAAAAATGATCCTTCTGGTCCCTTCCTTTCCTAAATCTGTAATTCTATGTTACCTTGTATGCTTCTTGAGGTTTTTAAGCTTCAACTTTCTCACCTATTTAATGAAATATTTTGTGTAAATGCTGTCTAAGATCCCTTTTAGCTTTAGCATTTTGTGATTCAATGATTCTGAAATGGAATTCAAAGTATGTGGGATCATAAGATTTAGAGTTAGAAACTTAAGAGATCATCTATTTCAATCCTCTTCTTAACCCATTATTTTGGGTAGGAAAGAATGGTGGGATTTGTTCTGAGCAAGGGTTGCTTCTAAGGAGGGCAGACCTTGTTGGAGACACTGGATATTTAGTAAGGGGGAATACAGAAAAGATGGAAAAACTCTGAAGACAAATTCTTGGAATTCTGTTATTTTGCCCAGAACTGACTCTGCTAGCAAGCTTTTCATCTGGACACACAAATGCAAATCTATTTCCTGTAATTCCTTTCTCTATTCACAGTGAACGAAGGGCATCTGCTGGCAATGATGTGGGTTCTGTTGTTTGCAAACACAAGTAAATATACTCCATTGTCTGGGCAGTCTGGAAAGCTAGCTGCTGTAACATGAATAAGAAGGACGTTTATTAGGAAATAGGAAGAGTGAAGGGAAAGAAGAGGCAGGAAAAAAGAGAAAATGTGAGAAAAATGGTAGCATTTCTGCCATCTAACCTCAAAAATGAGCAAATTCCAGCCTTGGTTATTTCCAGTCTTCTAAAAATTTTGATGAAAGCTTCATATGAAAAAATTTATAGTGGTCTCAGCCCTGAGGTTAAAAAAGCTTTGCTTCTAGTTATGACCAGAAGCAACATCAGTCCTGTTGTGAGTATTTTGGAACAGAACCTGTATTAGAAAATATCATGGAGAGTGAAAATTGTATTTAGAATAAGAATGTAGTTGTACCTTCAGACTAAAAAATATGCCCTTACACAGATTATAATTAGGCCCCTGAAGAGATTATTCCTATTTTTTTTTTTTCAATCAAGTGTAGCACAAAAATCTCAGAATGGGAATTGGCAATCTATTGCAGTATGAAGATATCTTTTTAATAACATAATTAAAATGCTTAACTTTGAAATAATAATAATATTAATAATAAGTATGACATAGCCAGCATGTATAGGGAGATTTAATATTTACAAAGCATTTTATAAATATTTTCTCAACACCAGTAGATGCTACTATCATCTTCATTTACAGGTAAGGTAACTGAGGCAAACAGGGGTTAAGTGACTTGCCCAGATAGGAAGTGAACCCAAGTTTTCCCAACTTCAGGATCAGGATCTTTACATTATCATACCTTATAATAAGGAAATAAGGAATAATAAGGAAAAAGCAACTTGACAGGAGGTACAGGAAAATCTTGTTTCAAATCCCACTTCCGATATTGATTAGCTGTATGATAATAGACTAATCACATAATCTTTCTGAGATTCAGTTTATCTATTTATAATGGGGATAATCATGGTATTACTACCTAACTTCAGACTATAAAAGTGCTACATAAATATTGGTTGTTATGGCTATTTTTAAGGATGGGAGAATTAAAGTAATAGAATATTTTAATAATTCAAGGATATATGATTTTTTTCAAATGAAGCTATATTTTAAAAGATTTGAAAAACTTAAAATTAAGTAGTTTCATGTGGGTAGGTCTTTTATCTTCTGATGTATATGGTGATCTCTCCATATCTCAGTAGGTGATTTCTAAGTTGCTATGACAAATAAAATCTTTTTCATAGTTGATTTCTCTTTTAGTGCCCAATTGTTGTCCCTTCTCAAGGGTTGGTAAGTGTGCACAGTGGATAGAGTGTTGGTTCTGGAGTCAGGAAAACCTTAGTTCAAAGCTATCCTTAGACACTTACTATCTAACAATATAAACTTGGACAAATCATTAACCTCTGCCTCAGTTTCATCATTTGAAAAAATGGTGGTAATAATACCTTGAGGTATTGTTGTGAGTTTCAAAATAACATTGGTAAAGCACCTTAACACCTTAACACAGTGCTTGACTCATAGTAGGCACTATATAAATATTAGCTATTTTTATTATTATCATTAATGTTGATCCTTTTTGAACTTCTAGATGAGTATTTTGAGGCTAGATCTATATTCCTGGAAAATAAAAACCACAATCTATCTTTATTTATTTATTTATTTGTTTGTTTATTTATTTGCTTTTGGGCAGGGCAGTTGAGATTAAGTGACTTAGCCAGGACTACACAGATTCTAAGTATCAAATGTTGAGGCTGTACTTGGACTCAGGTCCTCCTGACTCCAAGGTGAGCATTCCATCTACTGCATCACCTAGCTGCCCCTGAGAATGAGAATCTTAAGGAAGAAAATGACTCCTTAAAAATAAGAATTGGACAAGGAGAAGCCAGTAATATTGTAAGAGACCAAGAAATAATAAAATAAAATATAAATAATGAAAAAATGGAAGAGAATATGAAACATTTCATAAGAAAAACAACTGATCTGGAGAATAGATCAAGAAGAGAAAATGTAAGACTAATCAGACTACCTGAATGCTATAATCAAAAAAAGGATCTTGATATAATAATGCAAGAAATAATTAAAGAAAATTGTACTGAAGTTTTAGAACAAGAGGGGAAAGTAGAAATAGATAAAATCTACCAATAACAACCTGAAAGAACCTACAATGAAACCTATAGGAATGTCACAGCCAAATTCTGAAACCTCCAAATCAAAGAGAAAATGATATGGCCAATGAGGAAAAAATATTCAAATACAGCAGAGTCACAATGAGAACCACACAAAAACTAGCAAAAGCTACATTAAAATATTGCAGGTCTTAGAACATTCTATATCCAAGTGCAAAAGAACTAGGGCTGCAATTAAAAATATCATACCCAGTAAAGCTAAGCATAATCCTGAATGAAAAAAAAAGGATATTCAATGAGTTTGTTATATTTTCAGGATTTTGTTGCAAGAGACCTGAATTTAATATAAAATTTGTCATACAACATTGAAGAGAAATATTAGGTGAACTTCAAAGACTAATTACAAGAGACTCAATAAGGACAAACTATTTATGTTTTATATGTGGAAATGTAAACTGTATGTCTAAGATTGTCATTAGTAATTGTGTAGTTAGAAAGTTAGAAAGATTGAAAGATAGAATATGATGAAATAACCACGGAGGCAAAAATAAAAAAGAATAATTTACAATATAAATGAGGTGTGAGAGGAAGAACTAGCATAGAAGAATTATGTGGGGAAGGAGGGATGGTAGTTTTGGTACCCTACTCCCATTGGGAATACACACACACACGCACACACATACACATACACGTATAAAAGTTTTCTAAATTCAGAAAGAAATAGACTCAAGGAGATAGGGAGTGGGGAAAGGATAAGGGAGAGACTTTTAGAGGAAACCCTACTCACATCAGATCTGGGCTAGAGCACAGCATATACATTTGGAAGGGAATAAAAATTTCTTAAATTTATAAAGAAATAAAAGGTGAGGGAATATGATAGGGATAGGATAGAGAATAAGAATAGAGGTGAGGGAATAAAAGGGTGCCTAGATTAATAGGAATGGGATAAAGAGGAAACAACATATATCTTTGGAAGGCTATAAAAGTCTTCAAAATTCAGATTTAAACAAGAGGGCAAAGGGAAAGGCTGAGAAAGACAGCATAAGGTTGGAATATTGCTGTAAAAATGACAAATTGCTGGAGTTAGAAAAATATAGAAAGGTTTGGATTTATGAAGATGTTATCCATCTTCAGAGAAACAGAGAACACACATGGTATGGTTTTACATAGATACTTAGGAACATAAGTGTATATATTTATATGATTATAGATATATGTATATATATTGTGTGCATACATGTGTATACATATATAGATACATATAGATGTTTATGCATTATATAAGTGTGTGTATATATGTGTGTATTTATGTATATTTGTGCGTGTATATATACACATTATGTACATAGATAAAACCTGAAAAAAAAGTGAAGATGGACAACTCTGAATAAATGTATAGCTTTATAGGTTTCTTAAAATGGAAATTTATTGCTTTATATTTTTAATCCTCTCATGTTTTGTGCATATGGCAATGTTTCTTTTCCTATTTATGTTTGTTTAAAACAAACAAAAACATAAAAAAAGAATGTTAGTTTAATTAGGTAGTATTTCCATACCATTTTAAGGTTTACAAAGTACTTAACACTTGTTATCTCTTTTGATCATTTGTAATCTCATTGGACAAAAGAAGCCTGAAAAGACTGTGCTTTCTGGGACTCATCTCTTTTAATTAATTCTCTTTTGTTATATTCTGTTTTTATGTCACCCTTCACATCCAGCTATATCAATTTTTTTCTTGTTTATTTGGAAAGCTATTCCTTATAATACAGAATAAAAAAGAAAGGAAAAATATTTCAGGAAACTAATCCAAATATCTGTGTCTAACAGTATATGTAATTTTCTACACTGGTGGTCTTCACTTCTATGAAGAAGTGAAAGAAGTAAATGCTCCTCCCTCCCTCCCCCCCTTCCCATTTTTAGAGACAGTTAGATGGTGCAGTAGAAAAAAGTACAGGACTTGTAGTCAAATGATCTGATACTGACAGGCTGTATGATCTTGGGCAAGTCACTTAATCTCAATCTACCTTACTTTTCCTCAAAAGAAAAGAAGAGGACAATAGCACCTCTTGTGAATATCACATGAAATGATATTTGTAAAGCTCTTAATGATGATATACTAGGTACTTAATAAATACTTGTTCCTTTTCCCGTTTCCTATTTTTCCTTTCAGTTTTTACAACTCTTCTTCACAAATTCTAAATTCTAGAAGAACTAGATTATTACAATTTTTCTTTGTACTTATCTCCTCTCTGTGTGTATTTGTACAAGCTGTACCTCATGCTTGGAATGCATGCATTCCTAATGTGTACCTTTCAAAATCTTTGTCTTCCTTGAAGACACAGTCTAGGTGCTATCTGCCTGCTCCATGGAGTCTTATCTAATTCCTAAAGTTATTTCAAAAGTTATTTTTAAAATTTTCTCCTTTAAACTTATCTTGAATGTGAAGTCAGGAAATTCTAATCATTCCTTTGACACTAGCTAAGTGACTCTGGACAAATCACTTAATCACTGTGTGTCTTAGTTTTGTTGTTTAGTTGTTTCCAATTCTTCCTGGCTGGTAGACCATATCATGTCAATATTGTACATTGGGTTTTCTTGGCAAAGATGCTGGAGTGATTTGTCATTTCCCTCTACAGTAGAAAAGCTAGTAAGTAAGTATCTGAGGGCAGAATTAAAAGATCTCACCGACTCCTGGCCCATCTTTCTATCTACTAACGATCTAGAGGCTTCTAGTTAACTCGTCTGTAAAATGGGAATAATAATAGAACCTATTTTTCAGGGTTGTTGTGAAGGTCAAATGAGTTAATATTTGTAAACTACTTTACAAACCTGAAAGTGCTATGAAATGCTATTGTTACTATTATCATACTATCTAACTTTGTATACAGATTGTATCTCCTTCAGTAGTATATAAACCCCTAATGGTAGATACATTTCTGTTTGGTCTTCGTAAATATAGTGTCTTGGGCTCTATTTGGCAAATGGCAAGCATTTGTTGAGTATTTGAGTTGAATTGTTGAATTGAGGTGAAGAATCATATATTTCACTTATAATTCTCAACTGTGATTCTATCAAGTCCCTTAGGCTTCTGAAAACAGTACTTCATTAACAAGACTTTTCTCAAATTAGCTTGAGTTGCCGCTGATGCAGCAGGGGACCATGAAGTTAGAATCAGCAGTTCTGAAGATTTTCTCAGAGAGTTCCCTTAGGGAAATTTGATTGGGACCTGAAAGAATTTTGCCAATGGTTACAAGAAGATGTGGGGGTGGGTAGTGGTCAGGCTATATCTCCCTGGCAGGCCAGGTCAGTTTTCAACTGGCAGGAAGACCACCAGCTAGAATTTGACAGGATAAAGATTTTTGATACTTTTTTTTCCTCTTCAGAAGTCTGTATGAACTTTCTAGAACATTTAAAATTAAAATGACTATGGATAAAGGAAATGAATAAGTAGGCTAAAATGGCTTAAATATATTTTGCATATTAAAATTAATGTATAGACAGAGAACATAAGAAGGCTGAAAATGGCTTAAAAACATTGATAAAAAATAAAGTCATTGGGAGACATGCTTCATAATTATGTCAAGGAATTCTTCTGTCTGTCTGTCTGTCTGTATATCTAGTTTTATGGAGGCACTCCCCTAGGCCAGAGTTTCTAAAACATTTTTTTTGAACTATAAACCTCTTTCCTGGGAAGTCTGGGTAAGCATACTGACTCCTTTTCAGAATGTGATTAAAATGCATAAATTAAAATGTGTAAGATTACAAAGAAAACCTGTTATATTGAAATGTAGTTATCAAAATATACAGATGTACATTTGTGCATTATATATATATGTATATATGCATGAATACTTATCAAAATATAATAGAGATATTTCACTCTCTCCACATCCATTAAGGATGTATGTATACACAACTATGTATATGCAAACATGTATACACAACTATGTACACAAACATGTGCAGGGGCACACACACACTTACATATACACACACATATCAGTACTTTTCAAAGTGTGCTGAAGTTGCTCCATAACCCTTCCCCCAATCCTCCAATTAATTTAATTATTGAAAAACTTGTCAACTCCAGTGAATCACTCATCCAATCAAAAATGTAAACTAGCTGTGAACACACCTAGGCACCTTTATTGAATCAATCATAAAAGTGTTACCTCAGTGTGAACAAGTCTCTAATCAGTTTGGCAGGAGTAAAGCACTTTGATTATTGGATGAAATCATATGGTGCAATCCTGGAATATTATTGGGTTTGGTTGAAAGAATCAGTCACATTTCTGGGCCTATGCCTTTTAAAGCAAGTCAGTTTAGACTATTCCAAAGCATTTCAACAACAAAGCTGACTAATGGTATTTGATGGAAGATTTGGACCCCCTCTCTTCAGCATCAGGAGAAGCCATATTTGGTGTCTACACCAGGAGCCAAAAGATATATCTGAGATTAACAAGATACACTGAAGAAAGGTAGCTTCAGAACTAGAAGAGAACTTATCAGAAAGTTGCATCTCCACAAAAGAAGAAAAAGGACTTCTGGTAACCAGGACCTGTGAGTGATCCTTTTGCCATATGTACTCTCTAAGCTTTAACCAACTTTTCCTAAAGATCCTGTATGCAATTGTGGAAAAGGATGTCCAAGACTTTGGAGGAATATTCTGTTACTATCTATCATTTTTAAACCTTGCTATACTCCGGGTATAGCATGACTTATGAGCAAAAATACTAGAAACCCTCCATCCTCTCAGTGTTGTTTATAGGTCTCTGAGGGAATTTGCCCTCTGGAGATCCGTTTTGCTAAAGAGCATGGATATTGGGGAAGTCCAGGGAAGGGTTCTCCAAAAGCATAAAGAAAATGCTTGTACATCATAAGCCTCCCACTTCCCTTTCCCCCATTTGGACCACTTTCTAAAGGGATCAGTTGAAACCAATGTACATTCTCTGCCTTCAGAACTTTTGGATGGAAGGATTTCTTAGGATCAAAAGTAAGTATAATAAGTATAATCTAGCACCCCTTTTTTCAACCAATGCCACAGGTATGGATCTTTAACACTAATTGATCATATGAAGAAAAAATCAGAGTATAAGATTTATGAGGAAGGTTAGTGGTTTCCAAGAATGTTGCTTTGAGCTCTTTGCAGCCATGTATATCTATACATTTTGCTATTTGGAGACAAAGCAGGTAATACCTTCATTGCATACCAGTATTTTGTATACTGGTAGGTGGATAGCAATATCAGTCCTGGGAATTCTGCCTTTCACTATGGTACATACAAAACCATTCAGTTATCATATCTTAGGAAGGGGTTAATCTTAATGGCCAAATATTGTCCTACCATTTGAAGCAGCATAAATAATTACAAGCTCCCTTTGGAGGTATTCGGATACTCTTTTTTATGATCCACTTTAGGGAAATTTAGCAGTTGGCACTACAAAGTGTTTATTTCAAGAACTACACCAACATCTACTCAGAGGGGACCCATTCTCTCCACTGGGATGTAGACAATCAGCTGCATTGATTTTACTTGAAATAGGTTTGGCTCCACCATTTCTGAATTATCACTTTCCCAGTTGTTTAAATAGGTTTTCGTTCTTTCATAGAAAACAAATGATAATCCAGTTCTTTTTGGATAAGGAGACAGACTACTCTAATTCACATTATAGGTGGCCACTATTTTATTTTATAAATGTTCTTTGCTGGAGTCAATTGGTGTTTCCATCACTCAATTCACTTCAAAAGGTATGTAAAGAGCAATTAGGTTGCTGGTAGAAATTTTCCATGGTATAATGATTACAGAGAGTCCAGGACTTGGAATTATGCAGACCTGGGTCCACATTCTAGCAGCTCCTTTCCAGGTGTTGTTTGATGACTTGCATCTGTTCTGGTCTGGAGTTGAGCCTAGTAGCAAAAGTCTGGCTTGTGGTGCTATCTCTCTTTCTTTCTTCTCCTTTCCCCCTCCTTTCTCCATCCCCCCCTTATTTATCTGTCTTTCCCCCTCCCTCCCTCCCTCCCTCTCTCATTCCCCCTTTCTTCCTTCTCATTTTCCTTTTCCTCCCTTCCCTCTGTTCCTCTTGCTCTCTTCCCTCTCCTTTTCCTCCTTCCTGCCTCTGATCTCCCCTTCCCCACTCCATTCATTTGAGTATCAGATGTGCAGTCTAGAAATGTTAAAGTGGGTTTAGACAAGGCAATTCAGTGACATCTTTTATATAAGAATCATTATGTAGTTTCTATTTTAAGAATTACTGTTAAAGATTATACTTTTATTATATAGAAATCCCTATTTATAAATATGTATGATGTTGCATTAAGGATCTCCCTGATGATCATTACACTTGGTATTTTAATATAGATTAGGTTAACATGTTCATTTTTGAGCTAAAAATTCTCCTATGTTATATATTTTAATAGTACCTATTAGGTATTTCTCAAGAACAAAACTGTGTAGATATTTTGAGGTGTCCTAAGACCAGTGCTAATAGATTTCCATAGTCCTCTCACCCTAACAGATTTAGAGGTATAATAGACTCAACCCCTGGGGGAAGTTACTAGATTTCCCAGTACCCAGCGGATTCTCTAATAAGTCTGGGGACCCATGTACTAGGTGCCTGCCCTGGTGAAAATTACTTTTATGGGTTTTGGACTTTATTTTTTATTTGTCTTTTGTTCCACACAGAAACTACAACTCTTGAGGGCAAGATCTGTTTTGTTTGCATTCATTATATTCCTATCATCCAGCACAGTGCTTGTTACACAGTAGGTAATTAGCAAATATTTGCTGAATGAACGAATCACACCAATGACATTTATTAAGTATGACATGACGGGAAATTTGCTTTCTAAGAACATAGCACTAGATAGGGCTACAAGTTATAGATGGGTTGAGATTTCCTTGGATGTAATTTCCATGGCAATAAAATCACAAGTCCTTGATCTATGTGACTAGCATAGATATGGTGAGAGAGTAAGACTTCTCCTAAACTTCTATGGTCTCATTTGGAAAGTGACAAGTAGACAGTGAATAGAGAATAATATAAGACAATAGGCAATATATTAAAGTGTCAATGTGGTGAAGACAATGAGTACTTAAAGAGATGAGAGGGAATAGAGATCATTGTTGATTAAAACAACCAATCTACTAGCATATTTCAAACACTATATTAAGCACTGGGGACACAAAGAAAAGCAAAATCAAACTAGAATAGAAAAATAATTCTCAAGGAACTCATGGTCGGAAAGGCTTCACAGAGGAGGCCCTTTAACTGAACTGGATCTTTAAAGACAGGAAAGTTTGAAGAGAGGAGGACATTTCATGAAAAGGGAAAAAAAGCTTGATATGTTCTAGGGCAGTCTGATATATTTCTTCCCTTTTGGATTTTGAATTGAATTATTCTAATTGCTTTCTGAAACATGAGATATAGAAAGGAAATCCCAGAATATTTTGTCAACTATGGAAATATTCAATAAATTGGGAATATGATCACTAAAGAAAACTGATCACATACAACCTGTTTATGCCTGCTCACATAGATATATATGATCGCAGACTATTTTAGTGAATCATTTGTGTGAACGTATAGGGACCATTGAGATACCAAATGTTTACTAGATTTTGTTTTTAACTTGTAAAGTTAAAATAAGTGTACATACTTATTTTATAAGTATAAGTAAAATACAGGCATTTCAAATTTCCCATTATAGTCATTTTTTTCAGTATTTCATATACTGACACACCTAAGCATCCTTACACAAGTATGCAGATGTTTTCTAGTATCTTGGACAGAAGAATTAAGTGCCTTAAAAATACCACACCTGCTATGTCTTGCTTGAATCATTGATTGAATCATTCAGGTCCTTGAAAAGTACTAGGTGAAATATTAATTTAAAAACCAAAAACCTTCACAGCTGCCAACGTATGTCAGTCTCAGGAGTGAATATTCAGTAAAAGTATACGGAGCACACTGAAGCTGGCTTCATGGGTAGGACTGTCAAGTTACTTTGAATCTGTGGAGTTATCTGAATTATTGCCTAGTATTTACAGACAGATCACTTCTTAAGTTAAGCTCCTGTTCTTGCTGCTTTTCTGAAAATAGCTCTAGGAGTTTGGAACCTGTCTTCCTGGGTTCTCACATAAACTGACTATTTATGGTAGTTGAGTGATAAATAGTGAGATAATGGTGTTTTACAGGCAGTGAAATGACAAGGTCAGTTTTAATTAAGCTGAGATCAACCTCAGTCTGTATTGCACACTTCTGATTAGGTTATTTCAAATTAACATAAGTTTTTGGAGACTTGGGCTGAAGTCAGTGGTGTTAAACACCAGCTGTGCTGGCAGATAAGCGTGGGATATGAGAAGGAGATAGCATTCACATTGAAATTAGCACTTGGCACAATATAATTCTCTGATTGCAAACTATGTGAAGTTGCCTGTGCTAATTGGTTGATTTTATTTGAAGCAGATGTTGTTAGCTTTCCCACTAATGATCTGGAGAGAAATTCTTTTGAAAGACATGCCATGTTAGGTTCTCTGCAGTATAATAAGCTAATTACAACTTTAAGTACTTGCAGTAATTAGCACAATGTGTATAAAGTGTTCCTGATCTTTTCACCCTGCTGCATTATTGTTAGGGCATCTTGAAAAACAAAAAAGAAAGCTTGCTGGATTTAGTTTCCCCAGTCTAGCCTCTTCGTTTCCCAGACTTCTGTACTAAAGAGATAATGAACTAGACTTTAATCCTTCTCTTTCAAGCATGCCAAAAACATTTAATACTCCCTCCCCCCAAAATAAAAGGGCAGAATGCACCCAATGAAAATGTTACCCTATTATAGATATACATTATATATATGCTTTTAAGAAAGGTCATCAATGTCCTCCAAGTCATCTTGTCGTCATGAACAGAGCAAATCAAGGTATTTGGGGAATGCAGTAGCATATTTGTTTTACATTAATTTGTTTTATTGTTTACCCACCTAGTCCAGAGATCAAAGCCTGGCTCCCCATTTGTCAGCCTCTCCCCCACTCTATCTATCCTTCTCCCAAGTGCAGTCCAGGAATTCTCTTTATAACTCAGCAAGACTTCAGTCAATTTTTTATTGTTTTAATCTCTAGTTGTTACAGATACATTTTTACATAAATAGACTCATGGGAGTAGCCTCATAATATGAGTTTACCTTATGGGAGAAGATTGTGTGTGGGGGTAACTGGGAAGAAAAACATTCATGGCCATGTATTCCAAGTATCCAAATATCCATAATGATTTGCTATTATGGAACTGAGATTGAGCTCAGTTATTCTAAAGACAGTCTTAGAGCTTGGTGAAGGCTAATTTGATCAGTAGAAATCCATTTGGTGCCAATTTCCAAGGTTTCATTGGATCTTTCTGGCAGATAAAGAAAGAGCTTCCTAAGTGTGTCTTTGTATA
The DNA here is from genome assembly GCF_048593235.1 of Sminthopsis crassicaudata. NCBI lineage: Eukaryota > Metazoa > Chordata > Mammalia > Dasyuromorphia > Dasyuridae > Sminthopsis > Sminthopsis crassicaudata. The sequence goes on along the minus strand of NC_133619.1, from coordinate 292,931,764 downwards.
AATCTAGAAAGAGACATGCATGTTCTCTTGGAAAAGGTAGCAATTTAAGGCATTATCTCCAGAAATTAGAGAATATAACTGACTACCAGCCATTTCCTGGCCTGTCTAGCTTCAGCCATTTTGATTGGACCTAGTGACAGAGAGAGAGAAAGAGAGACTCTCTTCCTTAAAATTGTCTTTCAGCCCATTCTACCAGTTCATTTCCATTTGTCCTTCCATATAGGGGGATAAGCAATCTATCTTTCACTCCCCATCTTCTTGAGGCAGTAAGAATAGAAAATTCCCTTTTCTTTTTCCCTCTCATCCTGTTTATTAGTTACCTTCAAGAATTTAGATTGATGAGGGTATTACATTCCTGATATCCGATGCTTCTTTACAACTCCTACTTAATTTTTAATGAAGTTACTCAACCACTGAGAAAACTGCAGGGAAGAAGAAATTCTCTCTTGATTAGAGATCAGATTCAATATAGCTATAATAGAGCACTGCTTTCCATGCATATATCTCTGCTAATAAGGTTTATGTTTTCATACTAGATATAAGTAAAGCCAGGGAACATGTCATGGAAATATGGTACAGAAGAGGGAGCATAGTACTGTGGTTATAGTGCTGGACCTGGGATTAGAAAATGAGGTTGAATTTTGCTTCAGATTATTACTAAGGTATGTGACTCTGGCAAGTTTCCCCACTGAATCTTTGGGATTATAATGATGATGATAGCATTTTGAGGCTCTCAAAGCATTTTACAAACATTATCCTGTTTCATCCTCACAACAACCCAAGATGGTTGCTATTATTGTTCCCATTTTACAGATGACAAAACTGAGGCTGGGAGAGGGTAAAAACCTTTACTCAGACAAGATTTATACTCAGGTCTTCTTGATAATAATAGCATTTCTCTCAGGTAATTGTGATGAATATTAAATAATATTTGCTGATTTTATTACTATTTACTCTTATTGCAGATTCCAAGTCACAGATATGAAATAATTTTATTTGATTTCCCCACTACTCACATATTCATTTTTGTATAAAGTGATATAAAAATCTTGAAGTGTGACATAAATAATATTAAGCATATTATATTATTGTATGATTTATATATTTATAAAATATATACACATATATTTATATATTATATATTTTATGCATATATAAATTATATAATTTATTATTATATAATAATAATATCTTTTTAAAAAATTAATTTGCTCCAAAAGGTAGAGACTAGCAATATTGAAATGACATGATTTTAGTACTCCAATTTTTTCCCCCAAATTTACACAGACAACAACTACCTTTGTTTAGTAATGAAAGTTTTGTTTTAGTCTATAACTTGGTGATAGAATTATATTGGGAAATACCTTAACGATATAGATAGTTCTTGCCATTAGCTCTATCATATAAACTCAAAATGATGATAATAAGATGATTATTATTAATAGTAATTTATTCCAGGAAGTGAAATGAGAATGGTGATTTATGTAACTAGGAAAGGTTTGTTTTCATTGATAGTGTCATACAAACATCCTGTGTCCTTTTGCTTAAAAAGAAATAAAAATTGTTGCTATAAAATATCATATCTTGCTACCCCAAGGTATTACATGCAAAATTTCTTTTTCTAGAAGTTCTCAAGATCCTTTAGTGTACTTTAGTAACCATGGAGAATCAAGTGCTGGCTATTTTTAGTGTTGAGATTAGAAGTGCTGAAACCTATTAGACTTGCTTAGTGATACAATATAAGGTTTCCCTTGATTATGGAGTCAATTAATCAGGTAATACTGTCATATTATTCAATTAATATAAGTTGTGCTTTTATAGCGTCAGACCCATAATTTGATGTTGAACCAGAGGCAATGTAGTAGCTATATTTGATCAATTAGGATATTATATTGTTTCTCTCTAGTTTATCACATCCAAATTTTTTCTTATCCACTTTCTACTTGTTGTGTTAGTCATGTAAATATAAACTTTGTCCATTTTCTAAGTTTATTTACTTATTTAACATTTTAAAAGGCCTTATTTGATACTGCCACTGGAGACACACTGAAGTTTCATAATTATTTTTTTTAAAACAAAGCATTTTTTTTTTTTTAGGAGGGAAAGCATGATTTAGTAGATAAAAAGAAGTCCTCAGAGTCAAAAAGACCTTGGTTCAAATTCCTGCTTCTGATATAGGATCCAAGTTCTGTGATCAGGCATAAGGGACTTGAATTCTCAGTGCTTCAAAAAACATTCTAAGAATATATGCTATGGGGGCAGCTAGGTGGTGCAGTGGATAGAGGACCAGCTCAGAAGTCAGGAGGACCTGAGTTCAAAATCTGATTTCAGGACACTTAACACTTCTTAGCTGTGTGACTCTGGGTAAGTCACTTAACCCCAATTGCCTCAGGAATAAAAAAAAAAAAAGAATATATCTATCTTATGAATAAGTTGCATATCCCTTGGAATCCTTCATTGGAAGGGAGATTTTCCATCTTGGGAATTGTCTGAACTAATGAAATTTTAGGTCTGGGCACCTCTTTCTTTTTCTCTCCTCATGAGATTTTTAGAATGTTATATTTAAAGAAGATGATTTAAGTTGGAACTTGTTGGTAATACAAAGCAATGGCTTTATAGATTATAGTACCTTTAAAAAATGAACTAAATAAACCTTCATTCAAACACTCATAACAGATGGGTTGTGCTGACCAGTAGTTTATTATGCTAAAAACTTCATGAAAAGGAATTAGTAAGGAAGCCAGAAAGACAAAATATTTGTTATCGAATCTTTATCTTTTCTAGGAGAGAACAATTTTCCTAAAGATAATTTTTCCAGCCTTCAGGAGGTTCTGAAGATGGAAAGGTGCCATTTTATAATGCATCTGCTTGCTGTTAGCTCCACTGGTTTCCACATGGCTCTTATCTGCACTGTCAATGTCTAATGAAGTGTAGAGCTTCACGTGACTTACTTCTGATGTTCCAACAAAAATGATCAATAATATATTTGACAGCATATCATCTCTTTTACTTCCAAATGGTGCATGGTAGGGAAAAGGTCCTGATTTCACCATAGAAAAATAAAAAAATAAAATAAAATAAAACTTGCCCCAGATTTTAACATCAAAGAATTAAGCCTATTTGATCATTACTTAATGAATATAGTAATTACTTAATGAAAATCTCTTTTCATTTGTTTAGAAAAACACCCCACAAAACAATAACTAAATATAATGCTTAGTATGTACATACACTACAGATTGTCTGAATATAATTAAATAAGATCATTTTAAGGACTCTTTTTTCTCCCCTTTTTTCTTCTTTGTCTTTTTTTTTTTTTTTTTTTTTTTTTTATGGTCACAAAAAGCTTGCAAAACAAACTCCCTGAGGCTCCATGAGCAAGAGCAAGCAGGGTGGCTTGGCTGAGACCCAGAGTTAGTACAATGTTTCTCTGCTTCTTTTCTGTTCATTGTCTGCCCCCCTCCCTCCAAAGCATACAAAGCTCTGCATGACTTTCTGTTTTCAGACTTCAGTTTTGCAATTTTTGCCCCCATGCTTTGGGAAGAAATTGAAATATAAAATTATATTCCCCAAACAATCATATTGTTTGGGGGGCATAGGAGGAAGGTGGGGGGACAGAAGAGTAGATTTTTTTTTCTTTTCCAAAGAAAAGCTGCTGCTATGGAGTCACAATATATATGCCTTGTGTCTCTCTACACCACTTGGTTTTCCTCATAACTCTTATTTAATTTTAAGAAAGGTAGCTTAACCACTGAGAAAATTGTTCAGGGGAGAGGAAATTTCTTCCTGATTAGGGATTGAACTCAACAGAGCTACAATAGTGCGATGCCAGTTTACTATCTACTCTCCAGTCTCCTCTGTGTATAGCCTGGTTGCCATATACATATAACAATCCACCTGGCTGAAAGTTTTGCATACATACAAGTGGGAAAGAGCTGCTTTTAGCTCTTGTTCGGGCAGAAGATGGAGTTTGGAAAGCAGGCTTAGGGTTTTTTTTTTTTTTTTTTTTTTTTCCCCTTTGTAAGGAATGAGAAAATGACTAACACTTGCAGTGACTAACAGTAAGATTTAGTGTTATGTACTTAGCCAGAGGGATAGTAAGTGACCTTTTTGGATTGGAAGAGGGAGGAAAGAGGGCGGGGAACTCTGGGGGAGGAAGATTTCAGAAGAAATAGACCTATAATGTTGGTATTTAGATGTAATTTACTCATTCGGTTCAGCGGATAATGTCTTAATACTCATGTCACCTGTGGGCAGACCCAGAAGAATTATAAGCATTAATTTGTTTTAAATAATTTGAAAAAGAACAGTTTTACTAAACACCCAGTCATCTAAGTCAACATTTGAAAAAAAAAAAAAGCTCCAGTCAAATAATCTAATCGGTTTAGAGCTGAAAATTATTATTAGATGGTACATTAGTTCTTTTCAAAGTCAGGGCAGAGAATAGATGATGAGATACATTTCTCTTTCACTGTAGAAAGTGGAGGCACTATGGATGTATGTAATGCTGCATACGACATATAATGTCACTCTGCTGATTGATTTTACTCAATTGTTCTTTATTATTGTAAGGTACTTGTTGTTTTTTCTGCCCTGGTCAAATTATAATGGGGGTTTCTATTGGGGGAGAATATGTGGGGAAATAATGATGGCATAAAATACAAAAGACATCAAAAATCATTGCTGCAAAATTGACTGGATTTTGCAAACTGTGGAATTTCAAAAATAGAGTTTTTTTTAATTGTAGAGAGTTCAGCCTCCTCTTCATCCCACAATGGGGTAAGGTATTAGAGATAGGAAACATATTAGGTGAGTTTGAAATGGAAATTTGCTAGAGTAATAACTTCTTTTTTATTCAAAACACAGTATCTGATAGGAAATTCTCCTCTCTACTCTGGGATATTATTTATCCCTGATAAATAAACTCATCTTTGTCATCCCCATAATTCAATCCCACAAATCCTTATTAAAAGTCACAAGATACTGTGTTAGGTGTTCAGGAGATGAAGATGTTTTCTAAGGAATTTATATCAAATTGAGAAAGAAGGCTTTGTATGATACAGAGAAATATGTGATAAGTATCCTAAGAAGTTCAGACTCGTTATGAGATATGAGGAGGAAGACTTTGCTTTCAGGTGAGGGATGTGTGTGTCTGTGTGAGTGTGTGTGGGTTCACATGCTCACCTGTGTTTAGGAAAGGTTTCATGGAGCTGCCCCCTCCCAATCCCTACTTCAATTGAGATTTGAAGGAATCAACTTCCTAAGTAAGGATGGAATATTTTTATGTGTATGAGGTACATTAATTCCAGAATGGAGATAGAATGAACAAAAGTATAAAAGTAAGAGAGGGCCAAGTATGCAGGGGAGTATACTTTGTCTATAACACGGTGTATACATACACACATATATATATAAATATATATATATATATATATATATATATATATATATATATATATATATATATATATATTTAAAGGGAGGAAGGACTGTGTGAAAAAGCACTTATCAAGTACACACTATACATGAAGCAATGTACTAAGCATTGGAGATTGACATAAAAAAGTGAAGATGGTCCCTGCCTCCCTCCAAAAAGTTACATTCTACTGGTAGAAACAACATGTACAGAGGTGTAATAGTCATAGAAAAGTAGTCTGTTTTGGAAAGTTACTGAGAATGTAACTAAAGTTTTAAAGAGTAGTTTGATGTATCTTTTCCAGTGACAATGACAATATTAATTTGACATGGTTCTAGAATGGGAAGATGCCAGGGAGATGAGGTATAAAGAGGTAGCAGTAAGGTGGCTGGTAAAAAGACTTCAGAAAATGAAGTAAAACATGGCTAAAGTTGGCCTGATACAGGGGGGTATGTGAAGCATTCACCAGTTTTGATGGTGAGTGGTGGGGGTGTTGGTAGTAATGGTGGTGGTAGTAGTGGTTGAGATTGAGATGAAGCTGAAAAATTCAGACTGGATACTCTTGAATGTTAATATTAATCTTTGCTACTGATGGTTTTTAGTTAGAGGAATGATGCGATTGACTATAATTTTTAAGAATTTTACTTTGGTGGTTCTGTGAAAGACTAGAAATGAGATAGACCATTAGGTGGTTGTTATAAAAAACTAAGCAAGAAGAGATGATGGCTTGAACTAAATGATTTATTGCAATGGGAGAAGAAAGGAGATGATTGGGAGAACTTTTCAGGGGCAGAGTTGACAGAATTTGATAACTACATATTTTTCTGTGGAATGTAGAGAGGAGAAAATCAAAGATGATTCTGAAATTTTGAGCTTGAATGACTCTGAGAAGATGGTTATGCCATTTAAGGAAATACAAAATTTAGGGGAAGAAATTAGTTTGGGAGTGATAAAAAGTTGGTAGTCATGAAATTTATATTTTCACTGACATGACAGGTTGATACTATTTAGATCTTATGTTTTCCCCACTAGTATTCCCCACTAGTCTCTCACAATACTTGAATTCCACAAGATAATCTTTTTTTGGGAGGGAAGAGGGATGATGGGATTAGAAAATTTTCCAAGTCTTCAAGATAATTATGGTAGTTTTCTGGCAGAATAGGCAGATGAGAATAATCAATGTCCTTGAAGGCAGCTGAAATAATGGAATGCTTAGAACTTGGTCAGCTATAAAAGAAGTCAAGGTCATTCTCTGCAACCCAGGTCATTCATTGTTAATCATCTCAACTTTTTTCCTTCCACTGGACTTTGATGACTAAGGATGAGAAAAAAAAATGGATGAGTGTGCAACTCTGCCTCACTAAGTCCAATTCAAGTGAGAGTCAAGGCATAATCCCATGATGTCATTGGTCCTTTGAAAATGAAGGATTATCTTCATCATCAACTACAACAATCAATGTTAAAAGAATAGATTTCAGAAAGAAAGAAAAAAAACAATTGAGGCCTAATTCTGGTACTTATAAGCTGATTTTACTCTCTAAAAGTTATGGTATGTATTGGAGTCATCTGATTTGTTTCACTGACCTCCATATCCTAAATTTAAGCATCCTAGATTTTTGAGATTCAGAATATCAAATTTTCAAGGTCTTTTGTGACAACTCAGGACGAAGTCCTAGAAACTTCAGAGTTCTTTGGTTGGAGTTTTCCCAGTCTGAGACCTGCTTCTTTGTAATGATTCCCATTTTCTTTCAATGTCCATGTTCTTGATAGTTTTTTATTCAAGGTTTTCTCATGGAAGTCTGGCTTTTGTTGTGCTTGGATACATGATTTTGCAGACTATTAGTGTCTCTGGTTGGTCTCTGTTTATAGTGGAAGGTTTCTTCCTTTTTGGCTTGTGGAATGGCACAGACTTTTGCTGGAAGACTTCCCTTCCTAAAAATCATCTGGCTGGTTTTTTGTTCAGTCTGGGAGTGGATGAAGTGGATTTCTTACTGAAGCTTTTTATCAGATTTATTGATCATTATTTGATCTAGTGCAATCAGTCAATAAACATTGATTAAACACTTATTACATACTAGAAGCTATTTTTACTTAGTGCTAGGGATAGAAATTCAAAAAAGAAAAATGATTTCTGCTCTCAAGGAGCTTAAAATTTAATAGGGGAAGATAATACACAAAAGTAAGATGAGAAGCTAAGGGCAGGATAGGGAAGGTGCCCTACAACATCAAAAGGAATACAGCCAGGTGGGAAATGAAAAAGTAGCTTTGCTTGGGTACTCTCCTTAAATATGGATTTGGGAAGGAGCTCTTTACTCTGCCCTCTAATTGGAGGGACCCCATGGGCAGAGGATACTTATGGAGCATAAGAGCTGATGTGATCTTATAAAGATGAAGAGCTACCTGGGGCATGATTGAGAAGTCCAAAGGAGAACAGTGGTTTTCTATTTGTCGGTTTTTGCTGAGGTAAATACATAGGAATTAGTCTATCTGTGTATATTTAGTTATTTTGGGTTACTTTCTAGTTCCTATAGGAACTCCCTTGAGTGGTTGTCCCACTAGTACCTCAAGTTCAGCATACCCTGTATTTCTCCATAAAGCTGTTCCTACTTCTGACCATTATTTCTGTTTGTAATATCATTCATACAGCATGGGATTTTTGTAATTTTTAAAGAAATGGTGACAATAGTAAAATATTAGTTGCTATTGCTAATTCCTTTTAGGGATGTCATAAGACAACTCTTATCTTTTTCTTTTCATTTTCATAGTTTGCATTGAATGCTGCTCTTATAGATTCATAGTATATAGATTCATAGAAACCACATTTGGTCTAAACATATATTTGTCCTAGTCTAAAGCAAGCCTCAGTTCCTTCATCTATAAAATGGTGATAATAATTGTGATATGCACCTAATAGAATTGTAAGGATGGAATGAAATAATCTTGATAAGGCATTTTGTAAACCTCTATTTAAATATTATTGTTCTTGCTGTTGTTATATACATTGGTGTCCCCAGATTGTAGGGCAGTGTCTTCAGAGAATGACTACTTAAAGGTCAGTACTTTTAATGATTAGACAGGGGACACAATTTATTCAAAGTGAAAGCATGTAATTGAATAACATCATAAGAAAATAGAACATTTCTCACATAAACCTGAGATACATTCATCTATAAATATAAACAATATCAGTGGCAAGAAGGATCACATTTTGGAAATGTGTGTAGAAGGGTGAACATACAAAAGTATGTGTAGTTATGGCACATATATTATTGATGGAGCATGTGTGTCCAGGACACATTTATTGGGAGATGTACATTCTGGGCATATATGTGGCTCTAGCATATGTTTAAGGTAATATGGGAAATCATGGTATATACATGGAGGGAAGTATATGTTGGAAAAATGTGGTTAGTGGGACATATCTTTGAAGCTATAGATCTGCTGATATCTTTTAGTGATATCAAAGGATAAGTCCCACATGGTCTTTTTGCTGATCTATCACCTTGCCAGATGTATAATGTTTGTCACTAGATGGTGCTTTGTTGTAGTTTCTACAACATGTTGCTCTATTGGACACTGATCCATTGGATACTTTTCTGGACACTGGATATTGCTCTCCTAGACATTACTTTGCTGACTACTGCTCTGTTGCTTCAAGCTTCAGGTTCAGTTGAGGTCCTAGCTTTCTTTTCTTCAAGGGAAAAGTTGCTATTACTATGCTCTGTTAGGTTATAGTGCCTGGCTTTTTCCTAGCTATTTTAGAAAAAGATGAAACCCTTTACTAGAAAAAAATAAACAATATTTTTAAGTTTGCCTTTCTTATTGCAGATAGAGTCCTTGATGAGGCCTTTCATCTTTCCAGGAAGAGTTTCCTAGATCCAAGACCAAATTATTAACAAAAGCAAGATCTTCGTATCTAGCCAATGTCATTTGGCTTAGTCTTTTCTTAGGAATCTTCCTTTGAGTTACTACATGTGTATTCCATATAAAACTTGATTTAATCTTTAAAATTAAAAACAAAAACAAACCCTAGATTATAAATCAGGTAATTCTTCCTTGCTTCCTTAAACAATGAATAGCTCTGGGTCTTATTGGGTTTCTAATTCTTCCATTCCAAGCAGATCAATGGTTAGGAAGAGTAGAACATTTAGACAACCAAACCTATGTCTGTTTCACCTACTTATTCTGTAAGGTTCTTGGTCTGGCTCTGTAAATAATGTTAGAATGGCTTGAAAATGATTTTGAGGTATGTCATTATATATATATTTTCTATTCAATTTATCCCAATTAAAATGCAAAAAACCCCTCTTTTTATCTTCAATTCACTGAACTGACAGCTTAGCAAGGATTTTTATTTAAATAATTATATTTAGTTTAGGAATCAAGGTCTCTTGGAAATGGGAAATAAATAAGATACCTGAAATGGGGCAGGATGGGGATTAGGAAGTAGCCCTACATTAGAAAGGGTATCAAGGGAGGGCACTAAGTCTAACCTTACTAGCTTCAAATTTTTGGACAGTGTTTGTTTATCTTTACTGATAGTGTCCTTCAGAGAAAATATCTTGAAAGTAATTGAAGTGATTACATTTCAAGATTTACAGATGGTAGGCATTCAAAAAATAGTGTATGTTGATGGTGATAAATTTATTGAATTTGACACAAGTAGATTGAAGTGGAGAATAATGATAATGATAGCTGACATTTATATGGTGCTTTACAGTTCTGAAGTTTTTATTTTGATCCTTACAATAGTCCTGTGACGTACAACCACAGTTATTATTAGGGCCGTTCATTGATGAAAAAAAAATGTGTTACACTGGGATAAATTATCTGACTGGGGACACATAGCTGGGAAGAATCAGAGGTGGAATTTGAAAGTCTTTATTTCTGGCTTCAAGTCCAGCATTCTAGACCCACTGTCTCAAATTTTGAGAACGCTTGTTAATAATTTTTTTAGTATGACTCGAATATGTATTTATTTACTTATCCACAAATTATATAAATTTATTATGGAACTAATAATTATATATGACAAAGTTCACATGAAATAAAAGTAAAATCATAATGATATTAGAGATAATGGAAAGCTAATGGTGTTGGTGGAGTGGATAGAGCACCAGCCTTGATTTCAGGAGGACCTGAGTTCAAATCTGATCTCAGACACTTAACACTTCCTAGCTGTGTGACCCTGGGCAAGTCACTTAACCCCAGACTCAGGAAAAAAAATAAAAAAAGAAAGAAAATCACTTTGGCAGCTGTGTGGAAGATGAATTGGAGTAGAGAGAGATTTAAGGTAAGGAGAACAATTAGAAGGCCATTGTTATAGTCTGGGTACCAATCTGAAAATAGTGTAGAGGTAGGAACCAGATTTGGCAATAGATTGTTTATATGGATAAAAGATGAATTAGGGGAAGGGAATATGATACCATGGTTGTGAAAACCTGTGTGACTAGAATGATGATGAAGACCTCAAGAGTAAGGAAAATTGGATGATAGATTAATTTGAAGGAAATAGTAATGTAAGAATATTTGCAATCCATGTTGTTGTTGTTGAGTTATTTTAATTGTGTCTAATTCTCTATGTCCTCATTTGGGGTTTTCTTGGCAAAGATAACTGTGGTGGTTTGCCATTTCCTTTTCCTTCTCATTTGACAGATGAGAAACTGAAGCAAGCAACTCCCTCAGTGTGCAGGACAATAATCTATCAAGAAATAACATGTCTAATGTGATAGGAGATTGTCTCAACTCCCAAAGGGCTTATGTCTTGTTCTGGATATAAGAGTCATCAATATTAGGTGAATGGAGCATTAAATTGTGTACAATTATCCCATCCACATTGAAGCTTTGTCCAATATGATTTTGATATGTCATAGTTCAGCATAAGAAATTAGTTGGAAATTTTTGAGGGGTTTTGTGAAAGGCATTGGAGGATACTTGAAGGCCAGAAGATGACACAGAACAAGTTTAGAAACTCAGAAATGCATAAAATATACATATAGCATTGTATAATATCAAATCATTCTATCTTTAAATACCATAATAATTTAGTTTTCTAATCTGGAAGGGCCAAAATATTATGTAGATTTTTCCAGATTGTGGGGGCAATGTGCCCCTAACCCTTGTGATGTAGAGAGGAAATATAGTTGTGACTGTAAGTTCATCAACCCCTCAGAAAAGGAGATAAATAAAAGTGAAAGTGTTACAAGACATTGAAACACAAGATAATTCATATGTATGTCTGACAGCCCTGTCTGTGCCCTTGGATCAGAGGAACTAAATAAAGTCAGCAAACAAATCTTGTTAGTAGTTCTTAGACAATCGAGGAGTTCAGAGTTTCCCATTAGTTTTAGGATGGTGATGATTGTATAATTGGAAGGATTCTCTTTAAACATTCACTCAGACATGGATTGTAGGAAGACATTTCCCACCCCTAAAAGAATGTGTTGAGAAGTAAGTTGCCATAATGTTGACACCTGTAAACGAATTGCAGTTTGGTTGTGAAAGAGATATGACATAGTTGCTATAAAATGTGTGAGGAAAGGAGTGTGTATGTATGTGTGTGTATAAAAGTGAGAATGGTTTGCTTTGGGTAATCTTTTGACAGCAGTAATTTGGATCTTTTCAATATATATATACATATATATGCACATATATATATATGTATATGTATGTTAGCCTTCAAGTAGAGAAGAATTCTCTTTCTCTCTCCCCCTCCCTGTCCCTTATCTCCTCTCTGTTACTCCTTTCTTTTCTTTCTCCTCCTTACCTTCCTCCTTTTTCCCTCCCTCTCTTCCTTCTTCCCTTCCTTCCTTCTTTGTACCTTCTCTTCTTCTTGCCTCTCTCTTCACCACTGGAAAAAATTTTGCAATAATTTCAGCATTCAAGCCATTACAAAAATATTATCCAATGTTAGCTGAATGCTTAATTGGTCACTTTTTAGGGGAATATGATAGGATTATATCACAAGTAAAAGGCAGTTAGATAGCTGATAGCCAACTTCAAAATGGAGACGATCTAGAGAAGTTCTGATTGACAGATATAAGGTATGTGACACTGGATCAAATTTATAGTCTTAGTTTCTCAGTGTTCTAGCCAACTAAGACTATAAATTTGAAAGAAAGAGATAAAGAAAATTAGTTTTGACTTTTTTGGGAAAAGAAAATTTTCTCCTCCTATGCTTATGAAATAATAATTCCAATTCCTTTCCTTCTAGGATCATACATTTCAAGTTGTGACAGAACTTAGATCAAGTAGTTCAATGCCCTCATTTTATATATGGGGAAACTGAGGCTCAAAAAGTTAACTTACAAACTATCCTATAGATAGATATAGATCCTATAGACACTTTTTAAAGTGGAGAGGCAATATCATTTGGGACATTTAGCATAAAAAAGATGGTGGCCTTAGCTTAGAAAACTGCTGATTCAAATAAACAATAGTACAGTGCTCCAGTAAATTGTCAAGATTTTTTGTAAGGTGGTGCAGTTTTGCTACTACACTTTAGTGTGCAGGAGAGATACAACATAGCAGATTCCAGGAAAGCAATGTTATACCAAATCACTGAAAGAGTGATCATCTTGCCAGTCAATAAGACAGACCCAGAATATAATCAAAATGTTGCAAGAACTGTACATGCCAAAACTCCTATTTCCAACAGGGGGCAATAGTTAGTTTAAAAGTTCTCTCACCAATTTTAGAGAAATGGTCAGGGCTAGATAATAGTTCAGAAGATAACTCAGATGAAAAAGAAACTCTGATTAATATTAGTACCTGGTAGAATAGTTTTTTAATCATGTTTTTATGTGTGTATGTGTGTGTTTGTCTTGGATGCCTTTAGCAATCTGAAGAAGCATACATGCTACTTCTTAGAACAGTGTTTTTAATGTTTGAAATAAAATATATAGGTTTACAAAGGAAAGCAGTTGTATTAAAATAGTTATCAAAATATTAAAAAAGGAAATTCATGGCTTTTGGTTTAAGAACTCTTTTCATTTTACCTTTTAATAAAAACTTCCTGAAAATTAAGATCTATCAAAACGGAAAAAAAGCTGTTTCCTAAGGTAACAACTTCACCATTAATGAATATCCCCAAGTGGAAATGGGATTACCTTGATTTTTTTAAATTAAATTTTATGTTATTTTAAGTTCAGTTGTTTCTCCTCTCCTTTATTCCTCCATCCACAGAGAAGGCAAGGAAAATAAATACTGTCACAAACATGAATAGTCAAGGCAAATTTCCACTTTTACATTTCCAGAAATTATTAGTCTTCTTTGAGTCCTTCACCCCTCTGTTAGGAGGAGGATCACATGTTTCATCTTTTATTCTTCTGGAATCTTGATTAATCATTACACTGATAAGAGCTCAATACAATAGAATTCTATTTTATATACCACAACCCACACATCCATCCTGCAATTTATGAATTCCCATTCCTTGCCACCTCAAACAGAGCTGTAAATATTTTTGAACATCCTTAGATTTTGTTTTTTTCTTCTCTTTTGTTCCTATTCCCTTGTTGAATAAAATGTATTTCTGAACCTAACTTGTTTGTGGGTGTGTGTATAATCTTACTTTTTTTGACAAGTTTAGCAGAAAATGAGGTTCAAGTGTCAGCTGTCTTCCTTTATTCCCTTCTCTTTTTTGCATATATGTTTATTTATTCTCCCTGATTATGTGAGTTTCCCCCAACTTTCCTTTCTTTTCCTCCCCAGAGTATTTCTCTTCCCCATTCTTTCTATTTTTTTTGAAAGATCATCAATCACTCCAAGGTCTTGTCTAATTGGACTTCCTTCTTGAATCCTAATGATAGGAAATGATATATCATCTCCCTCATATTTGAATGTAAGCAGTTTGCCCTTATTTGGTCTTTTACCATTATTCATTAATGTTTAGCTTTTTCATGCTTTTCTTCAGTTCTGTCTTTGAACTTGAAATTTTCTCCATAGCTCTGATCTTTTCATTAGGAATTCTCCAAAGTCCTTTACTTCATTAAAGATCCATTTTGTCCCCTATAGCATTATTCTCAGTTTTGTTGCATATTTTGTTGTATGTATATCTATATATATATATATGCATATATATATATGTAAGCCCATATCCTTTCCCTTTTAGAACATTATATACCAAAATTTCCACTTTTTAAGAGTGAAGCTAATTAAATGATATGTAATCCTGAATGTGGCTCCTCAGTACTTTCTACCTGCTTGCAGTATTTTTTTTCTTTGACCTTGGAGCTCTTGATTTTGATTATGATGTTACTAGGAGTTTCTATTTTGGGTCTTTTTTTTCCCTCAAGAGCTAACTCTTGGGTTCCTTCTAATTTTACTTCATCTTCCAGTTCTAAATGATCTGGGTAGTCTTTGAAGATTTCTTGAAATCTTGCTATCAAGGGTTTGATTTTAGTCTGTTTGTTTCCAGTGGATTAGATCATGTCTACTGAAACTGAAAATAGTGCCACGATATCCTGATTGTCTATCTTTGCTGTGTTAGGGCAAAATAAATCTTTTAAAAATTGTTCAATGACTTATGAGTACCTCATTTCATACCTAAATTGAACCTGAACTGAGAGTCTTGGCATTAGTCTTGCTTCTTATAATGTTCATTGTACTATGTGGTTAGTTATTATCTGTTGGTTTTCTGTTGCTTATAATGTATATTCTTGTGTAACTCATAACAAGACAAGTTTAAAAATTCTTTACTGGGGAATTAGTAGGGAAGACAGTAAAGTTTTTCATTAGATAAAATGTAGCATCATAGTGACAGAGTATTGTGGTAACTATAAGCATAATATAAACAAGGAAGTGGGCTAGATGAGTTAAAAATAATGACCTTGCTTCTTTAGATCATCTTTTGTTTTTCCCCAAATTTATTTCCATGCTAAGCTATAGAGGATCTTGGGAATGTCTAATTCTAAGTTAGAGTTACCTGGAACAGAGTTCTGCCCAGGGAAATAAAAGAGTTATTTTTAGCACAGGAACACTTTTCCTTGCTTTTATTGGATGTAGTGACTATAGAATGCCTATATCATTCTAGTTATTGTGTCCTAGAAGAATGAAGTTTTAGGTAATGTTCAGATAACCCTGAAGAAAAGAGACCCAGAAGCCAATAATAGAAGACAATACCCATAAAACTCAGCTTAGCAACTGAGACTACTCTCTCTGTAGTCACCAGCATTTACCACAAGACTAGAAGGAAAATGTCCCAGTGGAGACAATGAAAAGTAGGGCTCGTTAGAGCAGCTTCATAATATCATCAGAAGATAACCCTGATGCTGCAGCATTGTAGACATGATTTGTCTCTCTATACTTGTGTCCTGGCATTCACTAGGCACATATCTCTTATGTAGATCCCCATAAATGCTCATTTTCCCATTGATGGAATAGGTATTAGAGGGAGATTTTGCCAATGCTTTTATTTTTTGTAAGGATGATGTTTAATTTGATTTTTATTGTTATATTTCATTGAATGCTTTTGCTGTCAATTAATAGAATGTATAGTGTATCTAAAGCCTGTTTCCCATGTAGGGGGTAGGTACCCCGTAAGAGTTGGGGCATTTCATGCACTAAAATTATACTCAGAATCTGGAATTCAGTTATGTTCAATTGAATACAGGATAGAGATTTAAGGAGATAAATACTGGTGTCAGAATATCAAACAAACCATTCCATGCGGATGACATGGGAAGGCTCAGCAAACATGGTCTTATAACTTCTTGTAAGATTAATTAGAACAAAGGATTATGGTAGATAACCAGTTGAGAATGGTGCTCTTGAGAGATTTTGTTATAGTCAATCACATGTGTACTACATTGGCAATCTTTAGGGTGGTTTCTAAATTCTCTTAGATGGCTTTAAGTTCCTCTAAATAATTTTCTCCATGAAGATCATGTATTTTTTTTTATTGAGGCTATTGACATCATTTTCCTTTCTTCCTTTATTTCAGTTTCTTATAAATGAAACAGTTCTTCTCCCTTGCCAAGGCAAATCTTTCTATATGTGTTCTTAATCCCATCTTTTCCAGAACACCATCCTCTCAATTATCCCTATTCCTAACCTTTAACCTCTCCCCATTTTTTGCTCCCTTCTCTACTACTGTCTGTGTCTGTCTCCTTAGATCCTTAAAAAAATCCTTCAATATATCCTAACTGCCTTCAAACTATTATCCTTTATCTGTAAGTTTTAAAGAACATGCATTAAACGAACAAAATAGTAACAAAACTGCTCTGCTTATCTATGTAACACAGGCTGCACAAGCATTTTTCCAGCCCTTTCTTCTGTTATGACTAGCAGTAGTGCTGAGGTCAGGCCTTTTGAAGAGCCAGAAGGCATGTGCACACTGCTCAGTTCCACGTACCTTTGCAGTGACAGTAGGTGCTGGCCCCTTATCCTGCTGTGGTTCTGATGTGCTCTAGCCCAGATGCAGCTTGTTCCAATAGGACTTTCTTCCACTTCCTTTGCTGCATCCCTGCTTAGAGATTCTTAGGGATGGTGATGTTTGGAGTTGTAGATTTGTAGTGCCAAAATCAGAATGATGCAGAAAATGTGATATAAACTGGAGGGAAATTCAGAAGCTAAAAGATCTCTTGAAGGAAGAGTTGAAGTATTTTTTTCACCAATGGGTGTGTTGCACAGGGAAGAAAGAGAATCATTTTCATTCTGATAGAAATCAGAAGATGACATCTTGGCTCTGTGAGATTGGCAGGCCTATGCTTAAAGTCCTTAGTGTAGCAAACCAGAGTTTCTGTGATTGGAAAGGAATCTGTATTAATCCTGCTAGTTTCCCTAACAGATCTTTGGTCCATGCAGATGTCATATGTGTTATCATATACTGGATAACTTAATGGCAGCCATGTTCCTGCTGAAAGTCCCCTTTAGCCAATGAGACTAATGTCACTGGCTCCTTGCCTGCCTTCTGCCTTCGAAAGGAAAATTTCCTACTTGTTATATGACAGTGTGGGTATAGGAGGCCTTGAATATGGAGGAGCCCAGCTGAAATGAGGGCAAACATGGATAAATTAATTATATGGTTTTTGGCATTTGGGTCTTAAGTTTCTTTTAGCCAAAGCTAAGGTGAAATGATTTTGAAATTCTCACTTAGGAAGAAGATTTGCAGAGATTATAATATGATAGATTTCTAGCTGAAAGGAACTTTAGAGGTCATCTAGTCATAGCATAGTATAATTGGGAGGTGGAAGGGACCTCTATACATATTTAGTCTAATTCATACATAACAGGAATGCCCATTATACTATCCCCAATACTTGATTGTCCGTCCTCCCTTAGAAGACTTCCCTTAAGGGGGAACCTGCCATGTCTGGAGGCAGTTCTTTCTGCTTGGGGACAGTGTTTCTTGATATCCAACCTAGTTTCTCTTCTTTGCAATTTTAGTAGACTATTTCTGATTCTGCCTTTTGGGAACCAGGAGAACAAAAAGAATTGCTCATTTACATGAAAGTGCTAAAAATACTTGAAGATACCTGAATCTTCTCTTCTTTAAGTGAAGCATCCCAATTCTTTGAATCCTTATATAACATAGAATATAAGGTTTTTATGAATAGAAACTTACTGTATGTGTATTTCCAATACCTAGCACTGGGTCTGGTAAATTAATGTTTAATGCTTGCTTACTGCTGCTTATTGATTGATTCATTGATCTGGCTACCTTCATTTGGATAAATGTGACTAAGATCTTTCCTACACTGTGACTTTCTAAATAAAACACAATATTTCAGGTGGATCACAATAATAAAAAAGCATAATGGGTCAAGAACTTTCCTATTTCTTGACCTAACTAGAAGGGAAGTCATGTGACCAGAGTTCTAGTTAATTTAAAGCCTTATGAATTTACATGGATAGATTCATAAGCATTTCTGATCAACCAATGAAGAGGTTTACTGTAGACTTGAATGTCTTTTGAGCAAATGATTTTTTCTTTTAGATAACTACCTGGTCCCACAAAGTTGTATTGTTAAGTTGGATCTGTCCCTCCTGTCTCTGAAGGGTTATGTTGCTATTTAAGAATGACTAGTGTTATGGGCAACAATCACGAATTCAGTATCTTTCTTTCCTGCTTAATGAGGGGTATAAAAAAAACATCATCAAACCTACCATGATGATGGAAAAAAATTGGTTGCCAAACAAGTATTCCTCATGAGGAAGAAGCATGGAGGTTGAGTCACAGGTGGCAAAATGGTAACTAATTTTGAGATTGTGTGCTAGAAGTACCAGACAGATGAAGTTCAGATATAGAGGATGCAATGGAAGCAGGAGGAAATTTGAATAGATGGAGTTTAGGCTGGGATGAGGAATTCTGAATAATATAAGAAGGAATGATTTCAACATGTTGGATTGAAGTACTATGGGAATTTAGTTGACTGGATTTTGGGGAAGGAGGTGGGAAGTAGAGTGGATGGACTTTGAAAAACTAAGGTTTGACATCTAGACCACAGTAGTTATCAGTGCCTCAGAAATGGATGGTCTATGCTGTCTTGAACTTTGCCTTTTCTGGATCAGTTGTCTGGGTCCACTTTTGAGGGACTGTGAACAGGTGATTATGCCAATAATTGTTCAAAATAGATATTTTCTTTCTTTGATCTTTTTTGCAGATTTTGTGGGACGTTTGCAAACTGCTGTCAAAAGAACTATTGGAGAAAATTCAGCTACAGAAATAATGACCAGACATCTGGCTAAGGAAAATGCCAATGAGATTTGCAAAAGAATTATATGGGGATTAGACAAAGATGCTCCTTTAGAGGAGATCATAAGACGCTGTGCTACAGTGGGAACAAATGCTTTTTACACCCGGACAATGATGAATGTGGAAAGGCAGGGTCCCTCCTGGCAAGGGACTTCTAGAGAAACTCGGCGATGTTTTCAATGTGGAAAAATTGGGCATCTAAGAGCTCAGTGTAGGTATGGAGATACAGTGAGAAGACAGGGTGAAAGAAGACCTAAAACCCCATGTCCAAAATGCAACAGAGGACTCCATTGGGCATCAGAGTGTAGAATAATTCAGGGAAATGGGATGAGGGACCCATAAGGAATGATCCAGTAACAGCAACTAAAAAGGGAAATACACATTTACATAAGAACAACATTGTTACATATCCTGTCATATAAAAAGAAAAATAATGCATGTGAAATAAAGTGCTTTAAATGGCAAATAAAAAAATAAAAAGTTCTTTCTTATAAATGTGTATCCTAAGCTGGTAAATGGTAGAAAAAATATAGATGTAATCATTTCGCTTTTGTTTCGTTTGCATTTTGTCAACAAGCAATAATTAAGCACCTACTGTGTCCAGAATGCTGTAGTAAACACTGAAGAAGATGAAAAGTCTGAATAAGTAAGGATTCTTGCCTTTTAGGAACTTACAATCTACTAGGGTGCGAAGGTCTGGTCTAGCTCCTCTTGTCAGGATAAGCAAAAGTCCTTGCCCCACGTTGGGCGCCAAATGTAACGAGCTGTCGTCTCCAGAAGCTGCTGGATCGCTCTCTGGGAAGAGATCTGCTGTGTCTACTCAAATCTTTCAGACAGATTCTTCTTCCTGTAACGAACCGTTGTCTCCAGGCAGTTGCTGTTAACTCTTGTCCTTAGAAGTGACTTCCCTTCCTGCAGAGAGCCCCGTCAAGCCTGATGCAATGCAGAGTCTTTCTTCTTGAATCCTGGCTCTGAATCTCCTCCAGCTCTTATCCTTCTCCAGGCCGATCTGCCCTCTGCGCCCATTGCTGTCTCTTTTTATCCTCCCAGAGAATGGGCGTGGGATAATGCAAGGGCTTCTGGGAAGAACCACCCCAGCCAATGAGCTTGCCCCCTCTATCAAGTCAACCTGAGTTCTCACCTTGTAATTGTCCAGAAAACCTGAATTCTCACCTTGTCACCATCCAGACAACCTCAGTTCTCACCTAGTAATCCCAACATCTCCCCCTTTCTTTTGATTTAGAACATAGGACAGTCATGACCTTGAAACATAAATCCATCAATATGGGAAATATTACAGATAATTACATAAATGACCTTGAAACATAAATCCATCAATATGGGAAGTATTACAGATAATTACATAAATTACATAAGCATATAGTAACATAGTAACATAACGCATGCTAGAAGTATATAACATAATCAAATAATCATAAATTGAAAATTTATAAATGTCCATAAGTCCATTGTCCATTATTCTCATCTTGTGTGAGGAAGTCCAATGATTCCTGCTGGTTTTTAAAGTTCTTTAACAGTCTTCTTATTATCCATGCTCTTTCAGTGTCAGATGTTTCTTAGATCTTCTCCTTTATTTTGAGGTCTTTCTCTTTTTCTGTCTCTCTCTGGTGGACAAGGCGAATATGACTCGTTGGCACCCATCTGATTCCTTCTCCTGCTGAAGAAATACAAGCAAACCCTCTCTCCCAGGCAGTTAACCTATCTAATTATTACCTTCTATTTACCACTTTCTAAATCTCTTCTCATCATCTGGCAATTACATTGGAATTGTTTGCACTGGACACAGCCCTGTTGGTTTAAAAGGCCTGTATTCTCCCCAAGTGTAATCCATTTTTGCAATCTGATTGCCTTTTGACTCACTTATCAGGTAATCCCTTTCTGCCATGTGATTGCTTTTCTGCTGGTTGATTAAATCATAGTCCTGACCTTCTAAAGGTTCTTTGGGTGTAGCATTAGCTGCCATCATGCCCCAAGTCTTTTTTGCCTGGGGTCCTGGACCTGGGCCCCTCTATCAAGTCAACCTGAGTTCTCACCTTGTAATTGTCCAGAAAACCTGAATTCTCACCTTGTCACCATCCAGACAACCTCAGTTCTCACCTAGTAATCCCAACAGATCTTGTCTTGTGGTTTGTCCAGGGTCTGACCTGCTTTAATTTACTCCATGGGATTCAAGAGGCTTGTTGCTGCCTCAGAAGTTTGTTTCTATAAAATAATTTTCTTCCTTGTTCTCTTCTCTTTCTTCAAAAAACTCACCTTAACTCCTTATTCATTCTTTCCTATCTGTTGTTAGGAGGTTTATAATGTCTACAAAAAATTCAGTTTCAAATGATAAAAAATCCAGTATGTACCACTGTAGTGCTAGTTAATCATATGCTCACAAAAGAGCTAACATTGGGTCAGAGAGCCAACATTAAAATTTGATGCATTTGGGGGAAAATAGATGAACAGGGACTGTTAGAGTCTGCATTATAAAACTTTTTCTTTGCAGTCTGTCAGATGAGACATAAACCTATGACCTCATTTGCACCCAATTGCAATGTATCTCTTCTATCAAAAGTCAAATAATTGCAAGGTTACATAGTCCCTTGGCAGATTGAATAAAGGGTTACTTGAATTTTCTTTTTACCAGCTTTAGAGTTATGTTGTGAGCTGCAAAGGTATTGTACACTGTTCTATAGTCTGGCTGGAATTAAGCACTGTATAAATCAATATCACTGTTTAGTTGTGAGTATCCCGGGATGTGAATATCTAGAAAATAGTTCATTTTTTTTTCTTTGCAAGGCATTACTGTGTTCTTTGTCATTTTTCATCATCTTTATTCAAGAGTGTTTTCAAAGTGCTCTTTTGCATATCTTGCTGTATAAATTAGATCAAACAGACTCAGTTATTATATTCAAGGATCTTCCTAAGACTGTCAGGTTTTGATATGGGTAAGCAAAAAACTCCATGTGGCCAAATGGGAGAGATTGCATGGAATAGTAGTTGAAAATTGATTTGGTATCAGAAGAACTAGGTCATCCTCCACCATTCATTAAGAATGGGGCAGTGGAAAAATCACAGGAATATAGACTTTTAGTACTAGAAGGCATCCAGTATTAAGAGGATCGTTGATTTAGAGTTAGAAGGGACCTGAAAGACAGCCAAGTCCAATCCCTTCATTCTATAGATAAAGAAACTTAGGTTGCACAGTTCAATGACTGGTCTAGGATCAAATGAATAATATTTCTGAAGCAGGATTTGAAATAGGGTCTTTGTGACTCTGACCCCTGTGCATTATCCATGGTCCTACTTAGCTTCCAGAAATTATCTAATCCACGGAGGGGCAAAAAACCTCTGAGCTTTGCCACCTATTTTCATATGACTTGGGATCCCCTTCCCCCCAATAGTTTGCAAGCCAAAGAAAAACAGGTGGTAGACTATAGTTTGCTGATCTCTAGCCCAATGGCTTCAGTTTTACAGAGAAGTTGTATGAGTTGACTGAAGTCACAAATTAATAAAGTTAGCTAGGAATAATAATAATAATAATAATGCTTTTCTAGATCCATATCCGAGGACCAAAGAGATAAAAGGAAAAGGGAAAGGATCTATGTGCACAGAATTATGATAAAGAATTGTGATGGGATATCACTTTGCCATAAAAATGATAAAATAGATAGCTTCAGAGAAACTGTGAAGAACTCTACTCAGAGCAAAGTGAGTAGCACTAGAGATCAATTTATGAAGTGACAACTGCAAAAATTTTAAATTTCGATCAATGGAATGACAAACCTTGTGTCCAGAAAAATTAATTTGTAACATGCCACTTACCTCCTATCAGAGAATTAAAATTCAAAGAAAGAAAAAAAATAAATCTTTGGGCATTGTCAATATGTGAATTTGTTTTGATGGACTATATATATTTATGATGAAGGCTCTACTTAGCATCTATTTATCTATCTACCCATCTATCTATTTTATATATTTTGTATTTCAGTGGATTAGTTGTATCTGACTCTACATGACCCCATGAACATTTTCCTTGGGATTTTCTTGGCAAGATATGGAGTGGTTTGCCATTTCCTTCTGCAGTGTGTCCCTATTTTACAGATGAGGAACTGAAGCAAATCGGGATTAAATGACTTGCCCAGAATCACACAACTATTAAGTCTTTGACACTGGATTGTACCAACTAGCTGCCCCATGCTTATCTAAGTATCTAATCTAATCTGTCTGTCTATTTATCTATTTATCATCATCATCATCTATGAATCTATCCACACAGACATGGAAACATAGACATCCACACCTACACACACACCTACACACACCTACACACGCTACACACAGACACAGACATATAGACACACACTGTCTTTTCTTCTTTCCTGATATGAAAATGAAAAAAAGTACTTAAATTGCCAACATCCCAAAGTTGTTTTTTGAGGAGAAAACTAAACAAAATAATGTATGTAAAAAGTGCTTTTTTAAAATCCTGCAAAAAATAAATTATTGTCACCAGGAATAGTATTAATGTATTGTGGAAGGAAAAAAAGGTTAAGAATATCAAAGGAACTAATGGAAAAAAATGTAAATAAACTAGGTTTAACAGTACCAAATCTTAAACTTTATTATAAGGTAGTAATTATCAAAGCTATATAGTGCTGGCTAAGAAATAGAAAGGTGGAACAGAATAGTCATACAATATTTTTGACAAGTGTAAATATTGAAGTTTTGGAGATAAGAATTAATTATTTGCTAAAATTATTGGGAAAGCTGGAAAACATTTTAACAGAAATTGGGCATAGATTAATATCTTATACCATTTACCAAAAAATGAGATCAAAATGAATATATAACCTAGATATAAAGGGAGATAATATAAGAAAATTAAAAGAACATTGAACACATTACTTATCAGACTTATGGATAGGCAAACAATTTATGAATAACAAGAAGCAGAAAGCTTTTTTATGAAGCATAAAATCAATTATTCTGATTACATCAAATTATAATGTTTTGTGCAAATAAAACCCATGTAACCAACATCAGGAGGAAAGCAGAAGAGAAAGGAAGACTTATAGACAGTTTTTCAGATAAAACTTCCATATCTCAAATATATAAAGAATTTATCAAAGTATAAGAATATGAGTATTTTCCAATTGATAAATGGTCAAAGTATGTGAATAGGCAGTTTTCTGATAAAGAAATCCAAACAATTTATAGTTATGCTTTAAATCATTATTGATTAGAAAAATGCAAATTAAAACAACCTCAAGATATTACTTTATACCTATCAGATTGGCCAAAGTGATAGAAAGAAAAAAACAACAATATTGGAAAAAATGGGACACAAATTTATTGTTGTTGGAACTGTGAACTAATCCAACCATTTTGGAGAGCTATCTGAAGTTACGTCCAAAGAGTTATTATATGGAATATATCCTTTTATCCAGAAATACCACTATTAGTTCCATTTCTCAAGATGATTAGGGAAAAGAAAAAGAACCTATGTATTCTATGATATTTATAACAGCTCTCTTTGTGGTAGCAAATCAGTGGAATTTGGGAATTGGGAATGGCTAAACAAGTTGTGGAATATAAGTCTGTATTGTAAGAAATGATGAAGTAGTTGATTTTAGAAAAACTTGGAAAGACATGAAATAATCAAGAATGAGATGAGCAGAACCAAGAGAATATTCTATACAGTAAAAGCAATATTGCTTTAAAAATAACTTTGAGTAAGTAATTTTGAGAATGATAAAAACCCAAATTAATTATAAAGGACATATGAAGGAAGATGCTATCTGCCTCTAGAGAAAGAATTGATAATAGAAGTATATAAAGTATTCCTTCCTTCCCTCCCTCCCTCCCTCCCTCCTTCCCTCCCTCCCTCCCTTCTTCCCTCTTTCTCTCCCTTCCTTCCTTCCTTCCTTCCTTCCTTCCTTCCTTCCTTCCTTCCTTCCTTCCTTCCTTCCTTCCTTCCTTCCTTCCTTCCTTCCTTCCTCCCTTCCTCCTTTCCTCCCTTCCTCCTTTCCTCTCTCCTTTCCTCTCTCCCTCCCTCTCTTCCTTCCTTCCTTCCTTCCTTCCTTCCTTCCTTCCTTCCTTCCTTCCTTCCTTCCTTCCTTCCTTCCTTCCTTCCTTCCTTCCTTCCTTCCTTCCTCCCTTCCTCCTTTCCTCCCTTCCTCCTTTCCTCTCTCCTTTCCTCTCTCCCTCCCTCTCTTTCTTCCTTCCTTCCTTCCTTCCTTCCTTCCTTCCTTCCTTCCTTCCTTCCTTCCTTCCTTCCTTCCTTCCTTCCTTCCTTCCTTCCTTCCTTCCTTCCTTCCTTCCCTCCCTCTTTCCCTTCCTTCTTTCCTTCCCCCCTCCCTCCTCCCTGCTTCCCTTCCTCCCTCCCTTTGATTTTATTTATGGTAGAGCTAGAAATAAATAGATACAGTAGTAGAAAAAGACCGAGAAGAAAGAATCAAATTAGAAAAGGAAAAGGTAGAAAAGCAAAGGTGTTTTGGCAAAGGACTTTGAGAATTATTGTAGGAGGACCTTGGCCTTGAACTTTGGATTTTTGAATCTATTAGAATATTGTATTTCTGGTCTGCCTTTTTGGCTTTATCAGGTAATAGAAGGCCAGCAAAAAATATAGCACCTTTTTACTCATTCTTTTTTTCCTGGATTGTTTTCTCCCTTCTCCATTAGTAGTATTTTTATTGCCACTTTATGTGTTATACCAAAAATACCCATATGAAGTGAGAAAAGAATGTGTCATTTGAATTTGAGGCAAATTGGATATTAATAGATTGAAGAGATAAAAGTCATCAAAACCATTAAAAGGCTGGAACAAAAGATCTATTAAGAATGACAGCAATTGCTATTATTTTGCCTGCTGAAGAAAAGGTTGAGGAATGGCCATTTTTTCCCTTGGCTTTTGCCTGACATGGATGTAAAGAAAGGGTTTACATTGTAGCATAAAGGTTTTAGGCTAAATACTTAATAAAACTATTTATCCCATTTTGGTTGTGGTAATGCTAGGATGAGACTTATTTTGTAAAGCCCTCAGAGAGTGAATTTCTTAATTAGAACTTAATCTAAACCACATGAATTATTTATCTCAAATGGAGTAGAGAACCTTGCAAGAGCAGACTCTAGGTCTCCAACATGCTCTTTATTCAGCCAACCATAAATGGTATGTAAATAGTTTTCCCTGAGTATTGCTTCCCAAAAACTCTAGATAACAATATAGGAAATAAAGGGAAAAAATGGAGGGGGAAAATATCTAAGTTATGCCACACAAATGAGAAATTGGCCTCATTTTTAAGACTTCGAAGGAAAATCACCTAATTTTCCTCAGAAACTCATTTCAATGTTTAGCAGCCTTCACTGTTGAGAACATTCTTCTTAATAGACTGAAAATAATAAACCATGAAAAGTCCTCCAGAGATCATCCAGTGGGTCTCACTTCCCACCTCCCTTTTTTTTTCCTGAGTCATGCTATTTTTCTCTAACTAGAAATACCCATATCACCTAGTTCTACTTTTACAATTCCTATTCATTTCTTAAGACTAAATTCAAAAGCCCTCTCCTTCATGAGATTTTCTTTGAGAACCAAACAATATTACTATTAGATAACAGTTCATATATTTTTGCTTTTTACCTTTTATATTATCTATTTCTGAATATATTACCTTTTATACTTGGAAATTCTTGGAATATAAAATCCTTGGGAATCTTTGAGATTTTTGTATAATCTCTAACACCAAGTAAAATGTTTGTGCCTGAATTGTTTTCTTTCCTTCTAGTTTCTCATGTTCTGGTTCATCCACCAAATTCCTTTTTATTCTGATTATCACTCCACTGATAAGGGATATTAGATGATGCCCTATGATCTACTGAATGTCATTCATACATACATACATACATACATATATATATATATACATACATACATATATATATATATATATATATATATATATATATATATATATATATATATATATATATATATATATATATATATATATATATATATGTTGCTGAGGCACTTGGGGTTAAGTAACTTGTCCAAGTTCACACAAGTGGGAAGTGTTAAGTGTCTGAGGCCAGATTTGAATTCAGGTCCTCCTGACTTCAGGGCTGGTGCTCTATCCACTGTGCTATCTGGCTGCCCTATCATTCATATTCTTAAATTTGATCTTAATCTAATTATTGTTCCCTACATACAAATATTCTGTGCTCTAGCTAAACTGAATTACTTTGCAATTGCTCTAGCTCTGCTTCATGATTCCCCTTTGCCTTGCCTTTGGTCATGTCATTCTCGTTTTGGAATGGGAACCATCATATTTGTGATTTGGATTTCTATGCATTCTTCTAGACCAAGCTCAAGTATCAATTCTTTTGTCAAACCTTCCCTTATCCTTCCACCATTAACCTCATAAGTTCCTTGAGGTTAGGGATCATGTACGATGTATACATCTAGTAGGGGCAGCCAGGTGGTACTGGATAGAGTGTTTAACTTGAAATCAGGAAAACCTAAGTTAAAATCTAGATTCACACACTAGTTGGGGGGCCTTTTACAAATCACTTAATCGATATGTTTCAGTTTCCTCAACTTAAAGTGGGGATAATAACAGCACCTTACTTCTCAGGATTGTTGTAAGGATCAAATAAGATAATATTTGTAAAGTGTTTAGCATAGCACTCAGCACATAGATAGGTGTTCAATAAATGTTTATTTTTTATGTACTTAACTTATCTTTTTTTTCCATTGTGCTTAGTAAAAGGCCTTACATATAATTAATAAATAGTAATTGAAGGGATGATAGTGATTCAGTGTTTTTTGGATCAAAAGTGCTTTTACCCATTCATGTTGTATTATTGTACTATTCTAACATTGGCAGGTTTTAATTATAGTCTGGAGACATGAATACCGGATGGTATGGAAAAGCATGTACATGTCATCTGTCCCTTTGTCTTGCAAACACTGGCAGAAGATAAAAAAAAGACAAAAACAACAAAACCAAAACCTCTCAGATCTTCCATTTGTAAAATACTGATTGAATTCAGAATTTGATCATTTATGCAAAAAGCATTTACTTCAACTAGTCAGCTATGAGGTCTTCCAGGATTGTAAATGTTACTACATGAATTTTATGCTATGAAATTATGATGAATTTAATCTATTTTATAAGCTTGTTATAAACCTGGTTGAAAGACTAACTTAAGTCTAAATCTAACTAGGATAGTTTCAGTTCCACTAAAATGGAAATTTAGCACACATTAAAATGTCTTATCTTTTACTTTTGAACCTGTGACCTTTTACCTCAGTACTTTCAGTTAGATCAAAATCAACCAACATATATTCTCAGTCCCACAGGAAAAGACAGTCTTATTATTATGATTATGAAAATGAAGTTACTACTATTTTCACTCAAATTTTTTCAAGGTCACAGTAAGGACCAGCTAGTTACAAGAGTGGAACTCTCCTGAGCCCAGAGACAGATGTGTTATAAAGATTTATGTTATTGGTAATGAAAGTAATAGAAATGTGTCAAACTAGAATAAACAGTAACAAAATGTCTTCATGGTTCTCTGTCAGTGAGATTAGAATGTAGTTTTTAAAGAACCATTTTAAATGATTTTGAAAGGAGAAAATATGTGTCTTTATAAAATCAGTGGATCAGCCTAGATCAGGATTAACAATCATTTTTGGGACACAAGGTTCATTCTGGCAGCTTGGTATAACTGATGTACCCCTTTTCAAAATAATCTTTTTAAGTAATAAAATGAATACTAAATTTCAGTTAGAGCTTAGTGAAAATAAAAATGAATTTTCCCTCCCATCCAAGTTCACAGACATCTTGAAATCTACCCATAGACCTTTTGGGAATCCTACTGGTCTGAATGAGTTTTTAGGTCCCTTCTGACTCTAATGTTCTATGATTTTTACAAAGATATGAGACAAAGTGACTGATTTCGTTTGGACATACACCTACTCTCATTTACTTGGATCGTAGGATCTTGAACTAAAAAGTTCTTCAGAGATCAATTCATCAAATTCTCTCATTTTATAGATGAAGAAATTGAAGGCCAAGAGGAGAGATTATTATCTAAAGTCAATCAAGTAGTTAGAAGTAGATTTATGCCTAGCTCTCCTATATAAAATTATAATAGAAGTAATAATTTATTACAGTTGTTGTTCAGTCATTTCAGTTGTGTCCAACTCTCTATAACCCAATTTGGGGTTTTACTGGCAAAGTTACTGGAGTAGTTTGCCATTTCCTTCTCTACCTCATTTTATAGATGAGGAAACTGAGGCAAATAGGGCTGAATGACTTGCCCAGGAC
Organism: Sminthopsis crassicaudata; assembly: GCF_048593235.1. NCBI lineage: Eukaryota > Metazoa > Chordata > Mammalia > Dasyuromorphia > Dasyuridae > Sminthopsis > Sminthopsis crassicaudata. The sequence goes on along the minus strand of NC_133619.1, from coordinate 292,902,318 downwards.
CTGTGAAAAATATAAAAATAATATATCCTAGAAAACAAAGAGTATGAGTATTTGCCAAGGAAACCTTTTACAAGTGTTTGCATATTTAGTTGTCCTGGATTTTGTAGAAAAAGTCATTCTGGAATATTAGACCACACATAGTACATTGAGAGATATTGAAATTAAATATGTCTAAGGAGAACATTTATACACAAACATATGTGTGTGTGTTTGCATGTACACGCATATAGAACCTCCTTGGACTTTATTATGCTATTAAAGGCAAAAAAAATTATTTCCACTCTTACAAAGTTAAATGAGGTTAACTAATTTGGTCAGGATTATTGTTATACCTGGAAATTGTTTCTAAGCTTATTGACCCTGCTACCTCCAAGGAAATGTGGATGAATTAATTACAAGTTGAACAAATTTTAAACTAATTCTCAATTTAAAGGGAACAAAATATCAGTATTCTTCTTAGTGTTAGATCAAGAAGAGAAAAGAATAAAATTGGGACTATGATAAAATGGCTTAGATATTATAGTCAGTTTATATAGGGTCCTTATTAATTGAGCTTATACAGTCTTTTTGGGTAATAAACATTTCTTCCAGTTACTTTTAGTGCCTTATTAAGACCGATTAACATATCATCTGTACTCACTTTCTAAAAATATGGGGACTTCAGAACTGAGGAGTTGTTTTTCATGTATAACTGTGTAAAGTTTTCACAGACTTGAATATTTAATACCATCTGTTTATAAAGAAGATATAACTTTATTAAAACAGGGCTTATGAATACAGCCTAATGCTATAATTCAACTCATATTGGAGGAACCATCTAGAAACCAAGTGAGATTCCAGAAGTGGGTTATCCCAGATCTGGATAGGGTTTAGATCCTAGCTCTGATCTTATCTGTGTAATCTTGCATACGTCATTTAACCACTTTAGCCCTCAGAGTATATAAAATGAAGGATTTGGACTAGATGGAATTGAGGTTTCTTCTGGCTCAAAATCTATAATGATGTCATACATAATCTGATTTTGCCTGGAATATTCAACAAACATTCATAGAATATCAGTCACATGTTAGGCATTGAGAATAGAGACACACTTATATACAAAAACTGTTCCTACCCATAAGTAAACTCAAAATATATTCAAAGTTGACATTGACATTTTCATCTTTCCATGAAATCTCATATTTCATAATTTAATCAATTGGGAATATGTGTGAGAGAAATAAGTATTGATTAAGTATTTATAATTTGCTTAGGTACTATGCTGAGCATTTTACAAATATTATTTCATTTGATCCTCACATAAAATCCTTGTAGTAGGTGCTCTTATTATCCCCATTTTGCAGTTCAGTTTGAAAAAAAAAAAACAAGACAAATAGGGATTAAGTAACTTGTCTAGTAAGTATCTAAGGACATATTTGAACTCAGATCTTCTTGATCATAGTGGTCTATCTCTTGAGCCAATTAGGGATGTATATGTGTGCACACATATGTGTGTGTGTGTGTGTGTGCATGTGAATGTAAGAATGGGTGCATGTGTGAACAATTTATCAATAAATCAACTCACATGTATAGAGCAATTAACATGTGCCAAGCATTGTGCTAAGTACTGGGGAGTCAAAGTAAAACTAAAAAAAGTTCATGTTCTAAAAGAGTTTACATTCTAATGGAAAAGAAAGGAATACAAATTAGATCTGTTCATTGATAAATGAAATTCTGAGTATAAAAACTCTTTCCACCAATACAATTCTCATCTTTCTTCAACTTATTTTAGAGAATTGCCTAGAACACTGAGAAATTAACTGGCAAGAATCAGGTAATGTGACCAACAAGATGGAGTATTAGAAATTTTCTCTAATCCTTTTAAGATGTAAACAAACAATCTCAAAACCCTCCAAAGGAGAAATTGTTTACCAGACCTAAAAGAATTATAGGACAAAAAAGTATGAAGTCCAAGAAATCATTCATTAATTTTAGGAATTAACAGTGGAGGATTCTAATCCCTAGTGCTCATTTAGCATTGATGATCAGGTAGTGACCATAAGCTAATACCATGAATTGTGCTTTGAGACCTTCCACAGAATTCTTTGCTGCAGCAGTATTTGCTGATACACAATGCCCCCCTACCCTTGCTTTAGTCTCATGTTAAACAAGCAGCAGATCTTAATTTTACCCAGCCCTGACTAGAGGAGAAGGTGGTAAAGGAGAGGTGAGTACTCTCTATGTGGGTTAACCCTTAGATCTGAGGGTCCCAAGGTAGCAGAAATTCTATTTAGAAACATATTATATCCTTCCTCAAGAAAACTAAAGGATAGATGGATATAGGGCAGGGGGCTACCCTAGAACTGAAAAGGGACTAACCTTCAGTTAGGGCCAATATTATCCTCCAGAAGTTACTTTGGAAAAGGTACCAAAGGCAATGAAAAGTGAATTTCTTAACATGGAAGGATCCTGAGAGAGCTTTGAGGTCCAGCCCTGGGGATAAACTCACCCTCAAAGAGGAAAGAGTCAGAAAAGGAACAAAAAAGGATATAAAGGAGGAAAAAGACTAAAGCTATCAAGATATCAAGAAGAAAAAGAAAACCTAAATAAAATCATAATACAAGCTGATAAATCAATGGGGAAAGTGTAGAAATTGGAATGAATGATGATAACCATGACATCTGAAAGATTATAAATTATTCTAAATAAATATTGCAAGAAATTTCTTTTATTCCCCACTTGACAAAATATTAAATTCTGCAGATTCCTAAAGATTATCAAACTGTAGCAAGATATTACTGAATAATTCAAGAGAAAAATCAGAACCTCAGCAGAAAAATTTAGACAGTAGCAGCAAGCAGAATTTCTGACCTGCAAAATAAAAATATATTCTATTTCTTAGTGCAAGGCACTTCTTGGCACTATTAGGATGGCTAGGCTCAAAATATTGAAGGAACCTTAATTTACTCTGTACGTGGATAGGTAAATAGATAAGTGAGTAATAATAATGCCATTGAGCAATACTATAAAACTTCATTCAAATCTTTAATCAGTGGAGTAGCCACTTCCAGTTCCAGTTGAAAATTTGATTGTTTCTTGCCCTCAGCTGATCCTGGGGAGCAGTTCTTCCTACCCATGGGTATTACATAATTTACTGAAGAAGACCTTTCTTTGTACTGGGCTTGCCTTCTCACCCCTTTCCTATTCCTTCCTATAAGACTAAACATGAACCATCAATACCTGACCAAGGTTGAGACCAAATCTGTGGGTAAGTTCAAACAAGTAGCCTGGCTGCCACCTTCTGTATTCTGGGAAAAGCAAGAGTTGGGTGACTGAACTTCATGTTGTGTCTATTATTGAAGCTCTTTCTTTTTAAGTCTTCAAAGGCTGAGAGGCTGAACCCTATGTCTCAGGAAAAGAGAATACCTCTTCTATTGTGGCCCTCTACATTCATTTAGCTGACCAGAGCTAGGATCAAGACTTTTTGTAATGACTCTGTGCTCCAGTGGAAAGGTGATTAGGTGAAGATTGTATCAGTATCAATACAGAAAAGTAATCCTTTAGATAGGAGACAAATTAAGGATGGTAGGCTTCCAAGGAGAAAATGACAAAAGAAACAAACAAAAAAACCCAACAAACCTGGACACCATAATGTAAGTAATGATGCAACAGAACTGCCCAGAACTTTTAAACAGTCATACCTTGGAGACATTGTGGGTTTAGTTCCAGACCCCAGCAATAAAGCAAATATCACAATAAAGTGAGTCTTATAAATGTTTTTGGTTTTCTGGTGCATAAAAAGTTATATTTACACTATAATGTAGTCTACCAAGTCTGCAATAGTATTATATCTAAAAAAATCAATATATATATACATATATGTATATATGCATATACACACACACATATATATATATATGTATATATATTTTTTTTAAATTAAAAATACTTTGTTGCTAAAAAGAAAAAATAGCTAATCTTCACCAAGTCATCATGTTTTTGCTGGTAAAGGGTCTTGCCTTTTGTCAAGGGCTACTGACTGATCAGGATGGTAGCTGCTGAATGTTGGTGTGGCCATGATAATTTCTTAAAATAAGATAACTATTTAATTTGAAGCATGGATTGATTCTTCCTTTCACTTGAACACTTGACAACCTTTATAGGGTTATTAGTTGGCCTAATTTCAATATTATTGTGTTTCAGTGAAGAGAGAAGCCCAAAGATAGCTCTCGAGACAAGAGATGGGTAATCAGGGTAACATAATATAAACTCATCATCTTATATTCGTACATTTTGTGGTACCCTATAACAATTGCAAAAGTAACATCAAAGATCATTTAATTAGTAATTTAAAAGAATGTACAGATCACCAAAAAGAAAAAGCCTTATGCTTAAACTCCATAATACATAGAGCTTAGATGTAACAATTCCAATAGCAAATAACTTCTTCATTCTAGTTGGAGAAAAGACCTTTAGATATAAAAGGAAATTTGAATGAACATAAGACACTTTCCAGAAACTTCAGAAGGGAATGGAATAAAATCTTCCAAAAACCACAAAAGCTTAAAATACAACCCCTACTCTGCAAACTCATAATCATTAATGAAAATAGTGAAGTTTTATGAAAAAACAACAAAAGCAAAATAAAATCCGATTAGTCAACTTCTAATAATCTTTACAATCTATGTAAAAATTCTAAACAGCAGAAATAAGAAAGTTAAATAGATTTAATAACTAAGGAGAGCGCAAGTAATGAAATAAATTATTCCATCTCTAGAGGCTATTAAAAACAGAAAAATAAGGAAACTTATTATGGTTTAAAAAAAGAAACAAGAAAGGAACAATTAAGAGATTTATTCCTAAAACTACAGAAGGGCATTAAGATAAAAACAGAATTTAAAGAAATGTTAGAACTAATAGTGGAAAGCAGTCTTGAAAAATCATAAACTAAATTCCACAATTCCAGATACAAGTGAATGAATCAATGTATTTTGGGAGACTAAATTATAAGATAAGAAATTTCATAAAATGAAATGCATCAGGTGAAGGACAGAAGGTAATGTATGATATATCCTAATCTAGTTTGTTATAAACAATGAAGGAAAAATAACGTCCATTATCTTTTAGCAAGAAGATAGGCTTAAGGCAAATAAGCAAGAAAGCAAAAAGAAGGACTAAAACAGAGAGAAAGAAAGGGGAAAATCTTAGCTAAATGGTAGAGCTGGTGACAGTAAATACAACTTTCATGGGGGAAGTGAGATATCCTGTAATGGAACCTGCAGGGATTTGATGCACCGGGAGACTACATTCTCTAAGAGAGTGTTGTATCTTCATGGATTACATACATTGATGCATATGAAAGGAAATGAGAACTTCTGGTAGCAATAGGCATCCAGAAATATGAAAAAGAATGAACAGGGAGATGAAAATGAATGGAAAGAGGAAAGAACTTGATTATGGGGGAAATAGGGGATAGAATTTGATTGATGACTTGGGACAAAGGGAAATTTCTACCCTCAAGGCAACACTTCTATCTTCAATGCCTCCTTCAGGAATTGATAATTCTAAGAATGCAGCACAATAAAAATAAGTTCTAAGAGGCAGTATTTACTAACACAGAAATTATTTTGATGAATTCAAACTTAATACTTTAGAAACTTTCATTCCATGAAGAACTCAAAGATGTTAGTGTGGTAATCAGTATAAAGATCATGAATCAAAAAGAATAAAAGTTTAGAAAGGGAAGAGAATTAATGAAGAAAGTTATTATTGATTACATAGGTCTTTAAAGTACAAAGAACTTTACAAATATCTAAATTCATCCTCATAATGATTAAATATAGATGGCATTATTACCCCAATTTTACAGATAGAGAAACTGAGGCAGACAGTGGTTAAGAAACTTCTCCAGGGTTATATAGCTGGCAAATGTCTGAGCCTGGATTTGAATTCATGTCTCTGACTCCAGACCAGTGGTCTATCCCCTATTGCATGGGGTTGTGGACTCTGCTGTATTTTTGCTTCTGTGTCTCTGAAACATATCCCAGTACTTTGTATCAGAGTAAGAGTTTCAAGAATTCTTGCTAAATTAAACTTAATTGTAGATCATTTTTCAAAAGAAAAATGCCCATAAAAAGATTGAAATCAAGAGAAGAATAGTTCTTGGAAATATTAATTTTCATTTTTCTGGAGGGTTCAGCATATTCCCTAAGTCTAGTGGATAAGTAAAGAATTACTGTTTTCAGATGGAAATGTGTGGTCTACAGGATACAAATTACATGCATATGTCAATTTATTCTGGGTCAAAGAACTGTTACTCTAAACAAGAAGATGTTGTAATGATTGAAATGGAGTCTGAGAACAGTGATTGCACACACAGCATGATAGCTCTGTGGTCTTTCATGGTTTTGGAAAGACTAAGACTGTTGACTTGTGCATTTCACCCAGGAAAAATTGAAAACCTTTCTCAAGTTGGCTATTGAGTCTGGTCATCATAACACTCTCACTTCCACTTGTTTGTGAAGAGTTTTTGATACTAAAACAACCGTGCTAGGTGCTGTGAGCACAATGGGCAATTCCAAGGAGAAAATGGAAGAGGAATGATGTGATTTTGTTTTAAAATAGAAAGTAGACACATGACATTAAGATGGCATGGGGCAGCCCAAGATGAAAGAAGTCTGGATCATTATTCTGAGTATCAACTTGGCTAGACCTCAAAGGAATGTAAATTCTTTGCTTTTGTACTTTTGACAGGTAATGATATTTTGCTCGGCTACCAGAGATATTTCTATGCTCCGCTATGCTCCAAAACAGAGGAGAATCCTTCTCCCCTTTTCCTCTCCTCCCCTCCCCACTCTTTCCATATATAAAAGCATGTATGGATGGATGTATGTTTGTATATTTATAGATCACAGGAAAGTTGTTGAATAGAATGTGAATAAATCAGAATAATGATAGTGTTGGGATTTGCTCAGATTTTCAATAGTAACATATGATATACACATACACACCCACATACACATATGTACTTAATGAGACTCTTCATGAAGGCACCCTGACTGTAAGTTTTCCTATATTTATTTGTTGTTCTGAGTTATTTCACTCTGACTCTCTTTGGGTATTTCATGACCCTACTTGGAATTTTTCTGCCAAAGATACTAAATGGTTTGCCATTTCTTCTCTAACTCATTTTACAGATGAAGAAACTGTGGCAAAGAGAGCTAAGTATATTTGTTCAGGTTCACAGAGCTAGTAAGTATCTGAGACTGGATTTGAACTCAGATCTTTCTCATCTCCAGATTCTGCATTCTATCCATTGCTGCCATCTAGCTGCCCTCCCATATTTATTTTTCTCTGCATTTGTTATCTATATTATCAGGTCCCCATTATTGTAACTAATTACTTCCCTAAAGCAGTCATATTATTCAAATTGGGCTGTTGAAAGGTTTGACTATATAATTTTGAATATGGTCATTTCTACCAACCTAATAGAAAAATGCATTTCACAGGATTCATTATTTATACTAATCCAGAACTATTTGTATATGCCCATTCTTCCTAATGATTTTGTATTTATTGTAGTAGATTGTGCTTCAGTTTATAGGACATATGTTTTGTTGTTGTCATCTTGTTATACTTCATTAAATCGTATTATCAAAGGACAAGAAAAACATAGTTGGGGCTTTTTAGTTATGGTTTTAGGGTTTGGGGAACCTGTTTTATGAATTAGGGTGACACTGCCTGCTACACCAAATTGTTTAAATTGTAAATATGATGGAAATATATTTTCCAGGTTTTCTGGGGAAATTTATGAGTAAAATTATTTTTAAAATTCTCTCAATTTTCTTCTGAATTGTCTTAACCTTTGATTCCTGAAATGTTTTTCCCCCTCTTCTCTTTCTCTCATTTTCATATATAGAACCCTTTCTGTAACATTCACCTTACTCATACTTGCATTTACTGTTTGGGACCCCAAATGGCAGCTGCTATCCTTAAATTCTAGGGAGGTAAATCTACAGGGTTGATAATCACTTCATTTAAAATAGTGGAGAGCAGACACAGCTCTCTCTGAGCTCCTCTTACTTTTTCTCAAGCCAACAGCAGATTAAGCCTCTAAACTGGTTTTGGAATAAAAGAATCCACAAATATTTGGAGTACAAAACATTCCCAGAAGAAGATACCTTGGAAGAATTTATGAAGAGTTCTGTTTCAAACAGGCAGGGGGACAGTCTGCTGAGCCCAGACTGCAGCACAGGGCAAGGAGTTGGGGTGGGAGTCAGAGTGTTGTCGCTTCCACTCACCTGGGAATCTTTCGTGAGCCTCTTAGGCTACTCTGTCCTGGTTGTAAGCAGGTGATTGGGAGATTTGCTACAAAAGGAAAATTGTAAACCAGTGAGTCCCAGAAGAACACCGGACCTAGTTGCCATTACTCAGCACGGGAATGCCATCAGCAGAACTGCCCCAGGGCAAATTAAAGCAGCTGTAGTTCCTTTGCATTAAACACACCACAAGCCTTTAAAAAGTGAGTAAAACACAAAAGAGAATTCTCACCATAGATAGCTTTTAAGGAGAGAGAGAACAGACCTTAAATCGTGAGGTTCCTAAAGGCAAAACAACTCCAGATGAAGCCCCAAAATGAGATATGAGCTATTTCATAAGGCTTTCTTGGAAGATTGCATAAAGGATCTTAAAAGAGTTAGAAGCAAAATGGGGAAATGAAATGAGGTCATTGGAAGAAGGAATGGAAAAAGCTTATAATGTTCTACAAAAGAGATTAAAAAGACACCAATTCACTGAAAAACAAAATTTGTGAAATGGAAAAAGAATATAATGAACAAAAAAATTCAATTGGCCAATTACAAAAGGAGCTAAAAAAGATAACTGAAGAAAATAATACACTAAAAATTAGAATTAAACAAATGGAAGTGACTCAATAAGACTTCAAGAATCAGTCAAACAAAAAAAATGAAAAAATAAAAGAAAATATGAAATACTTCCTAGGAAAAACAATTGACCTGGAAAATAGATCTCAGGGAGATTATCTAAGGATTATTGGAATTCCTGAAAGCCATGATGAAAAAAAAAAAAAAAGAACCTAGACTTTATCTTACAGGGAATCATAAAAGAAATTGCCCTGATATTTTAAAATCAGAAGGTAAAATAAAAATTGAAATAATTCATCAATCACCCCCTGAAAGACACCCCAAAATTAAATCCCCAAGGAATATCATGGCTAAATTTCGGAACTATCACACCAAGGGAAAGATATTGCAATCAATCAGAAAGAAAAAATTTAAATACCTAGGAGCCACAATTAGGATTACCTAGGATCTAGCAGGTTTCATCTTAAAAGATCGAAGGGCATGGAATCTGATATTCTGAAAGGCAAAGGAATTTGGGATTATAGCCAAGAATAAACTAGCCAGTTAAAATGTGCATTATCTTTCAGGGAAAAAGATGGACATTCAATGATATAGGTGAATTTCACCTATTTCTAATGCAAAGACCAGAACTGAATAAAAAAAATTGATTTCCAAACATAGAACTCAAGAGAAACATAAAAAGGAAAGAACTCTTGAGAAGTATATTTCTGTTATGGGTATACTTAGAGAATGAGGATATAATTTGATTTTATTATGATAATATGAAAAAGAAACTAGAGGGATCATACTGGAAAAAGAGGAAAAAGGAAGTAAAATAAGGAAAATTATGTCTTCCAAAGAGGCAAAGAAAACTTATTATAATTGAGAGAAAGAAGGGAGGGAAATGAGCATTATGTGAATCTTACTCTCATCAGATTTGGCTCTAAAAAAAAATATCAGACATATTTGGTTTCACAGAGAAGTGGATAACAGACTGGATTAAAAGCTAGAATCTTATAAGATGTTGTTTATAAGAAACACATTTATAGCATAGTGATACATATAGAATGAAGGTAAAGGGCTAGAGCAGAACCTTTTATGCTTCAGGTAAAGTAAAAAAAAACAAACAAACAGGGGTAGCAATCCTGTTCTTAGATCAAGTAAAAGCAAAGATAGATCTAATTAAAAGAGATAAGGAAGGAAACTATATTTTATTAAAAGGTACCATAGATAATGAAGAAATATCAATACTAGACATATATGGTGGTATAGCATCCAAATTCCTAGAGGAGAAGTTAAGGAAGATGCAAGAAGAAATAGAGAGCAAAACTATACTAGTGCTCTCTCAGAACTAGATGAATCAAAGCACAAAATAAATAAGAAAGAAATTAAGGAGGTAAATAAAATGTTAGAAAAGTTAGGTATGATAAATCTTTGGAGAAAATTGAATAGAGCCAGAAAGGAGTTTACTTTTTTTTTCCCAATGATTCATGGAACTTAGGCAAAAATTGACCGTGTATTAGGGCATAAAAATCTCAAAATCAAATGCAGAAAAGCAGAAATAGTAAATGCATTTTTTTAGATCATGATGCAATAAAAATCACATGCAATATAAGGCCAGATGAAAATAGACCAAAAGTTAATTGGAAATTAAATAATATAATCCCAAAGAATGAATGGATCAAACAGCAAATCATAGACACAATCAATAATTTCATTCAAGAGAATGACAATAATGAGACAACATACCAAAATTTGTGGGGTACAACCAAAACAATTATAAGGGGAAATTTTATATCTTTAGATGCTTACTTGCATAAAATAGAGAAAGAGAAAATCAACAAATTGGGCTGGCAACTAAATAAGCTAGAAAAAGAACAAATTTAAAACTCTCAATTAAATACAAAATTTGAAATTCTGAAAATAAAAGGGGAGATTAATAAAATGTAAAATAAGAAAACTATTGAATTAATAAATGAAACTAAGAATTGGTTTTATGAAAAAACAACAAAATAGATAAATCTTTAATTAATTTGATTAGAAAAAGAAAAGAAAATCAAATTGTTAGTCTCAAAATGAAGAGGGAGAACTTTCCACCAATGAAGAGGAAATTAGAACAATAATTAGGAGTTATTTTGCTCAACTATATACAAATAAATTTGATAATCTAAATGAAATGGAGGAACATCTACAAAAATATATATTAGCTGGGTTAACAGAAGAGGAAAGAAATGATTTAAATAGTCCCATTTTAGAAAAAGAAATAGAACAAGCTATTAATCAACTTCCTAAAAAAAATCTACGGGGCCAGATGGATTTACATGAATTCTACCAAACATTCAAAGAACAATTAATTCCAATACTTTATAAACTATTTGAAAAAATGGGGAAAGAAGGAGTTCTATCAAATTTCTTTTATGACACAGATATGGTGCTGATAGTTAAACCAGGTAGGGTAAAAACACAGAGAGAAAATTATAGACCAATCTCCCTAATGAATATTGATGCAAAAATCTAAAATAAAATATTAGCAAAAAGATTACAGAAAGTCATCCCCAGGATAATACACTATGACCAAGTAGGATTTACATCAGGAATGCAGGGCTGGTTCAATATTAAGAAAACTATTATCATAATCAGCTATATCAATTACCAAACTAACAAAAATCATGATTACCTCAATAGATGCAGAAAAAGCATTTAATAAAAACCAAAACCCATTCCTATTTAAAAACACTATAGAGTATAGGAATAAATGGATTTTTCCTTAAAATGATTAGTAGCCTCTATTTAAAACCACCAGCAAGTATCATATGTAATGGGGACAAACTAGTACCATTCCCAATAAGATCATGAGTGAAACAAGGCTGCCCACTATCACTATTACTATTCAACATTGTATTAGAAATACAAATAAAAGAAGAAAAAGAGGTTAAGGAATTATAGTAGGTAGGTTATGAAGAAACCAAATTATCACTCTTTGCAGATGATATGATGGTATACTTAGGTAATCCTAGAGAATCAACTAAAAATTTACTAGAAACAATTCACAACCTTAGGAAAGTTGCAGGATACAAAATAAGTTCATATAAATCATCAGCATTTTTATATATTACCAACAAAGTCTAGCAGCAAAAGATACAAAAAGAAATTCCATTCAAAGTAACAGTTGATAGTATGAAATATTTGGGAATCTATCTGACAAGGGCTATATGACAGGAACTATATGAACACAACTACAAAACACTTTCCACACAAATAAAGTCATATCTACTCAGTTGGAAAAATATCAAGTGTTTATGAGTAGGCTGAGAAAATATAATAAAAATGATAATACTACCTAGATTAATATATTTATTTAGTAACATACTAATCAAACTCCCAAGAAAGTATTTTGCAGATCCAGGAAAAAAAATAATAACAAAGTTCATCTGGAAGAATAAAAGGTCAAGAATTTCAAGTGAATTAATGAAAAAAGTGCTAATGAAGGTGGCCTATCTGTGCCAGACCTAAAACTATATTTTAAAACAGCAGTCATCAAAACTATTTAGTACTGGTTAAAAAATAGAGTAATCGATCAGTAATCGATCAGGTTAGGATCACAGGACAAAATGGGCAATAAGTATAGCAATTTGGGTTTGACCAACCCAAAGACTCCAGCTTTTGGTATAAGAATTCACTATTTGACAAAAATTTCTAGGAAAATTGGAAACTAGTATGGAAGAAATTAGGGCTCCATCTACTCCTAATACCATATGTCAAGATAAGATTTAAATAGGTTTGTAATTTTGGCTTAAAGAGTTATATCATAAGCAAATTAGAAGAACATAGGATAGTTTAACTCTCAGATCTGTGGAGAAGAAAGAAATTTGTGTCCAAAGAAGAACAATAATTGAACACCAGATAGATAAATTTGATTATATTAAGTTAAAAAGTTTTTGTACAAACCATACTAATGCAGACAAAATAAGAATAGAAGCAATAAATTGGGAGATCATTTTTATATTTAAGGGTTCTAATAAAGGCCTCATTTCTAGAATATAGAGAAAATTGACTCGTTTATAAGAATCCAAGCCATTCTCCAATTGATAAATGGTCAAAGGATATGAACAGACAATTTTCAGATGAAGAAATTAAAACTATTTCTTATCATATGAGAAGGGGCTCTAAATCACTAGTAATTAGAGAAATGCAAATTAAGAAAATTCTGAGATATGTCAGATTGGTTAAGATGACAGGAAAAGGCAAGGACAAATGTTGGAGTGGATGTGGGAAAACTGGAACACTAATATATTGTTTGTGGAATTGTGAATGGATCCAGTCATTCTGGAGAGCAATTTGGAATTATGCTCAAAAAATTATCAAACATACCCTTTGAGCCAGCAATGTTTCTACTGGGTTTATATCCCAAAGATATCTTAAAGTAGGGAAAGGGACAAAATGTGCAAAAATGTTTGTGGCAGCTTTTTTTGTAGTGGCAAGAAACTGGAAACTGAGTGGATACCCATCAATTGGAGAATGACTCAATAAAGTATGGTGTATGAATGTTGTAGATTATTATTGTTCTATAAGAAACAACCAGCAGGATGGTTTCAGAGAGGCCTGGAGAGACTTACATGAACTGATGCTAAATTAAATGAGTAAAACCAGGAGATCATTATACACGGCAATATCAATATTATACAATGATCAATTGTGATGAATGTGACTCCTTCCAACAAAGAGATGATTGAGGCTAGTTCCAATGATTTTGTGATGAAGAGATCTATCTACACCCAGAAAGAGGACTGTGGGGATTGAATGTGGATCACAACATAACATTCTCACCTTATTTGATATTATTCCCTTGCATTTTGTTTTCTTACACATTTACTTTCTTTTTTTTTAATCTATTTTTTGTGCAGCCAGATAATTGTATAAATATATTTATACATGTTGAATTTAAGATAAATCTTAACATGTATAACATATATTGGATTGCTTGCCATCAGGGAGAAGGGGGTAAGGGGAAGGAGGTGAAAATTTGCAACACAAGGCTATGCAAAGGTCAGTGTTGAAAAATTATCTATGCATATGTTTTGAAAATAAAAAGCTTTATAAAAAAGATAATCGCCTATGATTTAGCCTATGAACTTCTGGTAGTGTGTGTCTCATTAAAAATCTAATTCACCCATTATTGTGGGATTGTAGGAAAAAAATCTGTATAATCATAATTCTTTGTGACTATATTTTGGGCCCTCTATAACCATATCACTTAAAATGGCAAGAAAAATCTTAAACTGATTACATTTTGTCATTTTGTGACTATATAATGAAATAGAATGTTCTTTATACATGTATGAATGTACATGTAGATAGAATGGTGGACTGGAACAATGCTAGTTTAACATCCTCTAAGTGCATAAGATAAACAACAAATTTTCTCTTTTAACCATGGTTAAGGAATTAGGATTCCTCATAGCAGATGTAATCCAATGGCTAAAAGCAGAGAGCCACCATGGTCAGCAAAGTAGAGCAGTGAAGAAAGCAGGTACTAAGCTTGTGGCATATAGTTCTTGACCATAGTACAGGCCAGAAGGTGACATCATTTATTTTAGTTAACAGATAATTATCCTGCACACAGATTACTTATTTTCAAATGGTTTGAGTATGCATTTAAGACCATAATAAAATATATTTTCACCAAAACTATCTTTAGTTTTTCTTTGATACAAAAGTTACTTGAGGATCTTGCTTGGTAGAAGAGCCATTGTGAGATATCACTAAACCATTCAAATCTGAAAGGAATTGTTTATATAGATTTCTGGTTAATAGGATGACTAGCTTTTGCATAAAGCTAGCCCTTGAGAAAATGGGAACTAGAATATGTTAGGATTACTAAGTGAGAACTGAGGTTGTCTGGACAGTGACAAGGTGAGAATTCATGTTTTCTGGACAATTACAAGGTGAGAACTCAGGTTGACTTGATAGAAGGAGCAAGCCCATTGGCTGAGGTGGTTCTTCCCAGAAGCCCTTGCATTATCCCACGCCCATTCTCTGGGAGAATAAAAGAGAGGACTCTCAGAGAAAGAAGAAGACTCTGAATTGCATCAGGCTTGACGGGGCTCTCTGCAGAAAGGGAAGTCACTTCTTTGGACAAGAGTTAACAGCAACTGCCTGGAGACAACGGTTCATTACAGGAAGAAGAATCTGTCGGAGAGATTTGAGTAGACACAGCAGATCTCTTCCCAGAGAGTGATCCGGCAGCTTCTGGAGACAACAGCTCGCTACAATTGGCGCCCAACGTGGGGCAAGGACTTTTGCTTATCCTGACAAGAGGAGCTAGACCAGACCTTCGCAATTTGGCGCCTGAACAGTGTCCAGAAGAAGCAAAGGGTTTGAGAGACTAGATTACTTCTCTTTGCTTCTGAAACCCCAAGCATGACATTGAAATAATCAGAATAAGATCTTTGGGTTGAGAGAATTTATTTGAGTCAAGTTCAGAACACTTACTTTTTCAGAGCAAATGAGATCTATAGATTGCTAATTGCAGCTTGCTGTCTTTTATATCAATGCCTCATATTGTGAGTATATTGTCCGTTCACTAAACAAGTAGTAATTATCAAGGAGATTACTGTGATTTATAAGCTAATTTTTCTCATTTTGATTTACATGTGTCAGACACTGACTCATATGGTAAGAAAACAAAATGATCTTGATTTTTAAAAATATTTTCCAGTTATACTTATTCACACTACAAAGGTAAAATATTATTAGATTTTGGATTCATAGTATAATAAAGTAAATTTGGAAAAAAAACCCATTGTTTTAAGCAATAATTGAGAATGAGCATTTATAGTATACTATATAGTATTCATAATAGTTGAATTTAGGGCCAACAGAAAATAATGAGTATTCCACAAGTGAAATAGGAATTATCGAATTGAGTTAGTTTCATGAAAAAGGATCCCACTGTTTTGAAAGGTGTGAACTTAATTTATCTTTAACTTTTAAGAATTAATATTTTTATATTAATTAATTTGACATATCCTTAACTTTTAAGAGTTTTTTTGTATTAATGGGAAGGGAATATCTAGATATCAAATGACTAAAATCTCAAGGTCCTTTTTCACAACTGTTGCTTTATTGCTCTTTAATCAAGTTCTTCCCAAATTTTGAGTGAATTGGTTAACTTCCTATGTGATTCACATGTTCAAATTCAAGTAGAAAATTATAATGGTTATCCAAATAATTCAGTCCTCTAGAGTATTGTGACAGAATATGGCATTTTTCACATATGAGGCAGGATTCTGATTTAATATTATATTAAAGAGGTAGACCAAAGATTCTCATGTGCTTTATGACTTTAAAAATGATTGAGGATTTCTTTTCTTTTTTTTTTTTTTTTTACTGAGGCTGGGGTTAAGTGACTTACCCAGGGTCACACAGCTAGGAAGTGTTAAGTGTCCGAGATCAGATTTGAACTCAGGTCCTCCTGTATTCAGGGCTGGTGCTCTATCTACTGCACCACCTAGCTGCCCCCGTGATTGAGGATTTCAAAGAGCTTTTATGTAGACTATGTTATTATATCATTATCTATCTATCTATCTATCTATCTATCTATCTATCTATCTATCTATCTATCTATCTATCTATCTATAATAAATATTAGTATAATTATATGTAGATTATATCAGATCCTCCAAATCAGGAATTAAACTGATAAAATTTTAAAATGTTATTAATCCATTAAAATAAAAATACACATATCAAACAAGAGAATATTTGTAAAGTGCTTAGCATAGTATCTGACACATAGGCATTTAATAAATGCCTTTATGATTCACTTGTATTACAGATTAACATGACATTTTTATGAAAAAAAACTTTATTTTCCAAAAGCAAAAAAAAAAAAATTAGTGAGAAGTGGCATTTTAATATACTTTTGCAAACCTCTTTAATTATTGGCATAATAGAAGGCAGCTGTTTTTTATATCTGTTTCTTCATTTAGTCTATTGCTGTATGTTGTTTTGGTTAAAGTATATGAAGAAAACCTGACTTCACATAGATATATTGTTGGAAAAGGAAGTATTTTAATAGCCAAATAATGGTTTATTATTATTATAAAAATTATTTTGACTTTGTAGACTGTGAAAAGGTCTTGATGACCACCAGGAGTGGCCTGAACATACTTTGAGAATTGCTTACTTAAAATAATAATAATAATAATACTGTCTTTTTTGACTTCTTAATGATGTCCAAAATATTCAGTTTTGATTGGCTTTAAGGACTGTATTTAATTAAATTTAGTGAATATTCAATTTAATTTAGTGAATAATTGAGTGAATAAATGTCTTATACCAGGCATTTGCTTTGTACTGGAAATTAAAAAAAAAAAAAACAAACTCATATCTGACTGCATCAATACTTCCTTCAAATTGACTTCTCTTTTCCCAAGGTTATTCCATTGTCTCATAGTCCAGATAGAATAATCAAGAGGTAAGTATCACATGGAAAAATACTTACTTTAAAAAGCAACAGGCTTGGGGCAGCTAGGTGTAGTGAATAGAGCACCAGCCGGGAAGACAGGAGGACCTGAGTTAAAATTTGACCTCAGACACTTAACACTTCCTAGCTGTGTGACCCTGGGCAAGTCACTTAACCCCAATTATCTCAGAAAAAAGAAAAAAAAAGGCAAGTCTTACACTTTTGTTTTTATTTTTATCATCTTTTGATACCAATTAAAATCAGGGTTTTAAAAAATTCGAACAGCAAAGATATGATTATTCTGGTTTGTGTCTTTAGGAGCTCATTGTTGTATAGGATCAGTATTAATAGAGGCACCTAACAAGTTTTTCTAAAACTCCCCTCTTTCAGTGCAATTGTTAGCTATTTTTACTATTATTTCATCTTTAAAAAACAATAGACTATTCTGGTCATTTATAAACTTATTTCAATCTTATGTTTTTTAGTGAAGTTAAATGGTCTTTCTCTTACAATTGTAGCTTCAAACATGAGAAGAGACAAGTATAAATTTGTTTTCTCTTGAGTGCAGGAAGACAGCTCTGCTGTGGACAGCTCTAGGAAGCACCAGGCAGACATGGCTAATTCAATTCTTCCATGCACCAGCTACTACTGCATCCCAATTCTTGAAATTCTCAGCACTCATTTATCTTTTTTATTTCTTATTTGACAACAGTAAACGGGACTACTTTTCTGACCGTACACTTAATGCACTGCTATTCCAATCCTGTTGTGTGATTTTATATGTTACTGACTAAACTTACACAATATTTTGATCAAAAAAGACTTTCTAACTGGAAGCTTCTACTGATGTAGCTTGGCAAGTCCTCTGAAAATTTATATCTTAGAGGGTTGCTCAAGCTATTGAAAAGTTGTTTTCATTCATGGTCAAGCTTATACTGACAATTTGTCTAATAGGAAGGAACTGAACCCAGGGGCTTCTAATTCTAAGGTTAGCTTTTTATGCATGATTTTCTCCTGCATGTCATTTGTTGATTTAAGATGAAAGATATTATTTTTTCATACTTAGGTGGAAAATTATAATTATTCTTAAACATTAGTAATATATAAATAAAATAAAAATTATAGTTCATTCTCTCTTATAGGATTATTTAATAAGCTTTTTCTGCTTATATTTTATAATATCAATCCCAATATTTATTTTATAGCTAGGCCCCTGATTAGAACAAATAATGAATCTTATGAAGTGATTGCATTAAATTCATATTGAGATTTATCTTGGGTTAGAATCAATGACCATGTTTTTCATAATTATAACTTTGAATAATATAAATTTGAATAGGCTTTATAGGATTCACTATTTGCACTGATAAAATACTTTGATATACCATTGTTTTATAAGAAAGTTTTGTTGAGATTTTAACAGGTACATCAATCTTTCAGGAGCATATGGGGTCATAGGCTCTTGCTTTACCTACTCCTTTTATAAATCAGAAAATAGGTACCTAAAAGGTAAAGTGACTTGTTCAAAATCTTTAGGTGGTAAGTGGCAGAGCTGCTGTTTGAAATCAAATAATCTTATATCAAAGTCATACTTGTATGGTTATAATTTGAGGACTGCTCATTTCTGTGGCTTTTTGTCCCTATCCAAATGATCGAGAAATATTAGCATTTGGCATTCTCCCCAAAATATGCACTAATTCTCCTTATAGACACACTCTAACGCTTGGAGTATAAAACATTCTTATTTATAAAGTAAGAGACCTAGAAAGAATTTTGAATCTGAGACCTTAGAAATTCCCCTCACCACCCCACATTCCAAGTGAATAAACAAGTCTCTGGAGGACTATATAGTTGTTGTGACTTGCAATACTGTTTTAGCAAGAGAGGAAATTGGGGTTCATGCCTTCATTTCATCACTCCCTTCTGGGGGACTTTTGCCCTCGCTCTATAACTCTTTTCCTGATAATATTTATTAGACATCGCTAGTAATTGCTTCCCATCACTCGCTGTCTTCTAAAGTTTCTTATAGCTTTCATTAGATATTTATCATTTTTTTTTGTGACTTCTACTTCTATCCTTTTCCTGTTCCTTTGCCATCTTAGTCACTGTCCCCTGGATACTCTCTATCTAGTTAATACATTTCCTAAAAAGTGCTACTCAGAGCTGAATGTAATTCCTCCAGAATGAAGTCTATATATTGCAGAATACATCAAGACTCTGCTCTCTTTTCCTGGAAACCAACCTTCTTTTGAGGAAATCCAGGTTAGCTTAATTTTGGGGAACCTAACATGTTTCACTCTAGATTCTATTGTTTGCAACCTATTAGAATCATTTAACTCTCCCCTTCCCCCCATTGATATATTTTTCTATTAATGACTTCTTTCTTCTGACTTTAGATGTGCTTTTATGTACAAAAATTTATTTTTTCCATGGTTAAGTTTAAATATATATATTCTTTTTCTTACTATTACTAAGCTTTCAAAGTCTTCTGAGATGTGCTTATGAGTAATATAATGCCTTCAATTCATGTCATTCTACAAATCTATGCCTGTGTCATTCCTTGTCCCCTCTTCAATTTCCCCTTGCCCTTTGCAACCTTTACAGAACCTTTGAAAGAGCTTTTCCCATTCTGAAGACACTAAGATGCTATTGTCATCATCATAGAATTAGATTTTTCTTGTCTTATATTAGTGTATTTTGTTTTTCCCTGTTCAGTGTTTATATCCTTCTTGAAATTCATTCTGAAAGGGAGAATAATAAAATCATGTGTTATCCCAATCTATTTTTAATAATAATAACAATTAGCCTTTAAATACCTTTAGCTTTAAGGTTTGCAAATATTATCTCATTTTATCCTGGGAAATAGGTACTATTATTATCCCCTTGATAAATGAGGAAATTAAGAGCAGCAGAGATTAAGTGACTTGCCCAGGCCACATGGCTAATAAAGTTTCTGAGACAGGATCTTAACTCACATTTCTTTGACTCCAGGCCCAGTGATACTGTGCCTCTTAGCTACCTTTTTTCCAATCACCCTTCAAAATTAATATTTTGTTTTGTGTATGGGTTAATGTGAATTTGTTAAATTAATAATTTATTCATAGTATTAAGCAGGTCCAAGTCTGATATCTCTTATTATATCCCCATAAGTTGAACCCAAATTAATTAACAATTCCTATGGAAACAGATACTCATTGTTATTTTGGTGATAAGATTAATATATGCATAATTCTAGAATTTTTATTTGCAATATATATGGCTAACTGCCACAAAGTTCCTTTTGCCATCTATTGCAGAATTCCAGCTTTGAAGAGATATCAGGGGAAAGATCTCAGGTGCCATGGGGGAAAGTTTCAAGTCTTGTTATGCTTGCTACCTTTGTGACATGAGTCACTTAACCCCCTTGGCTCTGTTTCCCTATCTTAAAAATTAGGCCATTGTATTAGATGACTTTTGTGGCCTTCAGGATCTACAGTTCTATAAGACCTTGTTACATTATTGTTATCTAGCAAGTTTTGAGACTGATTATTCATGCAATTGATCTAATGGATAGATTATTAGTTTTGAAGTCAGAAAGATTTATTCTTGAAGCCTACTCTCTCTCAGACTATTTTCTCATCTGTAAAATGGAGATAATTAATATCATCTACCAAACAGGTTGTTGTGAGGATAAAGTAGCTAACACACAGCACTTATTATGTTCCAGGCACTGTCCGAACATCTCACAATTATTACCTCATTTGATCATCACAGCAACCTTTGTAACAATAGGTGCTATTATTAACCTCAGTTTACAGACAAGTAAACTGAGGAGAGTTTAAGTGATTTGCTCAGAATCTCACAGCTATTACACATCTGAATTCATATTTGACTTTTCCTGATTCCAAGACCAACTCTCAAACTCTCTCGCTGTATTTTAAAAGTAAACGATTACTATTAATATTATTATCAATCTTGTTCCTAGTTTTTTTAATTATACTTCAGATACAAAAGGTCCTGATTGTTATTCTGCTATTTGTTGGTATTATAAAATTCCATGACCTCTGATTTAAACAAAAAGGGTGATACTATAAGCAATTTAGGAGAACAAGGAATAGTCTGTCTCTCAGATCTGTGAAAAAGGAAGGAATTTATGGACAAAGAAGACCTAGAGAACATTATAAAATACAAAATGAATAATTTTGATTATGTTAAATTAAAAAGGTTTTATATAAAACAATTGCACCCAAGATTAGAAGGGAAGCAAACAACTGGGAAATTTTTTTACAACTAGTGTTTCTAATAAAGACTTCATTTCATATATATATATATATATATATATATATATATATATATATATATATATATATATATATATATATATATATATATATATATGCATACATACATACATATATATATACATACATACAATTGTCTCAAAAATCATAAGAATATAAGTTGTTCCCCAATTGAAAAATGATCAAAGGATATGAACAGATAATTTTCAGATGAAGAAATTAAAACCATTTCTAGTCATATGAAAAAAAACTTCTCTAAATAACTATTGATTAGAGAAATTGCTAATCCCCTTTAGGAATCTTAAGCAAGTAACCCCTCTTAGACTTTCCCAGCTTCAAGTTTTTTAAGCATCAGGTCTTCTTCAAGCATCAAGTCACTTTGAGAAATTCTGTCTTTCAACTTTGAAAAAGAAGATGGAAGAAGCCATCCCCACTCCAGGATGCTGAAGGAAAAGATTGTGGAAAAACAAGATAGAGCCAGAAGTTTTTAATCACATCTCTGTCCCCAATTTGCTACTCTAGCCACTGTGAGAACAAAGACAATCTTTTTTGGTTGAGCTGAATTATCTCCCAATATAGAATGAACTCGTTCATTCTACATTATTTGGTATATGTTCTCCTGTATTAATATCTTCTCTGCTTTATATTTTGATATGATTTGGATAAATATCTTTGCTAGTCACATGTAAATTCACTGTGGAACTGGTATTTGGTGAGAAATGAGTCAAGATTTGGATACAGAGATTGGACCCACCCTTTCCCCCATAATGGCAAAACAATCTAGAAGTTAAATTGAACCTGATCATATCATCTTGAATAACAATATTTAAGGGAGCAGATAGATATAATTCTAATCTGGTATCCCTTGTTTCTGAGGAGAGCTGAGTGGCTTCCACCCCAACTTTCTGTTTCCAGTCCTGGCAAATTAAGTTTCCTTTGGAGGTGGGGAGAAGAGGCTGTAAATGTTTATTCTTCCTCTCTTTGAGCCACATGTTAACTATAACCATTCAAAGGCCCCTCCACTACACATAGAACCCCAGTCTTCTGCTTCATATTCATGAAAAATTCACTATTTTTCAAAAACTATTAGAAAACAAATGCTCATTCTTACAGTACAGACATCAGATTATTGAGAATTCAACAAATTAATTATACTGGAACCAAACCATTACAGAAGATAGAATTGTTGCCCACTACCTCCTGGATATAAAATTGATCTATACAAAATTTTAATATGTTATTTTTAACAACCTGTCATCTTCTCTGACAGATATTAAAGCGGGGTTTTGTGTTAAAGTCTGATGGAGGCAAGAGATGAGCAAAGAGTTTGTAAATGATATTTAATGGAGAGGTAGGAGACTGAGTTGCAAATCTGAGAGCAGCAGAGTGGAAAAGAGAGAAACAATGGAAAGTATGTCTAAATTCAGAATGTAAGCCACTTAAAAATAAGGATTGTTTCTGTCTTTGTATTTATATTAGCACCATCCCTAGCAAATGAGCAAGATTAATAATTGCTTGTGAAGTGATTAATTGATTTACTTAATAGCTGTTGCTACCATAGTTCTGCCTTTAGCTTTTAGAGACCCAAGGAGAAGCATGTCTGGAGCAGATTAATGCTTATAAAACTTTCTTTATAAGAAAGCCTAGTTTTTACTTTCCATTTCTTCTCTCCACGCCCAAAAAGAGAGGGTAAAACTAAAGCTTATCTCAGTTCTTTAATGTTATTTACTTTTCTATTTTGATTATTGAAGCTAGTCTAGATATAGTGATCAATGTTAACTGTTCCCCTGTGATACATTTCCTTATTTGTGAACTTTTAAGAAGAGGAATGACACTTTACATGGCCAGGAATAAGTGATAAAAGGACTTTTGCCACTTGTATCTTATTAGAGAGGTGTAGTTGGGGGCTCTTTAGAAATAAAAAGACAACTTTATTGATTTTTTAAAAATATAAACTTCCCCACTTAGTATAACCAAACTATGGAAATCAGAACCATATGATTCCCATTTCCTCTTTCCTATCCCTCATTTTTTCTAAACTCCTCTCTATTGTCTTTATAAAGAGGTAAAGTTTTAGGCAAGTTCTTAAAAAGAATTATTATTCCTGATAATGGGGCAGAATGGAGGAAACCTCAAATATCCTGTTGGTAAAAAGGAGCTGGGAGAGGGTAACTCTGCCCATAAGAAAGGGATGGAGGGACAGAAGGTATAGCTAGTTTTCTACAAAACTTGAAAATCTCCAACCCTAAACAAAGCTACAAATAGATGTTTCCAAATAATATAATCTTCATGTTTTGTGGATTGAAAAGCTTTCAAAATAAAGGGACCTAGCCAAAGAAATCAAAACCCCATGGAAACAGAATGAAGTCTAAATATATAATGCAGATAGCTTGTGAGATGTCCTGAAGATGCTTCCAATGAGCTTATGGATGACAACCTTACATGTCAATACTTTTATTTAAGTATTCATGGAATTAAAAAAGTAGTAATAGTTTTTTTATTTTCAAAATACACACAAAGAAAGTTTTCAACATTCATCCTTACAAAACCTTGTGCTGCAAATTTTTCTCTCTCCCTTTCTCCCACCTCCTATCTTTGAAATAATAAGTAATTCAATATAGGTTATACATGTGCAATTCTTCTAAACATATTTCCACACTTATCATACTGCACAAAACAAATCATTTCAAGAAGGAAAAAAATTGAGAAAGAAAAAAAAGCAAGCACACAACAACAAAAAATGTAAAAACACTATGTTATGATCCACATTCAGTCCCCATAGTCCTCTTTTTCTTGATACAGATGGCTCTCCCCATCACAAATCTATCAGAATTGCTTTGAATAGCCTCATTGTTGAAAAGAGCCACAGTTGATTGTTAGGATTACTAGGTGAGAACTCTCCAGAGATAGGAGAAGTCTCTGCATTACATCAGGCTTGACGGGGCTCTCTGCAGGAAGGGAAGTCACTTCTCTGGACAAGAGTTAACGGCAACTGCCTGGAGACAACAGTTCTCTTTGTCATTGTCCAGACAACCTGAGTTCTCACCTAGTAATCCTAACAGTTGATCATCACATTATCTTGTTACTGTGTACAATATTCTCTTGGTTCTGCTCGCTTCACTTAGTATCAGTTCATGAAATCATTCTGTTGATTGTTTCTTATAGAATAATTATACTCCATTATATTCATATATAACTTAATCAGCCATTCCCCAATTGATGCACATCTATTCAGTTTCCAGTTCGTTGCCAGTACAAAAAGGGCTGCTCCAAACATTTTTGCACATGTGATTTCTTTTCTGGAGAATATTCATTTCCATCAATAAGAAGAGATATGCAGATGGACTTACACATAATTCTAGTTACCAGGCTTTGTCTTGCAAAGTTTGTTATGGGTACTAAATATTATATAGTTTTTGTGAGAATACTTTTGAAATCTCTTGGGTATATTTCATAGTTCCAAAAGTTTACATAAAGATTGCTCTTGCATATGTGCTTATTGCTTTAAATGGGACTCACTGCACTTGCTTTTCCCATTGGATGCTAGTAAGTCTTGAAACTCACAGCCATAGTTTTCTTTCCTTTTTTAATTACATGATTCATTGAAAAATAAACTTACTGTGGTAACTGGCATTTACCAAATAGATTTGGTATACATGGAATGTATGTATTTGGCAAATTCAAGTTACCACAGTAATTTCATTTCTCAATGAATCATGTAATTAAAAGATGTACACATCTGTTCCATATTTCTTTTTTACTGCCTGCACATTTTCTATTTTGTGCTCTAATAATCTTTCCAATGCATTTCTATCAGTCTTTAATAGTCTCAAGTT
Organism: Sminthopsis crassicaudata; assembly: GCF_048593235.1. Taxonomy (NCBI): domain Eukaryota; kingdom Metazoa; phylum Chordata; class Mammalia; order Dasyuromorphia; family Dasyuridae; genus Sminthopsis; species Sminthopsis crassicaudata. The sequence continues at coordinate 292,876,895 of NC_133619.1, read as the reverse complement.
CTGTCTGCTGTTGTGGTAGCTGATACCTGTTTCTTTCTATGGCATATACTATTGTGTTCAGGTCCTGAAATCATTATTTTTTTTATACTGGTAGACTTTTATTAGTGGAAGTAACATTAAGTTTGTCATTACCATCTGCTTTGCTTTGCACTTTATGGAATAGGAGGCCTTTCCATCCACTTGCAGCTGAAACTCTATTGTCTCCCCCATTAGAATATGAGCACTTCAAGAGTGAGGATTGTCTTGCTTTTCTATTTATAGTCTCAAAGCTAGGCACAGTATACTTTTGAACGAAGTAAGCATTTACAAAGTACTTCCTAATTCACTTAATTTGTCAAATACTCTATGCAAAGGCATTCATTTTTGGTAATCATAACAGATATTAATTTTGAAAAGAATTGTTTTGGTATCCTTGCTCTCCTGGTTGGATTTGTGTTGGCAAACTCAACAAGGACATTTTAAAAATTGAAACTAAATACACTCATCTACTGTTCAAAGTAATTTTTGTTTTATCCTCATTCATTTTCTTGTTAGGTAGAAATTCTAGAGTTTAGATTAAGTAAAATTTTTCAGTTATTCAACTTAGATTAATTAACTATTCCAATTTTAGAAGGATTTATACTCTTATTCATCATCATTATCATTAATAAGAAATTTCATCTGATTTGGTCTTGGGTGAAGTTATGCCTTTCAATTGCCCTGAATTAATCTATAATGTTTTATTGTATGAATGAACTGAGAGTGCCATTGATAAAAGGTAATATGAAACCCTTTGCTCTAACTGGCAATATGTTTTAAAATTTTTTTTAATAAGGAGCAAAATTAAAGTGCTCCTATCTTCATCCTATTTCACTTGTGTTTGCCTTACTTTGTGGTCAGTGTCAGGAGCATTTTCTGCAGGTGGAGTATTGATACCCCTCATTAGTTCTGATAGATCTTGATTTCTTAGCACAGAAAAGACTTGCTACTTGCTCTATTGTCTTCTTTGTCAAAGTGATCAAAATAATAATTTCAAATATTCATGATTTCTGCCTTTTCCTCAAGCTCAACTATCAAGGTTGTTGAAATATAATCCTTCTTTAACTTCCAGAGGCAAAGTCTAGTTCTTGAACCATCATTATACACCCCTGAAATATCTTTGGGATAGCTTAAGTTTTTTTGCTTCCTTTTCAAAATCCATTCAATTCAATTGAATTGAGGAAACATTTATTATTTACCTACTATATTATAAGTCCTAGACAAACTGTTAAAGATACAAAAAGAAAATGAAACTAATTATTTTTTAAGTAGCTTACATTCTATGGACATGGGGAATAACACATACATATATAAATAAATATATATTTAAATTATAGGATACTTTTTAAGGGAGAAGGCACAGATCTAAAATGCCTTTGTATTTTAGTGTTTCTTTTTGCTTTATCAAGTAGCATGATTGCAACTCCTTTTTTAAAAATTTGATATATAGTAATTTTTTCTATCTTTTCAGTTTTATTTTGGATATGTTTTCATTTTTCAGATGTGTTCCTTGTAAGAAACAAATTGTAGTCTTTTCTTATCCAGTCTGTCATACCTTTTCATTTTATTGGTTTGTCTAATCCATTCACAATTGAAATTTTCTTTGATTTGTCTATAATATTGTTTTTCCCCAAATTATGAATTCTCACCTCTTTTGCTTTATCAACACACTATTCTGTGCCTTTAATTACTTTAGCTTAATCTTTTTAAAGGTGTTCTTATTCTACTGTCTCTCTTCCATTCACCCTGATTTCCCCTCCTATTTATTTTATTCTTCCTCTTTGGAGTTTTGCTTATTCATTCTTTTTCTTTCCTGCATTTACCTAATCATTTAATTCTCTCCCTCTTTCTAACTGTCAAGAAGACTTTTTTCCCCCTCCCTCTAATCTAGTCCTATTCATGAAGTTTTTTTTAAACTTTTAATTTTGTATGCCTCTTTTCAGAAAGGATTTCTCTCCTTCATTTTCCATCTTCTCTTTCTGGCTACTCTAGATTTTCCTTCTCTAGTTTCTGACCCCTATAATTATCTAACCATATCCATGTCTATATTTCTCATGGAATCATGATTTCTATTCTTTCTGGACCATCCCATTCTAGTCAGTTTCTGCCACTGGCTTGAAGAACTTTGCCATATGAATTTCTCTTTTCCAATGAACCTCTCTCCTAGAATAATGTCAATTTCTATGAGTGATAGAAGATACTGTTCAATGGTAGAAACATCCTGATTTTACAGTCTATCATTGATTTATATGCTCCCTGGTTACCTTTTCTCCCCTATTTACCTCAAAATCATTCTGGTACTGTGCTCTCCCACTACTTTAAATGCCATTTGCCTTCAGGACTTCCAACTTCCTACTTCTTCAGGGGAGTGTTTTCAAGCATCACATTTCCAGCACAATATCCTCTTCTCTTTTTACCTAAAGAAACATTCATCACTAGAATCCACCCCCTCCACCAAACTAGGCTTCCCTTATTTTCAGTCCTTCTCTTGCTCTTCCTCACTCTTATTTCACTGTAGGACCTTTTCTTGAAAAATGACAGGGGTAACTTATCCCTCGTTGATATTGCTTGATGACCTAGATATATCACACAATTTCTTCTTTCCTATTGCTGCCCTTATCCCCTTTCAGGTAGCCTCCTATTTTATAATGTAGTTCCACAAAACAAACAGACAAAGAAAGAACAAAACAAAACAAAACAAAAACAAAGTTGATTGATCAGTAGGAAATTTGTCAGCATGATGACACTAGATAAAAAAAAAAGGGGGTAAAAGCAAAAGTTAGGCAGAGGTAACAGTAGAAAGGCAAGCATGAGAAATTATGGACAGAACCTGGTGACAAATTACTCCTTCATTCATCCATCCCTCCTGCATTTCTTTTTTTTACGATGTTTGAGAAGCAAATAATTTCCATAGATATGAGTTTATTTCTATGTTTCAAACAGATCTTTATTATTGAATATCGATTATAAAAATTATGATTAAGTGCATATTTATAGGTAGTTAACACTGGACTGCATGCTGAGCTCCGCTGCTCTTTCAAACACATAATTCCATTTTCTTTTGCATTTTCTGGTAGATTCATAGTAGTCTTGTATTATTAAAATTTCCTTTCATTTGTATTTGAACATCTGATTACTCACAGAATTTTGTTTTTTAATTGAATTATTAAATTTAACCATTATATGTATAGTAGTTTGTGACCTTGACTTTTTTTTTCTTCTGTAGGTTATCTTGAATTCTTTCAAGTGATATTTCATTTTCTGTTCTCAGAAGGCCTGAACAATTCTCTTATAGTATTTCTTGCATTACGATGTTAATCTTTTATTTATTTATTTATTTTTGTCTTGTCATTTTCTTCTGGGAGACCCATGATACTTGGTTTGTTTCTATTTATCCTATCTTTGAGATCAGTATGTTCACATGGATCATGAGCATATTTTCTTTTAATGTTATTTTTTTAGATTTATTTAGCTTTTTAAAATTAAATTTTTTTATTGTTTGCAAGAAAATTGGAGTTAAGTGACTTGCCCAGGGTCAAAAACTAGTAAGTATCAAATATCTGAGGTTGAATTTGAACTTAGGTCTCCTGACTTCAGGGCTGGTATTCTATCCATTTCTCCATCTAGTTGCCCCTTATATTATTCTTTAAAAGTTTTTTCTTTTCTCTTTTCTTGTTTTTTGTCCCTTAGTTCTGTATATTTGCACTCCCAATGTACTATTCCTTTTGTTTCTTTAGTGATGCTTATCACTGTAGATTAAAATTTTTCTATTCATCCCAATATTTTTGTAATGCAGATCACAAATTCTGTTTTTACAATTCCCATTTCTCTTTTAAATTATTCAGAAGCAGTGATGAGAGATAGGAAAGGGGAAACCCTGTTGGTCGGCGCAAAGATAGTAAGATAGTTCCATGAGGCACAGTGTCCCCTGTAAATGAATTTACAGGCCCAAAAACCTAGATTGATAAAGAGGGATTTGGAAATAAAGTTGAAGGTAGAAAGACACCAGGGCCAAAGGTGGTCGCTGGGCGGGCAGGAACCCTTACATGGCCAGAAGGATACCATGTTTTGGGGGGAAGGGCTCCTGCTTGTCTCTTTTATACCTAAAAGGAGCTTGTGGGCTGTTCCCCAAGTTCTTGGAGGGCTTTTCAGATAAGAAAGAAACTGTTTGTGGGGGGTTGGGGAAACCTGAGCAGATAGTGGGGGCTGAAAAACCCAAGCCAGCTCAGATGTGGGTGGGGGCTGGGCCTGAATATTCAAAAGGGTGCTTTTTGACCAGGATTTGTGAATCAAAGGTCAGCCATGGGGGTTGGGAAATCAGAAAGGAAATCTTTAAGGGACCTCAACCCCCATCAACTGGATCATAGAGTTTATGGGTTGAAGTAAAATGGAAGCCTAAAGGAAAAGGTGTGGGGCAGGTTATAACAGTTTATAAAAATCCTGGAAGATTCATCCAAAATGAAAGGGGTGAACTCACTACCAATGAAAAAGAAATTAAAGCACTAATTAGGAGCTGTTTTACCCAGCTCTATGGCAGCAAGTTTGACAATCTACCTGAAATGGATGAATATTTACAAAAATATAAATTTCCCAGATTAAAAAGAGAGGAAATAAAATAGTCACATTTTGGAAAAAAAAGATATTGAATAAGTCATTAATGAACTCCCTAAGAAAAAATCCCCAGGGCCAGATGGATTCACAAGTGAATTCTACCAAATATTGATACAATATAAATTATTTTCAATATACATATACATACTGATACAATTTACAATATATTTTATTGTACCAAATTGTACCAAATATTGATACAATATAAACTATTTACAAAACTAAAGGAGTATAGCCAAATTCTTTCTATGACACACATATGGTATTGATACTTAAATCAGGAAGGCTAAAAACAAAGAAAGAAAATTACAAAACAATCTCTCTAATGAATATTGATGCAAAAATTTTAAATAAAATATTAGAAAAGAGATTACAAGAACTTATCAGCAGGATAATACACTATGATCAAGTAGGATTTATATCAGGAATGCAGGACTGGTTCACTATCATGAAAACTATTATCATAATTAATCATATCAATAACAAAATCAACAGAAATCATTTAATAATCTCAATAGATGAAGAAAAAGCATTTGACAAAGTATAGTACCCATTCCTATTGAAAACATTTGAGAGCATAGAATAAAGGGAGCTTTTCTTAAAATAATAAGCAGTATCTATCTAAAACCTATAGCAAGCATTTTTTGTAATGGAAAGAATATGATGCATTCCCAATAAAATCAGCGTGAAACAAGAATACCCATTAGTACCACTATTATTCAACATTGTACTAGAAATGTTGGCTTTAGTGATAAGAAAAAGAAATTAATGTAATTAGAACAGGCTATGAGTAAAACTATCACTCTTTGCAAATGATATGATGATATACTTAGAGAATCCTAGAAAATCATCCAAACACCTACTGGAAACAATTTAGCAAAGTTGTAGGATATGAAATAAATCCATACATATCATTAGCATTTCTATATATTACTGACAAACAGTACTCATCAGCAAGGTATAGAAAGAGAAATTCCATTTAAAATTACTGTAGACAAAATAAAATACTTGGGCGGTCTATCTGCCATGACTAACCCAAGAACTATATGAACACAATTACAAAACACTTCTTACATAAATAAAATAAGATCTAAACAACTAGAAACTATTAATTGTTCATGACTAGACCATACTAATATAATAAAAATTACAAATTACAATTCTGTCTAAATTATCTATTTGCTCAGTGCCATACCAATCAAACTGCCAAAACATTATTTTATAGAACTAGAAAAAATAATAACAAAATTCATCTGGAAGAACAAAAGGTAAAGAATATCAAGGGAATTAATGAAAAAAAGAATACAAAGAATGGTGGCTTAACAGTACCAAACCTAAAACTATATTATAAAGCAGCAATAATCAAAACCATTTGCTACTGGTTAAGAAATAGAATGGTGGATCAGTGGAATAGATTAGATAGACATAACACAATAATCAAGACTTATTACAACCTAGAATTTGATAAATCCCTAAACTATAGCTTCTGGAATAATAACTCACTATTTAACAAAAATTGCTGGGAAAACTGGAAAATAATGTCAGAAAATCAGCAGAGATAAACATCTTGCACTCCATACCAAAATAAGGTCAAAATGGATGCATGATTTGGTCATAAAGGATGATGCCATAAACACATTAGGAGAACAAGGGATCATTTACCTCTCAGATCTTTGGAGAAGGGAAGAATTTATGACTAAAGATGAACTAGAGAACATTATGAAAGGCAAAATGGACAATTGTGATTATATTAAATTAAGAAAATTTTGTACAAACAAAACCAACAGAAACAAAAGTAAAAAGGAAGTACAAAGCTGGGAAAAAATCTTTACAGAAGGTTTTTCTAATAAAGGTTTCATTTTAAAAATATATGAAGAACTGTGAAAATTTTATAAAAATTCAAGTCATTCCCCAATTGATAAATTGTTAAATGATATGAATAGGCAATTTTCAGTTGATGAAATTAAAGCCATTTTTATTTATATAAAAATATTCTAAATTACCATTGGTTAGAGAAATGAAAATTAAAACAGCTCTGAGGTACCACCTCACACTTTTCAGATTGGCTAAACTGGAAAGAAAAGATAATGATAAATGTTGGAAGTTATGTGAGAAAACTGGTACACTAATGCATTGTTGGTGTAGTTGTGTAGTAGTCAACCATTCTGGAGAGTAATCTGGAACTATGCCTAAAGGTCTATCAAACTGTGCATATCCTTTGACCCAGAAGTGCCACTACTGGGGCTGTATCCTAAGGAAATCATAAAGGAAGGAAAAGGACCCACATGTGCAAAAATGTTTGTAGCAGCTCTTTTTGTGATAGCAAAGAATTAGAAAAAAAGTGGACAACCACCAAGTGGGAAATGGCTGAACAAGCTGTTGTACATGAAAGTAATGGAATATTATTGTTCTACAAAAATAATGAACAAGCTGATTTTAGAAAGGCCTGGAAAGATTTACATGAGCCAATGCTGAGCAAAATCAGCAGAACCAGGAATATATTATATACAATAACAGCAAGAATGTGTAATGATCAACTATGAAAGATTTGGCTCTTCACAGTGTTTTGGTGATTCAAAGCAATCTCAATAGACTCTGGATAGAAAATGCCATCTGCATCCAGAAAAAAAATCTAAGGAGACTAGATGTAAATCAAAACATATGCTCACTTCTTTTTTTATCTTTCCCATGGTTTTTCCCTTTTGCTTTGATTTTTCTCTCCTGAGTCATAAAGCAATGTGTATTGAAAATAAACTTACTACAATAAAAACAGTCCAAGAAGATTTTACATTTGATCCTGAGGGTGATAGAAATCAATTGGATTTTATTGAGTAAGGGGGTTACATGCTAAGTCCTGTGCTTTAAGAACATCACTATGAAAACTTGGTGGAGAATCGACTAAAGAGGAAGAGACCGATGTCAGGGATGTCAGCCAACATACTATTTCAGTAGTCCAGGTATGAGGTGACGAAGGCCTATATCAGGTCAGTGACATGTCATAGAAGTTAGATAAGAAGGTCCATATAAGAGATTAAAAAAGCTGAGAGAGAGAGAAAAGAATTAAATATGACATCTAAATTGTAAGCCTGAGTTTCTGAGGAGATAGTGTTACCTTTGATAGTAATAATGAAATTAAGCAGAGAGGAGTGAATTTGGGGAAAGCAATCAGTTTAATTTTGGATATGTTAAGTTTAAGATGTCTATGATCTAGTTCAAGAATCCAAGAAGTAGTTGCAGAAAAGAAGCTAGGACTAGAAAAGTACATCTAAGAAACATTTGTGTAGTGATGATAATTGAGTTTTTGGGTACTGATGAGATTATTAGGTAAAATTACATAGAGGGAGAAGAGTGCCTAGGATAGAGCCTTGGGGAAATTCATGGTCAGTAGATTTGACTTAAATAAAGATATAGCAAAAGAATCTTTAGAATTAATCAGATTTGTAAGAAAAGAACAGGAAAGTGAGAATATATTGAAAACCTAGAGAAAAAGACAGTATCAAGGAGAGGATGGTGATTGACAATATAAGAGGCTGAAGAGAAGTCAAGAAGGATGAAAATTAAAACAAGAAAATTAGATTTTGCAATTAAGAGATAATAATATAATATTGAAGAGAAGAGTTTCAGGACATTGATAAAGTTGGAATACAGATTGCAGAATTAAGAAAAGAGGAAGAAGAAAGGTAGTGGAAGTATACATTACAATTGGCTTTCTCAAGAAGTTTAGTTATAAAATGGAAGAAAGATAGAGATAAATAACTAGTGGGGATAGATGCATAAAATGATGTTGGGGAAGACATGAGTCTGTTTCTAGACAAAAAGGCCCATTGCTGTCAAAACACACAGTAAGGAAGATAATGTTGATTTGATTAATAATCTCAGAAAAAGAGAAAAAAATGGAAGCAATGAGTTTATGCCTGGTGATCAAGCAGATATCCAATCTTAAATCCTGATTGACATTTAATTCTAGGACTAGGGTGGTTTTTAGAAAAAATGGGGAAGTTTGATATATTCTTCTTGGTTCTGCCCTAGGGTTCACTCAAGGGTTAAATAGATGATCATCCTGAGAATGTGGGGCAGAGTAGATTATTATAGTCTTTGTTCAGAGACTAGATAAATTGATGTATTGGGTTGAATATGAGAATAATTGATATTCACCTTTTCTGCTTTCTGGTTTTAACCTCACTGACAGCTGATCCTTGACATCCTTGGTACCCAGTGGCCACATACCCAAATGCCTTTTTGTCAATGTCTCATCACTGGCAGCATCATTGTATTTCTAATACTACTCATTTTGATTTCCTGATACATGAGATATGTAGAATTTGAATTTAAAAATAGGGCAAATTTGACTGGGGATTCAAACACTGAATTAGCTGGTGGGAAGGTGATTCATGATGTGAAAGCTGTTATAAGTCAATCCTCTGCCCACTGAAGTGCTGACTCCTTGACAGTGCTACCTTTTTGAGAATGAGGAACATGTTGATCTTTTTTCTTATTAGTGTATAATTTGGTGTCACAGAACTTAATAAGCTCATCTGAAAGAGTTTTTTAAATTAATTTAAAACAGACTCCTGCTGAACACAGAAAGAACATCCTGCCCTCTTCAGGGTAACTCATTTTCAGATTTTACCTTTCTAAGATTTCCTCCTTGTGCTGGATGAGGTCTCTCTGTCTCTTCCTCTCTTTTTCCTCTGTCTCTTTCTATCTTTTTCTGTCTGTCTAACTCTCTCTCTCTCTTCCTCTCCCTGTTTCTGTGATTACCATGGTACCTGGATTAATCCATCTCTATTTGTTTTTGTAATTCATTTCTGTGACTTAGACACTTTTGGTAAGAATTTAAGATTTTTCTTAAGCCCCCTATTTTCAGAGGAAAAGGTCTTTCTTTTGAGAAGATTCTGGCTTCTTTTGACTTCTGATTTCACATCCCCCCCAGGGAAAGAATGAGATATTAATTGATCAGGTATTAGAGAGAATCCAATCCATTTTGAAATACATTGCCATTGTCCTGTCAAATTTATGAATAAGATCAAAGTTTTGGACTGTGCATAAGCACAAATGCATCTGTGATGACAATTTAATCTCGACTGAGTCTAATCTGATCATAAATTTAGTCAGAAACATCAAATTCTTCCATGGATTGTGCCAATTTCTTGCCTATGGATGGCCTATAATTGTACTTACAATTTTACAGTTTAGTCTCATGTTTTTAATGGCTTTCCATTCTCCTTTGGATAGAGAAAAAGCACATAGGAATTTTTCCTTGTATTTAGTTAGGGGAAGGAGAGTTTTCATACTAAAAATCAAAATGTCCTTGAATACCCTGATTCTTTTTCCAAGTTGCTGTTCTGCATGATTAAGAATACATAAAAAGACCTATTAGGATACTTAAGCCGTGGGAGATTTTTCTAAAGGAAGGAGCTGCCAAGCCCTTAGAAATGCCTCACTGGAAATGAGAAGAAAGATGTGATTATCCTGTATGTATCCTGCTTTCCCTAAAATTGGCATAGAAAGACCAAATTTACTTTATTTTTGAATAATTTTAGATGTTTTGATGAAAATTTCATGGATTAATATTTACTAATCCCAATGAATACACAAAACTTGTAATCTCAATTGATATAGGTATTATTATCAAAGGAGCAGCCTATGACACAAATATCTTTATATTCTATGCATTTCTTACCAAGATCCTGTTATACATCTTCCACAATGAGTCTATCTAGATCTCTTGACATCATGTGGATACTAATGAATATGTAATCTACTCATAGGTTTTTCCCACAGCCATCCAAGGAGGGTCTCAAAACACTCCTCCCTCCCATAAAAAGAGCAGATGAATGTGAATAAGACCTATACCTTTGTTCTTTTCTCATTAGGCTCTTGGTGACTGTGAGAATTATTTTTTTATTTATCACATACTACTACTCTTGTGACTAATAGTTTCCTACCAATTATTTCTCCTATCCTATTTTAATTAGCCACTAGACCCATAAGAAAAATCCATCCCTAACCCCTCCTACTTATTCTCTTTTTTCTGTCCTCTTTAACCTCAACCCACCAGTATCCCATTCTAAGCCTCCCCATTCCTTCCATTTTGTCCTTTGGAATTCATATTCCATATTATACAATATTCCATAATATATAAACTTTCCCTTGTTCTGGACTTCTTTTTCTCTTATACTTCTCACCTGTTTGTTCTCACTGATTCTTAGGTCACCTCTGTGACATTACATCCATAACCCTAATCTCCATCACTTGACCATACTTTCATTCTTCCCCATCCTACTGCTGGTAAGAAGAGAGAGACTGAATATTTATTGCTAGTCACTGAAGTTTGTTCCCCTAATCTCTCATCATGTTCAGGATTTCACCTTTACCCACAAATGCCCATTTCCCTAATTTAAAACTTTTATCTATTAACTCCCATCATCCCATTTTTCCTTTTGCCTTATCCTTTCTAAACTCAGTTTTTGCCCTCATCAAGACCTTCAATCTCTCCACCCATAAATCCTCTTTCAGGGCTTTACCCTAGTTCCAACTTCATTTCTCTCCTTCTCCATTCTTAACCCAAAGCAACTCTGTACCTTTATTGCTCATTCTTTGTTGAACCTTAGGCCAGGATTGTTCCTACAGTCTCAGTTGTCCTACCCAACATAATGTTGAATGCATCTGAAGGAAGTAATGTAACCATATTGCCTGGATATAATACAAATTCATGTTTTCAATTTTAATTGGTCCTTCAATTCAGCAAGACAATCTTTTTATTGAAAGACAGTCTCTCTTTCTCAGCTGTGGACTTCACTTCCTTTACAGAAGAAACTGAGGGCATATAATATGAACTCCATCTCTACCCCTATTCTTTATCTCAGAATCTTTGATATTATCCACTCCCTCTTTCCCCTTCTCTGACAATCAAATGGTTCTTTTCATTGACAAGGCTAAACATTTCTAACATACCTTTGATCCAGTCTCCTCTCATCTTCTCCAGCATGACTATTTCTATCATTCTCTTCTCTTCATTTTCATTCTCTTCCTATTTATTTCGTTTCTTCTCTACTGCTTTCAAAAATGCCAAAGTATCCCCCTTAAAAAAACAAACAAACAAACAAACAAAAAAAACAACCTTCACTGGACTTGACCATTCCCTTATCCTACTGTCTTTTATCTCTTCTCTCTTTCTCAAACTCTTAAAAAAAACCTGCCTTTGCTTTCTGTCTCTATTCACTTTTCACTCACTCCTCAGCCTTTGGTAATCTGTTTTCTAACCTGAGCTCTAAACTAAAATTGCTCTCTTCAAAGTCACTAGTGAGTGATAGATGATCTCTTAATTGACTAACAATGGCCTGTGTTCATCCTTCATTCTTTTTGATCTACTCTTTATTTGACATTTTGACCACTCTCTTATACTGAATAATAAATATCTCCTCTCTGAGTTTTCATGATATTCCTCTCTCTGGGTTCTCATTCTGCTTGTCAAACTCTTCTTCCAAAAATCCTTTGCTATTTCATCATTCAGATAATGACTTTTACTGTAGATATCCACCAAGATCGTTTTATGTACCTTCAATCTCTCTTGGTGACTTCATCAGCTCTTATGGATTTCATTATTATCTCTATGCCAGTGACTCTCAGATCTATTTATCCTTATTTTCTCCAGTGAGCTTCATAGCACATTATCAATTGCCTTTTTGAAATTTCAAAATGAATGTGCCAGAGACTTCTCAAACTCAACATGTTTAGAACTGAACTGAATCTCCCTCACCTTCTTATTTTCCAAAATTTCCTTTATTTGTCAATATCACTACCATTCTTCCAGTAGGGTACTACTACATTAGTAGTAAGGTACTCCCTACATTGTTGTTCATCTCTATTCTTAAAGAGGACCAATGATATCTAAAGGTGATATCTTGACTTGTGTGTAAATTGGATTTAAATGGGGCAGAGCTGTGCAAAGTAAACAACTCTCTCTTCCACTGGAGTCCAGTAGGAACATAAAAGTCAAGATGACTGGCAGTAGCCCAGGATGCAGTGGATGATCTTGGACCTTTCAAATTAATGTCTTTCCCAGGTTTCAGCTTGTCTTAGGCCATGTCCATTCAATGACTAAGAGCTAGACAAGAGTTGAGACCAAAGATAGCTCAATTTACCTCACAAGGATATCAATCAGGCAGAGGAAGACTCTCCAACAGAAAACAATTGCTATTTATATTCACTTGAAACCATCAAAACACAAATAGTGAGCAACATAGAATCATTTATATAAATCAGTTGCCAATTTTTTCTATTTCTGCATCAAAAGCAAGTCTTTCATTTGACCCCTTCTCCTAGCATATTACCCAATTATTCTCCTAGTCATGTTACCAATAGCCTCCTTATTGAATTCCCTGCTCCAAAACTCTCTTAGTTTTATCTACACCCCCAAACTGCTGACAAGGTGGGGTTTTTTAAGTCAGATCTAATCATGTCATTTTTCTACTCAACAAAACTATGGTGCTTCTAGATAAAATAATTCAGTTTGTTTTTTAAAGTTCATCATAACTGGATCCCAACCTATCTTTCCAGGATTGTTATATGTAACTCTCTTTCCACTCCAGTCAAACAGGCTTTCTCTTAGTTCTTCAATATAGAATACCATCTCATGTTTCTTTCCCTCTTTACTAGCTATACCCCATGCCTATAATGTATTTCTTTCTCACCTTCCCAACTCATAAACTCTCTTTTTAAGATACAATTAAGATATTCTTACCTAATCTCAACTTTTAATACCTGTTCTCAAATAATCCCTTACTTTTAAAATATCTTATATTTATTTCTTTTACATTTATTCGCTACACACACACACACACACACACACACACACACACACACACACACACACACATCCTTGTTGCTACCCCAATCAGATATAAACTCCTTAAAAGTAGGGATTGTTGAAACGATGCCAATCAATTGGAGAATGGTTGGGTAAATTGTGGTATATGAATGTTATGGAATATTGTTGTTCTGTAAGAAATGACCAGCAGGATAAATACAGAGAGGCTTGGAAACTTACATGAACTGATGCTGAGTGAAATGAGCAGGACCAGGATATCATTATACACTTCAACAATACTGTATGATGATCAATTCTGATGGAAGTGGATATCTTCGACAAAGAGAAGATCTAATTCAGTTCCAATTGATCAATGATGGACAGAATCAGTTATACCCAGAGAAGGAAATGGGTGTAAACTGTTTGCATTTTTGTTTTTCTTCCCAGGTTATTTTTACCTTCTGAATCCAATTCTTCCTTTGCAACAAGAGAACTACTTGGTTCTGCACACATATATTGTATCTAGGTTATACTATAATATATTTAACATTTATGGGACTGCCTGCCATCTAAGGGAGAGGGTGGAGGGAGGGAAGGGAAAAATCGGAACAGAAGTGTGTGCAAGGAATAATGTTGTAAAAAAAATTACCCATGCATATGTACTGTCAATAAAAAGTTATAATAATAAAAAAAAGAATACAAGCTCTTCCAGAGCAAAGACTTGTTTTGTTCTTCACAATGCCATCATTAGCACAGTGTCTGGCACATAGCAGGTACTTAATAAATATGTTTGCATGTAAAAAAAAAATGTAGGGATGTTTTTTGTGTATTTGTGTGTTTCATGTCTAGCATAATGACCAATACATAGTAAGCACTTAATAAATACTTGTTCATTGTTTGATTATTACATCTTCTTTTTAGTCATATATATCCTTGATGATATCTAGGTGCCAGGGTGGTTAAAATTGCCTGGTCTGGAATGAGGAAAAACCGAGTTCAAATTTAGCCTCAAAAGCTTATTAGCTATGTGACTTTGGGGAAGTCTGTTTGCCTTAGTTTTCTTATCTGTAAAATGAGAATAATAATGACTTATCTCCTAGTGTTTTTTGAGGGTCAAATTGTAAAGTGTTTATCACAGGTAGTATAAAGGAAGTATTATATAAAGACTATTATTACTGAGCAGCTATGTAGTTTTGGAGTGGATAGATACCAGCCTGGAGTCAGGAAGATTCTTCTTATTGAGTTCAAATCTGATCACAGACAATAATTAGCTGAGGGACCCTGGCCAGTCACATAAACCTGTTTACCTCCCTTCTTCATCTGTAAAATGAATGCAATCGGAAAAAGCAAATCATTCCAATATTTTTGCCCCCTCCCCCAAAATAATCCCATATGAGATCACAAAAAATTGGACATGACTGAAACTACTGAACAAGTTGTTTTTATTATAATTCTCCTGTATAATTATTGGAATGGTAATATATTGTACAATATTCACACTTACACCATGTGTCTTTCCATTGACTTTTTTTTTGGTGACTGTACCTTTAATTCTTTGGGGATTGTGGTGTTGGGTCTGAGTCAGAGCCATCATTGGAAGAATATTGGTATTGGAGATTTCTGTACATACTTCAGATGAAATTTCCATGACTCCAATTTGTTCTTTATCAGAGTTTTGTGACAGGTTTCATCTCTGGATACTTAAAATTAGTAATTAATTTGCAGACCATATGGAAAAAGAATTCTATTATTGTTTCCTGAGCAATAGTCTAGATCTCACTCTTTTCCATATACTTTTTCCTCCTTTCTGCCAGTGACTGTGATTTTCCTTATTCTTGTGTTTCTCTTTATAGTTTCTCTACAAAGTATCCCACAGATCCAGGATGATTATCTCTTCTTCTAAGGTCAGTTAGAGAAAAAAAATCATTCTAATTCTCTTTCAAGATAATTAAAGGAAGCTGGGCTCCTTATGTTTAATAGGGCCATTTAGGTTCATTGAACAAAAAGCTCTAGATCAGGAAAACAAATATTCAGCTTTAAAATGCCATTAAAAACTCACTATCTTGCTCATCTAAAGAGAGATGGAAAAAGCAAATGTCATTCCAGATTAACTGAGATAGGGAGAGGTGAACATGCATATTCAGCAGTAGAAAAGACGGTAAGGGAGGAAAAAAGTAAGACCTGGATGGCAAAAATAAAATAAAATGTATATGAAAGCTTAATATCAATTGTTACAAGTAAACAATTAACTGAAAGATGAGAAAATATAAAATCCTATGCTATTACTGTTTGTTACCAAAAAAAAAAAAGCATTGAATTTTATTAACCTCTTGCAGTGATTCTCAAACTTTTTAAATAGGAGGTCAGTTGCCTGTCCCTCAGACTGTTGGAGGGCCGGACTACAGTAAAAACAAAACCTCACACTCTGTCTCAGCCTCTCAGCCCATTTGCCATAACCAGGAGGGCTGCATAAACGTCCTCAGCGGGCAGCATGTGGCCTGCTGGCCGTAGTTTGAGAACCCCTGTGACTTAAAGACTCTATTCCAATAAAGTGTTTCCCCTGTATATGTCAAAATCCTGACTGATTCCTCCAAAAATGTAACAGTATAGATGGCTTTATGAATGACCTCTGATTATTACTATCAAGTAAAGAATAAGACGAGTAGCATATGATCACCAATCATATTTGCTGTTGCCATTCAGGATTCCAGTCTCCAGTTCAAATAGTAGAAATAATTTCCATAGGTTATGACAATAGTTGATATTTAAATAGTGTTTTATGGTTTACAATTCCCTCACCCCCTCACACATACACAAACAGAGTTAGGTTTTCCACAAATTCATGTTTTCATATGACATTGTGCTGATAATCCCATGCTCTGGGATCATCCTGAGATCCAGAATCACTCAAAAGAATTAGCTCTTACTATCCACACAGGAAAAATCAAATGGATAAAATATGCTTGCTTTGTAGATTGCTATGTTGGTTGAGCAGACCTAATAGCTGATTTCTTTCTCCCTCCCTTCTTCTTTTTTCCCATTCTCTTTTTCTTTCTCCATGCATATGTGAGATTTGATTCTTGCAACCCTGTTATTATTATGCCTATTTTTATAGATAAGGAAACTAATGCAAACAGAGGTTAAGTGACTTGCTCAGGTTTATACAGCTGGTATCTGAGATCAGATTTGAACTTACTTCTTGACTACAGATTTGGTTCTCCATGTACAGTGCTACTAGCTGTATACATATATATATATATATGTATATATATATACATATCTGCACACAAACACACACACATACACATATGACAGATATTGAAGAGGGATAAATTTGGGAGAATTTCATAGTTCTTTTAATGATAAGTCTATCTGTGAAAAAAAAAGACCCAATTTAAAATAATCAACCATATGGTTTCAAATCATGGGATACTACAGTTCCTGAAGAATTAAAATTGTCCAAAAGACAATGGAGTGATGTATGAGTGGGCTGAAGCATAACATCAGATAAGAATTATGAAAATGGGGCAGCAAGAATATCTCAGGGAGATAGATGAAAAAATAAGGAAATGTGCTGTTCACAAAGTGAAAGGGAAAACTGATGGATACCCCTATTGGTACCCATGCATTGTAAAGGCAGTAGGTTGGATTTTCCCTTTGCAAAGGAAAGTATATGCAAGCAAATGGATGAGTTACAATAGAATGAAAAGGTATGGATGGGTAGTGAACTATATTATTTGAGAAAAAATACTATTCATCACATTGATGAAATTGCAGCTACCATTGAAGCATTTAATTGCAAGCCAACGTCTTTAATGTGATTAATGAGGTGTCATTTTCTTTTCTTTCTTTCTTTTTTTTTTTTTGGAGAACAAGAAGGATAAAAATTAGTAAGCTGAACAGTTAATATAAAAATGTTATGAGTTAGTTGTAGAGAAGATGCCGAACTGTATTGCTAGACTTTCCTCACACAGGGATTTTCTAAATGACTGAAATCATGGATCCAGTCTCTAGTCTTTTAGTATTTATCTATTAGTATTAGGTAAGAGTTGATCAGTGGAACTCCTGAGTACTTTGATGAATCCCCTAATCAACTTTAGGAGATAATAGGGGAGGGGATAGGCAATACAAAATGTATGTATTTATGTATATATATATATATATATATATATATATATATATATATATATATATATATATATATATATATATATATATATATATATATATATATATATATATATATATATATATATATAAAACATGTGTGTTTGTATGTAGAGAAAGATACTGAGAAAGACATAGAGAGTAATTTAAAAGTTGGAGTGGACTTGCATATGCTTCTCTATTGGCCTTTTGCCAATAGGTTACAAAAACAAAAACAAAACAAAACAAAACAAACAAAAAAACCTACTGATGATCAGCTGACTAACTGGTCTATTCAAGTAAGACAATAGACTAACAATCTCATGTCTAAGTATATAAAAGGTTTGCCCAGATGACTGTCCTAAGTTATGTTCTCTTTAGAGGATGAGTACTTTATGTATTTCTAAATCTGTTATATTCCTCTATGAATACTTTGCATCGTCTATATAAATTGTCCTATAATCTTAGTTGCATTTGATGCATAGAGATCTTGTACAGGAAGAGTCCTTTTATTCTCATTTAGGGGAAATTTAGACATAAACTTTATCATGAGTATATTAAGAGATTTTTGTGGTTTATTCCAGATAAAGACAGTAAGTAAAATACCACGACAATGACCTTCTTGGGATAGATCTCCTAGGATCAAAATTGGTTTATATGAACTTTAAGTTCTAGAGGGCTTATGTCACAGGTAACCTAACATTGGGGTAAAATAATATGGGATCGAGTGAAATAAGCATTCTAATTTCAGAACCCAGTTTTACTAGGCCCAGAATTTAAATCTACACTATTATTATTTTTTTATTTAGAATTTTTTCCCACAGTATATATGAATGAGTACTTTTTTTTAATAATATTATCCCTTGTATTCATTTTTCCAAATTATCCTCCCCTCTCCACTCCCTCCCTCTGATGACAGGCAATCCCACACATTTTACATGTGTTACAATATAACCTAGATACAATATATGTGTGTAAATACCATTTTCTTGTTGCACATTAAGTATTAGATTCCGAAGGTATAAGTAACCTGGGTAGATAGACAGTAGTGCTAACAATTTACATTCACTTCCCAGTGTTCCTTCTCTGGGTGTAGTTATTTCTGTCCATCATTGATCAACTGGAAGTGAGTTGGATCTTCTTTATGTTGAAGATATCCACTTCCATCAGAATACATCTTCATACAGCATTGAAGTGGACAGCGATCTTCTGGTTCTGTTCTCTACACTATTATTTTGACTTGCCTTAGGCAGAGAGTATATTCCTTTGAAAAAAATTTAGAAGATGAAGTACTGTCTCATAAATACTGTGGTTCTTAGTGATACCATGCATCTTCTTCAATAATCTCAATGTATAAATAAAATAAAATATAGAAACAGCACAATTGACCAAATATAATACAAAGGAATTTGAGTACTAATTTTGGGGCCAATTTGCCAAATGATATAGTCAAATTCTTTATTATTTATACTGTTGCTCAGTTATTTAAATCAAGTCCAACTCTATGACCCCATTGTGGTTTTCTAGGCAAAAACACTAGAATGCTTTGTTATTTCCTTCTCAGCTTATTTTGCAGTTGAGAAAACTGAGGAAAACAGGATAAAGTAATTTGCACAGGGTCATACAGTTAGTATATCAGTATATCAGTACAATTATTACTTGAGGCCAAATTTGAACTCAGGTCTTTTAAACGTTGGACTTGGTACTTTGTGTACTGCACCATCTGGTATAGTGTAGTGTAGTGTAGTGTAATCTCATATAGAAAATCTTGTATACTGTTAAAAACTCTTGGAAAACCACTGTGGCATAGAGAACATACTGTTGCACATGGAATTAAAAGACCTGCATCCAAATTCTGCTTCAAACACATATTAGCTCTATGAGCTTTTGAAACTTAATTTCCTTATGGGTAAATGGGGTTAATATACATTTGCACTAGATATCTTGCACATTTGTTGCTTTTGTGGAAAGGGCAATGGATTTGTGAATCAGAAAACTTGGGTTTGTTACTTAACAACCTATAAGTAGCATTTCCTCACCAGTTAATAGTATTTTATCTTTCTAGTTACATATAAAGATAAGTTTCAACATTCATTCTTGTAAGATTTTGAGTTCCAAATTTCTCTTTTCCTCCCTTCCTTCTCCTCTACCTAAGACAGTAAGCAATCTGATATAGGTAGTATATGTATAATCACGTAAAACATATTTCCATATTAGTCATGTAGTAAAAGAATAATCAGAAAAGACGGAAAAACTACTAGAAAGGGAAAACTCCCTCCAAAAACAAATTGTAAGAAAAAAAAATGAAAATAGTGTGCTTCAATGTGTATTCAGTGTGCATAGTTCTTTCTCTAAATGTGGATGGCATTTCAATCACAAATCTTTTGAAATTATATTGGTTCATTGTTTTGCTGAGAAGAGCTGTCTATCATAATTGATCATCATACAATTGTTACTTGTATAATGTTCTTCTGGTTCTGCTCACTTCACTCAATATTAGTTCACATAAGTCTTTTGACATTTTTCTGAAATCTGTCTGCCTATTATTTCTTATAGAACAATAATGTTCTATTACATTTATATACCACAACCCATCAATTTCCAATACTTGCCACCGAAAAAGATTTGCTATAAATATTTTTGTACACCTTGGTCCTTTCACCTTTTTAAGGATCTCTTTGGGATACATACCTATTAATACTATGGCTGGATCAAATGATACGCACAGTTTTATAGCCCTTTGATCATAGTTTCAAATTGTTCTTCAGCATGGTTGGATCAGTTCACAACTCCACCAACAATATATTAGTGTCCCAGTTTTCTCACATCACCTCCAACATTTATCATTTTATTTTTTTCTTATCTTAGCCAATCTGATAGGTCTAAGGTGTTACCTCAGAGTTGTTTTAATTTGCCTTTCTATAATTTCACTCCTATGACATAGTAGGCATAAGTAAGTTCCCAAAGGGGATGGAAATCACAGATTCTTCCTATTTCTTGTTTTTGCTGTTTGCAGGTTTGAAAGATAGTAATTTTGCTTAAACTGGAATAGGGCATCCATCTCAGAGATCACAATTTTTCCCAGCAAGGTATCTGTTTCAGGAAAGAATTGAGCTTGGAATAGAATGAGAAAACTGGAAAGCATTTTAGCTTCTTAGGTCTGCACAGTGTGACTGATATCTTTTTGAAATGAATTCCCAGAAAGTCAGACATGCTGATATTCAGATACAATTACAAAAATATTTTCCAAGGTCATATGAAATGTTAAAATTTTGTATTGATCATTTTGGATTAACTACTAATCCTCTTATTGGTATATACAATTTAAACTTGTTCCTATTCTCATTTTTATAAGTATGGATAGCATTTGTCATTAGTAACAACAAATCTCAAAATCTGAAATATATTTAGAAGGAAATTTATTAGGTCATTTGATATAGAGAGCCAGAGAATAGAAAAGGCCTTTCCCCATGGTCTTGTGAGGTTATATCACAAAGAGTTTAGACATTTATCTGATTGGCCTCTTATAGGAGTAAGTAATCTTCAAGCGATGGTCAGTTTGAGATTGTATCATCAGGTAAGTAAATATATTTTGGGAAACCCAAAACATAAGCTTTGGGTAAATGCCAAAGAAGACCTGAATCTGACCATTCCCTATGAGCATTTGGCTTCCCTAGAGTATCTCTAAGATGAGACCTCTATACTAAGCTTTTTCAATTAGATAATTTTTTTAGCCACATAAGACTAGGTTCAAATAGTATTAATAATAATTATTATAATTCTTTAAAATAAGTAATAATAATTATTATAATAAATAATAATCTACACATTTTTCTGCCACATGCCTGAGTAGGAGAGCTGGATTATTTAAAGGGCTAATACTTCAAGGAAGTTCATCTTTTTTGTTAAAATGATTATGTGAAAATTATCTTTTAAAAAACATTACATGAAATAAATACAGAGTTGAGTATTTTTGACCAAATATAGAAATGTTTAAAAATGAGGAGGCTGTCTTCTCTCTAGAAGAAAATATAGGAATACACATATTCTGTAATAACAGACCAACATCTCACTCTTCTCCAGCATTCAGAAACTACAATATTATTAAATGATAAACTGATAGGTAGCTTTTATATCACTCAAAATTAGACTCTGCAGAGACTTTCTGATAGGGTGAGATCTACATGTTATACTACTACTAATATTTAAACTAGGTTAATAGACAACAAAATTAATACGTGGCATTTTAAGGGCTGTAGCTTGTCACCAAATGTTGCAGCCACCTAACAAATTAGCTGCCACCTCATGTATGCGACAGATTGGTATTGTACTTTTCCACCATTACTGTAATATTCTCTAATGCCCTCAGGCAATTTCCTGGTCTATTTTTGGTGTTCTACTTGACTTTTTTTTTTTTTTTTTTTTGCCAAATCTGAATTCCTGAGGTTTGAGCTATTCAAATGCTACCCCATGCTAGGCATCAGATTGATACTAATTGCATTAATTGATAGTAATTTCCCCATCCTAAAAATTTAGGAGTGATTTAGTCTTGGTGAGATTTTTGAAACCATTTAGGTACCACCACCTCAAGATGTTATGTACTACAGAAAAATCAGATATGTGGACCAAATATGTGTGGAGGAAAATCACATTAAAAATGACATTTATACATAAATCTCCTTATCCTCCCTAAAGATACATCTTCACATCTGCTGGTAAAGTTGACTTCTGTTGCTCAATGTAGGATTTGAGACAAAACTTTCACAGTTTATGTTGTTGATGGAGCTATGAATAGACAATGGACTTTCTGCATAATAGTAATAATTATGGCTAATATTTATATAACACTTTAAGGTTTATAAAATATGTTACAAGTATTATATTATTCCCCTTACCCTCATAACCCTGGGAGGTAGTTTTTATTAATATCCTCATTTGATTGATGAGAGAACTAAGGCAGATAAAGGTTAAATGTCTTGCTCAAGTTAAGTATTTGAGACTGAATTTGACCTCAGGTCTTTCGACTTCAAGATCAAGATCAAGATTCACTGTAGCAATATAATAAAATATACTCTTCTAGTTCACATTTTGTTAGGAGTTATGGCATTATATGGAAACAAGGAATACCAGAAAAGTCAAGGTTCTTGTAATTTTTTTTTCTGAAAATTTTTTAGAATAAATAGGCAGAAATAACAGTGTAAGAATATGAAGTCAGGAATCTTGGGCCTCGTACTTGCTAGCTATGTGACTTTGGGTTCTAAACTAAATCTCTTTAAGCCTCAGTTTACTTGTATATTAAATGGGGACAATGACCTACTTCATAAGATTGTATGAATATCAGAGAAGAAAATATTTCTGATAGTGACTGTGAAGGTTATCTGAAGAAAACTAGCTACTCCTTATAGTCTATTCATATCATAGTGTGGACAGAGTTATTCTTTCCCTTCTTCTCCTTTCAGGCATAGTGCATGCTTTCTCACTCTGAATCTCTCTGTCTCTCTCTCTCTCTGTTTCTCTGTCACTCTCCCCTGTCCAACTTTGTCTCTATTCTAACTCTCTGTCTTTGTCTCAATCTCTTTGTCTCTCTGTCTTTCTTTCTCTGTTTTTCCATCTCTGTCTCTCTATCTGTCTCATAAGAGCCCTTATCTTCACTCAATAGAGATTTCCTTGAACCTGTTGAACAATGGAGCAAGAAGGGGATATTGCTCTAAACTAGTGCCTTTAAAGGACAGTTAGGTGGTACAGTGGGTAGAGCACCACATCCAGGATCAGGAAGATCTTAATTCAAATGTGACCTCAGACACTTACTAGGTCTGTGATCCTAGGCAAGTCACTTCTTCCTCCCCCCCAGAAAATGGGGACACACTGAAGAAGGAAATAGCAAGCCAATTCAGTATCTTTGCCAAGAAAAACTCAAGGACAAAAGTCCATGAGGTTGAGTAGAATGACATTATTGAATGACTAAATAACAACTACCTTAAAGGGAAGTTTTCCTTATCAAGCTCTTTCCCCTTAGAATTCTCCCCTCATTTTCTTTTGCTCAGTGGGGTCCAGGGTGGTCTGGAATAATCGATTTTCCCCTGATTTGAGAATTATAATAATAATTGTCAATAAAATTTCTTTGGTTTATCTTGAACTCCACTATCAACTGGTGTTCCCAGCAAATTAGAAAAGAGAATTTCTTCTTTCTCCATGTCCCCAAGGATACATGTCAGCCATAAATAATATTTTTGAGAGACCTGTTTTGATTTGAAAAACACATGGTAGGTAGAATGAATAAAGCTTTTAAAAAAGTGCAATCATTTGTTAGTTCAAAGTAAGAGACAGTTCAATGTAAGAGATAGGAATTAAGTTTCATTATTTGAAGTTCTCCCTAACATGGGAGGCTACAGTTATTTCCTAGCTTCCTTGACCTATCTGAGGCAGTTTCAGCACCAGAAGCTGTAACAGTAACAACAGCAGAGATGTTTTTGCTAATCCCTACCCTCTTAATGTTGTTTTCTCATCCTCTCTTTCATTCTTCCTCTTTTCAATGTAACATTGAGCCAGTTCAAATCCCATCAACCTTCTGTGTGCTTGTACACTTATAGGCTTCTTTTTATGATTTTGGCTTCCCCCATCTAGAATATAAGCAAGAGAAAACTGTCTCTTTCCATAGCCACAATTCCATATATTTTTGGACTCAAGTAGAGAAGATAGGCAGAGTCCAAACAGTGGATGATTTCTCTAGTGACTTTCATAAAGCCATGAGTTAAACTATAAGGAGGTATTGGTAGACTGGAAGTTGTAAAACTGTGGTGCAGTGAAGTAATAAACTGTGCAGTGGCTATGAGCCTATAAGGACCTTTCCCCAGAGAGATGGCCTGAGAGGATGGAAGCCAGTAGCAAGTGATCATTTCATAGCAAAGGAGCTCTTAGGAGTACCCAAGGGTTGCCTTATCTATTCCTCATAAGTAATATTCACTAGGCATTCTTATATTACTGCTTGAGAACTGTATCTTTTGAATGTCAATAAAATGAGAATTTACTTGCTATCCCAAAGACCAAGTGCTTCAAAACACCCAAAGCAGTCCATGTTGGAAATAGTTACATGAATATGCAACTATTATTACTAGCTTAGAGTATGTCACTTGTCCCTAATTCTTTCTTATGCCTTTTGCTTCCCTATTGTTGTTATTTAGTCATTTCTTTCCCCATTTGGTATTTTCTTGATAAAGATACTGGAATAGCTTGAATTTCCTTATTTAACTCTTATTTATTAATTTTAATTAATTATTATGTATTAATATGTTATTTTATATATATATATATATATATATATATATATATAATTAAATATTAATTATTTAACAAATGAAAAAAATTGAGGCATACAAGGTTAGTGACTTGTCCAGCTACTAAGCATCTCAGCCCAGATTTTAATTCAAAAATGTGAGTCTTCCTGACTCTAGGCCTGGTGATCCAGTTACTGCACCACTTAGTTACTCTACCTCCCTGTTCTCTCTTTTTAAATTAAGTCAACAAGCATTGATAGAGTGTCTTCCATGAATAAAGTGTTATTTTGGGAAAGGGAGACAGAGGAAAAGAGCTGAAAAGATTAAAAGACAGTTTTCTACTCCCAAGAATCATTTTAATTGGTTACATAGGATGCAGGTTTTAGTATCAAACAGTTTTATCTAGTGCAAAACACAGTTTTTCCCCTCTTACATTGTCCTAGATCACCAAGAAGATTTATGATTTTTTTGTATATACAAAACTTTAAAATTGTCTAAGTTTTAAAAATTTGTTTTATTTTTAATTAATTGAATAAACAAGCATTTTTGTAACATAGTATAATAAAAAAGATGATTGCACATGGAACAGCAAATCTATTATAACTTACTATTCCTTTTAAATATATAAAATAATTATCATGTAAATTTCTATTTTTTTTTCTTCCCTAATTGAAGGGACAACAGGGATAAGATAGTCTTACTCAGGAAAGTTTCCTATTTTCCTCTTCTGCTTCTCATCCACTTTTGAATCCTATCATATTTTGGATACTGTTATTGGATGAACATGTTTTCTTCAAGAAGCTAGTCATTACCCATGATAACCATGAGGTAGAAGTAGGCATTAAGTGATGGAGTGAGGGGAAGATAAATTTTCAACAATTCTTTCCACCTCCACACAACTATTCCTACCCTGATCTATGATTTGACAAAGGCTTTTCATTACATAGCATTTACATTTTTGCAATGTGTAAAGAATTCTCTACTTTAAAAGGATCTATCTCATAGCAAATTCCTAATGCTAACTTGGGCTCCAATCTAGTGGTGTAATCTGGTCTACCCTGGTGAATGTTCTGTCTCTTGATACCTTAAAAAAATGGGAATTTATTTCTAAGTAAGAGAACAGTGACCACTTTGAAATGATTATAATTCTCTTCACACAGAGAAGAGAAGCAGGGGTGGAAAAAGAGATTCTTTTGTTTAAACCTGTCACATTACAACTGCAATCTTAGTTCTCAATTAAGAGTCTGTATTGTTTTGCTTTCAACCACTTTTCATCTCATAGTGCCCTCTACTGAAGAAGCAGTGAGGCTTACAGAAAATTCTGAAAATGAATGGCGCTGTCATGATTCTTACCAACTCTTTCCATGGGTTATTTTCAATGTTCTGTTGTATTAATTTGTATTAGGCATTAATTAAATCTATTAACTCCTCATAGGCTCAAATTCTTTGTATCTTTGGTTTCACTGATAGTATTCATGCTTAGTGTCTCAAAGATTACAAGTCTGTTAAGATTCATAACATTGAAAGCAATTTCTAGAGCACATAGCAGCAAAAAATAAAGAATATTAAAATGCAAAAGTGGTTATCCTCAGACAGCTGCAGGGAGTGTCCTTTCTTGGCTCAGCATGTTTGCAGTTTTCTGTCTTAGAAGCCTTTCCTACCTTTGATAATTTGTCTTCTAAAGAGGGTTTTCTTTCTTATGGGGTCTTGTCTTATCAGTGAAATCTCTTTTCCATTGCTGCCCTTGTATGTAGAATTCTGAAGTGCAGTTATCAGAGCAAACACCCCTGCTGTTTTGGCTGGCTTACTTCCAGGTTCTGACATAGTGTTTTTGTGGCAAAGACTGTTTAGTCTTTTGCATAACCTTTTTTTTTCCCCTTTGCATTAATGGCAGAAGAAGAAAACTTTGTAACTAACTGAATCTTGCCTATAAATAGGCATTTATCAGATTGCACCAAAATGTTGAAGAAAGGTTGAAATGGAGACAAATATATGTGTTTTCCTTTGAATCTGGAATATGATTAAAAGGCCCTATCTGGACTGGGATCTCATTATTTTTATTGATTCTGTGGTATCCTCTTTATGCTATTAGTTGATATTAAGCATACAAGAAGAAAATGTCACTTTTGTTTGACCAAACAAGAGCAAAGCATAATGAGATTCTACCCTGCAATGTGAGTTTTCTTATTTCTTTTTTATTGTTTAATAACACATATAGCTATTTTTAGGGCATTTCTTTCTTGGTAGTCATAGGCCTTTTAAAAAATAAAAACAAACTTTTACTATTTAAGTTTATTTTTTAAAAAAGTTAATAACTAAGTCATCTCTGAACTTCTCTGAACTTAAGGCAACTCTTTTAGGCCTTTATCTAATACAGTTTATAGACCCAAAAATCTTAGAAGGGAAAGAGACAACTGGAATTTTGATCAAGCACCAACATTGGGGGCAGGATACTTCCTCCCCATTGCAATCCGTTGTCTTCACTTACCCAATTTCTCCAACAGTCCTCGCCTCTTCCCCATCCCTATCCTTCATTATTCTTTGTCTGTAATGGAAGATAAGGGAATAGGAGTCCCTTGCAGAAAGAGTGAATGAGGGAACTCATGAAGATGGAAGGTAGCTCCAGGGCTATACCTACAGTTGGATTGACTGTCCTAAGACTATAAAGTGCCTTAACCCCTAACCACCATAGGGCACAGACTTTCTAGGGGATGATTACCTCTTTCCCAGATGCAACTGTTTATCCTCAGAACAGTTTCTCTTCATTACTTAGCTTAAAGGTTGTCTTGTCCAATTTTCTCATTTTGTAAATGAGGAAATTAAAGTTCAGAGAAGTTAACTGATTGGCCCAATTGGTTCTATACATTCTGACAACCAGCTGCTCAAAGCTATATAAGTAGATCTAGGAATAATTAATCTAGACTGGATTATTGTATCCACAGGAACTGATGAGACCACCAAAATGGGGAAAAGGACCCAGAACAGAACTTTGGGGTACAAGGTCACACATATAGTAAATTGCAGTTCTTGAATTTGAATGTAGGTATTCTGACTCCAGATAAGTTACTCTCAACTTGGCTACACTACTTCTGTGCATTATTTTTAGTTTCCATCAATTTACTAGTTAATTAGAGCTGTGACAGTGTGTGCACCTTACCTTACTTAGATGTAAGCACCTTTCTATGTTTATATCAAGGAGTCATATGTAGGTCATTATTTTGATGTTGGAAAATTGAGGTTAAAAATAAGTTAAACACCTTCATTTTTCCCCCTGAAAATGTTTTCCTACCTCATGAATATCTTGCTCTAGTTTACTAATTTACATAAAGAGTATTGTTTGGGGAAAATGTCAAAATAGCTTCAAATATCTTCCATTACAGTCTTTGTTGCTTACTTTATTTCCATCTCTGTCTCTGTTTTATTATTAAGAGGCTTTCTTTTCCTTTAAGGATTTGAAGTCTGTCAAAACAGTGCATTAAACAATTCTGAATCATTATTAGCCAATGTTTCATCTGTCCCCCTCATCCCCCCACCCCAACATGGGCCAGGACTGAAAGAAACATCATTTACTTTGAGATTGCCCACATATCATGACCCATATGAGCTTAAAAAAAAAAAAAGAGGTTGTCTATTATGTTTATCATGTGGGGAAATTGCTTGTCAACAGCTAGGAAAGGTTTTCGTGGAAATGCTGTTTGTCTGACCTTTTCTTGGAATGCATGACTGTTGGCTGCTCCCTGACTTGAAGATATATATGTATAATCACTTATGATATATTCTGACCTCTTTCTGTATTGGATACAATGAAAATTTCCTTTTGATCTCCTATCAGATTGTCATTTCTTGATAGAAGAAAAGCAAGGGAGAGTATATACATAGTAAAATCATGACTTTTAGGTGAATACCTGTTTTTGACATTATGCGAGTTACATTTTTGTTGTCACTACATCCCATTACAGAACTGTTGGATGAGAAGTCATTGAATTTGGGAAATCTGGCTAATTTTACTTCCCTCTCCTATGTCTTCCAGCTTTTGGGCCACCTTAGTCTTTTTCTTTTTATAAAGGTGTTCTCTCTAGAAGCAGCTTTTAATACTGACATCCCAAATGGTCACCTCCTTTCCTTTGAATGATACTTGAACAGCAGATGGTGCTGAATATATTTTTGGGATCAATGTCAAGTTGAAGTCTGAATCAGTGTGGTGGAGAAGTCTGTAATGGCAACATATCTGTAAAGTGTTAGCATTGAGTGTTAGACTTAATTTGTTGCCATCTGTCTTTATTTTGCTAACCAATTTGATCGGACATCACATTCATGTTATAATTCGTTTCTGGGAACTTAGTATCTAAAAACTAATTGTATGTATCCTACTCAGTGGTATACTATGAGGCTCTATATTTATATTATAGAGCAAAAATCTGGAAAAAAAATCTTGGCAGATAAGCTTTCTTTTCAGGCTGAGTTATTAACAGTTTTATATTAATAGCAATAAGATGATTCACTGGGTTAAGAAGGCAGTAGTGGTTTTGCCCCGGATAGTTCAGCAGGCTGATAATGCTTCTCCTTTGGTCCTTTAGTTTTCAGCTTAGTAGTGTTCAATATAATGTATAATATAGTTTTTTGTCACCATTATTTAACAATTTGGAGAAAAGTTTCTATAGAAATTTTATCATGATAAGAATCAATGTTAGAGGTTACACTGGAAATGAAATTATGAGAATGACACCCAATAAGATCAATAGAAAATAAGTTTTGGAAAGAATCTGATAGATTTCTTTTCCCTTCCTTTCCCCTTCACTCATATAACTCAAAGGCTCATACTTAAATGTGATTAGCTATACCCATTTTGAGAAGAACCATTAAATGGGTTCCTTTTATTTTCTTCAAGGAATTTTGTCTCAGTTGGGGAAACTGGTGCCTAAATGTTGAGCAAATGACTCCAGTAATGCCAAGGGTGCCTATTTTAGCCAATGTGTACTGTCATATATACTGGTAAACTAAAGTCTACTGATAAACTTAATGAAAATTGTATCCTTACTGGTGCAGCATGAGGTAAGGAAAAATCAATTGCTCTATAAGTTTAGACCACATTCTTATCTCTTGCCCTTGTTTAAAATGTCCTCCCTTGGTGTATTTGTGTGTGTGTGTGTTTGTCTTTTTCTTTGTGTCTGTTCCTCTCTCATATACATACATATGTACAGACACATTCACATGCACACACACACACACACACACACACACAGTCACACATACATTCCCTCTTTAAGACTAACTAATTTCAGGTTATAACAAGAACAAACCCATAGCTAATTTCAACTCAATGACATGACAGTGAGTTGAGTATTTTACATGTGAAATTTAATTTTGTTTATAATTTTAACTACTGTTGTCTAAGTTCACTATGATGTTCTGTGGAATAATGGTTTGTTTTCATCTTCCTTAGCTACTGCTTAAAGTAAATTATTTCCCATTTTTAACCACTGCTTGATTGCTTTTTCCATGGTTTCATGAGAGTATCACCAAACATGTTTTTAAGAGGCAATAAATCACTGGTGCTTAGCATTAATATGAAGTCTGACTTAGCCTCCTCAAAGACATTAAGCTTTGCAGTAAACAAGACCAGCCTCCTTCTTTTCACAGTATCCTAGGCGATCAAATTATTACTAATTACAGTTGCCAGGACCCCTGCTTACTTGTCTTATTCATTCTTGTATCCTTGTTTTGAGAAGTTCAACTTACAGCTTCCTGGATCTCACAAACTCTCATATTTGGATACTGACTTTGCCTCAGAGATGGAGAGCTTATGCTGGGGTGAGGGTAGAAGGATTTCATCATGAACAACACTAAAGGTTGATTTCTCTTTTATTTTCATTTAAAACACTTCCAAAATAGAGTCTAAAAGCCTTGAAAACTCTTCAGTCATGATTTCTGCATAAAACTAAGATTATTGCTATTGGGACTCATTCACACTTTTTAAAAGTGGTTCTACTCACATTTTCTCATGGAACTATAGAGTTTAAAATTAGTGATCATCTAATCCAATGATTTCAAACAAATAAAAATGGGGGCCATTAAATGAAAATAATACATGTTAGGGTCCCTGGGGGCACATATTGACTTAGAAAATTACATGACATTACTTTTGTTCTCTAGTATGTTTATCCATTTTGCTAAATATTTACCAAATACATATTAATCTTATTCAGGCCACACTCAGGTGTGTGGTGGGCTCCAGATAGTTGGAGATCTTCACATTCTTCACTTTTGATTCCTATTGTCTTAATTTACAGATGAATAAAATGAAGTCTAGAACCATTTAGATACTTGTTCAATGTAACAAAATTGATAAACTTCAGTTCTGGAATGAGAATTCAGTTTTCTTATAGCTAATTTGATGATCTATTCACTAAAGGACACTGCCTCCTATCATAACCTTAATTCATTTTATATAATTATTTATTAATTTGATTAAAAACAGAATGAAATAGCATGGAGTGTATAGTGGATTAAAGACTGATCTTGGAGTCAAAAAGACTTGGGTTCAAGTCTTCTTTTTGACATTTTCTAACTATGATCATGGGCAAGACACATATTCTCATTATTCAAGGCAATTCTTTATGATTATAATAGATGAGTTTCTGATAAGCATTGTTGGATGGAGTTTCTGTACCAGGAATTCTTTACATTGATAACAGCAAGAGCAGCAGCAGCAGCAACAACATGAACCCAAGAAGCCAGAGTCTTAAGAGACCTTGGTTCTTCTTTACACTTCTCCAAGTTGTCTCTATTTCTCTCTTTTTCTTCTTTATAAGCTGGTCCCAATAATGCTTGCTACCTGACTCTAGCACATAAGGGAGTCTCTTTCTCCCTTTCCCTATCTCTACCTCTATCCCTCTCCATCTCCTTCTCCCTCTTCCTCTCCCCATCCCTCTGTCTTTTTCTCTGTTTCTGCTTCCTCTCTGTCTGTCTCTGTCTTTCTCTCTGTCTCCATCTCTTCCTCCTTTTTTTCTTTTTCTGTATGGTGGAGAGGTGAGAGGAATGGCTTGGACAATTAATTCATGTCTTGAACTAAAAAGGTTTGTATAAGTACCAAGTCTCATGTTACCTATTGCTTGCCACAGTGTCCCATGCTTCTTTGCTGTCCAATCTAATGTTCTTGCTATAAAACTTTGTCTTCCCACCTGCTGAGTCTTCCCTTTCATTTCCTGGATGCTGGCTTTTCTCCTCCCTCAAGCCCATGCTGGGGGAAAAAAAATCACTATATTTAAGCTAAACTCAAACCTTTTAAAAATCTAATTAAGTATTGTTCTTGCTATCTATAAGAAAATATCACTGACCTGTAATTGAGGGAGTTTAAAGGAAAAAAACAAGTCCTCTAATAGAAGAATACAGAGGGGGAAAAAAAGAAAAGCTTATTCCTGAAGGGCCCTGCCCCATGCTGGGGGGCTTGAACCAGATTTATGAAGAAAATGGTACTTATATTGCCCTCGGCAAAGATTACAAATGGTAAGGCTTCTCCTGCAGCTATGGCCATTGCCACTGGCATCACAAACAGGCATGTCATACTTGATCTCCTTGCAGTCAGCAGAGGCTATAGCAAAATGGATTTATTCATAAACTCTGTTGGCGGGGGAAGTCCTAAAATGAAGTAGAGGTCTGTTTAAGATCCATAGACTCTAAATCATAAGGTTTTAACAAAAGAGGTTTTTCCAGAAGTTGGACTATTTTGGTGAATTATGACGTCCTTGAACTGTTGCTGGGGTCTATAATTTTTCAGGAGCCTGGAAACTCACCAACCAAATGCCTGAGCAGCCTTTTAATGCGTTGCCATCTAGCCGCTAAAGTTCAAGTGGTAAACAAATAAAGGATGGAAATGTCATTCTGGTTTCTAAATATACTATAATTTCTTTGAGATTCCTCTTATCAAGAAACTTCCGCCCTTAGGACACTTTGACTTCTAATTTGTTGAATTGTTTATAAAACATGGAAATGTGAAGATGCATTAGAAGTCAAGTTTGCAAAATATTCGTGGACAAAACTAGGGGAAAAACACTCCTCACTTTAAATTCAAAACAGTTTTATAAAGTTGTTGAACTGGAGTTTGATTCCTGGGCAGGCATTACTCTGGATTCCAAGGGGAAAAGTGGATTGGAATTGAAACCTTATCCTTCAGGGTCTATAAACAGAGAAGCAGTGAGGGAGGTGGGGCCTGCCTTCCTTCTATTGCCTAGCATCTCTTTCTGCGAAGGCAGTAGTAGCCCTATGATTTAAGTGGAATGAGCTAATTTTTCTTCTGTAAAATGGGAATGGTAGCAGCAGGTATGAGTGTGCCTTTGGGTATATGAAAGAGAAAGAGAGAGAGAGGGATAGGGAGAGGAAGAGGAAAAGGAAGAAGCAGAAGGAGAGGGAAAGGGAAAGAAAGAGGGAGAAAAGGGGAGAGAGAGAAGGAGACAGAAAGAGAAAGAGAGAGGGGGGAAGAGAAAAGGGGGAAAGGGAGGGAAAGGGAGAGAGGGAGAGACTAAGGAGAAGGAAAGAGGCTGAGAGGGAAAAAGAAAGAGATGGAGAGAGGGAAAAGGAGAGAGAGAGGGAGACAAAGAGAGAGACAGAGAGGGAGAAGAAGAGAGACACATAGAGGTATAGAGACAGAGAGAGACAGAGAGGAGAGATTCTGAACTTATGCTTTCTCTTTAGCTTTATGTCCTACAAAGGCTGTTCATTTCTCTGATAATTCAAAGGCTCGATACATAATATTCTACTTATGCTTTGTCTATTTATCATCCCTATGGCATCCTGGGAAAAAAGTTTTGGAAATTTCTCTTGTATAGTTTTTATGGGGAAAAGAAATAGTGAGTTAGTCATGTAGCATTGAATGAGACATAGCACCCTGACATACCACATATTATATTGGTACCTCTGAGATTTCAAATAACCAAAGAAAGGTCTATAGAAATGTTAAGTGTATTCTCTATAGAAAGGTATAGAAAAAATTTACAAAGGACAAAGGGTAGTAGAGGAACAAAATTTGTATTGTTTGGGATAGTATCCTTAACAAGAATATCACTCATCTGCAAACATGCCATCATGGGAAGCCCCTTGGGGAGACACTTCAGTAGTCTGCTCTTAATCCTCAACAATCAATGTGACCCTGGATAATTAAGCCTCTAGTTTTTTGTTTTTTTTTTTTTTTTAACAATATAAACTATGCTATAGGATTGCATGTTTGAAGCTGGAAGAAATATTAGAAACCATCTACAATCTCCTCATTTTACAGAAATGGAGATTCAAAGAGGTAATTTTTTTCTCAAAGTCATAGGAGTTTTAAGTATCAGAGGTGGCATATGAACCTAGGTACTATGACTACAGAGTAAGTTCTCTTTCCCCTAGGCCATTATGTCTCTTTACTATAATTAATATCAGTGCTGGGAATATCTTTTATTGAACTGATTTCTATTTTGGGAAGTCACATTTGAAGGCTAGAATAATTAGTTAATAATGTATTTATCAGGGTACATCCATAAAAAAAAAAGCAGCTAGGAGAAAGGAAAGAGGAAAAGTAGCAACTAGTGTTAGGTATGAGCTTGTGGTAGTTGCAGAGATGTGAATGGAATGCTTCTTGTATGCATAGAATGCCCCTTGGCAATCTAGTCCACATTCTATGTATCTTTATGAGTCATTCAGTTATTAGACATTTCTTTAACACGTAGTATGTGACAGGCATTGTGCTGAGTGCTAGGGACACAAAAAGAAGAGAAAGGATTTTCAAGGTTCAGCAACTGAATCTGTGTCTAAGACAATTCCACAAAATCCATGATGGAAAATGTTATCCATATCCAGAGAAAGAGTTATGAATCTGAATACAGATCGAAGCATACCATTTTCTCATTTATCCCCTGTTGATTTCCCTTTTCTTAGGCTTCTTCTTTCCCAACATGACTAACATGGAAATATTTAATATGACTGTACATGTGTAACCTATATCATATTGCTTGTTATCTTGGGTAGGGGAGGAGGAAGAAAAAAGTGGAAATCAAAATATTATAAAAGTAAATACTGCAAGCTAAATTTACATGTAATTGGAGAAATTAAATGCTATTAAGTAGAAAAAACAAACTAATAAAAACAATTGAATCTGTGGCAGGCAGAAATGACTCTAAGAGGAGGAAGAAGAAGTGAGAACAGTAGTTATTTGTCAAGTTTAAAGCAAGCTATTGTTTCAAACAAGTAGGTGAGGGTTGGAGCTAGACAGTCAGAGAAGGAATCAGCATACAGTGGTGGTCAAAATAGAAGGAGAAATGCTAAGTGTTTATACAGGCTGAGATAGAGTCGGGAGTAGGTTACAGAAAGCAATTTGGAACAGAGAATTTATTGCCTCCCTCCCCCTCTAGTATTTTCTGTACTCTGGGCTGCAAGCTGACAGTTCCTTTTATCTCTTGGAGGTAGCTGTGCTATATTGGAAAGAATTCTGTCCTGGAAGCCAGGAGATCTGGCTCAATCTATAACTTTGTCTTTGACCTTGAACAATTCAATTCAATAAGCATTTAATCAAGAACTCTCTTGTGCCAGACACCATATGAGGTTCTGGAGGTACAACCCCCTCCCAAACAAAATCTCTCCCCTCAAGGAACTTATATTCTTTTTTTATTATAGTTTTTATTTACCAGATATATGCATGGGTAATTTTACAGCATTGACAATTGCCAAACCTTCTGAGGAACTTAAATTCTGAGAGAAGCAACAAGTTCATAGATAAATTAAAGAAAAATAAATACAAAGTTATTTTGGGAGAAGAGAGGCAACTGGGGAGGATAAGGAAAAATCTCTTATAGGAGGGGCAACTTGGTTTCAATCTTTAACACATTTATTGTTTCCCAGATTTGATAATGTATATTTCAAATATGAGGGAATAAGCTACCTTTGAACCCTGGTTTTTCTGATTCTGAGTCCAGAATCTTGTCCACTGTCGCACCTACCTACCTTCAGACACTTGACTGGTAAAGGACTTTATATTTTATCCTTTGTAGAAGGAATCATCATTTAGTTGAGGGTCAGAATAGGAGAAATGATAAGAATTTATGCAAGCTGAGATATCAGAACTAGGTAAGTAAGCTTCTATATTGGTAAAATAAGTAGGTTGTTTTAAAAATTACTTCTGAGGACACAACATTTTATGACTGTTACAACTTCTGTGTTGTAGAGTCATAGCCATGCATCTCTAGAGGGGCAGATACTCATGAGTATGAAACCCACAAGACTTCATGCTCTAAAATCTGAGGAATCATCAAATCAATTGGTGCTTTCAGATGTTTGAGATTCATGTACAAGGATAACACTGAGGTAATATTGCATTGTATATCCCTTATTTGATTGGAATAAAAATTCTCTTGTATTGAATAGGAATTTATTGAATAGGATTTTTTTAAAAAAATGTTTAAAATTTTTTATCTCTTTCACAGACTTCCTAAAGGTCCTTTAAAAAAATCCATAAATCTATGCTGTGCACTTACAGGGTTGTAAGGAGAGAAGCACGATCTAGACCTTGAAAAGGGCTATCTAATGACAAGTTATTTTGACTGAAATAGCTAAACTAATTGTGGTTTGTAACTAATAGGCATCAGGAAAACCTGGTGTGTGTGTGTGTGTGTGTGTGTGTGTGTGTGTGTGTGTGTGTGTGTGTGTGCAACAGATTATTTTAAGACTAGATCCCATTAAAGTCTTTTTTGTAAAAATGCTTCAAAGAGATTCAAAGCCCTTGTATAAACCTGTGTGTTGCTATTGATGTTTTCTATGTTGGTTCTTAACAAACATGTGAAATATGTGAACTTGGTATTGGAAACTTTTTCCTCACTTTCCAGAGCTTCTCCTAGATGGCTAGTACTTCCTTTTAGTCTCTCTCTATTGAAGGATGTGTAAATACAGGCTTGTGGGTATATTTCCTGCCTCATTGTCTTATCTTATAGATTTGAGATTGAACTTTTGAGTTTTGAAAGTCCTAGTAAATTGGTATCTTGGCAAAACAGCTTTTGATCTTTACAGACAATTTGGTATTCACATTCCAGGGAAGAAGGAGTAATTTTCAGTACCTAACCCATAGGCGGCTAAGGCAAGGACTTTTCTGGCATCCATGCTACATTTGGATGTCCTATATTGGTTGGGCCAATGCCTTTAGGAAATGAACTGAGTTTGAATCCTCTTTTCCAAGAAACAGAGGTGGGGTAATAGAAACACTGAGATGTGGGAGGGATGTTTGCTTTTTGGTTCTTGTTTTTGCTTTGAGATAAATATCCCTTTATAAAATTGAATTGATGTTAAGTAGTTAAATAGAACTGGAATGCTACTCACTGATGGCTAACAGTGGGGAGAAAATAAATGGTAGGGGCTCCAGTTGAAGACAATAGAAAGAGATATCTTAACTCTTCAGGGGAACCCCTACCACCTTGAGGGACTTACATAGAAGCTTGCCTCTGGGATAGTGTATCAGAATACTTGCTACATGTTTCTGTTCATGGAGGAGAGCAATCTGTATAGATCCTTAATATTATGGTTTCAGGCAGATCTGTAACTAAAGCCCTAGGGTCTTGAAATTAGAGGGTGTTAACACTTCTAATCCTCCAGTAGCTTAGCACCTAGTTAGCAAGAATAATTATCTAAAATGGGGGAAGCAACCAGATGGTGGGCTGGAGTGAATTCTCTTTATCACTCCTTCTTCACCCCCTCCCCTGCTACTCATGGAAGCTTCTTCACCTCCACTGGTAGGGATGAGGGGAAGGCAGGGAACTGTGTCCTCCCTTTTCCTTAACTGAGGGAATGCTTTTGGCCACTTGCCTAGGATTTATAGTTTGTTACCTTTCCCAAAAGTATGTACATTTTAAAATGGAATTTGAGGAAAGGAGCCTCCTTGTGCCTTTCTGATTCTGCCATGTCAGCAAGCTTCTGCTTTTAAGACTGACTCAGCGGAAGGTTTTCCTTCAATATCATAAAGCCATTCTGATCCTATATAGAAATGTCTTTTTTTTTCTTCTAGGACTAATATCATTAAGCATTTGGAAAGTAAAATATGTATACTATCTTTATCACTCTTGAGAATTCTTATAGCATAGTTAGATACCCAAGAATTGGAATAAATTGAATTGGGGTCTGTATATATGTGATCCATACCTTGCAAATCAGAACTCCAAATTTTGTTTGGTCTTACTCTGGAGTTGTATATTGCTATCTTATTTTAGAGTCTGTGTGGACACCTCTTTATTTACACTCTGTGGGGAGAGTTTAATCAGCGTCATCCAGTTGGAAGATTGACCCTTAGGATGTACCAAGTTAAACCAAATGCCATGCTGGTTTATTCAAATACTGGATAATTCTAAGGTCTAGCACATTATGGTTTTTCTATTTGTTTTGAAAGCCATTTGCTCTGTATTTTTAAAAATAAAGCAAACTTAGCTAATTTCCTTGTAATGTCTGTACTACAGTATTTTTAAAAAGGATATCATGTTAATTATGGACTTTTAGAGGATAGTCAGTTTTCTGTTTAAAAGACTTGTCTCCTTCACTAAATCAGGGTTTAGGCTAACTTCCAGGAAAACTCTCTGTCTCTGTACTCGACACACACAGATGTCTGATTTATCTAAACAACATGCCTTGTTGACCAACATTACATTCTCCAGTATCCAAAAAAAACACAGGAAGAACCTAGCTACTCTAGGAAAGATAAATTAAATACCTAAAGTAGTCCCTGAATGGATCAGTTCAGCTCATTTTGGGAATGATTTATCAACTAAGGTATAAGGCTGATTGGGGCCAAAAGTATATTTTAGATTGGTTTCTTTTTTTAATGCAATAAAATAGGTAGATTTTGAGGCTACTAGGATAGGCTCATTCAGAGCCATCTCTAGTTGTCCTGATCTGTATTTAGCCACTAGACTCAGATGGCTCAGAAGGCCAAAGTGAGGGAGGTGACCTTGCACAGCCCTTCTTCATTTAAATCCATTTCACTTGCATATCATGGCATTACCTCCTTGATATCAGGGGCCTCTTTGAGTTTGAAGGACAAAGAATAAAGATAGGCTCTAAAAGCCAGAGAAAACCTCCTCCCCTCTTTCAAAGAGAAGAAATATTAGTAATAAACATCTATTTAATATCACTAACAAGATATTTTAGTTATGACAACATAAACTAATGGACCTCAGAATTAATTAGGTAGTAGTTTAAAATAAATTTCATTAGAAATCTAAAGTTTATAAAATCAACAAATTCTTTTTCCTTTGGTCTGCAATTGGGAATTTATTAGTTTTAGAGAACTAAGTTCTCTACTTAGAAACTTTCTCAACTAATGAAGAGAGAACTTGACAAATTATTTTTGGAAAAAATGGTTTTAGAGGGGGTACTGCAAATTTAAGTGACTTGCCCAAGGTCACACAGGTAGCCTGTGTTGGTGTTATTAGTCAAACCTCCATCTTCCTTACAAAAATGGCCTTTTATCTACTGTGCAAGGCTGCATTTTCTATCAATACTAACAATGAAAAATTATTTTAGTATAATGCCTGGAAGAATGGTCATTATGGAATATTAGTCTGGCGATGCTAATTATGGCAGCAGTTTGAAAGGTCAAGTGATTAAAAATGTGCTAATGGGGAAAACTGCCAAAATCAAATTTGTTTATGGAGCTATAAAACATCCTAAGACCTCTGATGGATATAGTTCAGACATTTTAAGAAAAACAGAGGTGAGTTATGCAGGAGGTGATGAATATTGATCAGTGGAGATGGGGAAAGGAAGCCAATGTAAGGAAGTAAAAATGAGTAAGTTACATAATGTGGGAAGCAAAGAAATGTGGTTATATCAGTTGCATATTCTTCAGGGTGCATAATGAAACTTGAGGGTGGCAAGGGATAAAAGTGGTAACCTTCAAAAATCAAGGTGAGGTGTTTGGATTTTATCTGAAATGCAATGTATATGTTAACATCTATTATAGATGGGGCATACTGATAAATGTTTAATACTAGGCTCTCTTCTCAAAAAAAGTATGCAATGCACAATTTTAAGGCTTATCTCTTTTATTAACATTTTTTCTATCTCAAGTCAACAATCAATAAAACAATAAATCAGTCTTTTATTTATTTATTTTTTTTTTAAGAAAAGAAATTCAGTGGAAATAGGCCTAGTGTGGTGGCCCATGCCTATAATATATGCTGCTGAAGAGACTAAGGGCTACTAGTTTGGGAATAATGAGCTGCAATGGGGTCCAAACCAAGTTCTGAGCAACAATATGATGAACATTCAAGTTGCTTAGGGATAGCTATCCAGTATTCCACAACTCATACTAATTAGTAGCAGGATCAAGCTTCTGAGTGCCTCTGCACTGCCATCCTCAATAAGAGGATACAACCCTGTCTCTAAACAAAAAAGAACAATAACAAAAAAGGAAATGTAATCAAAACATACTAAGGCTTCTTGATCAGCATAATAAAATAATAATTGTAGCTGTTAGAAGAAAAATTGAAGGTAAGAATACTGGTGGGTATTGCTGATATAGTCTAGAGATGAAGTAATTAAAACTAAAAAGAAAGAAAAAGTGCCATTGGTTTGTATGTAAGAAGTAAAGAAGGATGTAATGAAAACAAGTTGGGACTCTAAGAATTTGGATGGATACAGATGCCATTGGCAATTCAAGGCAATTAAGAACAGTAGAGGAAACACGATAAACTCAGTCTATGGCATGTGGAATCTCAAATGTCAGTGGAAAAGCCAACATGAGATATAATTCAGGCAACTGGGACTTTGATCTTCACTAGATCAAAAAACAGGGATACAGAAACAAATTTGGGAATAATATCTATACAGGTTAATTTACTAAATGTTTGCATGCCCACTGCCATGGAGATAAGGAACAAGTGATAAACCAAGGAGTCATTCTAACACAACCTGATAGTAGGAATGGATTCCTCTTGGAAGTTGTGAGTTCTGTTCTTAACCATTAGGTGTGTTTCTAAGAGGCTAGAGTTTAAAGAACTCATTTAATATAAAGGAGAAATTTAGACCAGGGTTCTGTCTTTGGTGCTTTTCTAAGATCTAAATGCAAGGAATTCAATGGTCTCAGCCAAGGTAAGAAAGTTCTGGAATATCCCCTCATAGTTGCAGGACTGGAATATGACTGGATATTGCCAGCTGAGAGTACCATTTTCCAGAGAATTTTAGTTCTATAGGACTATGCAAAAGAGCAGAAAAATGTCAAGAGGAGGAAATGATGGAATTCAATGACTCCCCTGTTTGAAGGGACAATATGAAGCTGTTGTTGCATAACAAGATATATTGCATAAAACTATGAGAAGACTGATGAGAAATGAACATCAGACCTCACTAGGAGATATGAGTGACTACAATCAGTGCTATGTGAGGAATGACTATGAATAAGCATTAATTACTATGGGTTCTACCATGAGTTCTGTTTATTTTATTTACCTACAAATGAATCTGTTCATTCTTTGAGCCTTGTGACCTTTGTGCCTATAAAAAGAGATGGTGACTATTGATCTGTTGATCTGTTTCAGATAGTAGAGTCCCCAGATTATGTGGATAGGGACAATGAGCCAGAGAAATAAAAAATAGCTTGATTTTTATCTGTGCAAGGGATATATACAAATGTAAGGATCATGTAAGATAGAAAGTGAAGCATGAAGAGAGGGATTTAATCAAAGAGGAAAGAGCATTAAGAAAGACATTGTAATATAAATGTCTAGTGTGGATTCAGAAAACCTGGGTTCATGTTTTTTTTTCTGAAATTTTTTAACTTCATAGACAAGTTTACCTTTTCTGGGTTTTTTTTCCCCTGTATCTATAAAGTAGAGACAATAGCACTTGTATTATCTTTTTCAAAGGACTGTTGTGAATGAGTATTATAGAAAGGTAAGTTAACATTCAGAGGAGATAGAAAGCAATATTAGCAATATCAGCTGGAGAAGAGGGGATCTAGGAAGACTTTCTAGGAAAGGCATTTTTGATATGGGGCTTGCAGGATAAGTAGGATTTTGACAGACATATTTGTGAAGATCAAAAGATTGGAAGCTATTCTTTGTGAATAGAATTATATCAGGTGAATCAGGTAAAGTGATGACTTCCAGAATTAAATATAGTATTCTAGATGTGATTTAATACAGTGAGAATCTAGTAGAGCTATTATGTCTTTCTTTATGGATACCATGCTTCTCAATGCAGTGAAGCAGAGCTTTAGTTTGTTTGTTCTCCATCTCATACTGCTGATTCTTATTGAATTTGTTGCTTATTACTAAACCCTAAGTTCTTTTTTTTTTATAGAAAGTGTTTTCTATTCATTTCCCCCCAATCTCTATTCATGAACTTTATTTTTTCTTTTTTTAACTTGATTTTTTCAACATAAAATAGAACATTAACATTGCATTGCATTTACTCTTATTCTGTCCATGTGATCTTAAAGAGGTAAGAACTGAATGGGAAATGAACACTTGGATCCCTTTTCAAGAAGTTATAGGCACATAGGATTTAGAACTGGGAAGGTCAGAGAGAATAATATTTAAATAAATATTAAGCTGTATATTTTCTACTACAAGGTAGTGAATAGAGCTTTGAACCTAGAGTCAAGAAGACCTGGTAGCCTCAGATACGTACTAGCTGTGTGACTCTGGGCAAGTCACCTTCTGTCTGCCATAGTTTCCTCATCTGTAACGTGGGGGTGTTTATAGCACCTAGCCCGCAGCCTTTTTAAGGATAAAATGACATAATATTTGTAAAGTGCTTTGCAAATCTTAAATATAAATGATAGCTATTATTATTGTTATTAACAATATGTAGGCTAGTTCTATAACATTCATGTTATTCTTCATAAAATTTTCCTAATCATACTTTTCCACAGAATTTCCCTTGTAGGTTGGCTCATGGATTACTCATGGGCTCTCTTTTCTAAATTTTGATTTTTGTTAATTGTTCTATGAATTTCTGAAACCCTACCTAAATTGAACTGCCTTCTTTGGGAAACTCAGGCCAGTGAAAACACTCCTATAAAATTGACTATGTGTGTGGTGGCAGAGAACATAAATGTGTTGGCTTTCCTGTATTGTTAAAATATCAGGCCATACCTTGATCTCACAGGGCTTTCATATTTTTTACATAGATTGCTGCATGAAATACAGAGCATGCCTTGTTTTCTACTCACCAAGTCTTTCTGCTTTGCTAGGTTTGTGCTTTCCTTTCTAAGACCTTCATAATTCTAGAACTTCCTCTACTTCTTTACTTGACAAGGAGATATGACCCTATGAAATGCATCAAGTGAGGGAGAAAAAAAAAAAACCCAAACCAACCTGATTTTAATGCGTGTAATAAAGCCCATGCTGTGTAGATTGATGGGTGTTTTTCATTTCAACAAAAGGCAATTTCCTCCTG
Source organism: Sminthopsis crassicaudata (assembly GCF_048593235.1). Lineage (NCBI taxonomy): Eukaryota > Metazoa > Chordata > Mammalia > Dasyuromorphia > Dasyuridae > Sminthopsis > Sminthopsis crassicaudata. The sequence continues at coordinate 292,833,626 of NC_133619.1, read as the reverse complement.
GATGGAAAAAAGTGACCTTCAGTGAGTAGTAAATAACTGAATGGAATGAAGGTTCCCATCAGCTCCTAGTTTCACAGGAATTGTCTAACTGTTGATCACTTTTTAAAATTGGGGTGGTGGGGAAGTGCTATCCCCATCTCAAGTCTATTTTTTTTCCCTTTTCTTTCCTGACTGCAAACAGGCCCATATGTTTGCTCGTAGGAGACTGTGACAAACAGGCATTTCAATACTATTTTAGTATTTCTAAATGTACACTATGTAATCTTTTTTTCCTCTCCTTTCTACCACATCTGTTCCTACAGCATCACATTTTAAAGTATAATGCCCCCTTTCAATAGAATACTATTGCTATCTTTACCTTCTGTGAAAGCCTCCCTAGAGACTTGCCTCTCTCTCCACTTGCAGTCTTTTTTTTTTTTTTTTTTTTTTTTAAACAGGTTATCAGGATTAGGTCTGATCACAGATCAGAGGTCTTGTTCAGCTCTTTCCTCACATACTTTTGGAACAACAGGAATTTTAACACAGCACCTTGTGGGAGCATCCTTGTGTATTCTGGGGAGGCCAGCCAATGCCCATTACCAAAGCACCAGGAGGTTTTCACCATCTTAGAAAGACTGTAAGTCACCTTTGATATTTACATTACAAAAGGCAATGATTAGAATCTATTTCAAGAGAAAAATGTTTCCATAGATTTGTAGTTGATCCTGCTGTTATCTCTTGAAATAATAAGAGCAAAAAGGAGTGATTATTGATGCCTTAAAGCATTCATTCCTTGATGCATAGGGATGAGTCTATCTAGCAGATTTTTCTGCTTGAAATTTTGGTTTCCCCTAAAATAGAATTCCAGTCTCTTTCCACACCCTCTCCTCAATAGTAATCTAATGTACAATTAGCTTTGTTCATTAGACCACAGTGTTAATGAGGCCAAATTTATGGGGTCATTCTCCATGCAAAATAGTTAGCTATGCTCTCTCCCAAGGTCATAGATGCACCCTTAACTCATTTTCCCCTAAGGATAGTATAAAAGACTATGAAGGAATTAGAGCAAACTCATTACTAGAAAAATGATTCAAAGGGCAGGCTCTATTTGACCATGGTTCACTATCATCATCTTTTTTTATTCCAAGGGCAGCATAATATTATAATAGTAATGCCTTGGGAATATGAAAAATATTGCATTAGGAGATATCTTTAACTGTTTATCTACTTGTTATAGATTATCTTTCTGATAATTAAATGTTGTTATACAAAGGATGACCGATAGGAATATTTAAATAGTAGCAGATAAAAAATGCTACATTTAAAGACTGAAAGTTTCACATTTAGAATTTGAGTTAAATGTAGATTAAGTCTAGAGTTTTAAATTGTTATCTCTTCTCCCTTCCACACTCCTTCCCTCTTCTCCTCTTCTTTCCTTTTCTCCACATTTCACCTGCATTTGTTACTTCCATTTTCATTAGGCTGCTCTTCTTGAGTTCATATCAGAACAAAGATACTAGCTGAGTGACCTGGACAAATCACTTAATGTTATTTGCCTACGTTTCTTCATCTGTAAAATGAGTTAGAGAAGGAAATGGCAAACCATTCTAGTATCTTTGCCAAGAAAACCCCAAAAGGAGTCACAAATGTTGGACATGACAGAAAAAAATTATTGAACAAGAGAAATAATCAAGAAACTGTTTTCTATATAAAGACAAGTCTAAATTCTTTGGTCTAAAATTCAAAGTCCACTATAACCTTTCCTTTACTTTTTTTTCTTATCTAATCTTATTATCCCATTACTTTCAAACACTTGCTGTCTAGTCAGGACTTATGCTTCCCTATCTACAAACCCACATATAGAATACTTATTTTTGGTAGTATATTTTCCTCATTTAGTTTCTTTTTGTGGAAGTGCCACTCTTTCCCCTTAACTGTATAAAATGTTATCTGTCTTTTTTCCAAAAAGTCCATCCTATCTTTACCATTAAACCTTCCATAACTAATAATTGTAATTTGTGTGGTGGGAAAACAAACTAACCAACCAAACACTGGACTTGGAGACAGAAAAGTTGAGCTTAAATTGAAGTTCAGCCAGTTTATATATATATATTAGTTATATGACTTTAAGGAAGAATCTTTACCTCTTTTGGTATCAGTTTCTTCATCTGTAAAGTGAGAGGATTAGTCTGAGGCTACTTTAGAATTGAGGTTTTCCTGTTTCTTAGCTCAGCACTCTATCCTCCACATCATCAGGACTCCTAGGTGTAAAAAACAGGTAATTAAAAACAAACCCACATAGTAGTATGACTCATTTTGCTATAGTCATGAAATGCAATAGAATACATCTGCTGCTTGCTATCTTTGTTTCTTTATGTTTCCTCAATTGAGGAATAATAACAATAAAAATGATAATAGCTAAAATTTCTATTGCACAAGGGCATCTTAAATTATAGTCTGAACCCCAAATCCAACTCCCTCCCTTTTGTATATCCAGAGATAAGAATGGTTTTTACATTTTTACAAACAATAAAACTTTAAAAATGTAAAAACAATTCATAGCTTATTGGGTGTTAGATTTGGCTCCCTTCTCCTATCTTTGACATGGCTCTTTTAAGTTTCGCAAAGTGCTGTGCATTTTATCTCATTTGATCCTTACAGCTGCCTCATGGAGTAAGTGCTATGCTTATCCCCATTTTATAGAAGATGAAATTAAATCAACTTGCCTAGGTTTTATAGCTTATTAAGTGTCTCAGGCAAGAATTGAATTCAAATGTTTCTGACTTAAGTCCAACATTCTACCTACTAGATCACAAAACAGAAATTCAAAGTTGGAAGGGATAGCATTTGCCATGTAGTCTAAAACACACTAAAAATAATTTCTGCCACATTAAGCCAACAAATGGTCATTTAGGTTTACTTGAAAAACTTCCCATGAAAAGAGAGCTATTTCTTGAAAAGGGATAACTTAGTACTTTTTACTTCTAATTTTAGATAGCTCTAAATGATGGGAAGTGTAAATTTCCTTCATTACACATTTTACTTGTTACTTCTCTTTAAGTACATGATAGGTAACCTTTCAAATACTTTAATATGTCTATTAAATCATTCTTGAGCCTTTTCTGTTTCAGGCTGAACATCACCAGTTTCTTTGAATGTCATAGACCCAAGGCACACCCCAGAGCAGAATAATAATTCTATTGTATTCTGGCAGTTATATCTCATAATGCAGCCTAAAATCATATTAGATATTTATGATTATATATATAAATTTATCTGGGGATAAATATATATATTTATGATTGTTGTCTTATCATACTGCTGACCCATATTGAGTTTTAATCCCAGTAAAACCCCCATAATTGTTTCAGATCATACGCTATCTAATCAGGCTTCCATCTTATATTTTTGAAATCAGTTTCCTTGACCCAAGTATAATACTTTATTGTTTACTTCTAATCAATTTAATCAAAGCAAGAAATTAAATAAATTCAGTCAGGAAAAGGGAGGAAAAAAAACATGGTCCTGGGACACTTGAGAAATAGGACTGTGGGGTCTAAAAAAGCTTGAAATTCAATGAAAGTATAAGAATAGGGTAGAGGAGTCAAGAGATATTGATTTTGTGCAAGACTCACAAGATATAAGACCTATAGGTTAAAACTAAAAATGCAAAAACTTTATGTTTGGATGTTTGCATAAAAATATCAGGGAGCCTGCCAGCAATATGGGATAATTACTAGCATATGTTTCCCAAGAAAAAGTAAAAATAGCCAGCAATAGGATAGGGCTCTGGATCAGAGTGGGAAAAAAAAAAAAAGATGAAATATCTGTATTTCAGTTGGAAAGGTTAGCTTCTAAGCTTGAAATAGGTTTTCTGTACAATTTGATAGTAAACTAGTGAAAGAGAAAAAAAAAGAGGCATTTTTGAAGAGAGATCGTGTGAGAAGTGGTTTGCTTCAAACCATTCCCCTTTGCACACCATGTTTATATTTTGAGAGTAGAGATGCATCATTGTGTGCCATATTAGATTATTTATGTCTCTCTTTCTAAGGCAAGGTTTTGTGAGACCTGTGCTTCAATCAGGTCTGTCATTAGCCCATCTCAGGCAGCCCAACTGCTTACCAGCAGGGGTACCAATGCTGTTTTCATGCTTGGCTAAGAAACATTTGTAGGTAAAATTTCATTTTATGTGCAGCTATTGGAGTTTGTGGAGTCCTCTGAAGGCACAGTCATGGAGGTTATCGATTTCTGTTCCTTGCTAATGGGGACTCTGGTTGGGGGCTTCTTGAGGTAGCTTAAAACAATTACAAGTTGGACACAGGAAAACTAATTAAATCCTCAGAGAGGAAAAGAACTCAATGATGAAAGGTACCGGTGAATTGCCACATTACAAAACTGTTGTCTTGAAAATGGGGTTCCAAGTTACATCTTATAATTTCCTTCAAATCTGGAAGAACTCTGTCAAAAATGATTTCCATCAGATGATTTTATGTCAGCATCGAGAGCCCTGAGCCACAGTAATAATTGAAAAGATAAAGGAAGAAAACAGATCTTTTTTTCCCAGTGTACATCCATGAAGCATTTCTAATTCAGCAGAATCTATGAAAATACTACTTAGGAAACCTGGTGTTCATTTCTTTTTCATATTCTTGCACAATTTTTCCCCCACATCAAGAGATTTAATCAGAATCATTGATATTTCCTCAAAGATAAAAAACATGTCAAAGATATTTGTCAAAAAGGAGATAATTTAACAAATAAGTCTTGGTGTGCTAAGTAAATATAGAGAAAATCTATAGGATTCTGATATTGTTATTGAAATTGTGCTAGATCTCAATGAATAAGATGATTTTGTACAAGAGATCTAAGAAACACAATGAACTTTTGGTATTATTTTATTTTTCTAGATATATACAAAGATAGTTTTCAACATTCACCTTTGCAAAACCTTGTGTTCCATTTTTTTCCTTCTCTTCCTCCCTTCTGCTCCCCTAGATAGCAAGCAATTTGACATAGGTTAAACACCTGCAATTCTTCTAAATATATTTACATATTCATCATGAGCACAAGAAAATCAGAAGAAAAGGAAAAAAAAAAGAAAGAAAAAAGCCAAGCAAACAAACAACAAAAGCAACAACAAAAAAGGTGAAAATATTATGCCTTCATCTATATTCAGTCTCCATGGTTGTCCCTCTGGAAGTAGATGACTTATTCTATCATAAGTTTATTAGAATTGCCTTGAATCACCTCATTGTTGAAGATAGTCAAGTCCATCACAGTTGATCATCATATAATCTTGTTGCTGTGTGCAGTGTTCTCTTGGTTCTGCTCACTTCATTTAGCATCAATTTATGTAGGTATTTCCTGACTTTTCTGAAATCAGTCTGCTCATCATTTCTTATAAAACAATAATATTCTATTACATTCATATACTGTAACTTATTCAGTCATTCCTCAACTGAAGGACATCTACTCAGTTTTCAGTTCCTTGCCACTACAAAAAAGGATCCTATAAATATTTTTGCACATGTGGGACCTTTTCTACTCTTTTATGATATATTTAAGATACAGACCCAGTAGAGACATTGCTGGATCAAAATGTATACACAGTTTGATAGCCCTTTGGACATGAACATTGGTATTCTTGATTAACTATTATTCTCATTTCAGCATTCCTTGGATATTCTGTATCATCAGTCTTGATGTCATAGATCTGGGTTTGGGGTGAAGAGACGTAGGCTACTTGAGATCAAATAAATAAGTCTACCATTAGGCTACTGTCAACCAGTGAATATATTGGATCAACACATGATAAGCCTGATTCCCATGTCATTAAATATATGTCATTTTAAATGACAAAGCCAGATGTTCTTTGAACAAATTCCAATTAGTATTTATTCAAAGTCAGTTCCAGGGAATATTGGTAACTAATGTGTATATAATTTTGAATCTATTTTTATATTGCATGATTCAAAAATCAGAGCTAAAATTATTGTAGTTATTGCTATTAAATTGATAGTTATCTGTTCACTCTGAGAACTTTGCCCTGTTTTTACCTTTATTCTCTCTCTACCTGCAATGGTGGTTACAAGACTGAATTTTTATCAGCTGTCTCTATTCCCTTGGGTGTTCATCTATTCAGTTTTGAAACTACCATCCTGGTTTCAAATTTTGAATTTTCTTGTTTGGTGAGGTGTGCCCCATCTGGCTCTGCACCAAACCAGACTTCATGCATCATTTGGTCATGTATCTTAAATATCTCATTATTTACTTTACCATAAATATACCACTGTGCTCCATCTTCATCTCTTAATATGGGAACAATAATTGAATGGATTTTGTATGTCTTTACTTATCATTTATTTACTTCCCAGATCAAAATTCACTTCCTTGGACACCACTACCTGAACTATTTTCTCTCCCTATTATAATGATAACTTCCTGTGGGTAGAGAATGTCCTTCTTTTTGTACTTGTTGTCTCTAGCCTATAATGCAGAGTCATTCAGTGAGCACTTAATAAACTCTTCATTCATATATCAAAATATTCCTTCTATGAAACTACTAAAGTATTAAATATTTTCACATTCAGAAACCCACTTTAAATCTGAAGCTTACACTTAAGATTGTCATCTATTCTTTATTTTGTAAACCTTTTGACAAAAATCATGAAATCTGATCATCAAATTAGATCTCTGCATCAGTCATCAAACATTAAAACTTTGCATGACATTTAATAAACTATGACAAAAAGGTCTCTTTGTTAAGGACTACTTTTCTTTGCATTGCTTTAGTTTTTCTGTGGAACATGGTTTTTTGGTGAATAGAATCAGGTTTGAGCTTTTAAAACAAAACCATGCATCTACTGTGCCTTACAGTTATTACCTGTTTCCAGATAGAGATTGATTTTGTTTGCCATCTCTAATGTAAAGGATTGGGATGGGAACTAGAGTTGTCATTTTATAGACAAAGGGTTCTCTCTAAAAAGAGATGGGACCTCTGGCAATGAAAATTTGCAACTTCTCTATAACTTACATTCTTGGAGAGTTGCCTAACATGCTAAACAGTTAAATGATTTGCCCAAATCACAAAGCCAGGATATGTCAGAATTGGGACTGAATCTATGTTTTCAGGCTCTCTCTATCCTTCAAACCGTACCTCTCACATTTCTGTAGAAAAATCTCTCACATTTATGTAGAATTCTAAGATTTGTGAAGTACTTTACATATAAACAATCAACTAACCTGTGAGGTTTTTGCTATTATTATTATTATTATTACTTAGCCTCAGTTTCTCAGTTCTTTATTTGTTAAATGGGAATAATTGCACTTCACTGGATTATTTTGAGACTTAAATGAGATAATATGCTTGAAAGTGCTTGAATACCTTAAAGTGATACATAAATGCCATTATTATTGTTGTTATAATTTCTACTTGACAGATGAGGAAAATGAAGCTCAGAGAGATTATATGACATTAAATATAACAAACCAGAAAACGTCTGGGATAGAATTCAAATTTAGCTCTTCCTGAATACATGTCCAGTTCTATTTCCATGAAGCTACACATTAGCATTGTTTTCTATGGAGTCTGAATCTATCTAGTCTGAATCTAGAACAAAGCTAAGATAATAAACAAACACTTCACTTCTACTTACAAGTTGATTATTGACTTTTGGTATCATGAATTTCCTGTGTACTATATTTACATAGATATTTCTGGTTGATTTGAAAAATTAATTTGTGTGGCTGCAGGTCATGTTACAGTATATGGTCTAAAGAATTAAAAAAGGATGTCTCTGAAGACTTTCTTAATAGCTGGGAGAAGTCTGCAACACATTACAAATAAGAAGTTATAAAGAGCACTACACTAAAGGAAAAACATTCATCATGGAGGGAGAAAAAAAAGATACACTGGTCAGAAAGGAATATTTGTTACACCATACCTGATACACACACACACACACACTTATACATACACACATAGTGCACAGAGTACAGGAGTGTAAGACTTGGAGTTAGGAAGACTCCTTTTCCTAAGCTCAGACACTAGCCCTAGGCAAATCACTTAATTCTGTTTGCCTCAGTTTCCTCATTTGTAGAATGAGTTGGAAAAGAAAATGGCAAAGAAAATACTTTTCCTAAGAAAGCTGCAAATAGGGTCATAAAGAGTGAGATATAGCTAAAAATAACTGAACAATGACAACAGCAGTAGCAGCAACAGCAACAACAACTTGTGCTTCAATGCTTTTCTTTTACTGTCAATAGAAAACAAGCAAGAATTCTTAGGTAAATCCTTTGTGTTGACTTTAGGGAAGAACCAGACAAAAATTACCAAAGAAGGGCAGATGTGAATAGATTATAATCTGTGCATCATTCAATGGAATAACCACATTGGTACTATGGAGTATTTGTGTATTTGCTGCACTGCTGAAGTTGAGAATAGAGATTGCAACAAGAGGAGGTACTTAAATATAGAAATTTCTGGGTCCTGGTAAGCTATTATCCTGTTGCTTCTTCAGAATGTTATCCTTCCCCTCTCCCAACGAGAGGCTCATATGGATTAATTTTTGTTAATTTGGTAGGGAGGATTCTTCACCATTTCCTTGGTATCCCCAATGCAAATAGGGTGAAAGGCAAATAGAATGCTTAATAAATGCTTGCTGATTAATTTTTTAAAATTCTTCCCTCCATTTTCTAAAGAAAAGGAGTACAGTTATTCTGGATACTTTGGGTATAATTACTTTGCAAACAAACGTAAATTTGTTAAGTTAGAATTTTGGTCTAACATTTCTTTTTTCATTCAACAATCTTTCAGTGTTTGGAGCAACAATGTGCATTGAAACCACCTGTGTTTATGACAAAGGTAAATATGTGATGATTGGTGAGTCATTCAGAAAAAGCATTTTGATTTTAAAATGTCTTTGCTTTAAAATTCCAGATTTGGAGTTTATAGACTTTTGAGCAGAGTAGTAAAAGAAATATAAAGTTGTATTAAGGTTACTCAAAGTTTGTGTCTGCCCCCAGGAAAATCTTGTGTTTTTACCAAAATTGATGAAATATTGGATTGGTTTTACATTTCTTAATGAATGAATTCCATCCTGAAAAAAAATATAGAAAGGGATTGCAGAAGACTAGTCCTTCTAATCTAGTGGTTGGATATTTCTTTTATAAAAAGAAAGACTTTTGCAGACTTGAAGAGTAGATAATAATAATGATATAATAGTTATATTTATATAATGCTTTTAGGTATGCAAAATACTTTACAGATGCTTTCACATGTGATTCTTAGTGCTGTATGAGTGCATGGTTAGTTTCAATAGCTTTGTAATCACCAAATAGATCTAAAGAGGCTGTTAGAAAGGATTAGAGGAATAACAACTGATTAGCTTTCTTCTACTGCATCTTCAATCCAATCCAACAATTGTGTAAACCAACCTTGCAGCCAAACTATAATTCATTTTTTTGGCATTAGGTTGACTAAAATACCTATCTGTGACATAAAACTCACTAGCACCTAAGCCAATTTGTTCATTTGAACATTTTTATTTTTATTTCTAATGCTGTATCATGATTAAAGTAGTGGGCTTGCTCCCAAAAAGACGAGTTCAAATCTCATCTCACTAGATGTGTGACTCTGGCCAAGTCAACTCACTTGGCTCAAAACTCATAGGCTCAAAACTCAAACTCATGGGCTCAAAAATACAGAAGTAAAAGGGGCTTAAAAGCTCACCCCTCCCTCTATAGATGAAGAAAATAGGGATGAAAGAGGTTTTATGATGTACCTAGGATTACATTGATAGTCAATGAAGGAAGTAAGATTTGAATAGAATTCTTTCCCTTATTTTGTCTTGGATCATCTTTCTAGGAGTAAACAAATATAGTGTCATTTACCATGAAAATGGCAGAGATGAATGTGGACATACTTTCTGAAGAATTGAAGACAGCTGTTTCCTTAGAGGGTAATGGAGAGGAGCACATTGGACATTAGCAGGCTGTGCTATATTACAAATAAAGAACCTTAGTAAAGAATGTGATCAGTGATTTTTAGTGTGCAGCAAAATAATTGTATACATATGTATACATATACTGGATTTAACATATGTTTTAACATCTTTAACATGTATGGGACTACCTGCCATCTAGGGGAGGGGGTAGAGGGAAGGAGGGAAGAATTTGAAACAGAAGGTTTTGCAAGAGTCAATGTTGAAAAAATTATCCATGCCTATGTTTTGTAAATAAAAAAGCTATAACAAAAATAAAAAGAGAAAGTTGTGACTAAAAAAAAAAAAGAATGATCAGCAAAAGATAATAAGGGGGAAGGCTAGTGATGTGGAGCTATATGCAACACCAAAAGGTTCATTCTAGATGTCATTAGAATGTCGACTGTGATCATCTTTGGCTTTAGTTCACACTTTCATATGGTCTGGAATTATCACCTTATCTAATTATGACTTCTGAAATTCACAGAATTTGACAACTCCCATTTTATACACATGTGATTTATTAATGTAATTAGATAGCATTGGAAACTCAAACACACCCCTTCCTCACCATTTTCAAAGAGCCATCTCCTTTAATGTTACAGTTTATATTGATTTTTCCTCCCCATTTCCACTTCTGTTAGATACTCTGAAGGAAATAAAAGTTATAGAAACTTTGAAGTATTCTAAAGAAAATCAAAAATTGATTAGATTTAAAATTAAAAAATTAATTTCCCGTCCCTTCTCATAGGAAAAAAAAAAAAAAAAAAGATTAGGGAGAAGATTCTGAGGAATCAGGAGATTAAGTAAACCATGGTCAGGATTAGTACTTAATCTTATTGGTGGCAACTGATTGATTTAGTTAGATCCTATCTAACACTTTCTGCTTCCAATAGCTGCCTCTAGGCCATATCCCATCTGGTTAGCATAATGCATTCTCTTCTCTCTCTCTATTTGCCTCTCTGAATTGTTCCACAAAGAGATTTTTAGTTCTTGCTTAACATTTTTTTTTTTGATCTTCTCATATAGAGGATCACACTCATCCTTAGCTCCTTGCCAAGAGAAGCCTGAAATTTGGGGAAAGAGCTTTCCCTTCTTTTTCCACCTTAGTCCATGTGTAAAAAAAAGTGATTAAAATAGATATAGCTGAAGGGCCAAGGACAGGGAGATCTGAGAATTTTGGAAAAATTACATTTGTACATATCTCTAAATCAAAGAAGTATCCATGATTTCCTTCACATTAGTGTCATCAAGTCTTAGAAAAAAAATTGATCTGGTCAAATGGAAAGAGGAAAGGATAACAATAAGATTGCCCTTGTCTTCCACTGGGATTCTTACAATGTTAGTAGGAATTGAGGAAGGTCCTTTACCTGGCGAATCAACCCTCTGTGATAAAACTTACTGGGGAACATGGATAAAAATTGCACAAGAGGGGCAATCATTCATTATATAATTTAATTTATTCACCATCCAATTTAAGGTTGAAATATGCCAACTCAAAGTACTTCACTTCCTGCTTTGAAATGGGAGGCATCTGACATTAATATCACACTAGGATAACCAAAATTAATACTATAATGATGCTTATATTCAGTCTGAAAGGATTCCTCCTAGGAGACTCTAAAACTCTATCAGACTATGAGACACCACTCAGAGGACTTTGAAGAGAGTACACAGTAAATTCTAGGTAGGAAATTTGCTAAATTAGTCTTGAAAATACTTATGGAGCTTCTATGGAAGTTGTACTCTGATGGTTTACTGTGATATGAAGATAACTAGCTTCTTGAAAATAAAACTGGAACTATTTTGGGCCAGCCTCACTGAATTAGAAACACCTAAAAACCAGAAGCTAGTCCTGAGATGATGATTTTTTTAAACTGTGACAACTCATTCAATTATGTACTAAAGTGGAGTGTGTGTGTGTGTGTGTGTGTGTGTGTGTGTGTGTGTGTGTGTTGGGTTGTATGTAATGTTGTTTTGGTAAATCTGATAAGAGAACCCACAAGGATCCTTGAATTATTAAAATATTTAACTGGGCATTCCACTGCCAATAAATGACAATAATCTGCGTGATTTGCTTTTTTTCTAGTATTTTCACTTAAAAGTAAGATGTGTGTGTGTGTGTGTGTGTGTGTGTGTGTGTGTGTGTGTGTGTGTTAATGACAATTGGATGTGATGCTGACAATACTACTGACAATTGTAACTGCTATTTTTGGAGTCCAGACATCTTCTTTTCTTCAAAGTGTCTTTCATACAAACTTTCTCCTTGATTTTTTTTTCTTTTTCCTTTTATGTTTCCTTTGCTGGCTTTCCTGTCTGTATTCAGTGACTCTAACTCTTGGTTTTCAGATTTTTATGGAGAGAATAAAAAGAAAAACTGGGACTGACCGTTTTCCCTTAGTCCTTGTTAGTACATTGAACTAGCTCATTCACAGGCTGCTATAAATTGTTCCACCTAAAAACACCTTTTTTGGGGGAATAGGGCAGAACTACTCATTACCAGAAACAAACATCTCCCCCCCCCCCTTTATTTTTTACCATCTTCTATTAATAAAATTCACTTCTTTTCTGGCTCCATTCCTGAATCTTCAGACTTTTACCTCCTCTCTAGCAACCTTTTCCAACATGAAGATACTTCTGCCTTCTGGCTCTCTGCTCAGATTGGTGAGCAATTATCTAGCTCCTTCATTTCATGGAATGCCCAGGCTATCCATAATCTCTCCTGTCTCTACTTTTGATTTTGCAGACTTTTCTATTCCTTTCATAGCAGTAATGCCTTAAGGTGAATAGATACCCTTTCTTTCTCTACCCTTTCCAGCTCCATTTTATGTATTGTTTTCTCCTATTAGAATATATGCTCCTTAAAGATAATGATAAATGTTGGAGGGGATGTAGGAAAATTGGGACATTAACGTATTGTTGGTAGAACTGTGAAATACCAGTCTGGAGAGCAATTTGAAACTAGACCCAAAGGGCTATCCAACTGTGTAGACCCGTTGATCTAACAGTGTATCTACTGGGTCTGTATCCCAAAGACATAAAAGAGGGAAAAGGACCCACATGTACAAAAATGTATGTAGTAGCTTTTTTGTCTTGTCAAAGAACTGGAAATTGAGTGGATGTCCATCAGTTAGGGAATGGCTAAATAAGTTATGGTACATTAATGTAATGGAATATTATTCTATAAGAAATGATAAGGAGGCTGATTTCAGAAAAACCTGGAAAGACTCACATGAACTCATACTGAGCAGAACTAATAGAACATTGTACACGGCAACAAGATTATGTAATGATCAACTGTGATGAACTTGGCTCTTATCAACAGTGAGGTGATTCAAGGCAATTCCAATAGATGTGATGGAAAGAGCCATCCACATCTAGAGAATTATAGAGACTGAATGTGGATCAAAGCACCTGTTATTGTTGTTTGTTTGCTTTTTTTCCCCTTTCTTGTATTTTTCCCTTTTGATCTGATTTTTCTTGTGCAGCATGATATATATGTATATTTCTTCTAAACATAAGTATGTATATATATATGTATGTATATACATACATATGTTTAGAAGAATTGTACTTGTTCAGTTATATCAGATTGCTTGTTATCTAAGAGAATAAGGATGGGAAGGAGGGAGAGAAAAAATTTAGAACATAAGATTTTGCAAAGATGAATGTTGAAAACTATATTTAAATGTATTTTGAAAAATAAGATGCTATTTAAAAAAATATAAAAAGAGAAAAAAGGAAAATATGCTCTTGGAGGCAATGGACTCACCCCACCCCCAAATTCTCAAAGCTTAGCACAGTGCTAGACATACAGGAAATGTTTAACAAATTCCTTCCTTCCTTCCTTCCTTCCTTCCTTCCTTCCTTCCTTCCTTCCTTCCTTCCTTCCTTCCTTCCTTTTCTTCCTTCCTTCCTTCCTTCCTTCCTTCCTTCCTTCCTTCCTTCCTTCCTTCCTTCCTTCCTTCCTTCCTTCCTTCCTTCCTTCCTTCCTTCCTTCCTTCCTTCCTTCCTTCCTTCCTTCCTTCCTTCCTTCCTTCCTTTCTTCTTTCCATTCTTTCCCTCTTTCCCTCCCTCTCTCTCTGTGTCTGTCTCTATCTCTCTCTGTCTCTCTCCCTCTCTCTTTCATTCAGGATGCTAAATAGGGGATTCCTATTGTCTGCCTGTAGAAGGGATAGAATTGAAGAGAGGGGATATAAAAGAGACATTTATTTCCTGTTCTTAAATGAAATGAGGAAATATTTCAAAGAGAAAATTTATTAAGAACAACAATTTTCAAAAAGCTATGAAGACCTTGCTATTCACAGGTCTCATTTCATTACTGTCATATCTTCAATTAAACCTCATTGTTGGCCACATATTCTTTTAATGTGATACTTAAGAGTTGATATTTCTCAGCTTTGCTGTTGCCAATTACACATCCAAAATATTTTTGTCTATTTGTTAATAAAAAGGACTATCATATCATATACTCAGGATATTATATTCATTGTGGGATTGTGAGATATAGATATCTCGTGTACACATACACACATGTATATATGCATAATGTATGCATGTATTTACAATACATGTACATGTAACATCAAAATCATGAGTTGAAAGTATGACACTTTCACTTGGATTATTAGTGATTCAAAGAGATAGGACTGATCTACACTCTGTGTTACCCTCTCTGAAAAATTTTAGCTTTTCAGTGTGTTCCAAAGTATTTTGTCACTGTTTATTGTTCTTTTTGATCCACATGTCTCTTGAAGTCCATTCAAGCATTTAGAAAACTATCTAAGCAATTAGTATTTCAAGAAAAGGATTTCCTTCTTCCTACTTTCACAAGCAACATTTATCAACTTTAGATTTTTGGATTTCAGAAGATCTGTTTTGTGTGTTGCCCACGGGGAATTTCTCATTCTGAAAAGGTTGCCTGCTGCTTATCCAGTAACTCCCAGGCCATTTTCCCCCTGCTTAGTTCCTCTGTGCTATCAGAATACAAACTAATTTGAGTGCTATTCTGTAGCAGAATATAATTAGGAAAGTGAATCTGCTGAGTGGAAAGGAAAATGCAAATTCCCTTTGGTATTTTTGCAGTTTAGGATTATCCAAATGACTACTCTTTTTGCGTTGGAAATCAAGAATTATCTGCACCCAGGACATACCAGTTTGATCATTATTCATTCATATTACTATCACTTTGAGGGCAGTGGTGTTAAGGAAGATCTTTTGTCATCTGGAATTTAGTGTACTTAAATAGAGATTTAAATATAGAGGATAAATATAGCAATTTATGCCCTTCCAAGTATTTTATCTTGTTATCTACATAAGCCTCCATTAAATCCTACTTGGATTTCTCCTTGGATTGTGGGGGTGTTATCTAGAGTTCTTAAAAGCTATATCAGCAGTGCATGTATTCTGGGGTTCTACTCTGCTAGAAATACATTTACTGTGGCCCAAGCTGATAGACTATATCTTTTTATCCCTCTAAGAAGCAGAATAACTTAGGCTCTTCATCAGTACTCTGACCACTTGGTTATAAATTCTTTGGCCATGTAAATTCATGAATCAAAGTAAAAGACATAATAGTCATCAATTTTGTGTAGCCTTCTAATGACATGGGGGAAAGGAGATAAAAGTGAGCTAAGAATCACAGGTCTAAAAACTGTTAATTTACATTAACTTAGTTATTCTTCTAAATATGACATTTTTCATTAACCAATAAGATATCATACTATTGGAAAAAACAGATCATATTCATGTGGACATTCTCACTATATATGCAACCAGAAGATAAAAGAGAGTTTCAGCTAAATGTGAAGAATTCACAGGTTTTCCTTGGGGAAGAAAGCCAAGGTGTTGGTAGAGTTGACCAACTATGTTTGATCATAAGCTGTACTAATTAAAACATAGTGTCCCCTATTAAAGAAGTGGTAGTTTCAAACTCAACATGTCCAAGATAGAATTCATTATCTTTATCCTGGAGCATGCTTCTTCTCCTGACTTTTCTATTTCTATCAAGGACTATACTATACTTCCAGTCACATAGGTTCACAATCTCATTCGTCCTTTTTCATTTTTCTTTTATCCCCCCATCCTTAATCATTTTCAATGTCTTGTCAAACGTAATTTTTGCATCTGTACTCTTCTTTACAAATATACAGACAACACCCTTCTTTGGGAATCATTGCTTTTCAACTAGACTCTTACAGGAGATTCTTTACTGGTTTCCCCAAATTTTTCTTTCCCCTTTCTAATATTTCCAATGCAACTTCAAAATTGATAATCCATAAGTACAGGTATCATCATGTTATTCCCCTTTCAGGAGTTTTATAATGCCTTTAGCATTAAATATAAATTTTGACCCTTCTAAATCCAAGTCCAGTTTATCTTTCCAAGTTTATTTCACATTATTATCCCTTACATACTGTCTTCTAATCTAACTTGCTGTTGCCCACATATAATTCCTTTCTGTGCCATTTCATAGACTGTCATTCTCTCTGGAATGCTCTTCCTCTATAACCAATCTTAGTTCATGTACTACCCCTTATAGAAGGCCTTTCCTTAGCTCCCTTCATTAATCATTGGTTTTCTCCCTAATGTTTGAATTACTTTGCATTTTTATATTTATTTATATCTGTGAATGTTGTATTTACTACTCATCAAAGTTCCTTTGGTCAGACTTCTTTACCCTACACAGTATAATAAATATTTATCAAAATTAATGCTTTCTGTAAGAACAAAAACTGTCAGGCCTAACAGAAATAAAAAAAAGAAAATCCTCCAAAAAGTTTTTGAGTGTATTTTTTTACATTCTCATAATGATAGCCAGTTGTAATAGATTCACTTTGATTTCTCTGGAAAATGGTTTCAATATAATTTTAAGCAAAAAAAAAAAAGCGTTTCAGCAGCAAAAAATGATTTCTCCCATAATCTTTAGTAATCCAATCTTTGTCTCATCTTGCTCATGACAAGTACTTTTTTCTTCAAAGGAAGGATTAATAGCATTTTTTTAAACTGGTCTTCTTACTATTCTTCCAACTTTAAGGAATATAAGTCATTCTGTAAAGAAATCAATAATAATACTTTTAGCCAACAGATCTTCCCGAGGATTAATTACTTTGTTTTGTAGCTATAGTTTCAATGTTTAGAGTTGTTTTTCATTTGTTGTGTTTTGGTATGATTTATCATATTTCATTGGGTCTTTGAATGATTCTTGAAGTACTTGACTTTCTCACACCAAAAGACACTGTGTTGTCTCTAACACTTATTATCAGTATTATGGAGACTGCTTCAGATTTGGAGCTTGCACTTCATTAATATTTTCACAGGGAACAGCAAAAATATTCTCCCAAAGCCTGTCTTTATAGAGGGCTCAAAATCTCAGTCATCACTTTCTTTGTCATTCTTGCTGTGCTTGGTTTTTATTCTACCAACTCTATCATGCTTCTGAGTTAGGTGCCTCCTGACATTGTTCCCCCTCAGCTTCCTTTTGAGTTTATCTTCTTCCAGTAGATTGCAAACTCTTGAAGATTAGGACTGTCTCTTTTTTTTTTTTTTTCTAATTTGTGTCCTTAGCACTTAGCATAGCACTCAGAATATGGTGAATGCTTAATAACTGTGTATCATTTTATATTGTATTTAAGTGTGCTCTTTAAGAGCTATAACTTTAAGGAGCTAGATGATGTATTTTATATAGAGCTCTCACCCTGGAGTCAGGGGGACCTTACTCACCAGTTTTGTCTCTAGTCAAGGTTAGACATTCTTAGTCAGCCTAGCATCTGAAGAAGAATACACAAACCTATTGGTGTCACAAAATAAAGCCATATCAAAATGATTGCTTGTCCCAAGTAATTTTCATAGCAGTAGATTTATGAGTTTCATGCAACAGTGGGCATAAGAAATATAAGGAAATGTATGCCAGAAAATATGACAAGATTAAAAAAAGAAGAAAAGAAACACGGAATAGGGGGACTGGAAACAAGAGATGTCAGTGGCTTGAAGATGACTAGATGATTTATAACTATATCATGAATAGTTTGAGGGAAAGGGGGAAGAGGCAGTGAACATTATACACATCAAATAATAAACAAATAATTTAATATATTTAACAGGAAAAATGATTTTAATAAATGTAGAAGATATCAACTAAATTAGGTATCTGACTTATGGATTTATAGACTGTTTTTTTTAAAGCAAAGATAGGAAATAATACAAATGTAGAAGAAAGAAAAATGTCAAAAAGAAAGAGTATGCAATTAAAGTAGCTTCACTCTGACCCCTTCAAATAAGCAGTTGATGAAAAATGGGAAATAGAGGAGTAGATTGGCAACAAATGTTTAACTTAATATAAATTAATTGCCTTAATAAGGAGAGCAACTGAATTTAGAAAATGATTCAAAAAGCTGACACTTAATTTCTTTGCTAAGTGAAATTATATGCAAAACATGCCATACTATTCTAGAATATAAAGTGGTTTGTAAAATCTTACTGAGGAAGATGGTAGAAGGATTCAGTAAGATCACCTTTTAAAATACTTAGGAGCAATTGATGGGAAAAAAAATCAATTTTATGGCAAGCATGGTAAAAGGACAAATAAGCAAAGTTAACATTTGTAAAGGGCTAGAACTGAGCAAATGCATTTGGATAATGGAGCACGTGAGACTAATTGCCAATTGGACAGTTCTCTATTAACATGTTTGAAGGTTGACCCTCCCCAACTATTCTGTGCTGACTTGATTGCTGGGACAAAGAAGGGGAAGTGATGTGTGTGGGTGGAGTAGGAGGAGGAAATCTATGCTTTTTCCTGGCAGTGGGAAGAGAGGAAGGTGGTGTGGAGATTACTAGATCTAATCCCCTAACAGGGACCTCAAGAGGCCAAGAATAAAGACTTTTGATTAGCCTGACTCTGGCTGATTTCTGGGAAGACAGAGTTCCAGCAACATTTAAAGATGAAATGGGAAGAAAAGATTCCAGATCTGCTGCATGAAGCAAGCAGAAATATCATTGAGGGAAATAAAAATGAAAAGGGCTTGACTAGTCTATATATACACAGTATGCATCTATGTTGGAGGAGGGAAAATTCTGAGGATATTCTGGGGCCATTTCTTAAGGTATTTGAAAGAATGGAGGATACAAAGACATGGAAAAATCTCAACTCCCTTTCCACCAAAGAGGTTCCAGAAAGAAATCAATAACTTCTAACCTATATTTCTACTTTCCTAGCGCTTCATGTTTTTTTTTTTTTTTTAAAGAACATTCTACACATTTATCTAAGTACCAGTTTCTTAAACTTTGGTATATGACCCCATATGAGGTCTCATAACTAAATGTGGGAGTTGTGAAATTATGATTTTTTTTATCAGTAAATATTTTGCATACCTATTTTATATGCCTATATGCCTGGGGCCTTTTAAATTTTTTTGGATAAAAATGAGTCACGAATGGAAAAAATTTAAGAAGCCCTGATCTAGAGGCAACTAGCTGATGCAGTAAATAGGACCCTGGCTGGCTTTAGAGTCAGAAGGACCTGAATTCAAATTCAGCCTCAGAATCACTATTTGTATGATCCTGGCAAGTGATTTAACCCCAATTGCCAAAAAAAAAAAAAAAAAAAAAAAAAAAAAAAGTTCTGATCTAGGGTATCTTTAATGAAGTTGTTAGCAGGAAACAGGTTTTTTGGTGAATAATATTCTATAATAGATCACATTTTTGCAGTCATAGAATTGACTAAGGATGCAGAGACTCCCAAAAACCAATCTATTATTTGTTGACTATAAAAGACATATTATTCAGTAGTACAAAACATCACTTTCAAGATTCTTCAAAGTGAAGTATCTCACATTCATATGACAAAATTACATGAGATGCTTGAAAATATGGCTATAACTTTAACTTTTTAGTGAAACTCTCAGATTATTAACATTTAGCAAGGAAAGGAATAAACATTTATGTAGCACCTACTATATATATATATATATTATACACACACACACATATATATATATATACATATATATATTTAATTACTTTATAAATATTGTCTCATCTAATTCTCATAGCAACCTTGAGAAATATTATCCCCATTTTATTGGTGAGCAAATTAAGGCAAATAGTAGTTAAAATGACTTGTTCAGCTAATAAAGTTGAAATCAGATTTGAACTCCAGACTCTGATATATAACTTAATGTAATATTTAGTACAAATATAATACAGGTACTATAAAAGAATAATGAGCTGGGCCCTGAACTGGAAGAAGAAATAATGGGGTTGATTTGGATTTTGGAAACTATAGAATTATTTTAAACACCCCAACCCTCTATCTGAAACAAAGTACTATCTTTTTATTCTTAATATTTTTTAAATGATAGTATATGACTGTGAGTCATGGAATATCAGTCTCCAAATAATTGAGAATACTCAAATAGCAACGAGAAGTATATGGTGTTGTAAAGAAGGAAACAGAATTAATGATGTAAAGGATGAGCTATCCACATAGCAAGTATGAGAGGTAATTATTGGAGTCTATAGACTCCATTGGTACCATGCATTATCAAGTAACCTGGAGACAGACTCAAATATAAGTTGAGTGGATAAATTTGAAGGAAGAAAGGGCAGAAATCTAATAGTTATGAGTGTGTCATTGGAAGAAGTATCCATATAGATGAGACTATGGATTCATCAAAGTCTTGAAGTAACTAATTACATGAGAATCTGGCCCCAATTCTATCTTCATATTTATAGCCATTTAAGCAATAATTAGGTCTAATAACTTATAGTGATTTATACTTTGGAATATTTTCACATTGCCTCATTTCTGCATGGCAGTATAATGGACGGGGAAGAACATGGCTCTGCAATTAGAGAACCTGGATTTGTCTCATCTTTGATAATGATTTCTTGCATATAATCATAGACTTTAAAATATAGAAGACAAGTTTATTTATTCCTTTTCTTACTATATGACTAGTTTTTTTTCTAATTTAATCATTCATTCATTATTAATTAATTCAACCATTTACTTATCTCTTAATTTACTTACATATTAATTTTTTCTACTATCTACCTACCTATCTATCTATGTATCAGTTTAAGAACAGCATAATATTCAATCAAAAAATAATTTCAGTTAGAATAAAAATGCAAAAATTCAAATTTAGGGAATGAGTTATTACTTGGAATGAGTTATTACTAATTAAATAGCATGACCTCTTAAGTAAACCTATTAAAATATTTTTAGGCAGCAAAAACAAATGCTCTGAAAATTAAGAAAACTATATAAATATTCTGTCTTCCCCATCTATGCCTTTCACATTTATTTTGTGTTTTTTAAAGATTTTTACATTATAGACATTTTCATATCATCATTATAAAAACTAATAAAATATATAACCTCATGGGAAAATATACACAACATTCTGCATTTGTTAATGTTAAGGTATCTCCCATCTAGAGGAATGAGCAGAAGAAAGGAAAACAAAGATTATTTTATCAATTGGCTCTATTTACTTATTTATTAAGAAATTTATCTTTGCAAATTGCTGCAAAGTTTATAGAATGAGGGAAAGCCAATCCCTAACCCCTTAAACATAATAATAATAATAATAATAATAAATTTCATTATTGTAATCTTTTGGTAACTGTAAATTGTTTGACCCTTGATGACTATTGTTAAAACTCATCCATCTTTGCTACTTTATTCAGAAGAGGAGTTTAGACAAACTGAGAGGTTTTCAGGCTCAGTTTATTTTCTTGTCAAGCTCTTTAATAGCTCTTTGTGTGTGGTTGACTATTATGATAAAATTCATCTAATTAACTATCAATATTTGACAGACCACTTTTCAGCAGTGTCATTCATCTCAACAGAGCAGTAATTTCAATCAAAGAAACTATGCCAACTATTCAAATGAGAGAACTCAGCAGTAGCTCAGTCTCATCCTAATGGGTTCAATAAATAAAACGAAATCTCAGAATTTCTATTAGCCAATAGACCTCTTTAATATTGTGATTGAGGCTGTCACTACCCATTCATAAAACTATCAGTGTGCAGAACTAGTCCCAAAGAGGTAATAGAAAAGGGAACCATATGGATGAGAGCAACATAAGTAGTCTCATCTTCATTTTTCATGTAGTAACACAGTTTGTTTTTGTCACTTAGATACTGGACTGGATATATGCTCTCAGTGTGGGTACTTCTCTTCCCAGTGCAGATCAAAATTCTCCCACTGCTGTTCATCCTATTAGGCAGAGAGGTAGCAAGGTGGTTAGAGCATTGGTCTTAAGCACTACTTAGTTATAAGAAACTGGGTAAGTTACCAGAGCTGTTCTAGCCTTAATTTTCATACTAATGAAGTAAGAATAATAACATCTTCCTTACAATTTTTTTTGTGGAGATTTAATGAAAAAAATCCAACACTTTGCAATCTAGAAATGTTATTTTTTATTCTTACGGGATTCTTATCCCTGTCTTTAAAGAAATATTTGATGGAGAGCCTCCTCTGTTCTTTTAGTATTTTGTAGAGGCAAATGTAGCAGTCAAGCTGTTTTTCTATTATCATGATCAGTTTATCTCCCTTTTCTATCACATGTGTCTTATTGTTGGTAATATTAAGCATTTTTAATGCATCTTTCATCCTTAGGCTCAGATTTGTCTTGATAATCAAAACAATGCACCAAGAGATTACCATTATCTTAGTTACTATTTGCAGTATGTGTGGGAGTGAGGAATCACAGACCCTTATACACAAAGGCTTATATTTCTTTGATATATTGAAGGACTTCCTATGACAATGCCTACAATATCTTTCCCACCTCTCTCCCTCCCCAATCAATGTTTAAAGCTTGTTAGCAACTGTTAACTCAGACCGCTGAGGTATTACTGCATATTATTGAAGTGGGAGGCTAAAAACCAGGAATATCTATTACAGTCTAGGATGATTAAACTACTTCTTGGCTTCCCATAAGATTTTAAATTCAAGGAGAAAGCAAGCAAGGGAGAGAAGATTACGCCTGAACAGTCTTCATGATAAAATAGTAGTAATTAGTTTGAGCAAAATCCCATAATAGGGTTTTTTTTTCACTTTGCAGGAAACCAAATGGCAGACAGATAAAACAAATTACTTCACTCAGGGTAATTAGCAAGCTATTATAAGGTTCTAACCATGTTCCTCCAAGACTGTAAAGATCATGCTCCGTTTTCCTGAGAACTTTATGTTCCTTAATGCTAATCCATTCAAACAACTACAAAATCCACTGGCTATTGCTCTATAAACATAGCAATCCATTAATGTTAAAACAGGGAAGTTGGTAGATATCAGTCCTTGTAATGGATTCTTCATCTTTAGAAAGGAAGCTCAGATGAATTTGAAAGTCCTTCTTATCTTTAAGTCTTCCTCTATTCTCCCAGCTGGACTGCTGGTCTCTAGATCTCTCTGTTCATTCCTACCCTATTCAATTTATTAATTGCTTAATTGTAAAGAATTGTACAAAGTCCTGAGGATACAATGACCAAAGAAATTTTTAAAAAATAGTCTCTTTTCTCATAGATGGAAGTCAAGGGATAAAATAGCCTATATAAACAGATAAGTATCTTAGGAAGGCCCCTGGATCCCTAAGGGGTTCATGGATAGATTTCAAGGGATCTATGAGAATAGAAAATTTACATCATTGTTTCAATGTAATGGGTTTACCTTCTAGGACCACATATTTGATTTTATGCATTTAGAGATATTATTATGATAAAGGACCCAATAGTCTTCACCACCCTACCAAAGTGGCTAATACCTCCTACTCTATAGGTAATTTAAGGAGGGAGAGAGAACCAACCTCTAGGGGAATCAGGAAAGGCTTCCTATAGGAAGTGATACCATGAGCTGAATCTCCAAGTAAACCAAAAATTCTAAAAGCTGGAGGGGAGAAGGGAAAGTATTCCAGATGTGGAAGAGTCAGATCAATAGGGACTTAATTTGTCAAGTTTAAAAGTTTATATTTTATTCTGAAGATAGTCATTCATTTAAAAATATTTATTAAATACTTGTGGATTAGGCCCTGTGTTGGGGGAGGGATAGGTACTTAACCTATGATTTCATTTATAGTTAACATTTAGATAAGAAATCTTTATTACTGCAAGTTAGCACCTTCTCTAGAATGTACACTTTTAGGATTTCCTAGAGTACTGAGAAATTAAGTTATTTGCCTATGGTCATGTGGCCAGTATGGGTCACAGGTAGAACATGAATCCAGGTCTTCTTTGTTAGGATTACTAAGTGAGAACTGAGGTTGTCTGGATAGTGACAAGGTGAGAATTCAGGTTTTCTGGATCGTAAGCTTTTCCACTGGAATCAGGACCGAGTCTGTCCCTGTTCAGGTGCCAAATTGCAAAGGTCTGGTCTAGCTCCTCTTGTCAGGATAAGCAAAAGTCCTTGCCCCACGTTGGGCGCCAATTGTAGCGAGCTGTCGTCTCCAGAAGCTGCTGGATCGCTCTCTGGGAAGAGATCTGCTGTGTCTACTCAAATCTCTCAGACAGATTCTTCTTCCTGTAACGAACCGTTGTCTCCAGGCAGTTGCTGTTAACTCTTGTCCAAAGAAGTGACTTCCCTTCCTGCAGAGAGCCCCGTCAAGCCTGATGCAATTCAGAGTCTTTCTTCTTGAATCCTGGCTCTGAATCTCCTCCAGCTCTTATCCTTCTCCAGGCCGATCTGCTCTCTGCGCCCAGTGCTGTCTCTTTTATCCTCCCAGAGAATGGGCGTGGGATAATGCAAGGGCTTCTGGGAAGAACCACCCCAGCCAATGAGCTTGCCCCCTCTATCAAGTCAACCTGAGTTCTCACCTTGTAATTGTCCAGAAAACCTGAATTCTCACCTTGTCACTATCCAGACAACCTCAGTTCTCACTTAGTAATCCTAACATTCTTGGCTCTAATAATAAATTTCTATATATTATGTCATGGCTATTTCTATATAAGTAAACAGAGACAAAACTAAAACTGTCCCTGCTGTCAAAGAGCTTACCTTCTACAGAAGGAATATAAACATAAATAATTAAGGATTGTTGTTGTTCCATTATGTTTGTCATTCCATTTTGGGGTTTTCTTGGCAGAGATACTAGAGTAGTTTGCCCTTTTCTTCTCCAGCTCTTTTTACAGATGAGGAAACTGAGGCAAACAGGATTAAGTGATTTGAACAGGGTTACACAGCTAGTAAGTAAATGTCTATGACTAGATTTGAACTGAGGAAGCTGAATCTTCTTGATTTCAGGTCTGGAACTTTGTGCACTATGGAGCCACTTGGCTGTCCCTAAGGATAGGATAATTATAAAATATATGATATTCCACTTTATATCATGTCTATTAATTTTTCTTGTGTTATTTTTCTACATATTAGATTGTAATCCTCTTAAGGGCAAGAGCTATATTTTATTTTTCTTTGCATCTCTAATACTGCCCTGTACATACTGTGTACTCAACAAATGCTTAATTGGCAAAATTCAAGAAATTCTATGAGATTATATATGGAATAATTTTCTAGTTTTTTTAATTCTCTATCCCTTTTTTCTTGTTCATTTACTTTCTCATCTTGTATAGTGTAAAATTCATAAGTCTTTTCATCCACATATTACACAATCATTGGGAAGATAAGGTTATAGGTTGAGGTATACATTTATTTACCAAGGCCTGGGATTCAGAGTTAAAAAGTCTTATTTTCCCCCTTATGTCCTGGCCATTTGATCTGAGACAAATAGCATCTTGAAAAGGAAAAAATTGTCCTCCCAATGGAGGTCATAGAGAATTCAAATTAATTCCTAATCAAAGATGACTCAGGAAAACAGATCTTTTACATAATGGTTTGATTGAAGGACACTGAGACCTTCAGGTTCAGTTTGCTTGCTAGCTGACAAAAACAAGGACAGCTTTTTGTACCAAAAGGGAAGAAAACACAATGATGCAGATTTTCATCTGAAAATAGATATTATAAAACAGTTATGTTGTACAAATCAAATTCAAAGATAACCAAAGTTATTTTCCTAATAAGCCTGATTAAAATAACTTCATGTATAAAGAAAAAGGAGTAACATCCATCAGAGGGGAAAAATTAAGATGTACTTTTTTTTTTCAATATGACCAAAAAACAAATAAAAACTTCTCAAGGTTTTTGGTTTTTAAGTCTTATAACTATAACTTGCCTTTAC
The DNA here is from genome assembly GCF_048593235.1 of Sminthopsis crassicaudata. Taxonomy (NCBI): domain Eukaryota; kingdom Metazoa; phylum Chordata; class Mammalia; order Dasyuromorphia; family Dasyuridae; genus Sminthopsis; species Sminthopsis crassicaudata. The sequence continues at coordinate 292,807,494 of NC_133619.1, read as the reverse complement.
TGCATTTTCTCTGTATGTCTCTAATAATTATATATACATATATTTATATACATATATATAGGTGTATATATATAAATATGTAAATATAAATTATATATACATGTATAATACTCAGATATATGCATATGTGTATGAATGGGTATTTGTATACATATGTGCATTTCTATACATCTATATGGATAAAGACTTGCACATATATATACTTATAAGAAATACTCATATACATGTATATGTAAAAGAAATACTCATATCTATCTAAACAATCCATCTATCCCATTCATCCATACACACATGCAGATCAAAAACTCTCTATTCCTTAGTAGACTGCTTTTTGAATTAATTTATCTGGAACCACTTCAAACTTATCTAGATCAGTCTCAGATTGTAGACACAGTTCACCAGAAAGGCTCAATTTGAAGTCATTCAAGCTTGGTAGAGACTTAAAGGAACTTTTTTACACTGACATAGCATGCTTGAATATAGGTTTATTTCCCTACCATACTGAGACATGAATAGAACTTTAGTGGAGAATTATTACATGCTCATAAACAAAATTTTCCAAAAATTAATTTTTACATGCATATATAATTGCCCAGAGCATTAAAGGGGTCCCAAAAATCATAGAGTAATTTAGCTGTGCTGACTTTTGGGATACTCTGTATATGTTTGCAGTTATTTATTGTCTAAGTCAGTCAACAAGCATTTAGTAATTGATTTTTATGTGCATGGTACTGAATTAAGTGCTGAGGACTAAAAAAAAGGGGAACCAAAACACAGTCCCTGAGAGATATGTTTCTATATATATATGCAAATAGCTATTATATTTATGTGGAAGACAGCATAATGTAGTAATCATCAAATTTTTATATATATTGGTTCTTTAACCATTGGCAAGTTACTTAACCAGAGTTCTAACCAACTTCCTATAATCATGTTACATGATCAGAAAGATATCTTTCTGATCAGCATCGAAAAAGGGTTTTCCCATTCCACAAGTTTCTTATATCAGAGAAATAACAGGTTTGGATTCTCTCCTAACATGTTTGCATATACATATATATATCCATATATTTTAATAGATAGATTTATTTGAGAACTTTAAAAAATTATCAAATTTCATTCTTGTAAGGAAATTTTTAAAAATTTACTACTAATTATGTGCCTGACTGTGACTTGGTATTTCTATGAAATATCTTTATTGCTTCTTTCCCCCCATCCCTCCCACCATTTAACCATTTTGGTTTTCCATGGGTATAATGCATCCTGGGTCTTGGTAGATTTCTCAGTTCTGTTCTATTCTATATTGTCTTTCTAAATGAATATTTTTCTATCAGAACATTGGTACTTTTTTAGATTAGGCCAGTTTAAAAGTACGAAAAGTGTAAGTGGGAAATAAAGAAAGACAAAAAATAATTTTTTAATGTCTGAGGGACTTGTGACTCATATGAAATAGCAAGATAATAAAGGCAGAAATAAAGAAATAGACTGGTCAGTACTTTAGAAGGAATACTTGCACCATAAGTTCTTGAGCAACAGAAGGGTTTCATATGCATGACAGGAAAACTGGGCAATTTTATGAGGTATGACTAGGAATTATTGTGTCTGATGCAATTTAAGCTTAGAATAGAGTATGCATAGGACAGTATGCCTTGGTCTAGTATAGTCATCCTGTGAGTGCGGAATTTTATGATCTTCAGAGTCTGGCTCTAGCTTCTGTCTGGCTATTAGCAGATTGAAGGGAGCAATATGGAAAGATGGGTGTGAGCCAGTGAGGAAATGTTATCTGCAGAGATGGGCAGGATCTTTTCAGGTGGTACTATCTAGAACAGCTGCTTGAAGACTTTGAGTTGTAGGATCAACCAACCCAAAGTCTACCATAAGAAAAAAAAAGGGGGGGGTTCTTCCTGTTATTCAATATCCTGTCTTTAAAGTAATGGGGCAATAAGCAGGGAAAAAAATTTCTGAAAAAATATATTTCTCTAATATCTTAGGACAATAGTTAACTGTAATTAGTCGTGATAGTAGAGGGATGTGTGTATGTGTATATTTATGTGTGTTAGGAGGGAGGGAATAATATTGCCAAAAGAAAGTAGTGTTGTAATGTTCCCTTTTGTCAAAAAACAGTGAAAATTGTTTTCATCTAATCAAATAAGGTGTTTTTATCTTTGTGTGTGTCACATATCAAAACAGAATATGGAAATTGAACTTTCTATTTTGCCTAATTATGAAAGAAAAGAACATGGATCCAGCTTTTGTTATTTCAGAGAAGACCTGAAAAACAATGCTAAGAAAATAGCATTTATGGTGAGGAGATGGGCAAACATGAGGAAACCAATGAGAACAGAATAAATCTGTTGTAGTTTTAAGTATGATCATTGTTGAAACAAGAAAAAGAACAATTTTATTTTTAAGAACAGTATAAAATTTTGAAACTATTAAATAAATTTAGGATGAATTAGTCCAAAAGTGGTATCATATCATATAGTCATATGCAATTTTCCTACCATGTGTTCTTGGAAGTCATAGCATAAAAAGACATTATAAAATAAGTGATATGTTCTGATAACAACTGTATTATTAATTCAACATATTATGAAGGCTTGCATTCTTGACTGGAGATCTGGCATCAAATAAAGCAAAAACGCAACTGAAATAGGTATTGGAGTCTAATAATAAACTTTTTAAAGCTACAAGTAGTAAAAATATACTCAAAGGTATAGATTCTTACAATTGGAAGGGTCCTTTGTGATCATTTGCTACAGTTTTTAAATTTTATTGAGAAAATGTCAGTCCAGAGAATTGAAGTAACTTGCACCTATCTAGTGAGAGCTGAGACTAGAATACATACCTTCCAATCTTTAGTTCAGTACTTTTTTTCCCTATTCTGCTATATTATCCTCCTAATTTTTAAAAAATAAAATAGACATACATGTATTTTTATATGCAATTAACAAATATCCCAATATCCTAAAAAGTACATGTTACAGTCCCCTTATGTCATGAACTAAGTAATAATTATAAATTAATTCAGACCTGGGATTTTATTGATGTAGGAAACTCATTTCTTCTATGAAGACTGGCAACTCCCTGCCTCTCTTCACTCTAACTTATCTTCTATAGTAGGAAGAGTGATTTTCCAAAAAAAAAAAAAAAAAAAAAAAGCCTGACCTTGTCAAGCTTGTCACACTCAATAAATTCCAATTGTTTTTTATGGTCTTTAGACAAACTTGTCTGATTTTTAAAACTTTTCACAACCCAATCCTATTCATTATGTCCAAGTTTGTGATACTTTATTCCATTTCCACCCTCCAGAGTTCAGCCAGATTGAGTTTCTTATTTAGCATACATCACACCCAGGTCCTATCTGTGCCTTGCCTTGTGTCTCTCATGCCTAAAATGTAGTTTCTTTACCTCTGTCTCTTAGAAATCCCCGGTACCTTTAACAATGAAGTCAATTTCCTCTTATGCATGGACTTTTTTTTTTTTTTAATACCCCGAGGTTTTAGTGCTTCCCCTCCCCTTCAAACTTTGTACATAATACACAGACACGCACATAACACATTCATATATACAATTAGCTCTTTAGGGCTCAATGCCCCTTGCAGTTGAAAAATTCAAGTAAATTTTTTTGGCCCTCTCTTTGGGCCAAATATCGTTTTGTTTCAAAGTCTAAAATTTTTTATGGGGTGTTTACAGTACTTTACTGGAAAATTTGGTTGTTATAAAATACTATACATATATCTTATGCATTTCTGAGTTTCTAAACATTTTCTCCATTGTCTATTGACCTTTGACTTTGTCTGTGGCTTCTGCAAAACCTCCCCCAAATTCCCGTTGCAATTTCTTTGCTGATCCATGAAAAATCAAAACTGCAATGGGAAAAGTCACAATGTGAAAGAGTAAATTTGATATGCATATGCATATATATATATCTATATTTTCTTATGTACACATATATGTTTTATCTCTTGATAAAAATGTAAGATTTTGAACCCAGTCTTTTTATACCCAGTGTTTACCATAGTGTCCAGAAGATAGTTGGGTCTTTATAAATATCTGTTCATTGACTGATTAATAGATTTTAATAATAATTTTAGAGAATTATTTGGAGAACACTGAGAAATTACATGGTTGAGAGACCTATATATGGTCACATATCTAATATATGTTAAAGGTGGGAATGGAACCCAGGTCATTTTTTATTCCAAGTTTTTGTTGTTGTTGTTGCTGCTATGAGGGACACTTAAAAATCAATCAAATATCTAATTAATTTTCACGGTAACTGGGGCACTCTAGCCTCAGATATTTACTACCTCTGTGATCTTGAGCAAGTCACTTAACCTCTATATGCCTCATCAAATGGAGACATATTGAAGAAGAAAAGGAAAATCACTCCAATATTTTTGCCAAGAAAATCCCATGGGAAAAATCCATGGGGTCATGTAGAGTTGGACATGAATGAACACCTGGATAACAATAACAATCATGGTAACTAAAACATCAGTTATTATTTTTATTAATTAATATAATTATTAATGTTATTGTTAATATTATCATTACTATTCTGTCTTAGAATTAAGAAAGAATTTTCAGGTTTTATTTATATAACCCAAATCTTTCTGAAAACCTTTTAAGGAAGTTCTGTCTTCTTCTTCTTCTTTTTTTTTTTTTTTCCTGAGGCTGGGGTTAAGTGATTTGCCCACGGTCACACAGCTAGGAAGTGTTAAGTGTCTGAGACCAGATTTGAACTGGGGTCCTCCTGAATTCAAGGCTGGTGCTCTATCCACTGCGTCACTTAGCTGCCCCAGCACCACCTAGCTGCCCCTCTGTCTTCTTTTAAATAAATTTCCTTCTTATAAGCATAAGCAATGGACACCATGACTCATATTATTTGAAAAACAGCCATTGGGTATTTAAATATTCAAAAGCCTCATTTAATGGTAAGAGTTAAGAGAATAAGATTTCTGTACCTCTCATTCTCACATTGATCTTTTCTTTGTTCTGTATTACATTTTCCTTATTTTTTCCCCTAATTCCTCATTATTTCAAGAGTAGATTTCAAAGTGAAAATAAGTCACAAAAACAATAGCCAAAGATATGTATATGGAAGGGAATAGCCTTAATTACAGCAAGGAGTATTTATGGGCTGATTATGGGACTATCAGACTGAGGGGGCTAAGTATATTGTGTCCTCTCTTGTTTTTATCAGTTAAACAATATGACTGTCAGTGGATCTGCCTCTAATAATCTCCCAGCTTTTTATGCTTTTAACCTTCTAGCCATTATAATCTTAGCACAATAGTTTCCAAAGTGTGGATTGTTGACCTCAGAAATTCCCTCAGAACTTTTCAGGAGATCCACAAGGTTAAAACTATTTTAATAATAAAAATGGTATGATATTATTTATTTGTTAAAATAATCATCGCTTTTTCAACTACATAACTATATGAGGCGAGATTTTCATCATATACCTCAACTAAAACAACAGATGGAATGCAGAAGCAGTGATGAGAATCCAGATGTCTATTAGGGCAGACATTAAAGAGAGTTGCAAAAAATATGTAAAACAATGCCATTCTTCTCACTAAATTTTTTGAGTTTCTAAAATATAATTATTTTTCATAAAATGTATTAGGTGACATACAATTGTTATTTTAAATAATTAAAGATTTATTTTAAAATTTCATTAGTTTTGGTTTCCAATATGGTAAATATCAATAGATATAACAGACATACACAGAAATCTCAATAGGTCCTCAATAATTTTTAAGAGTATAAAGGGGTTGTGATTCTACAAGTCTGAGAACTATTTCCTTTGAAGAACAAAAGGTTGTTTGAGGAAGTGGTCATTAAATTTGTTAAATTAGAAAACTTATTTTACCCACAAGCAGATAGGTGGAACAGTGTAGCATATCAGCCTTAGAGTTACGAGGACATCAGTTTGAATTCTACTTCTGACTCTTACTAGTTACTTGGATCTGGGCCAACCACTTAGAATTTCTGAACCTCATTTCTCTTATCTGTAAAGTGAGGGGACTAGACTTGATGATGTCTAAAGTCCTCTACATCTTAAATCTATGGCTTCATCATCCCATGTCTTTGAAAGATTTAATAACAGAAGAAACTTTGTTCAGTAGTCTTCTGATTATAAATACTGAATTAGGCACTGTGGAACGAATGACATTTATTTTATGTAAATTTAACTGATTTCCTTTTAAGGGGGCAGGGAACTGATTCTTGGTATACTTATTGGCTTCCTTGCTTCCCAAAGCTTAAAGGAATTTACCTTTGTTGAGTTAGTATCAGAAATGGTAGTGGAATTCCCACTTCTCTGCAGGCTACTATTTTCTCATCTAAACTAAGAGCATGATTTAGTGAATGCTCACTTTGTCTAAATAACTATCTTATTAACCTTAGGGATTGTCACCTTATTATCTTATATTATTAGTAAGTAGCTTTTATAGCACTTTATCCATGAATGTCTGATTGCTTTTTAACACTGAACTTGAATCATTGAACAACTGTGTTATGCTTAATCTCAAATAGGCCCAAAAACAGTGACATGCATCCTTTTAAAACCACTGTCATGGAGGAGATTCTGTATACTCTTCAAGTGGAAGAGATGCTTCCCATATATATTGAGGTCCACTAAAAGTTCTTATTTATATTTGAAATTATGCTTATTGCATCAAGCCATAAAATTCTAAAAAGTTCCCAAAGGAATTTCTATATAATCACTCAGAACAGTTAGACCTAATTATTCATATTTGAACTTGAAACAAATGTATAAAGAATGCTTATTGTCCAGATAGAATATATGTACAACTTCTCTTAATGTATACCACAACACATTCATATAGACACAAATATATGTATGTATATGTATATATATATATATAGGTTTATATATGCATATATGTATGTGTGTATACATATATATTTATATATAGTCTAGATATAATATGTAGAGTATGACCATGCACTTGCATAAATTATTGTGTTTTAATTGTGTTCAATTCTTCATGACTCCATTTGGAGTTTTCTTGGCAAAGATACTGGATCTTTATCATTTCCTTTTCCAGCTAATTTTACGGATGAAGAAACTGAGGTAAATAAGATTAAATGACTTGTCCACAGTCACTCAGCTATTAAGTGTTTGAGGTTAATTTGAACTCAGGTTTTCTGACTCCAGACCCAGAACTTTATCTACTGTACCACATAGCTGTCATTTCTCAGCAACAGACATTCTTTACTATTTTTTTTTATTCCTTTGTTAAGTAGACCTAAATCTTTTGAGAAATCATGGATTTAATTTGAGAGGCTCTACAGCATTCCAAGACCTGAGTTCAACTTCTGTCTTAGATATTTATGGGTTATATGTCTGACTTTACATCTCTGAGCCCCAATTTTCTCTTTTATAAAATTAGAAGTTTGGACTCCATGTTTTCTAAAGTCCCTTGTAGCTTTAAATCTAGAGGGAACTTCTAGAGGTTTTCACCTTTTCTAGGGCCCCTCTTTCCATCTGAGCTTTAGAGTGCTCTTCTTAGAAATAAACACTTTTAAAAAGAGGCTCCATATTGTATAGAAGTGTCCAGACAGCAGATAATACTTTGCCTTTAGGAAACCACATGGTGCTATTACTCTTCATGAAACAGAACCATTTCTCCTCTCCTCTTAAAAACAAATAAGCAAACTACAATATATATTTGATGTTATTGTGTGTTTTAAGCTTACAACAATTTAAGAAGTATTAAAGTTGTGGGACATTGAAAAAGATTGTAGAGAGCCATTTGGTGATCAGGAGTGGGTTACATCATAATTCCAAATAAGAGTCATAGGAGGAATGTTGTCAGAGGGCTATATGAAAGAAAAAGAGGTGTTGTTCATATTGTAAGAATGAGAGATGATCAGCTGACAGCCTTTGTTCTTCATTGCTAACCATAAATCTAGGGGAAAGCCCTCCTCCCTACACTGGGCAGATTGGATAAAATGAGGATGAGAAAGCACAAATGTATTGTGATTTGCATTGATTGGGGGGGGGGACATCCATATTGATAATTTCACAGATTTGTGAAAATCTTGAAATATTTTACCTACATTTCTTTGTCAATATAAACTGAGTGAGGAAGTGAGGGTAGTCTTAGCCCTTTCATACAATACAGGTTTTAGGGTAATTTTTTTTTTCACCTTTTCAAAGGCCATTTTGTTCTAGATGGTTGAGGTTCTCTGAAGTCTATATATTGGATGTCACTGTATTAACATCCCTTTCCTTGAAAGAATTACTGCACAATTACATGTTATGTCTGGGGATCAGGCCCTTCACTTCTTAATCATTGTATTGGACTTTCATGTTTTTGTCCTGTGCTTTCACAGTCAAATGTTAAGATCTCTTCAAGCCCCTGAAAATTAATCTATAATTTCCCACTTTCATTTTGTTAAAAAACAAAACAAAACAAAACAAAGCAAAAGCCATGAGCACAATAATACTGGATATCCCAGCCTTCAGGTATTGTAGAGGAATCATACAGAGGTCAAAGAGCTGATTCAGAATTCATTATTTATGCAATAACCTTGTAGAACTGATGTGAACACTCTATTAATTATGTTCTATTATTCTGAAATAGTAACCAATATCAGAGGCTTCTGTAAAACCCACTGGACTAGTGCTAATAAAAACGAGTTTAAAAAAAGCAGACTGCCTGTGACCTATTCTGTATGTTGTTTTTCATTTAGTAAGGTCAAAGAATCCTACACTGTGCCAGAATTGTACTTATCCTTTCTGGAAACCCTTTCAATAGATATTGGGTTCTTATTACTTTATTACTGCTATAAAACTTAGCACCAGAATTATGAAATAAAAGAGCTCACACATAGAAGCTATAATAGAAGCAGTTGTAACTTAAATGTAGGCTTGAAAAATTGCCATAAAGGCAATTCTTTATGGAGAAAATACCTCAATGTTCTCAATATGGAATACAAACCCCCGCACGAAGAATTTTGCAGATACTGACCTCTTCCAAATGTGGGATATGCAGCACTTTCTAATGACAATTAAGCCACAGATAGATTTTATAACATAAGGCAGGGAATTGATGATAAGATCAGTGTTTCTGAGATGTTATAATTGGTAATTATTACTATGGGGATTAAAGACAATCCTTTAGCAGTCAATACCTTAAAGATATTTTCTTTTGGGAAAAGAAAGGATGTCTTTAATCTTGTTCCATTTTTGCTTTCTCTTTCTATTACATTTCCTTGTCATCTGAAGTCACTCTTAAGATCTCCCATTTCTTCCATTCTGATCCCCTTTCCTTGTTTATTTTGTCCTTGTTGTACATATTTTCAGAATTAGTGTAATCAGCATTTGTTAAGTACCTATTTTTAAGTTTCTACTTTGTGCCAGGAATGTTTGTGGCATTAGGGAAGAGTAGCACCTCTGGTATGAGGGTTTGTCAAATCCTTTATCCAATTATTCATCTACCTTTGTCTATCTTTACTTATCTTTCACCTGGCTTCTAAGAAACTATAGCATGTGCACACTCTGTAAACTGTCTTGCTGGATGGCAAAGTTGATGGGAGCTGATAGTCCTTAAAACCCATTGATGAATTAGGTGGATGCCTACCCTAAGCATGTGAATACTTCCCGTGGTGGAATGGATGTATGAGAACAATTCATTCCAGAGGCCATGAAGAAAGCTAAAGAAAATGCTGTGGGGTGCCTAGAGCTCTGTCCAAGGTCATCCACTGTATCTTGGAACATCACCAATCATCTGGACTTTTGTCTTGCTAGTGGACTTCAATGACTTTGGAAGAGAGAGGCTGATGAATTTGTGCATCTGTCTCACTTAAATTCACTTCCTGCTCAGATGAAGACAACCCTGCAAATGCATTGAAATGAACTCATTTCACTAAAGAGCGGAAAGGGACCTGTATGTGCCAAATTATTTGTGGCAGCTCTTTTTGTTGTAGCTAGAAACTGGAAGATGAATGGATGTCCATCAATTGGAGAATGGTTGGGTAAATTGTGGTATATGAAGGTTATGGAATATTATTGCTCTGTAAGAAATGACCAGCAGGAGGAATACAGAGAGGCTTGGAGAGACTTACATCAACTGATGCTGAGTGAAACGAGCAGAACCAGGAGATCCCTGTCCACTTCAATGCTATATGAAGAGGTATTCTGATGGAAGTGGAAATCTTCAACATAAAGAAGATCCAACTCACTTCCAGTTGATCAATGATGGACAGAAACAACTGCACTCAGAGAAGGAACACTGGGAAGTGAATGTAAAATATTAGCACTACTGTCTATCTACCCAGGTTACTTATACCTTCGGAATCTAATACTTAATGTGCAACAAGAAAATGGTATTTACACACATGTATTGTATCTAGGTTATATTGTAACACATGTAAAATGTATGGGATTGCCTGTCATCGGGGGGAGGGAATAAAAGGAGGGGGGGGTAATTTGGAAAAATGAATACAAGGGATAATATTATAAAAAAAATTACTCATGCATATATACTGTGAAAAAAATTATAAAAAAAAAAAGAAATGAACTCATTTCAACCTTATCTTGGTATGTTGTTAGATGTTGGTCAATGCTTAGTTTCTGCTACATTATTTTCTAGTTTTCCTAGCAACTTTTTTCAAATAGTGACTTTGTTGTTGTTGTTGTTGTTGTTGTTGAGGCAATTGGGGTTAAGTGACTTGCCCAGGGTCACACAGCTAGGAAGTGTTAAGTGTCTGAGGTCAAATTTGAACTCAGGTCCTCCTGACTTCAGGGCTGGTGCTCTATCCACTGCGCCACCTAGGTGCCCCCAAATAGTGACTTCTTATCCCAGAAGCTAGAGTGTGTGGATTTATCAAATACTAGATTACTATAGTCATTTACTATTGTATATTATATCTAATCCATGGAGCTATTACTCTATTTCTTAGCCAGTACCAAATAGTTTTGATGATCACTGCTTTTATATATTTTTAAGTCTGGTATACCCACTTTTGAGATGAGCTATGTGACTCTTGACAAATCTCTGAACATTATATTTCCCAAGAAATTCCTTGGGATTAAAATAAATTTTAATCAGGCTGTAATAAGCCCTATTTGAGAGAATGTCTATCCTGGAAGTTATCTACTGAGGAAACCATAGGTACTTTCATGATCTAAATACTCCAGAGAAAAAGTAAAATCTATGAAAAATGATATGGTTACTTTGGAAATATTTTCCCTATTCAGTGGATGGAGATTTGCACTTAGAAATCACAGATCCATTAAAGGTATTAAGATCAGAGCAATGTTCATGATCAATTCAATACTTTGCTGCAAATCTGCTGCAAATGTTGCCTATGAAATCAAGAGAAGATTTAATAAAATATTCTTTGGCCCCTGAATTAGCTTCACTATCTTTGTTTCAGGATTTTCCTTAAAAGCAGAACACTGTCAGAAAAAAATGGATCATTGACTCATAGATTTATAATTGGAAGAGACCCTAGAAGTAATTTAATTCAATCCCCTCATTTTACAGATAAAGTCACTGTTACCTATAGAGAGAATAATTTGCCCAAGGTTATACAGGTAGTAATCAATCAATCAACAAGCATTTATGAAGCCTACTATGTGTCAGGCTCTCTGAGAAACACTGAGGATACAGACAAAAATGAAATAGTTTCTACCCTCAGGCTTATATTCAGTTGAAGGAGATAATAGTACATATATAATTATGTACAAAGTAAATATAAAATAATTTGGGGGAAATACAAAGTAGCCTGAGGGAGCCACTAGCAGTTGAGAGGATTTGAAAATACTTCTTATAGAAAGTGACACAAGTTGGATTTGAATCCAGTCCCCTTAGATTCCAAATCCTATGTTCTTCTCACTGAACCACATTGCTTCCTTTTAACCCAATATCATGTTTGAGAGCCATACATTGAAAGGAATTACTTAAACATATTATAAAATGTGCTTCTATAACATTAAACATACACACACACAGAGACACACCCCATTGAAATGGCCAATTGTATTTTTAAAATATTAGCAAGGTTCTATAAGGAAGATTTCCCTTTCCCCTAGCCTCACATTGCTTTGAAGCTCCACTTGTCTCATCTCCTTTTATAATGCTTACTTGAGCATGTAATAAAGAACTAAGGTAGATTGGTCACAGGGGGTGAGTTAGTGAGAAGACTCATTCCTCACTCAGTCCCCTGACGGCTCTTGGAAGGAGAAGCTGAAAGAAACAGGGAAGCTCCACCAAAGACATACAACTTGCCCACTCAATAATAATCATGGTAGTTAACATTTAAATAACTTTTTCCATGCCAGTTGCTATTTCATTTGATTTTCACAACAATTCTGAGAGACAGGTGCTATTTCTATCCTAATTTTATAGTTGAGAAAATTGATATAAAAAGAGCTTAGGTGACTTGCCCAGGATCAAAAGATTCTGATAGGACCATGTAGTTAATTATCTTTTTAAAGAGCAGTATGGCTGAATTCTTTTTGTTAGGTTTATGTCTTACAACTAACCTCATCCCCAGATATCAATGTGTCAGGATTATTAGTAGTCTTGAAACAGTACAGTTTTGGAGAATAGCATATCCACACTTGTCTGATCCACAATTCTAATGACACAAGATTTATTTCCAGGTATAATGATGAGTAACTGCATCTCTGTGTTTTAACACTGAATGTATTTGCCTTTTGATTTTTTAGAAAGTAGGATGGACTAAGTAAGTCTACCCACCATTTGCTTACTTGTTCATTCATTTTAGTGTTGTCCAACTCTTTCTGACTCCACTTGGGGATTTTTTTGGCAAAGGTACTAGAGTGATTTACTATTTCCTTCTCCAGTTCATTTAATAGATAAGGAACTGAGGCAAACAAATTATTTAATTTTCAAGGATCACACAGCTAGGAAATATGTGAGGCTGGATTTAAAATCATTTCTACTCCCATTGCAAAATCCTTTTCCAAGACTATATCTACCCATGTATCTTTGCTAGTGCCATTCTATCACCTAGTATCCATTCCTTCTCTTCCTACCCAAAGTCTCTGAAGTCTAGTTCAAGATTCTCTCTTCCCTTGAAGTACTTCAGTCTGTTCTTAATTCTCTTTGAATACCCATAGTGCATTTGGTACTTATCACATAGTTCATGTCTTGACAGGATAACTATGTAGTAGGCTTTGGCCAGGTCCTGATTCTGGATTCTGCCTCCTTAAGGCTCAGATGCTGTTCATAAAGCTAGGATTAAGGAAGGACCTCTTAGCAAAGGAAAGGGGGAAAAAAGCCCAAGGAAGGAGACATTCAGAAATATAAATATATAAAAGAGAGAAGGAAGTAAACTTAGAGACATGAAGCTCCCAGTCTGACTGTCAAACTCTGTTTTGACACCTGCAATGTGACTCCCAGGCTAATATAGCATTCCATTTGGGAGGATAAAAGCAGTCACCTTAAGAGGGGAGGATTGCCATTCCGTTGAGCTGGGGAGACTTTCCTTATTTGTTTGGATTAATGTTGTTAGTATAAAAGATGTGAGTGAGTCTATCCCTCATGGGGAAGGATATCTTGGGGAGTCTGTCTTCTACCTGCAACTGTTATTGGGTTCAATTTTACCTGTGTCTTTGGCGCTTGTATCTTATAATGATTCTCTGTAAAGGTAAAATTAGCCTTATGTTCTCTGAAAATGCTCATTCTAAGACAAATCTGCAAACCATGATTCCTCAATATAAACTCACTTGTTTGCACCATTCTCTTGGTGTCCTCTATTTAATTGATAATTTATGAAATTATGAAATGGGAGCAGGTACACCTGGTTCTTGGGATACTAGTTGGCAAAGACCATGTTTCAGCAGGAAACAAGAAGAGTGAAATTTTCAAAGCAACTGATAGAGGTACATTTGAATCACTTGAAGTCTGACCTCATTTGGGGAAGGGAATATGTTTAGAGTCTTGAGTGTATAAGACTTCAGCTCGCAGCAGGAAGAAGGATGGATGTAATAATGGTCTACTATAAAGCCTGCCTTTAGACTTATTTCTCTAAGTATTCTATCTTTTCTTTAATGATATCTGGCATCCTCCATTTCCTATGCACTAAGGCAACTCACATTTTAATGGTCTTTGGTTTTATACAGGGAAGTGAAAACAATTTTGGTTTCCTGTTTTCCTGCATCACAGTCAGGATTTTGGCAAAGGGCAATAAGTATTTCTTTAACTTAACGCTTATTATTCTCAATAGGGAAACCAATTTTAATAAGTTAATACAAATAGTTGAAATGCTTATGCAAGTTTAGTGCCCTGCAAGTATGTGTGTATATATATATTTAAACATATCAATATGTAGATATATGGAATATTACTCCTCTCTAAAAGAGATTATTATTCTTATCTTGAGGGGAGCAGAAGAAAGGATCATGAGGTTGGCCACTTTGTTCTCCTTAGAGAGAAAGGGGTATAGGACAAGAATTATATCTGTCTTCTCCTCTAAAGTAAAAGCAAACAAATAAACAAAAATCCCCAATAATTTATCTTATCATTATTTCTTAAAGAGTATGTGTATGTGTATGTGTAGTACCTTAAATTTACATTCACTGGTTTTGTCACTTTGTCAAATATCAGTTATATAAAGGGCAATAAAAATGTAATAAATCATTTATCCAAGTAGTAACTGGAGAAATTACATACAAATTTGAATATATCAGAAAATACACAAGAGTGAACATGCTCTTTAGATGGGATCTTAATTTCAACTCAACGAAGCAAAAGGCCTCAATTTCATCAAAGGGAAATTTCTAAAATTCTTCAGAGAAGCAACTATAAATCAGGGATATGATAAGGAGTGGCTTTTTTGCCTACATTTCTGCCTTTTAAAAGTACATTTTTCTCTCTCCTCTTATTTCAAGTTAATTCCCAAATATCTCTCAAAGTATGACTTAAGAATATTACTCTTCTCTAAAGATCTAACCCTAACTCTACCCTTTATTTAATGTCATGTCATCATTCTCTTCAGCAATACAGAATTATTTTCCAAGGGTAGCAGAGGTCTAATCCTACCTACATAGTTTGGTTGGGGATTGAATTATAATTACAAAAATATGACTTTAAGGTATCTTCACTGGAGTTCAGTGATCAAAAAAGTGGGTATGGGAGAAGGATAAGTATATAGAAAGCCTTACTATTGAAAATATCTTTTATAAGATAGCACAGGTCACAATAGCTAACACTTTGTCAAAATATCAATTAATACTATTATTTTAAATTAAATTAAATTTAATATAAACTATATAATTATATATACATATATATAATATAAAATAATTAATATAATTTAATGTAAAATAATAAAATCAAAATTTAATTTAAAACTAAAAAAGAATCTTCTCTTGTGGCACTATGTATGTCAAAATTAGACAAAATAGAACTCATATAGATAAGCAACAGAACCCAGGAACGTATTTTTACTGTAGGTTTCAATTGAACTGATCCCATTAAAAGATACAAAACTAGGTTGCCATTAAAGGAAGCTATTCTGGGTTAGACATTTTTGGATTGAATGGTATTGCAATAATGTGAATCCATGGCAAGTAGTTGTCTGAACAAATGATGCTGGACATCAAAGTCACTCCAATTGTCAACTGATTTTGAGAAACCATAAAGAAAACTTGATGGATTTTATTCTAGAGTTAAGTGCAAAAACTCTTTCAGAGAAAAGGAAGGCCAGAATCACAAAATTGAAGCGATTACCTTGTACTGAAGAGACACTGTTTGACCATGAGATAGCAACCATAACACACACGTGTATATACACACGTATAATATGTATATTTGTATAAATAATTCTCAAATATATAGTATGTATATAAATAATTTATAAACAAAATGTATATTATATGTATATATTGCATGTGTATATTAAATATATATTCTATACATATATAAATGTATGTATGTTTTAAAAATACAATATATATGGAGGTGGGATAAGGTAGTATGTGGTCTAATCTAATTGAAACTTACATTGAATGAAGGGGAACAATATAGAAATGATATTGGAAATCTATTATGGAGAAATAATAGAAGGCCTTAAATATCAGGCTGAGGAGTTTATATTTTATCCTATAGGCAGTATTTATTTTTATTGGAAGGATGAGATCTTTACATTAGGAAGATTACATTGGTGGTGATATAAAGAATGCATCAAGGAAAAGAGAGTCTTAAGAATGAAACCATGTTGAATATGGAATGAGGTAATAAGAGATCAGATAATGAGATGCTGAATTAAGTTGGTAAATTAAATGGAAAGGAGGAGACAGATATGTAAGATATTATCAACTTATAATTGGTAAAATAAAAAAAAAAACAAGCACATCACAACTAATTGTCTATAAGAGGTAAAAAAGGGAGGAAGAGTCAAAATTGATTCCCAGGTTTTGAGCTTGTGTGATCATCCAAAGAAATAGGAAACTTTAGAAGAACAACATTTTTATGGGAAATGTAATTTGAAGCATATTGAATGAAGTATGTTAATAGGAAAGCTGGATGGAGATATCTCACAGCTAGATGATAATGCCTGACTGAAGTTTGGAGAGAGAGAGACTGAGGAAATAGATTCAAGAGTTATTCACATGAAAGTTATTATTGAAGTCACAGGAGTGACTAAAATCTGCAATGTTGGTCAAGCATGAAGAGAGACAGGAGTACTACACCTTTGACAGAATTTTGGAACATACATACTTAGGGGGCAAGAGGGGAAAAAAGGAACTAGTGGAGGAGAAAAAGTTCAATGATCCAATAGTGTTATCAACAATAAATTCATAATTGTATAGAGTTTCTTCCTCTCACCATGGTCATTGATGAACTCTTCTTTAATGGAATGATATTATTTCTAACAAGTGAGGCAATTTATTGACATTGAAGTGATGTTTACTATTATATAACTCTCTTAAGTTAGCTAGATGTCCATCAATGAATCATCCACAAGCATTTTTAAAGCATCTGTTATGTGCCAAAATCCTGCTAGTCTCCGAGAACACAGACTTAGAGTACTGAGAACTTAAGTTGTCCATGTTCACACAGCTAAGCTAGCATGTGTTGACAGTTTGCTCTAAGTTAATCTTCTCATCAGCTTCTTATATTCAGCTGAAATATATCTCCTTACAGATTAAACCCATTATAGTTCCCTACTCCTGAAGTGCTCCTGAATAGCACTTCAAAACAGCAGAGAATGAAAAACTTACCAAAATTGAATTTACTGTTTCTAAGGTTTCTGAGATAATGTTTGAAATGTCTAATTTTTGGGTCACAGAGTGATGAACTCTGGACTTTGAGTTAGGAAGACCTCATTTGAATCTTACCTCAGATATTTGTTAAAAATGTGATCCTAGGTAGGTCATTTAACTTTTCAATCCTCAGTTCCCTTATCTGGCAAATGAGTATAATAGTATCATTCTCCCAGAGTTGTTGTGAAGTTTAAATTAAAGAATGAATAGAAAAACACTTTTAAAACCTCAACACTATGATAATGCCATCCATTGCTGCTGTTGTCTTTCTCCCCCTACTTTCTTCTTTTTTTCTTCTTCCTTTTTCTTTCTTTCCTCCTTTTTTCTTCTTTCTCCTCTTCCCCTTCTCTTTTTCCTCTTTCTCTTCCTCTTCTTTCTTTTCCTCCTTCCCACTTTTCTCATCCCTTTCTTCCTTCTCTGCTTCCTCCTTTTTCTCCTCTTATTTCTCTTCCTCCTCATTTTCTCCCCTTTCAATTCAATATGGTATTGGTGGGCTACTTCATGGTTACTGGCTTCATTTTGCTTTTGGAGAACAATCCACAATGTGTTTTGTCATGTAATTTTTCTCTGCTATGTAGAGAACTTGGTGAATCCCATGGAATACTGCCTCTTGGACAAGGCACAGCTCTTTTGCTAAGGCTTTTCCTTTTGGCATTGACAGAAGACTCCAGAGATTCCAGGAAAAAATCATTCTGAGGCAAGGGACTTTTAAGCCTGGCTCCAGTTAGTCTGGGCCCTAAATCTTATGACTGTATAAACTATGGATGGGGGTAAATTAAACCACCCCTAGCCACTAGTCCTGAGGGAGGTAGGAGAGTCGACCTAACCTAATCTCTTCACCTCCAGTCTATATACTTGAGGTCGCCATTTCTTTCTTCTCACTAATTCTTAACTCTTTACAATTTGGCTTCTAGCCATGATCTTTTCTCAGTCCTCATCTTTCTTGGCCTCCTGGTGTATTTTGACATCAGCATCTCCCCTTAGAGTCTCTTTCAATAGGTTTTATTGATACTAGTCTCTCCTAGTCCTCCTCCTACATAGGTGGTCACCCCTTCTCAGTGTCCTTGGCTTATTAACAAAGTTTACCAAAGCTTTGTCCTGGATCTCTTCTTTTTTCAATCTATACTGTTTTACTTTACAGGAGTAAAGGAGGATACTTTTGTTGTTGTTGTTGTTTTAATAGCTTTTTATTGACAGAGCATATACACGGGCAATTTTTACAATATTGTCCCTTGCACTCACTTATGTTCTGAATTTTCCCCTCCTTCCCTCCACCCCCTCCCCTAGTTGGCAGACAGTCTCATACATGTTAAACATGTTAAAGTATATCCTAGATACAATATATGTGTGCAGATCCGTACAGTTCTCTTGTTGCACAAGAAAAATTGGATTCGGAAGGTAAAAATAATCTGGGAAGAAAAACAAAAATGCAAGTAGTCCACATTCATTTCCCAGTGTTCCTTCTCTGGGTGTAGCTGATACTGTCCATCATTGATCAATTGGAACTGGATTAGATCTTCTCTTTGTCAAAGATATCCACATCCATCAGAATTATATCCTCATACAGCATTATTGTTGAAGTGTATAATTCTGCTCATTTCACTCAGCATCAGTTCATGTAAGATTCTCCAAGCCTCTCTGTATTCCTCCTGCTGGTCATTTCTTACAGAGCAATAATATCCATAACATTCATATACCACAATTTACCCAACCATTCTCCAATTGATGGGCTAAAAGAGGATATTGTGAGGAATGATATAATAACATTTTAAAATAAACATGAAAAAGGAGTTTATAGGATATTACCTAAATTTTTCAATAAAGTTTGAGGCAAAATTCTCAGCTGTGAGGGTCAGGGGAAGAGAAATTCAGGGAATGCTTGAGGGAAAGAGAAATTTTGAAATAGATCTTTCTTTGTATTCCCAGGACAAAAACACACAGCAGGCACTTAATTTTAAAATGTCTATTGGCTAAATTTAAAAATCAGATATTCAAACAGTTGATAAATGTTGAGTTGAAATGGGCCCACAATTTTAGCTGAAAGATGATTCTTCAATGATCTTTGAAACACAGTTTCAGCTTTAAATTGTGTTGATTAATTCTAGAAGTCATGAGGAAAATATGATCATAAGAGAAAAAAATGGCCAGTGACTTTAGTTGCTTCAAATATCACCTCATATTGTAAGGCAAAGGATTATGCCTATCAGTGCATTCCATGGACTAATGCATGAATTTTTTTTTAGTCATATTTGACAATGTGCAGAGACATTAAGATAATTTTATTTCATTTTAGTCTGTTTCTTTCAATCTCATTTCATTTCATATTGTGTAAACATTGTGTAGTATATGTCAGACATTGTGGTAGATTAAGTTCAATGAAGACTCATGTCTTGACAAGAACTTGGCTTTTTCTGGGGGATATATATTCAAATGTATCTATCTATCTATCTATCTATCTATCTATCTATCTATCTATCTATAATATTAGGAAAATTACTTAGGGAAAAGTGAAAGCACCAACAATATGGGGCATCAGAAAAGCCTTCATGGAGAAGGTGGGACATGAATAAATCCTGAAAGAAAGACAAGGTTTCTAAAAGCCAGAGATGAGGAGGGAATTATTGGAAATAAGATCCATAAATTTTAAAAATATGATTCTTTCATTGGCATTTTCAATTTCTATCTAATATTTAGGGATAACCAATTGTCAAACTCGGTTGAAATATTGAATGTATGAAGGGGAGTAATAGGAAATAAAATGAGAAATTTAGGTAGGAGTTAGATTGTGAAGAATCTTAAATGTCAGGCTAAGTACTTTTCTCCAAAATGTAAAAGAGTGGCAAAAGGAAAGTTTTGAATGGGGGAGGGACACGATCAGAGCTATGCATTAGTAATTGATGGCAAAGTTGGAACTGGAAAAGTGATTAGTATGTAAACATTTCTTCTGTGCCAGTCTTTTGAGTTACCATTTACTACTGGGTTTTTTTTTTCTTATCCCATATAACCCTTTTACCAAAAAAGAGTCAACTGTAAACCTGATCCAGAGAGTATGATGCCTTTTTCTCACCCACCCATTTCCCACACTTATCTTGCTATGTCACATTGGAAAGGTTGTTGACTTCACTTTCAGACAGAGAGAATTACCTGGCTATGATAAATTCAGAAAATGCCCTGATCCATAAAAGTGATCTCTTTTTATAGAGGGCTGGCACCCACGGAATTACCCTTATTTTCAGGATACATCCATGTATCCCTTACAGCACTTCAAACAATGCCCAGCACATTGTAGGATAGAAAATAAATATTGAATGACTTTAACCCCTAACAATGATCCTCAACATTTATTTGGAGCTGTGGCACCTCTAAGGTGGCTTATTTCATTTGGCAATTTCCAATTTGCTTTTTGGATTTAAGTGAATTAAAATTATTTTTTTGTTCTCAAATTTAATTGGGAATTTTGTGATGCCTCGTAAGATAATTATTGATCCTCTGAGATATCATACAACCATGAATAGAAATCACTGCTCTAGTAGCATTAATCAAATCCAGCTTTGAAAATAATTTTCAAAAAAGGATTAAATTCTTCTTATTACTCTATCTTTTAGCCCACTTGCTGATCTCCACCAGCTCTAGCTTACTGCAAAATTTCAATGGGATCTATGTTACTCCTCTTCCTTTGTCACTTTTTATAAAAACAGACTAAAAATATTGAAGGCTCACTAAAAATTTGAGGGTTTCTCTCCTTTTGACATACTCCCATCAAAACCAAACAAAAAGGGTCTCAACTGGAAAAGGTGGCCACGTTTCACTGAGATTGTATGCTTTGTTTCTTTCTTTTCTTTTTTTCTTTTTCTTTTTTTTTTTTTTTTTTTAGGTATGTTATGGTTTCTGGTCCAAGGCTGATATAATGCCTCTCTCCTAAGTGAACATAGAAAATCCAGTGCTTCATTATATTTAAAATCACTTTCTGAGAACTTGTGGATCTTAAAAGCAATTACATATCAAGCTGACACCATTTTATACAAGTTTATTGAGAATTCTTGTTTGCCAAATAAGGTCCATGGATTTTTCGAAAATAAATTGTTATGTACTGTCTAGCAAAGTAAGACTAAATACATACAGGTGGAAGTTTTGAATATTATTCTATGAAACATTTGAAAGACTGCATTAGTTAAAACTGAAGTTATTAAATATTCCTGGGGTGATCACAAATGAGATGGTAATTAATAGAAATCCCATGTGATAAGGAGTATAAAATGGGGACATGCTAGACCATAAAGTGTTAGGAATTACAATTAATTGTCACAACCCGGATGATTCTTTATCAATTGCTCCTATCTCTTAAATGTTCATTATTCTAATGTACAAAGAAGCATGACATTGTTCTTGCCTTCAGGGAGATTGCTGTTTGGGGAATGAGGAGAGAAGATAAAGCATGAAACATGAGAAAATAAGGCTTTAGATAAATGGAAATATTAGTATTCTATACTGGATAGAGAGTCAGAAAGATTAGTTCAAATCCACCTCTAACACAAACTAGTTATGTACCTAAGTAAGTGATTCAAACTTTCAGTGCTGCAGACTAAATTACTAAAATTTTAAGTTAAAGGTGACAGTAGAGGAAGTTTCCATTCCAGTTGTTTTCCATGATTATAAAATCACAGATCAGGGGGCAGCTGGGTGGTGCAGTGGGTAGCGCACCAGCCCTGAAGTCAGGAGGACCCGAGTTCAAATCTGACCTCAAACACTTACCACTTCCTGGCTGTGTGACCCTGGGTGAGTCACTTAACCCCAATTGCCTCCACAAAAAAAAAAAAAATAAACAAATAAAATGTTAAAAATAAAATAAAATAAAATCACATATCTGGAAACTCTTCCTTCTCAAACAAACAATAAGCCAAAAATGTCAAGTGAGTGGGATGAGAGACATGTATTAGATTTTAGAAAAGTGAGAAGTTGGGGTTTGTGGTAATTATGATTCTATGAAGGCCTTGAGCTAGACTGCAAAAACATAGATTCATATAACTCTTTATAATGGTTGTCCATTTGTTCCATCCACACCACAACAAAAAAATATGCTATCTTCTAATTAATCTATTTTCCTGAATCCTTTCCTGTTTTTGGTTTTACTCTACTATTTTCATAGTTTTGACTATATAGTTAAACATGTTTTCTTAAATCCTTTTCTCCTTTCCCTTCTATTTCTTGTCCTTCTCCAGTTTAAAACCTGCCAAAAATATAACCTAAAGTCACCTCCCATATGTCTTTGCTTCCTACTTTACTGAGAAAGTCAGTTATCTGTTATCATCTTCCCTCTTTCATCATAGATTTAGCACTGGAAAAGATCATAGGAGAAATGAATCCAACTTACTGTTTTCATTGATCTTTTTTTCCATCTTCCATTTTCAATTTCTATTTATTCTGACCTTGCTGTTTACAAACATATTCAGATTTTCCTGTCCTTAATAATTCCTTTTCTTGGTCTGGCCATCCCCTCACATTATATTTATTTTCCTCTCCTACTTTTAATTTGTCACCATTCACTCATTCCTCATCATCTTCTAAGTTGGATTTTACAGGTGAGAAATCTAAGAGTGGTTAAGTGACTTGTCTAGTATCACATAGCTGCTAAGAGTCTAAGGCAAGATTCAAATTCAGTTCTTTCTGATGGAAGATCAATACCTCTATTTATTGTACCCCCTATCTCTTTTGGCTTTAAGAGGATAAGGCAATCCTTTTACTTGCCAAGATTAACTCCTAAACATTGCACCTGCCACTTACTGTTTTCATTGATCTTTTTTTCCATCTTCCATTTTCAATTTCTATTTATTCTGACCTTGCTGTTTACAAACATATTCAGATTTTGCTGTCCTTAATAATTCCTTTTCTTGGTCTGGCCATCCCCTCACATTATATTTATTTTCCTCTCCTACTTTTAATTTGTCACCATTCACTCATTCCTCATCATCTTCTAATCACCATTGAACTGAAATTACTCTCTCAAATATCCAGTGATTTCTCGATGGCTAAATCTTTTATTAGTCTTATCTTTCTTGACTCTTATCAACTTTTAACCAGTTCAAGAGAGTCTCACATGAGACATGTTCATCCTTTGCAAAAGGATTACATTTCTTTTTTTGACCTTTAGGAAATTTGTTTTAAAGTCTGATTAAAATGCCACTTTCTCCATGAAGTATTCTTCCAACTGTAATAATCTTTGACCTCAACTGTAATATAATTCTTCATTTTGTATCTCTCTAAAGTACTGGTTTTTATTTTGCTAATCTTAAAAATTCAATTTTATTAAATTTTCATTTTAAAATTCTTTCTTCTCACCATAAAGGAAGAAAAAATGAAACCCATTTCAAATATGTATAATCATGAAAAACAAATCCCCACATTAACCATGTCAAAAAAGAGAGAGAAAGAGAGAAATAAAAAGAAGGAAGAAAAGAAAAAAGTATTCTAAATTTATTGACTAGTTGAAAGTGGAGAACATGTTTCATCATGAATGCTTTGGAATGAATGGATTTGGATTTGATGATGTATTGATAAGAGTTTCAAAGTTCAATAGCTTTTTAAAAAATGTAGCATTATGAATTGTCTCAATCTATATTTGTGTCATTCCCTACTCTCTATATCTCCAATACACACACACACACACACACACACACACACACATATGGAAGGCGAAAGTCATTTCTTGTTTACCTTTAGTTTTTCCCTAAGTCCTTACTGTTTAGTATTGTATTTTTTATTAGATCTCAGATTTCATTGTTATAAAATGAGGAAAGCCCCCAGAGTGATGAAGAAACTACTTCTGTCAATGCATTAACTAACTACCTCTGCCATTACAAATTGGCATCTGGTATGAGGCTTATATCTTTAGAAAATGTCCAGGAAATGAGAGGTTAACCAATTTGTTCAGGATCCCAGAATCAGCATGGTCTCTCAGTGTCAAAGACTAGGCTACTATTTATTAAATCATACTGTCTTTATACTTAGTAAACATATATGTAATGTTGGTTCCTTGTTTTATACTGATGCATTTTATCACTTTGTATATAATCACTGTAATTCTTAGAATATTCTAAAGGAAATTCCCCAAACCACTCAAAGGCTTTTTTTTTTTTTTTTTTTTTTTTTTTTTTTTTTTTTTTTTTTTTTTTTTTTTTTGCGGGGGGGACAAGATGAAGTGAGGAGAAATGATCATAATGTCTCTTTGGGTTTAACTGTAGGCTCTTCCTGGTACCTCCAAAAAGGAATAAAAGTAAATGAAGGAACAAAACTTAATGATCTATGATAAAAAAAAAATAGGTACTCTTTGCACATCATTAAATTTTCACTGCTCACTGACTCATGTACACTTGTTGGTTGTGGGTCACTTCATTTACTTTCTCTTCTTTTTAATCTCCTTGGCATTTCTCCTTGTTAGTCATGCACTTTGCATGAATCGCGACAGCTGGTATTGACTTCCTGTGACAGGGCTGTGTTTTCTGTTCTTTATATTGATTATCTGCAAGGACAGTAATGATAAAGAGGGAGAGAGTGAACACAGTTTTGTGTGTATACTTAACTGTTAGGTGTTTTGGAAAAGGCTTTTTTTTTTCTTTTAAAGAAGAAATGCATTGTAAATAAGCTTAGGTCAGTGGCTTTTAAATCAAATGAAAGTCATTCTGGCTGAGATGGAGGTAAATAATGATAGGAAAGAATGGACAGAAATATAAGCAAAGCAAGTGATTCAGCACAAAGATTTAGTTTGGACATTAGGTGTACCAAGAAGAATAAAAGCTCTTTGAGGACAGGGACAATTTAACTTTTGTCCCTGTCTCTTTAATCCACCTTAGGGACTTTAAAAATGTTTGTTAAATCGAATAGAATTGAATTGAAGCTAGTAGGTGGATCAAGTCATTTTTATGGGGCTTCTAGTGATTTCATCAAGAAAGGCTTGTATTCAGTTTGTTAACTGAGATTGTGGGACTGATTCAGAATAATCAGATACAATGCTGATAGATCGATAGATAATCTTTATCCTTGTGTTAAGGAAAATTAAATAATGAATTCTTGTTGAAATTTGTTCTTTTATTAGAGAAAAGAGGAAGGTATCATATCTAGAGTCTCTCCAATGACAGGATTATGGAATGAGAATCTTGACATATCTGGCAATGGAAGAGATTCTAAAGAACACAGAATTTTATCCTCTTACTTTCTGGATGGATGAGATAAATGAGGCTGAGAGAGGCAAAATAACTTGCACAAGGTAATACATTTTGGATGTGACTCAAATCCAGGTCCTCTTTCGCTAATCCATACTTCTTTTTTTTACAGATCCCTGAAGAATTGAAAAGGACCCTAAAACTCAGAGAAGTATAGTGATTTCTTTGAAAAGATGTCCAATTAAATAAGGTTAGAGTACTCAGACAACCCATAGAAAGTACTACAGCCTGATTCATTATTGTTTGGTCATTTCACTGACTATGACCCCATTTGGGCCTTTTACTAGCAAATATGGAAGTTTTTTTTTTCTTTTTTTGGTTTATTTGTTTGCTATTTCTTTGTTTGTTTACTATTTCCTTTTCCAGATAATTTTTACAGATGAATAATTAAGGCAAACAGGGTTAATTAAGTGACTTGCTTAAAATCATACAGCTAGCAAATGTCTGAGGTTGGATTTGAACTCAGGAAAATGAGGCTTTCTGACATCTGACCTGGACTCTATCTACTGTGACATCTAGCTTTCATAATATAACTTGATAGGAGGTTGTATATATGTCAAACAAAGCAGTTCAAGAAAAACATAAGTACCTTCTTTGAAAACAATAGTTTCACTGATACATTGTTGGTGGAATTGTGAATACATCCAGATATTCTGGAGAGCAATTTGGAACTATGCTCAGAATTATCAAAATTTGCATACCTTTTGATCCAGCAGTGTTACTACTGGGCTTATATCCTAAAGAGATTTTAAAGAAGGGAAAGGGACCTGTATGTGCAAGAATGTTTGTGGCAGCCCTTTCTGTGGTGGCCAGAAACTGGAAACCCTGTGGATGTCCATCAATTGGAGAATGGCTGAATAAATTGTGGTATATGAATATTGTGGAATATTATTATTTTATAAGAAATGACCAGCAGGATGATTTCAGAAAGGCCTGGAGAGACTTACATGAACTGATGCTGAAATGAGCAGGACCAGGAGATCTTTATATACTTCAACAACAATACTATATGATGATCAGTTCTGATGGACGTGGCCCTCTTCAACAATGAGATGAACCAAATCAGTTCCAATAGAGCAGTAATGAACTAAACCAGCTACACCCAGTGAAACACTGGGGGATGACTATGACCCACTACATAGAATTCCCATTCCCTCTATTTTTGTCTGCCTACATTTTTTATTTCCTTCACAGGCTAATTATACACTGTTTCAAAGTCCGATTCTTTTTGTACAGCAAAATGACTGTTTGGATACATATACATATATTGTATTTAACTTATACTTTAACATATTTAACATATATTGCTCAACCTGCCATCTGGGGAAGGGGGTGAGGGGAAGGAGGGGAAAACTTGGAAAAAAGATTTTGCAATTGTCAATGTTGAAAAATTACCTATGCATAAAATTTTTATAAAAAAAATTAAAAAAATACATAAATAAAATTTTAAAAAAGAGAAAACAATGGTTTCAAAAAGAGTATCAATATATTTAGTTATTAGAGGCAACAGGGATTCAATTAAATAAATATTTATGAAAATCCCATGATGTGCTCAGGATTGTAAATACAAGACAAAAATGATACAGTTCCTCAAGGATTAGACTCCCAAAAACCTTACCTGTTCCTGTGGCAGGAATGGTGATACAAGAAAAAATAACTTGTACCTGCCACAAGAGGCCCTTAGTGATATGGTGATTATATGGGAAGATAGACATGAAAGGAAAAACAAGAGGTCAATAGATACAAATTAAGCTCACAACCTCAGTGGCATCCTTGATTTATCACTTTATTCACATATTTCAGTCTGTTTCCAACTCTTATCATTTCTACCTTTATGATAACTCTTTTCCCCAACCATGTATGTGAGCTACCTCCCTGGTTCAAAACTTCATCACTTGACACATGGAGATATAGAGACTTCTAATAAATTTCCTCACCTCAAGTCTCATCCTACTCCATTCCATCTTCCACTTAGGTTTGGGTGGGGATACATTCTTTGATTATATTGTATAAGGCTGGGGCTGATTTGGAAATAAATCAAAGATCAAAGTTCTGGTCCTTCAGTACCTCATTAGAATACCTTTCCTCTCATTATAATATTAATTCTCTCATTATTTATTAAGCAGTTCAAGTTTATTGCCATAATTAGGAACTCTGACTTTTAACAAGGTATTGTATAGGTTCTATGAGGGGTTTTTAAACAAACCCTTTTTGTTTATTATGAGCTAGCATGATTAATAAAGTGATTAATTAACCAGACATGTCTCTCAAACTTCACAAGGCTAAGTCATTTCTCATGTCTACCAAATTTAAGTTGTTGTAATTATCTTCCTCAGCTACATTATTGCATTCTTTGCTTAGTTTATATAAAGTCCATTGTTTCTCTATGTCCTGTTTACTTACTAACTTTAAAAACTTTTAAACTTTAAAAATAATGACACTTCATAAAGATGATAGTCTGGAAGGAACAAAACCAGTCATCGGTGTATAAAGAGCCTTGACTGCCTTAATGTGAATGAAGAAGTCGGTAAAATAATGAAATTATTCAAATGCACAGCCAATTCCAATATCTTTGTCTCTAGACACTCATCTGCCTAAGATCCAATAGGAATCTGGGAGGTATAACTGGTCTGAACAGCGTAAGTAAAGGCAGAGTCCTTTTTTGAGGGAAGTCATCTCTACACCAAGGACTATTGAATAGGACCTCTCTTACCCTTTCTTTGAGTTAAGAACCCTCAGAAGTGAAGTTCTGAAGGGGTCAAAGAAGAATTTTGTTAAACCTAGGCTAAAAATCATCATAAGACTGCACTTGAAAGAACCTTAGAGTGGATGTGGTTAAGACTATTGTTCAGAGACAGACATCCTAGGGAGTCTAGCAGGTTGACCCATACAGCAAAGAGCTGTGCCCTATGAAAAGTTTAGCAGCAAATTACCTGGCCAGTCTAGCATGGCAGTGGAAGGAGTCAGATGTGTAGCCAAATGACCTGCTTGACTTAGCCTAGAAGTGTACTGACTCAACCAGCTTAGATGTGGTGGTACCCTGGGAGGAACTAGCCCCACTGAGAAACAGATCATTCATCTATCACAGGTGTCAGACACACCACACAGAGGATTTCCAATGGACTCTGAAGAAAGAAAGGACAATGAAACCACAGAGTTCTACAGTCATGAAGTATATTCTCTGTGCATATTTTATTCTATTTATTACTGTTTTATTCTTAAGTTCATGCTTACTCTTGCCCCCATGGATTCTGTTTCTTTTTGTGGTGTATTCAGGTGTAGGGGGAAATGCTTTTTAATTATCATATTTAACATCCATTTGAGTAAATGCCTTTGCTAAAAATTAATTTGGTCTGCCAGGGGGGGTACACTGGTGGTGACTTGTGAGCAATAGCAGAGGTGTCAAACTTACTGCTTCAGGGTAGTCAGCTCCCCCACTCAGGCTGGAAGCAGATTAAAATGTAATTTGGAAATTCATAACAAAATAAATAAAAATACAGTAGAACATAAGTAATATTAATATGTGATTTTCTAATTCAATATGTAGCCTGACAGAGAGCCTTAATGTCTTTTCCTTCTTTTTCATTTGGGTTTGACACCAGTTAGCTCTTTATTAGGACATTGTAGATAGACCCTTTCAAGGATACCTCTAATATCTAAGGTAGAAGCCATTTTTCTAGGGACTCAACTTGTCACAACATGTTACTTTGCCTGGAAAGGTCAATGTGGGGGATGAGCAATTGTGCTACAATAAGAACAAAAGTTTTCACTTTTCTAATTTTATTATGACCCCAAGACTACATTTTTGAATCTTATTTTGCTTGGTTCACATGAGATATATCCTTCCTTCTTGCTCTTATCGCTTCTTACCTTAAAAAAATAAAAAAAATTCCCTATTTTCAATGAAACATTGTATGATTTATGAATATTTTTTGTATTTTCTATGGCAATATTAATGTACAAAAAGAACTTTCTAGGATTTCAGTCAAATTTTTGAATTCTTGACCTTTTTATTTGCCTCATCACTCTGGTGTGTAAGCAGGATAGAAAATCAGACTTAGACTCCAGTTCTGGCTGGCTCAATTACCTGGTGATATGACCTTGGCTAAGTAATTTAAATTTTCTCAGTTCCACTTTTTTTTACATGTAAAATAGGAATAATAACTCATAGGCTGTTATAACATTCAAATTAGATGATCTAGATAAAGGCTTTGAATCTTAGCTCAATTATCTACTTTCTACATGGTTTTCTCTGATTATTCCAGCCCTCATTAACTAGTCTCTCTCTATTCTAGACTTCTCAAGATATTTAGTCTGTCTCATATAATTTACAACTTATATTCTGTCTTTTATTGTTTACTGCAGTTAGTCTTTTCTTCTTAAAGAGACTGAATATTTCTCAAGGGCAGAGACCATGATTTATACTTTTGTATCTCCCACAATTCCTAGCACAGCATTCAATAAAGACTTGTTGATACCTTGTTTGATTTGGAGAAGCTATACAAAATCAATCTATTTCCTAAGGAAAAATATTTTTATCATTGCTAAATAAATTCTTAAGCAAAAAATCCTGCATAAGCCATTTTCTATGTATATATTGAAGCACCTCTTTCAAGAATTGGCATAAATCAAACTACCTGGACCTTTTTCAAATAAATAAAAATCTGAAAGAAGAAGGAACTCTATGTTTCTAGGCTACCTACTGCTGTAATATTAACTATTTCTGTTATAATGGTAGGCTGTACCCTCTATAATCAAAGAAAAATGTACAGAATGACAATTCCTCATACTATTCAAATGTTCCTTGAAAAAAATAAAATTGGCACTAAATAACAGATGTTTTGTATGTATGCTGGGTATTTTGACCTGACAGATTTGCAAATTTCTTGTGATCAGAGCAAATAAAAATCACAACTTATTTATAAACTTACATCTTGTGTGAGGCTGACAAATTCACATTTTTATTTATTCATTTATTTGTATGTGCTTTTGAAAACCACTTAGCTGGGGTGTATGTGTGTATGAAAGAAAGCACGTGAGAGACAGAGAGAGCGTGAATACTTATTAAGTTAATAGCAGCAAAATGTAGAAATGAGAATTCTAGACAAATCTGCTTTTAGAAGGTAACATGAATTTATGGGGCATTAAGGAGCCATAAAGATCAATGAGTGCTCAAAGCTAAAAATAGAAGAACACATATCATAGAATGAAATCATCAAAGAACTTAGAATGGTTACAATATTTTTTCTCATTTGAAAATTTCTAAAATTTCATTAGGAAGCGACTTTGAAAATTCCCCACCAATAAGCCATTTTTATTGTAAGCATTTCTTTAGACCCAGCAGGTGGTCTGTTCTTCCATTCTGATAAGGAGACTTTTTATTTTTTTTTCTAGTCTTTTCAATGAACACTGTGGAGCTGCAACAGAAAATTCTAAGTGTTGCTAAATCATTAAGTATTATTAATAAAAATAATAAAAAATGACTATGGTCTAGACAGAATGTACCCTTTCTTAAATATCATGCTTTCAATATCTCTAAGGAAATCTCCAGATATTAATAGCTTAACAATGTGATGTCTCTTGGAAGTTAATAAATATTTTTCACCAGTCTATGCCAGAAAGTCAAAAATTTTAATGGTGGTTTTTTCTCCATTTCTTGTTGACATGTAGAGGTATATAATATATAATACACAATATTGGTTGAGGGTTTGGGACCATCTTTTAATCTCTGTATATGCAAATAAGTCTTTGATTTCTCATCTGTAAAATGGGAATACTTATACTTACACAGATTATGTGAATCAAATGGGATGATCTATGTCAATCTCTTGAGTCTCAGCTCAAGTACTTACTTCCTCCAGAAAGCTTTCTCTGACTATTCCTCCTTATTAATTGGGGTACAATTTGTCTATGACTATCTTTATGATTTATCCTGATTGCCCCTAAAGTCAAAGGAAGCCTGGAATTTACATTTTATACAATAGAAAAATCAGTAAAAAATGACAAAAATGTTATTTTCCATTAGTGTTGTAAAAGTAGAGAGCAGGAACAAACTTCAGAGATTCATTTTGTTGATGAAAAAACTGTAGTTCAGGAAAGTTGTTATTTTCCCAAAGTCACATATATAGAAAATGTTTAAAGCGGGGTTTAAACCCCAGTCTTCTAACTCAGAAGAAACTGCTTTTTCCACTAGAATAAGCTTCTTAGGACAGTATTCTTCATGATGATGTCATTGTTCTGGCATACCTATTTCTTGTTTTATTCTCTTTTTGCTTTCTTGGTAATTTTAACCAGTGTCTTCTTCCCTTCTTGCTGATCTATGGCACTTGCATTTTGCTTTATTTAAAATGTCCTCTTATCATATGAAACAACATCCTCAAACTACTCCTCCAATTATTTTTTACATTTGCAGTTTGGGTTACCAGAAGAAATTTTTTCTTCATGTTACTGGGGTAATTCTAGGTCTCTGCATTTTTACCTTAGTATCCCAGAGTTCCCACTGGTGTACATCTAATGAAAAATTTCCCAGTAGACTCAATTATCAAGCCAAGTCTATCCTATTTGCTTCAGTTTCCTCATCTGTACAATGAACTGGATAAGGAAACAGTAAATTACACTAGTATCTTTGTCAAGAAAAACCTAAATGGGCTCATGAAGCATTGGTTGGACATGACTGAAATGATTGAGCAACAACAAAAGGCCATTTATTCAGATAGCAAAGCAAGAACAATAATTACAAGACATTTCTCTTTCTATACATACATATACATATATACACATATACAAATAGCATCTATGGGAAGAGTGTGCTCAAACTTATAATACAGTGGTAGCAGAGTACATGTACAGAAATGATGATTTAAAATTTCTGATAGAATTAAGGATCATAGTCTTTGAAGTTATCTCTTCCATTGGCTTAAGATCTCTTGTAGTGGGCTGGAACTCTGAAAAAGATATACTTGAATCTAGTATGGTGCTTATAGTTAAGTACCTACTCAATGTGAGATAATGGTTCTCTAAGGTGATGTAATGGTGGCTCATGCTCAGTGTGTTGTAGTGATGTAATCATGCTGAGATATTTAAGGGAGTCTCAGGCACAGAAGGCTCTCTCAGCCACAGCTCTCAGCCACAGATGCCAGACTCCATTTTTGACCAGCCTCCTGGTGGCTGCCCTGCCTCCTTCACTCCTCCACTCCTCCACTAAGACCAAGGACTCGGGCTGATCCTGAGGTTCTCTTCTGTGTCTTTTGGGAATATGTACCTCTGTTCCCATGGATCCCAATGTATGGATCCCATACTCCCTTTTAATGCTACATGGCCTATGGGAGTGTGGAGGAATCAGATGTTCTGTTTCATCTTCCTTGTGGGGATCTCATTCCATAACCATTCTGAGTCTTGACTGATTAGATTTCCTTAGGGCTTAACTATTTATAATGCTCAGAGTCATTGCTAATTCATTTTCTCAGCAAATTATCTTTTTCCTTTCTTGACTTTAGAGCAGAGTTCAAACTTTATAAAGGAATCAGGGCTAGATTTGTCTCTATAGTTAGTTTAATACTTCATTAACATCTCATGACTGTATTATGTTTGTGACTTCATCAACTAAGGTTCAGAAGGGAATTCTTGCCTTATGTTATTCAATATAATATCCTTGCCTTGTATTATTCAATATGACACTATGCACACACACATATATGTATATATGTGTGTGTATCTATCTATCTATCTATCTATCTATCTATCTATCTATCTATCTATCTATCTATCTAGAGAGAGTCTTGTTTTGTTCCCTTTATCAATTACCAACTGTATAAAGTTCAATTAACCAGCCAACAGTTATTAAATGCCAGCTATGTGTCAGCAGTGGGCAGAAAGGTGATTCAGTGGATAAAGTGATGGTTCTGTAGATCCAGATTTTTACTAGGCATATAACCCTGGAAAAGTCACTTAACTGTTTGCCTGAGATATGTGAAATGAACTGGCGAAAGAAAGCGCAAACCATTCTAGCATCTTTGTTAAAAAAAAAAAAAGCCCAAAATAGGGTCAAAAAGAGTCAGATAAAACTGAAAAAAAAATGACTGAACAACAAGATGTCAGCAATCATGTTATGCTTTGAGGATAAAAAGACAAAAATGAAATAGTTCCTTCCATCAAGATATTTACATTCTACTAGGGATAAAACATATCAATAATATCTATACTTTAAAAAAAGATAGGCACAAGTTAAAATCTGGGGGGAGAAGGACAATAGCAGTTGGGTAGATGACAAAGGTTTTCATTTGGGAAATGTTATATTAACAGTTTTTTTGAGGAAAAAAGGGATTCTGTTAGATAAAGATGAGAGTACATCCAAGAAAATGGTGATGGACAAAGAACAAAGGCATAGAGATCACACTGAATATTTTAATGGTTTGATGTTTCTTCCAGCAAAGGATAGAAATGTACTTTGGGACTTTTTATGTCAGGAGTGTAATGTCTTTTGCTATTATGTTTTAATCCTTTGTAGACTTCTTTAGGTTTCAGATTTTAAACTGGGAAATGAGGGGATTAAACTAAATGGCCTCTATTTTCTATTATAGCTCAAAATCTATGATTCTATAATCCTCATCCCCTATGTGGTCTGTAGACATGGACCAAATTATTTATTTGTTCTTTTGTAGTCTCCTTAGTTCCTAGAATATAACAGAAATTTTTCTTTTTTTAACAAAGAAAGCCAGCCAGGGTCCTGAAGATAATTTGACTGTGGTTACAATTATACCTGCATTTATGAAAGAAGGGTGCTATAGTAATAGATCTCAGAAGGTGGCACTTATGCCACGTGGTAGAAATAAGATTGCAGAGATCAGGATGGTGGCCTTGATGTTGAAGAAGCGTGGTCTCTCTGAATATTGCTATCCTGATGGAAAACCATTTTCCCTTTGCTTGTTATGGTTGTTTTTATTCAAGAAGTAAGTATATTACTTGTTGAATCTAATAAAAACTAAACAAATTGTAGACTTTATACTTTAACGGCTGTGGATACTAGGAGAAGAGAGATTCTAGAGAACTATTTGAGGTTTTCTCAAAAAAGGTCTTAAGATCATAGTTTTAAAGCTAGAAGGGATTGATTATAGAGGCCATTGAGTTCACTCTCCTCATTTTATAGATAGGGAAACTGAGAGCCAGAGATATTAAGATCCTTTTTCAGGGTCATGAAACTATTAAGTGCCTGAGGAAAGATTTGAACTCAAGACTTCCTGATATAAAGTCCAATGTGTATGTTCTTGTACAGCCTGGCTATTCCTCAAAAGATATGATAAAGATTTGAATAAATGGAGAGGGATGTTGTTTAGTTATTTTCAGTCACCTGAATCTTCATGATCTTCTTTTGGGGTTTTCTTGGCAAAGATACTGGAATAATTTACCATTTCCTTCTCTAGCTCATTTTACAGATGAGGAAACTGAGGCAAATAAGGTTAAGTGATTTGCCTAGGGTCACACAGCTAGTAAGTGTCTGAAAGCATATTTGGACTCTGAAGATGAGTTTTCATGACTCCTGATCTGCCTCTCTCTACTGTAGAAACTTAAAAGGAGAGGAAAGATAAAGAAGATAAATGATAGATCTCAGAATAGGTCATTGTTTGAATATTCAAATCATTACCCTGCAAGAAAGATATTCAAAGGACCCTAGGTCCCTTATAAATATCTATTTAGTGGGATAAGGTTGCTGCTAGTGAACTTTTTCTACATTACATGTTGGTTCTCAGAATTCTGTCAATGATAATATATGCAATGCTTTGGTGTAGTTAGTGAGCCAGAGAAGCTCCAGGGATTTTTATGTTTTGTTGGAGTTCTGTGAAGGCCACATGCTCAATGGATGATGCTCTTCTATTGAATGCACTACCCTTAATTCTGAAACTGCACCCATGCCAAATTTGCTTCAAGGATTCCTACAATCAGGAGAGATGACTCAATACTTTCACTTTTTACTGGAAGAATCAGAATGATTTGAGAAAGAACAAGAAATAAAATTCTAGCTCCTTGGAATTCCTTATAAACACCCAACTTCTCCCCACTCCAATGTCTATTACCAAAAAGGGGACAAAGTCTTAGTTGCTTTTTCATTTGATATCACCTTCCCAGGGAGTACTTACTACAAATATTCAAGATGCTTCATTTCCTTCCACTCTTATCCCCTCCCTTGTGACTCTACCATCTTTTAAACAGATCACACAAACAAGGAAGCAGGGGTCAGCCTCAGAGACACTGATTGCTAATGGGATTCAGTTACCAATCATCATTCCGGTGAGGCTACAGAGTCATCTAATGAAGACAATGAAGTTAATGAGTGCATAAGCATCAAAGGTAGCAGGAAAAAGGGGAGGGGGGTACTGCAAATAAGCAGAATATTGAAAAGGGGAATGAAAGTGAAAGGGGGAAGAGGGAGACAGACAGAGAGAGAGAGACAGACAAAGAGAGAGAGGGGGGGGAGAGAGAGAGAGAGAGAGAGAGAGAGAGAGAGAGAGAGAGAGAGAGAGAGAGAGAGAGAGAGAGAGAGAGAGGATATGTAGTATAGGAAACACTAGAATTGGAACCAGAAAAACCAAATTCAAATTTATTCTCAGAGGCTTAATAGTTGTGTGAGTTTTGGCAAGGCACTTAACCTCTCTGTGCCTCAGTTTCCTTATTTCTAAAATAAAAGAACTTCTAAAGTCCCTTTCAGCTATTAAACTATAATATGACCCTGTAATAGTATATTCCTATTCAAGAAGTTAAATCACCCCAACATGGGGAAGGCATGATAAGCTAAGTGCCCACAGGTATTGGGTGGCCTAGAAGTAGTGTTATGCCTCAGTTTCCCTACCTCAGTTTCCCTGAATTGTTTTGCCTCAGTTTCCCTGAATTGTTCTGCTTCAGTTTCCCTAGTGGCAACCTCCCTTCCTGGCCATTAGAACTGAGATAATTAGGACTGGGAACCCTGACCACTAGTATTCAAAAGAGTTATAAAACTCCAGATGGCTTATCTCAGATGTTTGAGTATTTTCTGCATCAGACTTAGTGTCTCCTAGCGTCTTCCCAACTTATCAGAATTTATGATCCTTCTTTACCCCCAATCTGTCAGAACTGAATTTATGGTCCTTTCCTGGAACTTCCCTCTCACCAGTGCTCTATTCCCCTTACCTTTGTTTCCCTGACTGCTGGAGCCCTATAAGAGTTCTGGAATCCCTTGCTCATTGTTGGATGCTTTGAGACTAGAGTCCATTGACCTAGCTGAGGGTCAGACATGCATCCTGTTTGGCCATGGATGCTGTTTTGCCCCTAGTCAAACACTCTCTCTCTCTCTCTCTCTCTCTCTCTCTCTCTCTCTCTCTCTCTCTCTCTCTCTCTCTCTCTCTCTCTTCTTTCTTCTCTCTCTCTCTCTCTCTCTCTCTCTCTCTCTCTCTCTCTCTTCTCTTTTCTCTCTCCTCTCTCTCTTCTCTTTCTTCTCTCTCTCTCTCTCTCTCTCTCTCTCTCTCTCTCTCTCTCTCTCTCTCTCTCTCTCTCATCTCCTCTCTCTCTATTAAAAACCCACCTCTAATCTCTATCTTGCCTCTTTCTCCAGCATTACAGTAGCCTGGAATGAAATGCTTCTAGCTATGAACCTTAATTATTAGCCTGGGGAAATGAGGGGCACACTGGGTTGTATAAACCATTGCTTCTTTGGTTAAAAATATCACCTAAAGCAAATGTTCTTTTGAATGGGAATAATTATTATGGAGTTGATATGTTATACTTTGCTGAAGAGAAGAGTCTATTATTTATTTGTAGAAATCTTGGCATCTCTAATACTTTTCACACAAACAAGGTGAATACTTTGTAGAACTGATAGTGATAATGTATAGACTGTCACTTTTACAAATGAGATACTTGCTTTGCCAATATAGCCTATCTGTGACCATGCCTAGAGAGAGCAGAGATTGAGGAGAGAAGAAATCTACCATATAGGTGTCTATCCAAGTTGAACCCCTGAACTTAACTTTAGGATTCAGAGGGCATATAGGAAAAAAAAAAAGGTGGCTACTGTAAGGAATGGCTTCTGAGAAGAGTCATTGTAAGCTACCAAGTTTCAGTGGGGACAGTGCAATAATTGTTCAATATGGGGTGATGTGATACAAGAATGTGAACTACAACCTGGGTGAAATCTAAAATGATGCTCACATATGAGTTAGAAAATAGATAATAATATAATTTTCCCTCCCAATTTCCTCTTTTGGGGTGGAAGCAAATGTATTCCAGGTTAATTAAACTGCATGCTTCCCTTTGGAGATAAGAATGCTTAGTCTCTCTGTCTCTCTTATTTTTTTCATTTTGTAAATTTTTAACCTTCAAGCTAGTAAATATAACAAGGCTGTTGCCAAGAAAAACTGCCAAACAATGCCCCATTTTACCCATGCTTAGCTGTTAGGAATTCCTCTTTCTGAAATGAGGCATTTAGCTCAACTGGAATTGTACCTTGAGCTTGAGTTGAAAGGGAGAGCAATGTAGAGATAGTTTTAACTATTACAAGCCCTTCACAAGTACTATAGATGCCTTCCTTTTGGGAATGGTTGGTTAAATGAGGCTTTGAGTCAGAAGTAGCACTTAGCGGCGGAATGAAAGTAGTTCAGTAATGGTTGTTATTCAATTCTGTCTGGATTTTCATGATCCCTTCTATCTTCCATTATCTCTCAGTCTTTCCAAGTTTATTTTCATTGTTTCCATGACACTATCCATCTCATCCTTTGCCATCCCTTTTTCCTTTTGCCTTCAATCTTACCCATCCATGATCAGGGTTTTTTTCCACGAATACTATCTTTTCATCATGTGGCCAAAATATTTAAGTTTCAGCTTCAGTATTTTATCTTCCAGTAAGCCTGAATTAGTTTCTTTAAGTATTGACTTATTAGATCTCTTTGTTGTCCTGGAGATTCTCAAAAGTCTTCTCCAGCACAAAATTTGAAAGCATCAATTCTGGGGCACTCAGCTTTCCTTATAGTCTAACTCTCACAGCCACATATTATTACTACTGAAAAAATCATAGCTTCGTCTATATAGAGCTTTATAGGCATGGTGATATTATTGCTTTGTAGTATGCTGTTCAGATTGCCATTTTTTCTTTCTCTTCTTCCTTTATCAGGAAGTGATAGAACAAGTTGCCAAGATCTTAGTTTTTTTTTAATTTTTTAAAATTTTAATGTTAAGCATCAAGCCAGATTTTAATTCTCCTCTTTCTTCCTTATCAAGAGGTTTCTTAATTCTTCCTCATTTTCCTCACTTTTCTCTCACTGTCCTCACAACTGCATATCTGAGCTTACTGATAATTCTCTGGCAGCCTTAATTTTGTTTTATAGTAATTCAGGACATTTTTACTTCATTTCAAAAAGGTATTAGGTTGGAGGTAGGGGATAGTGAGGATGATTTGAAACTAAGCTGGAAAGCTCCAAAGGAGCTTGTAAACTTGGCAAATGGTGCTATGGCAACCAAACAAGGTCACTGACCAACCTACTTCACTAGTTCCTCCTCATGGTTAGATCAGTGTGAAAGTTAATGACAGGGTCTAGCTTTGGGACAACTTGCCCCTAGGTTTAATTAACCTTACCCTAGGGAACCTATTAGGATTTAATCTGGCCTTTCAGAGAAATAGGAGTCTAAATTTAGGTGATCCAGGATTAATTTAATCTGGCTGTAATATTATATATTTTGGAGCCTTAGTTTAAGTAATCCTTGGGAAGCTGTCTCCTTTAAAGGCTTTGTTTTGTACTTCAGTTCTTATTTCTCTATTCCTGACTTCTTTGGGGAAGCAGAAGGGCTTGGGGTCCTACTTATCTTCATTTATTCCTGTCCTTGATTTCTAGCTGTGACTTGTTGCCAGATCTTTTTGACAAACATAGTCTTCCAATTTGGATATGTTCCTTTTGTCTGATAGTGTAATTCCATCTCTTTCCACCTAACACAAACACAATGCCTCTCTTTTGAGATACTCACAGGAGGCCTACCTACTAAAATCCCCCAGATGTTGATCCTTTGTCTAACTAAACCTGCATAGGTGCTTTGTGGCAAAATTCCCTGATTCTCCGTTTACCTGTCTATGGTTTTTCCCTATTATCCCTGGCTGAAACATTCCCTGATCACAAGTTCTATCCTGATGAGTCTGTATTTTTCTTTTTTGTCCATCCCTTGGTAATCCATACTATTTTATTGCATAGGTAGTCCCAGAGTGTTATACTTGCAGAGCTCTAAGTATTAATTATTTGCAGGTCATGCAGTTGGATTAACTGTTCAAATGCTACTGCTATTTTGAAGGAATTAGATAAATCAAATACACACACATACAGAGACAAGCAAGAAACACATTGCTCTTGGGGGGGCAGAGTTAAAAGGTTTTTAATCATTATTATGTAACTGGGGCAAGAGCAGGATTCATTTTAATCTTTTTTTTTTTTTAGAAGTTGATAAAGGATACTGATATTGCTTTAGAGGCTGAGGGGATAATTGCTTTTGCTGAATTTTATCTATAGGAACATATGATAATCTATAAAACTGCCCAAATATTTGTTGTTGTTAAGTAATTTCAGTTGTGTCTGACCCTCTGTGACCTCATTAGGCATTTGTTTTTTGGCAAAAAATACTGGAATGGTTTGCCATTTCCTTCTCTGGTTCATTTTACATATAGTTAAGAAAACCAAGACAAATAGGTTTAAGTAATTTGCCCAGAGTCACACAGCTGGTGTCTGAAGCTGGATTTGGATTGAGGAAGTTGAGTCTTCACGACTTCAAGCTTATTTATTCACCACCAAGCTGCTAAAACTGATCAAATTAGATAGATTGTAAACATTAAAATGATAGATAAATATTAGCTATTGAGATGAATGAAAATCCTGAGAG
Organism: Sminthopsis crassicaudata; assembly: GCF_048593235.1. Classification (NCBI taxonomy): domain Eukaryota; kingdom Metazoa; phylum Chordata; class Mammalia; order Dasyuromorphia; family Dasyuridae; genus Sminthopsis; species Sminthopsis crassicaudata. The sequence continues at coordinate 292,767,114 of NC_133619.1, read as the reverse complement.
ACTGAGTTTCTGGTTAATTAATAATCAATTTGTAATTAATTTATATATTATTTACTTATATATTTATATATTATTTATTATATACTCTTCTTATTGTTATTATTAGATTAACTGATATCAATAACTTGATCATCTTTTCTCAATAACCAAAGACAAAACCATGGAGATCAATACTTAAATACCATTGGAAAAGGAGGTATCCCTGACAGGTAGAGATCAACTGTCACTGATGCATAATTCATCAGGGGACTGACTTTCAAATAAGGAGTTAGCTGAAAGCCTTCAGCCCATTCTGCTGAGAACATGTCTTGATCATGATCATGAGACTCAACCTCCTCCAACAATCTGGACAGAGGAATCCATTTCTATCCAAATTATTTTGGTTGTTTTTTTCCTTCATAAGTTGGGTAACTCTAAATTCCAGTGTACATGGAAAGAAGAGGATATGTTCAAGACTATAAATTTAATGCTTTATCGCTGAAATTCACCTATATTAGATTATGTCTACATTATAAACAAAAGTAAACTTTCCTCTTTGGATGGGATCTTGCCCAAGATCAACAAGCATTTTCCAGGAGGATTTGGGCAATCTCATCTATCAGCCTTGTCCTTCAAAAACTGGCTGATTTGCCTACAAGATCTGGTCCCTGAATGAGGAAATAAAAAGAAAAAAATATTCCTAATTTAATAATTGGTTACTAATATAATAGAAAAATCACTTCTCTCATTTATTATTATTAAAAGAGTGGACATTTAATATGAAATATTTGGTGACAATAATAAAGTTTATCTAGGACTCAGTAGTTTTCAACTGCATCCAAAATAACCTATCATGAGGGTCATTTTGTAGACATTTAGCTCTCAAAGAACAAGTGATTCTTTGATGTCCTATTGTCTTTTCCAATGTTTTATGGGGAGATCTATGAAGTGAGTAGACATGTAGTATATAGTGGGTAGTGTGTAATGTGTTGTGGGAAAAGCTTCCTAGAATCAGAATTAGGAAGAAGTAGGTTCAATTTCTGTCATATATTTACTAGCTGCATAATGCCAAATAGATTATTCAGTTTCCTCATGTATAAATTTATATAATTTGTATAGCAGTTCTGGGGCACATTTTCTGTCTCTATCAAAATTTTTTTAGTTAGTGTTACCACAGATAACTGTTACTTTCATAGCTTGTCCCATTGATGAGGTCTAGAATTGGGGTACCTAAATGAAATTAGCATTTAATTGAGTTCTAGTAGCAGATTTGGGGCACAGGGAGTCAAATGGAGCTCCCCTGAAACCCCTTTGGATTCAGCTCAAGGAGAGGGAGTTAAATGAGGTCTAATGGTGGCACAGAGTCCCCTGAAAGGAATTTACAGACCCGGAAACCTAGATGGATAAAAGAGGTTTATTTTGGGGTTTTGAAGTAAGGTTAAAGTCTAGTTAGTAAAAGGTGAAGGTAGAGACATAGAGGGCACTGGAAACAGGATTCCAGTGGGTAGAGATCCTGGGCATGCCAGGCGTAAGGCTGCCATGTTTGAAACCTCTGCAAAGAGAGGACTCCAGGTTGGCTCTTTTATAATGAGAGATTTAGCTAAAGGAGCCTATGGGTGGAGTACCAAATTGGTTCAGATCTGAAGGGGACTGGGACAGGCCTGGGATAGGCCTGGTTCTCCTATTGGAATTCAAAAGGGTGCTTTTGTTGAGGGCGGTAGCCCCTTGGTATTGCTTGTTTGATCTCCAACTTCCTTTGGGACTTGGACCTTTGATACAAGATCTGGTCAAACTAGTTTGGGCTATCTGAACTGGTTGGGGTTTTACAGCCCCAATTCTAATCTGCTCAGATAAACCAAATGCCAGCAGGAAATTCCTTTTTGGGAAGAGACTTTTGTCTGTCCCCCAAAGATAACAAGAAAATCCTTATCTTATTTACATCACTCTCCGGAACCTCCTTACATCACTGCATCTGAATGATTGTGCTCTTGTATAAAACAGAGTCCTCAAAAATCTATTCTTTGCAAAATTGGCTTTGTACCATGCAGCCATTTTGTTTCCATTCTAATCAATAAAGACTATGTTTCCATACAACATTAAGTAGCAAATTCATTTGCTGCCGAACCCGCCCTTGGTTACTTTGGGGAAGGAAGGAGAGAGAGAAAAGGAACTGACCCATCTCAGTTAGACCCTCAGTTTACTCCTCATCACTTTTGACCAGGATTTGAGAATCAAAGGTCCTAGCTTCTTGAATTGATAATGCATCAGCTAGGAGGGGCTGGGAATCAGAAAGGAATAAATCAATCTGAAAGGATTAGTTTCTTAAAGGGAGTACAACCCAAATCACCATCACATCAGCTCCTGAGCATTCTTAGTTCCTCACAGCTTAATTGGACTTTTTAATCACAAACCATACTTTCCTCAATGATAATTATATGCTATGAAAGGCAGAATAGATCAATGTATCAAGAGATCCAGCCTGATATCAGAAACCTTCAATTCAAGTCTTCATGATACTCTAATAATGTTGATAGTAATAATAATGACAATAGCTAGTATTTAAGTAGTGCTTTACAAATATTAACTGACCTTATCTTCATGAAAACCAAGGAAGGTAGGTACTATGAGAATCATCATATATAAGATGAGGAAACTCAGGCAACCCAAGATTAAGTGACATGCCTAGGATTACATAGCCAATAAATTTCTGAAGCTGGATTTGAACTTAGGTTTTCCTGATTCCAGGTCTAAGGCTCTAATAATTTCACCACCTAATTCCTTGGCTAGGAAATTGATTATTGGTGTCATTTCATCTTTGAACTTCCCCAGGAAATTCTGAAACCATAACTTTGAAAACAATTGCTGAACAAGTGTAAAACTACTTAAGATCACTTAGAAGTAAAGGCTTTGTCCACAGCCAAAAGACTTGTTTTGGGTAACTTGAATTCAGTACTTTCTAATTCAATTCCCTATCTACTTTGCAGGCTTTTCTTTGTTACCAATTTTAGCATTAATTGTAGGGAAGACAAAACAAAACAAAACAAAACCCTGTCTAAACCAAGGGCTGCTGTTTAAAAAAAAAAAAAAAAAAAAAATCAACAATTATTTACCTTTGCTCTAAGTAGTCTTAGTTCTAGGGTTTGCTTTTTAAAGAAGTATTTGGGTTTTTGGATGAGAAGATTTCTAGAGAAAGGGAAGATAGATTGGCAGGTTTCAAGAGGAAGGAAATAGGAAAGAAATGAGGTTTGGTAGGAAGGGTACTGATTTTGGAGTCATCGGACCCTGCACTTCAGGCCTATCACTCCGTCAATTCTTGTGTTACTATGGGTAAACCACTTAGTCACTTTGGGTTTCAGTTTTCTAATTTGTAAAATGAAAGGATTGCACTAGATAACTTTTATGATCCCTTTCAGCTCACAATCTATGATTTTAAGACATGTACTGATTTATCTTGGCCCTAGAGCATCAAAATAATTACAAGAAAACATGGGGATAAACTAGATTCAAGTTTAATGTAAGGAAACCATTTTTTAATGGTTGGAATTCACCTAAAGCAAAAAGATCTGCTCTTCTAGTAGTGAGTTTGCCATAAATTGTGTCCCTTTTTAACCTTTGGAGGAGGGCCCTGAAACTTTGTCCCCCTTTGAGGGGAATTCCAGAATCTCAAACTCTCCTAGCTTCTGGGAGGAACGACACCCTTTTATAAGTAATCTCATTCAATTGGAAATCTTGTCCTCTATTGAGTGGCTCAAACTCCCAGCTAAACAATCTCCTTCAATTTTGAATTGAATTGAATTGAAAATCAGTCTCTCGGATTCATACAAAAATCAAAAAAGCCTCAAACCTCAGAAGGCTAATAAAAGCGACTCTGAACCCCCAATCTTTGCCAGATTTCTAATCAGGATGGTCCATTGATGAAAATATTTTCTTCTCAATGTAACCCATTTTTGCAATTGTTCTAACAGGACCTTAGCCACTAAGAAAGCTTCTTCTTAGCAAGCTGTTTTCTTAGTACAAATAAATCCCCCTTTGCCACAGACTTTGGGTTTGTGAATTATTTTGCAAGGGACTTGCCACATCAACCAGAGAGGATCTCTTACCCTCAATTCTCTCACCTCATCAAGTTCTCCTGTAAAATAATATATCACTCTATCAGTCTTTTTAAGTACTTCCTTTATGCCAGATACTGTGATTAGCACTTTACATAAAAAAAAAAGAAACCAAAAAACTAAATATGCCATATTTTTAAAATAAAGGATAAAAAGATAACATATATGCATATGTATTAAATATATGTGAGGAAGGATGGGATATGTTATAGATAGAAAAGGACTGAAATGTAATCACAAGATATCAATTAAGTTTATACTAAATGTAAAAAGATTCATCTTGAGCTCTGTTCCTTTCCTGAAAAGCAAACAACAGTTGGCTAAACAGAAATAAATTATTCATACTTCTGAGGTGTTTAAATAATTAACCTCTAAATGAATCAAGAAGTTCAAAATCAATAGTGAGAGCAATTATGATTTTCTTGTGAAGAAATTTCTTCTGGATGGAAGAATGGGAGGAATACTACTCCATCATCTACCAATGATCAAGATCCAGATAGATAACAAATACAGAGATATCTATCTAAGAGCTGAAGTAACATCAAGAGACAAAATCTCTCACAGAGAAAAATCTCTGAGGAGGAAAATAGTTCATCAGAACCCACTTGAGTCGCCTATTTGCTTAGCTGAGATCTTGAACTCAAGGGCTTCTGTTTGAGAACTCCCTTCAAAAAGGGCAAAGACTTCTGGAATCTTTAATTCCAAAAGTTGTAGTTTACCTTTATCACACACACATTTTACCCATGTATGTCTTCACCATTTATTCTAAATTGAACCCAATATCCCTAAGTTTCTGTTAGTATTTGTGGGAATGCTCACTACAGATTTATGGAGAAAATGTTTTATAATTATTGTTTTTCTATGCCTTCTGAACAAATGCCTTTTGTAAAAACAACTGAATCTACTAACAGATTGTTAATGGAAAACACACTGATGAGAGCTTATAACAAGTAGTTTTGGAATGATAGTGCCACTTTTCAACTCTGGGAGCATTTACTTCCCTGTGGACTTAACAATGGCTATTGCAAGCAAATTGGAAGAGTATGTCATATAGAGTGCTGCATTGCTGTGGGAGGCACTTGCAATTGGGGGGACTAGAAAAAATAAGCATATGTTTCACAACAAGTTATCAGGAAGAACTCAATCTAATGTATAAAATTCAGATCAGTAGTTCAGATACATAGTATCCCACTGCTTAGCAGATTCATAGACTCCATTAAAAAAAAAAAAAAAAAAAAAAAAAAAAAGAAGCAATTATATCCATTTGGAAAGGGACTCAGTTCTTTTAGAGATCACCAGGACCAGAATCTACCATGTCCCTATTATGTCTTGACTGTTCAATAAGTTTATAGATAGTATATGTTATCTTGCTCCTGAGCTGACAGTTCTCTTTTTATTTGACATTTAAACTTTTTCCAAATTTGGGTTAGGCCTAGGAAGAAATCTTATTAATTACTCAGCAGTGGAAAAAGAATGATGGGTTCAAGTAAACATATACTGTCAAGCTGCCAATAGTTATTTAAAGCCACCTTGGTCAGGGAATGTACCTTGTCAAAAGCTCTGGATGAATTAGATAAAGGCAAAAGCCATGTTTCCAAAGAGCTTACCATTTTACACATCATTTTTTACTAGAAATCACTGTCAACAATAACAGAAAAAGTATACTTCGATCTGTTTTGGAATAATAGGTAACTAGTTTAGAAGCAAGTTAGAAAATAAGCTTATTTATTTTAAAGAAGAAAAGGTTTTTGTTTAAAAAAGAAACCAGAGCTTCTATGGGAACGCTACCTCAAACCTCCCTGAAGGATAATAGAATTCAACACTCTAACAGACATTTATAAAGCACTTACTACGCGGGAAGGCAGTGGACTAGGCATTAGGTATATAAAGACAAAAATACCCTCCTCCTGCCCTTACGGAATTTGCATTCTCCTGAGGGGAAACAACAAATACATAGATAAGAGAATACCAAATATATACTACAAAGTAATTTCAGGGAGAAATTGAGCACTAAAAACTAGAGGGAATCAGAAAGGATTCCCTAAAGGAAATAATATGAGTTGAACCTTAAAGGGAACTATGGATTCCAAGCAGGCAGAAGTAAGGAAAGAGAACATTACAGGTGAAGAATTGGAAAAATAAATGTCCTGTATGGGAAACAGTGAGTAAATCAGTTTCATTGGGCCAGAAGGGAACATGTAGGCAATAAAGTAAAAATAGCATAGAATATAGATTCTGTACAGGTAGAGAAAGGCTTAAAATGACAAATGGAGGAATCTGCATTTTATTCATAAGGACATTGAAACTTCTGAAGCAGGAGAGTGATATGGTCGGACTTATGCTTAACCAATGTCAGTTTGGGAGCTGTGTTGTGGATGGATTTGATTTAGAAGAGAGAGAGACCAATTAGTAGGCTATAGCAATGTGCTATGTAAGAGATCATGAAAGCTTGAACTTGAGTGTATATAAATGGAGACAAAGGAATGTTTGTAAAATATGTTTTTGTTGTAAAATTGGTAAAGTTTGATAGCTAGTTAGTGATAGGAATTGAAGGCATGGGAAGAGTGAAGGATTACTTCTAGAGTGAATCCCTAAGTTCCCCTAAATCTAACTGATAGAGTCCCTTTTTGCAGTGGACATACAGGTAATGTCCAGCAGGAAGTTAGTGATGGTGGAGACATAGGACTAGATATCAACATTTGGGAGGCATGTGCATAGAGATGATAATTAAATCCATGGGTCTAAAAAGAGTGTTAACTGTACAAAGAAGTTATGAAGAATTAAAGATTGCTATGAACCTTGAAAAGAACATTTTCAGTTGAGGATTAGTAATGAAGTCAAGGTTACAAGGGATTAAGAAGTGAGTAGGAGGTGAGGAAATTAGGGCAATCTATGTAGAAGCCTCTTTCTAGGAGTTTGGTTGTAAAAAGGAGAAGTGATATAAAATGAATTAATAAATATACTTTTAATTGCTATGTGTTAACACAGGGCTAAGTGCTAAATGTACATATAGACAAAAGCTTAAGGAAGTAGGTTCATGTGAAGGGTTTTGTCTTTTATTTATTTTTTTAACCTAGACTTATGTGTAGGCAGCTGGGGAGGAGCTATTAGATAAGGAAAAATTGAAAAGGGGAGAGAGAATAATTAAGAGAGCAAGCTTTCAGAAAAGACAAGAAGGGATGGACCAAGAATTCAAATGGAGGAGCTGGCATTGGCCCATCTCTTCCTCAGAGACTTGAACAAAGGAGAGAATGAAGCATGACAAAGAAAGAATTTTGAGATATGAAATTGGGGTGAAGAGAGACCTCAAGACAGATGGTTTCTAATTTCTTGCTAAAGGAGATGAAATTTTCTGCTGAGATAAAGTAGAGAGGAGGTAGTGTAGGAAGTCTGAGGATAAAGGAGACTCAGAATAGATTGATTAACAATCATCTCTCTGGGAAAAAATGTCTACAGAACATACGTTCAAGTTTACTCTGCATCATTAGCATTTTCTCCATTGCTTTTTAATGTTAGACAATACACATACACACACACACACACACACAAGCAACTCTTAATTTATAATGTTTGCTACTTTTTCAGGTATAAATACTTACACTGGAAATTTATCAATAACCTCTCTTGGTAAAAAGCTGGTTCAATCTGACCTCAGTACAACAGGGAAGAATAAAAAAAAAATCATGAAAGAGTAAAACAATTTTATGCAGCAAGTAAGAATGTAGTTAATAATTAGCATAAATTGGTAGTAAATCTAATTGGTAGGATTGTGTGACTAGATAACAGGAATAGGAACTGCTAATTGAGGGTAAAGGTGGTGGGTAACCAGGGTTGTTTAGGATTTGACAAAGTATTCCTGGTGATAGAGCCAACGAGTAAGGGACTCAAGCAGAGTTGATATTCTATAGTTCAAACTGGTTGACCATAAAGTTAAGATTGTGGAAGAATGTCAGAGTGAAAAGGATTAGAAGTTCAGGCTGTAGTAGAGAAACACTGTGAAGACAAAGAATAAGTTTTTGGAAGCATGAGAACAGAAGGAAAATTGAAGGAAGGAATTTCATAATGTTGGATCATGGAGATGGAACAATTATGATTGATGGTCATATCAAGAATGATCATCCCTTTGTATAACTGGAGAAGTTTAGGAAACTGATGAATTGAGTGATCAGGATACCTGAGGAGTTGACACCAAAATGAGACTCTAAGTTAAGTACTCTTTACCATCTATTTGGGACTTGCCCTTTCAGTATTCTTCTGTCTACCATTATATATATATATATATATATATATATATTTCATAATTCTCAAAGTAACAACCTTTAATATGGCATATAGCTTAATCTTGAAGTACTGTTTTTTGTTTTGTTTTGTTTTGTTTGTTTTTTGTAAATAGCTTTTTTCCCTTACCTGCCTTTATTCAAAAATGATCTTTTTTTTCTGATAGGAAAGGATTCCTAAATTTAGCAGCCTTGGGAGCTTCAGGTATGAGATCTCTCACCTTTACCATAAAATATTCCAGGAGTTACCCAAGGCTTCTACTACTACTATTACTACTACTTCTATAGAATGTCTACAGAACATATTTTCAAGCTTACTCTGCATCATTAGCATTTTCTCCATTGCTTTTTAATGTTAGACACATACACACATGTACCCATACACACACACACCCACACACACATACACACACAAGCTTTGATGATACTACAGCTATGATTACTACTAGGACTATTAGTATGACTACTATTACTACTAATACTTTTGCTGCTACTGTCTATCATCTATCTATCTACTATATTTGCCATATTAAGAATGGTCCTGGAGAAGTCATTCAAATACAAATTTATTTGCATCATTTCTCTGATGTTATGGCCATCTTTGAAAACAAAGGATAAACAACCATCACCACAGGATAAACAAAGGATAAACCAACCATAATGGAATTTTTTGAATTTAACTATATACTTAGAAGTGTCATGTGAAGTCAGGTTTATAGAAAGGCCACACTTTTAGTTTTCTCTTAAAGGAGAAAAAAAGATCTTTCACTGAAACAAAAAAACAAAAACAAAAAACAAGAGGACAAGCTTCCAAAGACTATAATCTCTTTAGCAGAGTGTCTCTTTTTAAAAATGAAAAGCCATGTGTTTAACCAGTGGCACTAAAATATAGGAGGAGATATTGATTTTTTTTTCAAATCAACACACAATTAAATTTTATTGCAGTTCAACAAAATTTCCAATATTCCTCTTAAAGAACACATTTTGATAAAATTGACTCCCATTGCATTGATACAGAGAGCAGCTTTCATTTGCAATTGTTTGCCACTGGAGGTCACCATTACAATTTCCAAGCTTCCTTTATAGATCTGGATGCTTGCAGCTTCTTGCCTAAGGGTGGAGGGGTGGGGGGGAGAGAAAAAAAGGATTAATGTCTTTCAAGCAGCTTCTTCCCGTTAGTGTCACAGAGAGGTATTGTGCTGATACAAAGATAAATATTTGTATTTTGTTGGTAGGATACTCACCTGTGGTAAGAATGGGTTCAATAAATCCCCTTGTCTGCCCAATAGATAAAACAATACTTCATGGTTATGGTGCAACCTGGGGATTTTCTCAGTTCCCAGGACAGGGTCATCAGTATGCATTTGTGCCCTTTTTAAATAAAAAATAAATAAATAAATAAATTTTTTTTTTGACTGCAGCATGTTTTTTAATCATGCAGGCTTGCTTTCTTTTGTTATAGATACCCAAAACTGCCTTGTCTTTTGCTATTAGTGAATCACAGATTGCTTCTGCCAAGAAAATCCCTTCAGCTGTTTGCTTCTCACACATTAAATTACTGCCATTATGGTTATATAAGGGAAATCCAATAAACAACTAAAACTGACTGAAAATATCAAAGCCGGTTAGTGACCTGACAACACATCCATAGACTTAGTACATACAAATATAAGCCTGTGTTGGAATTTGAGTCAAAGGACCTGAGTTCAAATCCCATTTTGGGGATTTAATCTATGTTCACTGAATGAGTACACACTCAGTCAAGCTGAGATCTGTTGAAGACTTTAGCTTAAAAAGGGGCAATCTCCTTTTTCATTCAAGACTATCTCCAGTTGCCACTGGCTCTAGAGGTCTCTGGAATGAAAAGTGAGGTAGGTGACCTTGCACAGTCCTCCCTCAATTAAATCCAATTCACTTGAATGTCATGTTATCATCTCCCCATGGAATGAAGAACAAACAGCAACCTTGAGCAAGGCATTTAACCACTCTGGAACTCAGTTTTCTCATCTGTAAAATGGAGTGAAGGGAGTTTCCAGTCATACTATGATTTTTCATCACTGAACCCAGGAGGATTAAAATCCTTTTTTTTGGAAGAGAATAGATCTCACAAGTTAGGCTCTAAACCTCCTTCTGCTCCAATCTTTACTTTTTAAGATATAAACAATAACAACAATAATGTCTGATATTTGCATAGTTTTTTAAAGTTTATAAAATACTTTATATGTCTCATTTGATTTTCACAGTAATCGTGGGAGACAGTTGCTACTATTTTTTCTATTTCATGGCATCATATATATATTTCTTTGTCTATCTGTCTATCTTTCAATCACCTATTTATTAATTATAGTCACCCAGATGAGTAAATGAGAAAGCTGAGGCTCAAAGATAACAATATGTTTACATAGAAGGGGAAATGATTGAGTGGTTTTTTACATAATTAGAGAGTATACAGGGCAATTCACTGAGTAACTATTTTTGATTGGTCTCCTTGATTCTAGTTTTTGCCTTTCTGATCCACCCTACATACTGCCTTCAGATATAACTTCCTAAAATGATACTTTAGTCATATTAATTCTTAACCTATTACTTCACAAGGTTGTTGTGAGGATCAAATGAGATAATCTATGTAAAGTGCTATATAAATGTCAGCCATTATTATTCATTTTTATGTTATTCCCCTGATCAGAATCCTTAAAAGTTTCCCCATTGCTTTGAAGGCAAAGTTCAAATGCTTTAGCATGACAACCTAAACCCTCTATAATCTATACACCATCTATTTGTTAAATGCCAATCTTACCCTCTGGTGGAACACAGACTAAGTCTCATCTTCCATCTTCCTATTATCAAGTATTTGTAGACAGTCATTATATTTGATGTAAATCTTTGCATCTCCAGGTTAAATACAATGGGTCAGAACTGATTTGGTCTGATTTGGTAATTCAGGCTCTGAACTGAAACTAAATAAAACATTTGTAGATCATCTGCTAGTAACGAAAATTATTTTAAAATTTCTATTTATCTTCCTCCCACCTCTATCCCTTTTCTCCATATAGAAATATGTTTGGCCAGTGAGGAGAGTATCGGCATGGTGGCCAAACGATCTCTATCAAGTCTAAAGGGCCTCTCCTTGTGTAGGTTTCTTTTTTTTTGCTCTTAAGTGACTTTGAAACTGGGTCTTAGTCCTTTGAGCCCATCAAATACCAAGTATAATTTACTTTTGTGTGGAGGGGAGGTAGTAATCATGAAACTGCAGGTATCTATTATATAACTTGTTTTTCTTTTTAGGTAGGAATAAAGATTTTTTCTTTTTTTTTTTTTGCATCCTCAGCACTTAGCACAATACCTGACACAGTCTCTTAATAAATACTATCTATTGACTGACTGCAACTTTCAAAGTTGTCCTGCTCATGTAACCTCTCAGGCCAAAAAAAAAAAAAAAAAGTTTCCATACCACATGGAAGGTACCACTTTCAGGTATTTCTCCTATCCCATAAATCCATTCCAGAAACTTCCGTTGTTCCTATCTTGTACATTTTAGAATCCTCACTGTCCTTCTTTTTCTCCTCTGGGAGTACTCTTGCATAAGGTGTCTTGAATCTTTAAGGACAGGTCATTTATGATGCTTCAAGTTGCTGACAGTAGTGCTGAAATATCTACAAATTCTTTTCAATACCATAATACCATTTAACTGATTATAAAGCAACTAGTTTCTCTCTTACTCCCTAATAACATTTTTTAACCATGTTTGTTTTATATTTTTCCTCTAGACATCTTTCTCCTCTATATAGGAGCAAGCAATGTAGAAATTGATTAATTCTGCTTTCTCTCTTACTGGCTGAATTGCACTAATGCTACCCAACAGTGAGCCTATTCCTCCACTGCTCCTATGCCAAAGATATTTGAAATAGTCTTTTTAAAAATTGCCTCAACATTTCACAAGCTCATTTTCATCTTTAGCTTTCTGTGTTTAAATCATCATATGGCCAGTGGGGTCTTCAATAGCCAATGGACGTAGGTAGCAATTCTTTATTGCCTCTAAATTAAGCATTAGATTCCGAAGGTATAAGTAACCTGGGCAGACAGATATTAGTGCTAACAATTTACATTCACTTCCCAGTGTTTCTTCTCTGGGTGTAGCTACCTCTGTCCATCATTGATCAACTGGAAGTGAGTTGGTTTTTCTTTATGTTGAAGATTTCCACTTCCATCAGAATACATCCTCATACAGTATTGTTGTTGAAGTGTACAGTGATCTTCTGGTTCTGCTCATTTCACTCAGCATCAGTTGATTTAAGTCTCTCCAGGCCTCTCTGTATTCCTCCTGCTGGTCATTTCTTACAGAGCAATAATATTCCATAACCTTCATATACCATAATTTACCCAACCATTCTCCAATTGATGGACATCCATTCATCTTCCAGTTTCTAGCTACAACAAAAAGAGCTGCCACAAACATTTTGGCACATATATGTCTCTTTCCGCTCTTTAGTATTTCTTTGGGATATAAGCCCAGTAGTAGCGCTGCTGGGTCAAAGGGTATGCACAGTTTGATAACTTTTTGGGCATAATTCCAGATTGCTCTCCAGAATGGCTGGATTCTTTCGCAACTCCACCAGCAATGTATTAGTGTCCCAGTTTCCCCACATTCCCTCCAACATTCATCATTATTTGTTCCTGTCATCTTAGCCAATCTGACAGGTGTGTAGTGGTATCTCAGAGTTGTCTTAATTTGCATTTCTCTGATCAGTAGTGATTTGGAACACTCTTTCATGTGAGTGGATATAGTTTCAATTTCTTCCTCCGAGAATTGTCTGTTCATATCCTTTGACCATTTATCAATTGGAGAATGGTTCGGTTTCTTATAAATTAGGGTCAGTTCTCTATATATTTTGGAAATGAGACCTTTGTCAGAACTTTTGTTTTTAAAAATATTTTCCCAGTTTGTTACTTCCCTTCTAATCTTGTTTGCATTAGTATTGTTTGTACAGAAACTTTTTAGTTTGATGTAATCAAAATCTTCTATTTTGTGATCAATAATGATCTCTAGTTCTCCTCTGGTCATAAATTCCTTCCTCCTCCACAAATCTGAGAGGTAGATTATCCTCTGTTCCTCTAATCTATTTATTATCTCCCTCTTTATGCCTAAATCATGGACCCATTTTGATCTTATCTTGGTATATGGTGTTAAGTGTGGATCCATATCTAATTTCTGCCATACTAATTTCCAGTTTTCCCAACAGTTTTTTCCGAATAATGAATTTTTATCCCTAATGTTGGTATCTTTGGGTTTGTCAAAGATTAGGTTGCTATAGATGTACCCTTTTTTGTCCTTTGTATCTAATCTGTTCCACTGATCTACCGGTCTATTTCTTAGCCAATACCAAATGGTTTTGGTGACTGCTGCTATATAATATAGCTTTAGATCAGGTACACTTAGACCACCTTCCTCTGAGTTTTTTTTCATTAGTTCCCTTGCTGAAGGGGTAAATCTAAGAGATTTTCTAAGATTATATTTTGGAGCAGTGTAATACTATGGATTAAGTGATTGACTTTCATTCAAGAAAAAACAAGGTTCAAATCCCACTTCAGATATTTAATTAGATGTGTGACCTGGGCTAATACACCTAACCTATTTGAGCCTCAATTTCCTTATCTATACAGTGGGTAGTAATGGTAATAATCTCCATAGTTCCTGCATTACAGAGTTGCTGATAGGGGAAAATGTCTGAAATGTTCTTTTAATGTACATTAAAACTTGCTGTAAAAGAGCATTATTTTAGACCTGTTATGATAGATAGTTGTCAGTATCCAATATTACTCTTTCATAGAGCAACAAAATATAAACTCTTTGAGATCAGTAACCATTTCATTTTTTTTGGGGGGGGTCTCTTAGCAGAGTACCTGAAATTTAGGAGGTGCTTAAATGCTTATTGATAAATTTGATTGATTGGATCCATACTTGGAAAATTAACTTGGGTAAGTGGACCATTGTAAGTACTCAACAAAAGACCCCAGCACTATCTGTTATAATGACATACAAGAGATATAGTTATCTTTAGGAAAGAATACTACATGAGAATTATAATCAGTTTAATTGATAAAATGAATACCAATAAAGCAAAAAGCAAAACCAAAAGATTCCCTAAAGCAAAACCCAAAATCTAGTTTTAGAAATAGTCATGTAGCTTCTTGACTCTTACAATCAGAGCAAAGTTTCTATTTTTGTTTGTGCATACCTCTGTTTCAGTAATGCCATTGTTCTTGAATGAGAAGTAAATGATGTTTTGGTGCCATCTGGGAATGTTATATTTAATTACAACGTTATAAAAAAACAGAGAGTGTCATTGTAAGAAATATGGTTCAGAATATAAAATAATGCACCTATTTAGATTTACAAGTCAACAACCACTTGTAGAGACAACTAAGTGCCATTCAAAGGTGTTAAAATCTGGGGGCACATCTAATCTCTAGTTATATGATTCTGACAAGTCACCTAGTCACAGTTTGCTTCAATTTCCTCAACTGTAAAATGGGGATAATAATAAAAACTACCTTCCTGGGTTGTTGCGCTAATGAAATGAGATGATATGTGTAAAGTACATAGCAAATTTTAAAACTCTATATAAATGCTAACTTTTATTATGAGTAGAATTAGTATTCTGGGAAGTAGCTTCATACCAGTGAGTCCAAATGCCATGGAATTCCCTTTCCAGAACAAGAGGAGGTGATTCATCACAGAATGCCCTTTTTTAAAAAAGCACATAAGAAACATTGAATTACGTGGAATACATGCCATTCTTGTTTTGTTGGAGAATTTATATTGTGGTTTACATGCACTCATCCACATTTATGTGGTAGTCAAAAAAAAAAAAAAAAGGTCAGCAACTATTTCTATTTCACATTTCTCTCTTTTTACTTCAAATGTGACATATCAAAACTGTTGTAAGATTTCTTGAAATGTTTCTGTGAATTTGTTGTCAGATATTTAATACCATAGCTATAATCCTAGAAAGCGTGCCTCCTTGAAGTACTGACAAATTACAGGGTCAAAAGAGACTCTGCACTTATGATGTTCAACTGGGAATATCCATTAATAAGTGATGATTACTTCAGACATCTCCTCAACTAGTTATTCAGCAGCATGTTCCAGGTCAAATTTTCCAGAAAACTTTCCCCCAGCAAGAACAGATAGGAGTAAAGACTGAAGATTGTAGATATGGGTGGTACTGAAAATAACATAAACTCATATATTTTTTACATAAAATTAAAGTACCATCATATTTTACACTATTATAAAATCCAAAAGGGCATGGACAATATCTTATCTAAATTTTGCATCTCTCCTTTCTGCCACCCAGCCAGGGTTTACTAAAGTACTAAGGTAATAGTAGGTGCTTAATAAATGTTTGCTGTCATTTAGTTATTTGTGAATTGTTATAAAATATTTTGTTTGCTAGATGTCTGAGTACTTTATTTTTCCCCCTTAGACCATAAAATATGTATTTCTAGAAATGAGGTAGTTTGGCTCAATAGCTGGATTCAGATACAATGAAAACTATTCTCCTTTATGCATGGAATAATACAGGGGACATGGGAAATTTGTTGACAATTTCTGTTAATTTTACTCTTTTAACATTAATTACAACCAGACTTAAAATCTTAGTCCTCCAATGTTAAATCTAGTGCTAATATTTTTTGTCCCTGACATGAAGGAGCTCACATTGATACAATGCTTCACAACTTATAGTATCATGGACACTACTCACAGCATGTATATTTAATTCCTTGTAAGAGACTTCTGTGCTTTCTCCTTGACAATGGTGAATAGAGATATCTATGTGAAAGAGCCATACTGTATACAACAAGATATGTTCTAACAATGTTAACTAGAGCAAAGCTTCTTAAGCTCCATATAGAATGATATAACTGTATGTGATGGTTGTGAAAAAATTGGCAATAGCAAAAATATCAAATATTCCACCAAGATTTAATTCTTTATGTAAATATCTATCTCATTACTATGTAAACATAAATTTGCATTCATTTTTAATAAATGGTAAAATTATATGAATATCAGAAATTGATTTAAAATAAACTTATTTATGATTTATCAGCAAATATTTGATTTATATACCTATTTTATATACCTATGTACCTAGGATCATGTAAAAGTTTCTTTGGTGAAAAGTGGTTATAAATAGGGAAAGTTTAAGAAGCCCTGAGCTGATCATTTAAAATTTATTCATTCTGGTCTTAGAAACTCTAGCAATTGGCCTTATGAAAAATTGATATGGAGTGTGATGGAGATCAATCCAGAAGAGCAACAACTAGTCCCATCTTCCACTAAACCAAAGGTTTTCACATCTAGCCCAGCTATCATAATCCAAGAAAACAACTCCTGCAGAGATTTGATGGGGCAACTGCTTTTCCTGGGGCTATAGGACCTATCTTCTTAGAATCAACAACTACTGAAGATACAATTTTTTTTGCCTACTAAATCTTTATTATCAAACCCCTTCACTATCCAAATGTCTAATTATTAAAACCCCCAAAAGTTTTATAGGTAGAATTGTTGCATTGCCACCTGAGTTGAAATTGAACCATAAAGACCATGAAATCTTTTCATTTGACTTGTGGTCAAAGAACACTTCTTTATGTTTTTCTCTTTCCTAGAATATAAGGTTCTGAAGAGCAAGGATTGCCTTTGTTTTTCTATTTGTATCCCTAGTGCATAGCATAATGCTTTGCATATAGTTGATATTCAATAAATATTTCTTTCTTTCATTTATTGTTTTTAATTCATTCAATCATTCACACACAGCACCCTTTCTCTAAAATAATTCTTTGAGGTAGAGGATGTAAGTGTTATATTATGTAAGTATTAAAAGTGTTATTATAAATTATAAGTATAAAAATATGGAAGTATTAAAATACAATATTTTACAGATAAGGAAACTGAGACTCAGAGAAACTATTAAACACCTTACCAAATATTTCTAAAGTCATAGCTAATAATTAATGGAGTCAGGACTTCTTTTGGTTCCATCTTTTTGATTCCATTTTATTCAATACCACACTCTCTTAAATCTCTATAATGTATATGAAGTATAGTAAATGGAAGATCTTATTATATCAAAAATTATAGATCCCAAACTGTCAGGACTATAGTATACTGCTGTTCAGATTTGTCTGCTTTAAAAATAGAACGGAAGTCTTTTAGCAAATGAATCCTAAGAAGCTGGCACAAAATGCTTCAGTATTTTAAAAACAGGCATTTTAAGAAAAGGGTATTCTTAAGTGCTTATTTTGAGAAGGTCATATGCAACTTCCAGGATGGAAGGCATATTTATTGTTTACCATAAGTATTTGAAAGTCTATAACTGTAGTTTCCCACCACTATCTCAAGAAAAGCCATTGACTTTGAGATTACAGATGCAAGATCTTTAAGAACCATGGAATTTAATTTGAGACTTGAAATTTCTGGTAGTCAAAGAAGCCTGAACAGTTCAGAGAGCTCTGTGATCCTCCTTAGAGTTTTTGCTGAGTCGGTTCTATGTCAAGTTGCCAATTTGTAGTACATAGGAATTGTGCCTTCTTGTATTGGATGTACTCTTTCAATTTAAATCCCTGAGTCCTTGGCAGTGATTTAAGTTCCTTGGGCATTTCTTTTCTTTCTTTTTTTTTTTTTTTTTTTTAATTATAGTGTTTTGTATACAAAACATATGCATGAGTAATTGTTCAACATTGGTCCTTGCAAAAACTTCTGTTTCAACTTTTCCTCTCCTTCCCTCTACCCCCTCCCCTATACAGGGGAAGTAATCCTATACATGTTAGATATGTTAAAGCATATGTTAAATACAATATATGTATACATATTTATACAGTTATCTTGTTACACAAGAAAGATCAGATTTTGAAAGAAGATAAAAATAACCTGAGAAGAAAAAAAACGAAAATGCAAACAAACGACAACAGAAAGAGTGGAAATGTTATGTCGTGGTTCATAGTCATCTCCCAGAGTTCTTTCTCTGGGTGTAGCTCATTCTGTTCATTACAGGGCAATTGGAACTGATTTGTATCCTCTCATTGTTGAAAAGAGCCCTGTCCATCAGAATTGTTCATCATGTAGTATTGGAGTGTATAATGATTTCCTGATTCTGCTCATTTCTCTTAACATCAGTTCATCATGTAAGTCTCTCCAGACCTCTCTGTATTCATCCTGCTGGTAATTTCTTATAGAACAATAGTATTCCATAACATTCATATACCACAATTTATTCAACCATTCTCCAATTGATGGGCATCCAGTTTCCAGTTTCTTGCCACTACAAAGAGGGCTGCCACAAACATTTTTCACATACAAGTCCCTTTCCCTTCTTTAAGATCTCTTTGGGATATAAGCCCAGTAGTAACACTGCTGGATCAAAGGGTATGGACAGCTTGATAACTTTTTGAGCATAGTTTCAAATTGCTTTCCAGAATGGTTAGATCCATTCACAACTCCACCAACAGTTTCCCCTCCAACATTCATCTTTATCTTTTCCTGTCATCCTAGCCAATCTGAAGGGTGTGTAGTGGTATCTCAGAATTGTCTTAATTTGCATTTCTCTGATCAATAATGATTTGTAGCATCTTTTCATATGACTAGAAATAGTTTCAATTTCTTCATCTGAAAATATCCTGTTCATATCCTTTGGCCATATATCAATTGGAGAATGGCTTGATTTCTTATAAATTAAAGTCAATTCTCTGTATATTTTGGAGATGAGGCCTTTATCAGAATCTTTAGCTGTAAAAATGTTTTCCCATTGTCTTGCTTCCTGTCTAATCCTGTCCTTGGGCATTTCTACACCACATGCAACTCTATGAGAAGTGATAACTATAGGTTTTCTTCATTCCAATTCAATGTAATGGAATCATAGGATGATTGAATTTTTAGAACTAGAAAGATCTTTAAGGGAGTTGAAAGAACTGAATTCAAATTTGGACTCTGTTGCTTCAAAGACATTTAAGATTGGGCAAATGACCTCATTTCTGAAGGTCTCAGTTTTCCTCCTGTAAAATGGAGAGGTTGGACTATCTTATTCCAAATTAGTTTTTAATTTTTTATTTTGTATTCCTGCCAGAGTGATTTTCTTAAGCTCATATCTGACCATTCCACAGCCCCAACTCCAGTGACTAAAAATTGTTTCTTTATGTTATTAACATAAGCTTTTCTCATTTTTTCACTTTTAAAAGCATAATATTTCTCCAGCATCACAAAACATTATTTTGTCATTTTATATTTGATATGACCTTTCTAAAAAAGTGTAGTGAGTGAATAAACATTTATTAAGTGCTTACAATGTGCTTGGCACTATTAAACACTTACCAAATATTTCTATTTGAGTCTTACAACTCTATGAGGTTAGGTTAGTGTTATTTTCCTTTTCCCAGGTAGGGAAACTGAGTCAGACAGAGGTTAAATATCTTATGTTGGGTCATATAGTTAGTAAATGTTTATGCACAGATGTGAAATCAGGTTTAAGTTATTGTGGTCAATCAGCTAGCAATGAATCTGTAAGAGGAAGGTAGCATTTAATGGCTATGAAATCCCAGATCTTTTAGATCATAGATGTAAAATTGGAAGGAAGGTTAGAATCCATCTAGTCCAATCGCCTCTTTGACAAAATTGAAATTCAATGACTTGCCCAAGATTATACTGATAGTATCAGAAGTGAGATATGAAACCATGTCCCCTGATTCCAGAGCCAATACTTCTTCCACTACAACATGATTTTGAGCTAACTGAAATATCCAATATATATGCATAATTCCAGGTTATTTTGTTATTACTTCTTTTGTGGATTAGTTTATTTCTGATTTGCCTTCTAGCTGGGCTTTTCTGTGGTCAACCATCTCACTGTTTTCATTTTCCATATAAGCAAATGGAATGACAGTGGGAACAAGTGACTTATTTTTCACCCTACCACTTCCTGGTACATTTTAAATGTAATAAATGTTTGCTGACTGATTGACTCCTTTCTTTTCCTCTTTATTCCTCTTCCTACTATCTCCCTCCCCCAATGTCCATTAGCAAGACATGGAATTAATTTTTTATTAATTTGTATTAATCCTCACTTACATGTTATATACTTGTCACTTCTCTCCTTTGTGTAAGCTATCATCCCTAGATGATAAAATTCCTAGAGAGCAGGAACTGCCTTGTTTTAGTTTAATTTGGATATAATACGTAGATCAGCAGGCACTTGATAAATGTCAGTTCAACCTGATAATTAATAATATGTACTTTTTGGAAATGTCATTTTTGGCATAAAGTGCCAGTCTAGGTCTATGACTTACTTTTAACCTGAATGCATTAGTGTTCTGAGACTTTTTCAAGATGAAAGGTGCTGCTTCTTATTATTCAGCACTCTGCAGGAGTGTTTAATTATTAGGGTTTTCAATTTACTGTCTCCAGAGGAGATAAGTAATTTGGTCATATCTCTAAGGTGTCTTTCAGTCTCCACCCAAGCATTAGGCTATTATTTTGTAATTCAGGTTGAGTTGATCAGGCACAGTTGCAGGCCACAGAATGACACTCAGTATTAATGTATTATTCTTCCAGTTCTACTAGCCAAATAATTTCAGATTTTGTATCATTCTTTGGAAATTCAATCATCTTTCCAAGGGAAACAATGATTGACAAGAAAATTATGTCATAGATGACATGAACCATATATATTGAAACTATTTTTTTTAAATACAACAATAGCTACACTATTAGATTTTTTTTTTTAGTATTGTCTTACTTAATCTAAAGACTTGTCTAATTGCCATTATGTCAGATATAGTGTGTTACACTATACCTCAGATGTATAATTCCATTTTTAATGCTAACCACCAAACCCAAGATATTAAAAGATTATACTTTTTGTTGAATAAATCTAGGATTGTCTCTTTAGCATTTATTTCCACATGAAAAAGTCTAGGCATGTAGCCATTTTAAATTTATGACCTTAACACTATAAATGCTGTTTTGGGAGAATGAAAAAAAGGAGTGTAGAGAAAAAGTTCAGGAAGGAAGAGAAGGAGGGGGAGGAAAACGGAGAGAAAGAGAAAGGGTGGAGGGGGAAAAAACCATTGATAGGACATTGACAGTGTCATGTTTTATTTGACTTTTCTTCCCATTTGAATTGTTTGAAGCATCTTTACTTATTTTCTGTAGTTATTGATAATATTTTCTTACCACTGGAAATGAGCAACTATATTTAGTAGAGTGATAGGAGGCCTGATATCCATCTTGCAAGTAGGTTAGCAAAAATCATTAGGCTTTTAGCATGATGTATTAATACTCTGATTTGTATAGAATTTTTTAAAAAAGCTCTTCTATATCCATTATTTCACTTGATCCTTGAGATGAGGTTATGGCACAAATAGGGGATGGTATTATTATCATTTATATTTGAAAGAATAGCCTCAGAGGGGGTAAATGGTTTACCAAAAGTGATAGAATTAGTTAATGGCAGTGTTTATATCAGTGCTAAAGATAGAACTCCTATTTCCCATATCCCCAGAGCCATATTCACATGGCCTTCATTTCTAAAATTTCCTACTTAGAAGGATTCTGGGAAGATGGTGAAATAGGTCAGAAAATTACAAGCTTTCCACACTTCCCCCATAAACAAGACAAAATTGTGCCTCAGGGTGAACAAAGATTGCTAAAATACAAGTAAGATTTGGGTCAGAACAGGGATCCTCCTGGGACAATCTGAGAAGATAGGAAGAAAGATCCTTGGATTAGTTTAACCATGTGAATTATAAATTCCTTTGGGCTAGTTCACAGAAATAGGAATGGGAGCCCTCCGGTTAGCTGAGATTTGAGTTAGCTTTTGCCCAATCACAGGAACTTTCACCTCCCAGGAGTATGGAAAGTTGGGCATCTGAATCTGGGAAGTCTGAGGAAACCTCTCCTGATAAAGAATGCCAGGCCCAGTGCTGCTGAGATGTGTCCCTGGACAACAAAGAACTAGCACACCTGGTGAGCTCAGAAGCAATGGAACAGGAATGCTGCAGCCTGCAGACACTTATAGTAGGGTAGAGTTTTTGATTTGGGGTCACAGATCAGACAGGAGAGTCAAAGTGCAGTCAGAGGTACTATTCCTCACACCCTGGGATTAGAGGTTACATTAATAAGTTCTCTTAAAAAAATAAAAAAATAAAAAGAACAGGCAAAGGAGAAAGAAACCAACTATAGAAACTTAGCATAAGGAAGATGGGTTTATTTTCAGAGAACATTGATTGAAGTTAAAAAAAAAAACAAAAACAAAAATTCTCCTATCCCAAAGAGTAATATAATATGTCCATCTGCCTAAAAAGAATTTATAGAAGAACTCAAAAAAGACATTAGAAATTAAATGAGGGACTGAGGAAAAACTAAAGGAAAAAAAAAGAACCATCTAAGAAAGGCAAGAAAATTATAAAAAGACATTCCACTAACTAGAAAAGGACATCCAAAGTCTTAAAGAAGAAAATAATTCTTTGAAAATAAAAATTGGGCAAGGGGAAGCCAGTGAAGCTATAAGAAACTAAGAAATAACAAACTGAATATAAAGAATAAAAAAAAAAAGCAGAGTGTGAAATATTTTATAAAAAAAAATCACAAATCTGAGGAACAGATCAAGAAGAAATAACATAAGAATAATTAGGCTACCTGAAAGCTGTGATAAAAAAAGAACCTTGACATAACACAAGAAATAGAGAAAATTGTTGCTAAGTGATAGAGCAATAGAGGAAAATATAAATAGAAAAAAAATGCGCCATCTCAAAGAGAGCCTATAAATAAAACACATAGGAACAGCATTGCTAATTTTTGAAATCCCCAAATCAATGAGAACATTTTATAAGAAACAAACAAGAACAAGAACAACAAACAATATAGCTAGACTGGAGTTACAATTAGAATTGTATAGGATTTACCAATAGTCATGATAAAAAGTTTACAGGTCCTGGAATAATATTGACAATCAGAAGAACTAGGCTTCTGACAAAAAAACATTATATCCAGCAATACTAAGCATAATATTGAATTTAAAAAAGGATATTCAATGAACTTGAAGATTTTTAGGATTTTTTTTCTCAATCAATAAAAACAGAACATTTAAGTACAAATTTTTAGAATATTA
The DNA here is from genome assembly GCF_048593235.1 of Sminthopsis crassicaudata. Lineage (NCBI taxonomy): Eukaryota > Metazoa > Chordata > Mammalia > Dasyuromorphia > Dasyuridae > Sminthopsis > Sminthopsis crassicaudata. The sequence goes on along the minus strand of NC_133619.1, from coordinate 292,743,585 downwards.
TGTATAGAAATTTTAGAAATAGAAACTTTAGTAGGCATTTTACAATATAAAATTTAACATTTTAGAGCAAACATTTCAAGGGACTCTCAACAAGGATAACTCTTTATGTTTTATATGTGGAAATATAAACCATATATCTAACATTGATATCAGTAGTTGGGTAGTTTAAAACAATTGGGGCAGAAATGATTATGATCTGACTTTAAAAAACAAAACAATCTAGGAAAAGGTAAAAAATAGTAATTTATATGAATGAGGTACAGTGGAAGAACTGACACAGAGGCATTAGATGGAAGAGGAAGGCACGTGATTCTGAAAAATCTACTCACATTGAGAATGGAGTATTTTCTATTTAAAAAGAATGGTTTGTGTGTGTGTGTGTGTGTGTGTGTAAATATGATTGTGCTTAACTGTAGCTGACTTGGGGAAGATGGAAGGAATGAAAGAGGGAAAAATAAAATAAAAAATACAGTGAAGAGGCAAAACCAAGATGTCAAGGCTCCCTAAGCTTGGCTCTAAACATCTCCAATTTAAAAAAAAAATAATGACTAAACAAATTTTAGAGCATCAAAATACATAAAAAGATAGAGTGGGAAAATTTTCCAGCCAAAGACAACATAGAAGGTCAGCAGGAAAGATTTGTGGCATCTGTGGGAATCCAATATGTAATCCCAGTTTATACCATACCAGCAATAGCCTCAGCCCTAGAATAGTCAATAGCAAAGCAAGAACAGTCTTGGGGCCTCTGAATCAGCATCAGTACTGGCTGTTTCTAGATTTCTCGCTCTCAAAGACATCAAAGACAACTTGAAAGTTCTACAAGAAAGGTTTGTCAGCAGGATGAGAGGGTCTTGGGAGAACAGTGAACCAGAAGAAGGAATCAGCAATAGCGACTGTGGCCAGCTTCCCCAGCTCACAAGAGTTCTCTTCATTAGCACTGAAGAAGGACTCTGTTGCTTTAGCACACTAGAACTTACAGCCACAGTACAGCAGGGACATTCCTTACAGTTGAAGGGCAGAAAAGAGGTTTGTGGTGAAGTCACTAGAAGGATTTTGAAAACAAATTGGAACAGTGGGTCCTCCACCCTCAAAATGGATCTCTGCTTTAATAAAGAGTTAAGAGTTGAGTAATATAGACTGGGAAAATGAGCAAACAACAGAAAAAGATTCTGACCATAGAAAGTTTTTTTTTTTTAAATTTTATAATTATAACTTTTTTTTGACCAGTACATATGCATAGATAATTTTTTTTTTTTTTTACAACATTATCCCTTGTACTCCCTTCTGTTCTGAATTTTTCCCCTCCTTCCCTCCACCCCCTTGCCTAGATGGCAGGCATTCCCATACATATTAAATATCTTATGGTATATCCTAGGTACAATATATATGTGCAGAACCGAATTTTGTTGTTGTTGTTGTTGCAAAGGAAGAATTGTATTTGGAAGGTAAAAATAATCTGGGAAGAAAAACATAAAAACAAACAAACAAAAATGCTCACAGTATGTTCCTTTTCTGGATGTAGCTGATTCTGTCCATCATTGATCAATTGGAATTGGATTAGCTCTTCTCTATGTTGAAGATATCCACTTCCATCAGAATACATCCTTATACAGTATCATTGTTGAAGCGTATAATGATCTCCTAGTTCTGCTCGTTTCACTCAGCATCAGTTGATGTAAGTCTCTCCAAGCCTCTCTGTATTCCTCTTGTTGGTCATTTCTTATAGACTGACCAAAAAAAGTTACTGATGACAAGGTATGTTATGATAATAAAGTCAACACTCCAAAACCTCTAGGAAAAATAAGAATTGGTCTCAGGGCATAGAAGGGCTCAAAGGGGATTTTGAAAATCAAGCTAAGAAAGATAAACAAAAAAATGGGAGAACTGAGAGTAGTGCAAAAGGAAATAAAAAAGCTAGTGAGGAAAAGAATGCATTAAAAAGCAAAATTGGCCAAATAGGAAAAAGAGGTACTAAAGCTCAATGAGGAGAGTAATTCCTTGAAAACTAGAATTGAGCAAATAGAAACTTTTTGAGAATTCAAGACTTTATGAGAAATCAAGAAACAATAAAACAAAGCTAAAAGAATGAAAAAATGGAGAGGGGGATGAAGAAAAAAATATCTCACTGAAAAAACAATTGACCTGGAAAATAGATCCAGGAGAAATGATAAAAATTATTGATCAACCTGAAAGCTATGATCAAAAAAAAAAAAATCCTGAACATTGTCATTCAAATATTATTAAGATATTCTAGATATCAGATATTCTAGATATCAGATATATCTGATATTCTAGAATCAGAGGGTAAAATAGAAATTGTAAGAATCTAACAATCACCTACTGAGATACCAAAATGAAAACTCCAAATTTAAGGAGAAAATATTACGAGCATCCAGAAAGAAACATATGAAGTACAATGAAGCCACATTCAAGCTAACACAAGATTTAGCAGCTTTTACATTAAATGATCAGAAGACTTGGAACATGATATTCAGAGAACAATAGAAGCTAAGATTACAACCAAGATTTACCTACCCAGCAAAACTGAGTATAATCTTTCAGGAGAAACAGTGGAAATTCAATGAAATACAGGAATTTCAAGTCTTTGTGATGAAAAGATCAGAGCTGACTAGAAAATTTGACTTTTATTTAATAGAAAATAAGACTCAGGAGAGTGTAAGGTAATCAGGAAAAAGATATCAATCATAAGGGACTTAAAAAGATTCATCTGTTTACTTTCCTACATGGGAGGATAATGCTTGTAACACATTAAAAACTTTTCCCATTATTATGGCAGTTAGAAGAATTATACATGGACAGAAGGCACAGGAGTAATATGATTTATTTAATTTTAATTAATTATTATTATTTTATGTCATACAGTAATAATTAATTATTAATAATAATTAAAATAAAAATTTAATTTAATATGAAGGGATAATATGTAAAAAAATAAAATTAAGGGATGAGAGAGGAATGAACTGAAAAAATAAGAAAGGGAGAGGTGGAATATCATAAATTGTCTGCATAAAAGAGGCAAGAAAAAGTCTTTACAATGGAAGGGAAGAGGGTAAGGGTAAGGAGGGTGAGTGAACCTTACTCTCATCAGAATTGGCTCAAAGAGTAAATAACACAAACACTCAATGTGGATATAGAAGCTTATCTTACCCTGCATGAAAGTAGAAAGGGAAAGGAATACAGGAAGGGGGGAGGTTGATAGAAGATAAGGCTTATTGAGGGAGGAGATAGTAAGTAGCAAAACACTTTTGAGGAGGATCAGAAGAGAAACAATAGAATAAATGGGGGGAGGAAATATAGTTAGCAATAGAAGCAAGGGTCTCTGATGAAGACCTTATTTCTCAAATGTATAGGGAACTAAGTCAAATTTATATGTGTGTGTGTGTGTGTGTGTGTGTGTGTGTGTGTGTGTGTGTGTGTGTATGGAAGAGAGAGAGAGAGAGAGAGAGAGAGAGAGAGAGAGAGAGAGAGAGAGAGTCATTCCCCAATTGATAAATGATCAAAAGATACGAACTTTGACCAAAGGGCTATAAAATCATTCATATCCTTTGACTTAACAATACCCCTACTAGGCATGAATCCTGAAAGAGATTTAAGAAAAACAAAAGGAAAAGGACCTATATGTACAAAAATATTTATAGTAGATCTCTTCTTAGGACAAAAGCATTGGAAATTGGGGGAATGCCCATCAATTGGGGGATGGCTGAATAAATTGTGGGATGTGATTATGGTGGAATATTATTGATCTATGTGGAATGATGAATAAAATGCTCTCAGAAAAATCTGGAAAGTTCTCCATGAACTTAAGAAAAGTGAAATGTATTATGTACAAAGTAATTGTAAATTTTGTGATGACCACTTGTAAATGACTTTGCTATTCTCAATAATACAGTGATCTATAACTACTTGAAGGACTTAAGATGAAAAATGCTATCCTTTTTCAAAGAAAGAACTGATTGTGTCTTTTACTTTATTTTATTTTATTTTTTTGCTTTATTTTTCTTGAGAATTTTGTTTTGGGGGGAGGGTTCATGTTTTTCTGTATATCCTTCCATTTCTCTATATACTAATAGGGACTATAAGCAACTTGATTATATGAATATATTTCTAAATATTTCAAGTTTGTTTCATTTTGGGGGGGGAAGGAGGAAGGTGGAGATTGTGGTCCTTTAATCTACAAAAAATCTATTCACCATTTTTGTTTTACTAAAACAATATTATATCCCAGAATATATTATATTCTAGGAAAGATTTTCCTGATTTATTTTTGCACGTGACAACTGAGAACAAGACTTACATATAAATTATTTCTTATTATTCTTATCTGGTCCTCTTATTATGTTTAATAGCGAGCTAGTGACCTGCCATGCCAAGACCAACCTGACTTCAATAATTACCATATATCAAGGAAATATTGTTCAGTAAAAAAAGGAGAAAACTCTACTGTGCCCTGACTAAATTAAGAAACCCTCAGAAACTGACAATAACAAAAAAGGCAACAATAACACCAACTAGGTCCAGTTCCTCAGGACCTAAAAACACTTAAGGTAGATCTGGAATAGGAACTGGAAATTACTTACTGGGACAAAATAATGAGGTAGCAATAATGGTATAGAGGAAACCATTTGGTTATAGATGTTATATAGATGTATCTGCTTGTCTCCAGAAAATCAGGTTTTATTTCTTTGAGATTAGGGGGAAAAGCAGATTAGGAAGGGGTATCACGGAAATGGAATTCTCAGAGTGGTAGTAATTGGACAGCCCTTCACTGTGGTGGTACAAGCCAATAAAATACCTGAATTAAAGATAACATGGATATGTTGGAAAGAGCATTGCCTCATGAAACAGCAGGCCTGAGTCCAAATCCTACCTCTAAATATGAGAAAGTGAGTTGTTAATCTTCCTGGGATTTCCTCACCTATAGAATGATCCCTGTGAGTATTCTATAGTTTATAGAGATACAGTTGTGCGACAAAGAAAAAATTTTTCAGAAAAACTAAAACAAATGTAATGCTACCTTTAGCACATTCTCTTTTCAGTGGTCAACTCTGAAAATATAGACAGGTCAGGTATTTATGTCCTCTTCCTGAGTAGAGAGGAGTTAAAGGGTACATAGAGTGATAGGAGACTAGCAATGTAACAAATGGAAATTTTGGGGAGAATGAAGAATGACATACTGTAGTTTCTGATTCAGTGTAATAAGAATGTGTTGCTACTGACTCTGTTACTAGTTAGAGTACTTTTGCTGATAAGATACATATGAATGAAATGAATAATTTGGGATTTTAATGCCAGAACTATAGAAGAGAGAGGAACTTTTGGGGCTTTTCAATTTTACATAGAGGTAACAGAATTTGACAGAATATTTGATGATTAGAACATTGTACATGAGTGCTGCTTTTTAGCAGTTAATCAAATGATTATTGTGTTACCTAGTTTAAGTGACAGTATTTTTCTTTATCCTTCAGATGAATGAAGAGCCCTAGGAGATAAACACATGTGAATTTATATGAGAATGATGTCGAAATTCTTAGTGGTTAAGAATTGACTATTGGCCTTTAAAAATTATAGATGTAATTTCCCCTCTGAGTTGGCAGCTTTTGAAGAGGTTTTCTCAGCATCAGCACTTTCACTGCCAAAAGGTTAAAGGTTCCCAGGAAGACTGGGGGAAAAAAGTCTCAAAGCCAAAACTCTGTTCTCAGCCCTTGAAAGTCTCATATTGCCAATCTATGACATGCTGATTAAGACAAAAAGAAGCCAGAAAAGTTGTGCATAGCAAAATAATGACAAATAGTGCTTGGCTCTTATGATAACTATTCAGGTTTAGTACCAATTTTTGGAATGAAAGTGGTTTAAAAAATAGCATCAAATTCTACATGACCCTTTCAGAATGGACAAAAATTTTATATTGCTTTAGTTGACAAAATAGGAACAATTAACTTTTCCAGAAAGAAAATCATCTTTCCAGATTAAAAAATCATGAGTATCATTCTAAGGCTTTCAAATGGAATGGGACAAGCCAAAGGATAAAGGCCAGTGGGAATACATAAACTTGTAAGTAGCAAGATATATAAATGCTTCTGGAGAGTCAATGTATCAAGACTAATATAAAATAAAGAAAGACAACCAGTCACATTGAAAAGAAATATTCTCAAACCTGAGATCAGATAAAGAACTTTAAAAATTTTCTGTTCTTACTGGTATTTTCTTAGGATGAGAGGCAGGGTGATGTAATAGATAAATATAATAGATAAAATTGAAGTCAGAGAGTTGGTAATACAGTATCAGATTGTCAGGCCTGGAAGTCCTAAATTCAAATCCAGCCTCAGATACTTGCCAGCTCTGTAACCCTGGACAAGTCTCTTTATCTCTGCTAGTCTTTATTTTTTTTTTTTCCAGCTGTAAGATGGGTCTAAAAATATCATTTAACTTCAGAGATCTTTGGAAGACAAGATGAAATAATTATGAAATGCTTTGAAAGGGTTATGTCAGTGCTAAATATCATTAATTGCTGCAAATGGAATGAAGACCTCTTGTAAAAAAGAATGCATTAGCTATTTATGCAACCTATCTGATTTTTGATAGCTTTTTCTTATATAGCTTTTATATGTTTTTGCCCGTTTACCCTCATTCTTCCCTTTAATACATCAAAGCACAAATCTGATTTGCCTATGAGAACTTGGGCAAGTCATTTCCTATTTAGTTAAATGATAGAAGAACTGGAATTTATAATTGTTTTTGGACAATATATTCTTCAGTTAGTCAGACTTTTATGTGTGTTAAATTAGAAAGATGGGTGGATGTAGGATCAGAGATCCTGGTTGTGATTTCTGTCTCTGTACCTCACTACCCATGTGAACTTGGGTCAATCATTTAACTTTACTTGTTAGGTGATTTGCCTAGTTTTATGTTCTTTGAAACAACTATTATTGCATAAACCACAATTATCTTCTGAGTGGTCTTTTTGTTTATGCTCTTCAAATGTTTTCTCTAAGGTAAAACTAACAATAATTACATGAAATGTTGTCATTGCATTTATTAAATTCTTTGCTAACTTCTTTATTTGCATTCTCAACAAGAATTTCATAGTCAATCTTTCATTTAACAGCAACCTTATATATTTTGGTGTTATTAATAACAAGAATATGGCTCAGTTCTTTAGGAGAGGTGAACTCATTAGTTTTTGGATAAAGATCCCACATTCAGATGATCAGTATTTAAATTTAGATTATCTAAATGCAGCATGATTCTTAGTACTAATATCCCTTCCTTACTGCTTTCTCTCCCCCTCTCAACCTCATTACTGAACACATGAAAGGGTGGAAATGCATAAGAATTTTCATTATTATTATTATCTGTTTTGTGGCCTGCTCACTTGCAATGGACCTTGCTATATTTAATTATATCAACTGACATTTATATAGAAATTTAAGGCTTATATAGGGATCTCATTTGGTCTTTCAAAATTTCTGTGAGATAGGTGCTGTGAATATCATCCCTACTTTATAATTAAAAATACTGAGACTAAAAGAAGTTAAATGACTTTTCCATGGTCATATAACTAATAAATATCAGAAGTAGATTTAAAGCCAATTATCTCCTGACTTCAAGTTTTCTACTTAACCATGCCTTATGGGAAAGTAAACACAGTCCATTACACAGACCTTACTAGAATTCTTTCCAAGGCAAAATCTGCTTGAAATTGCTCATCATTGGCATAGTCTTTGAGAACCTTGGGACAATACTCTACCAGATTGAAGTATTATTATTTTGAATTGAGAGGGAGAAAAGGGAAATTAATCTTTTCTATAAGTAAGTACTAAGTGTCTACGATGTGCAAATTATTTTGTTAGACTCTGGAATGCCAAAGGAAAAAAAATGGCAGTTTTTGCTATATAATAAAGTTTATAATCTATTAGGAATTGTAAACATCTTTAAAGATCTATGTAGCTAAGTATAATGCACAGTTGAATATGATAATTAGAAAAATATTTTAGGAAAAGAAGGAGAAAATTTTATTTGGCTTGGAAAGTGGGACAAGGAAGTTTCCATTAAATAAATCATACTTGAACTTGAAGTAAAAGACATATTTTAATAGTCACATATGAGCACAGACCACTTCCCAAGAGGAGATAGGCTGTATGATTACAGAGATATAGAAGAAGGAAAGTCAAGATTCAGAAACACTATTCCAGGTTGGCTAAAGTAGAGTTTGTGGAAGAGAGGACTGTGAAGGGTAACTGGACAGATAGATTGGAGCTAGGGGTAGTACCTTAAATGCTGTGCTTAATAGTTTGCATTTTGTTTTATAGGCCACAACAAAGTGCTGAAAGTCTCTGAGTAGAATAACTTTAGCAAGATTATTTTGGTGGCTAACTTAAACGTAGATTGGAGAGGGGAGGAACCAAAGATAAGTTAGAAAGCTCTTACAATAAGTGTTGGCAAATGTAATTCATTGCTTTTTCCTTCCTTTTGAATTTGTCCCTAGTCTATCATCACAATCACCACCATTAGTTCTAAGTGCACCAACTGATACAAAGCATTTTGTCATAGGTCAAAAAATATGAGAATTACCTTTTGTGACCAGATGTCAGGAGATTAACAGTAATAAATCAGAACATTTTCTCCTTCAGAGAAGGGAAATCAACCTCATTTATCTTTGCCCGTTAATTTAAAAACTATCTCAAGGCAATTTCTATTCTTATTCTGGAAGTATTGATTTTGCTCATATATAAGCTTCTTGTTTCTATGTAATTGAAACAATTTTATCTTTTATGATTTCCTCTTTCCTTTCTCTTTGTTAAGAATTCCTCCTATCCAACCCTGGTCGCAAAACATATTTTCTCTAATTTTCTCCAAAGTTTAATGATCCTATTTACATATAGGCAATATATCTATTTGGAGCTTAATATGGCATATGGTGTAAAATCCTATTTTGAACTTAATTTTAGCCAAAGTACTTTCCAGTTTTCCTGGAAATTCTTAAAAGATTGGAATTCCTTCTCTCAGTTGTTTATTTTCCCTAGGTTTACCCAACATTGTTCAGTTGCTTCTGGATCTTGTTTATATAATCTGCCCCTACTTTTCTGTTTCCTAACAAATAACATATAGATTAATATTTTACAATTTAGATTGGCTTCTGGTAATGCTAGGCTTTTAAAATACCTTTCCCCCCCCATTATTTTCCTAGTAATTCTAGGCTTTTTTTTTTTCTCCAAATGAAATGTGTTATTGTTTTCTTTAACCCTAAATATTTCTGAAAGTTTGACAGTACCAGCACAATACCATTAAGTTAATTTGGTCAGTATTAATCACTTTCATTTTATTGGCCTTTTGCCATTTTCATTTCCTTCATCCATTTCTTACTTGATGAAATGGACTTACTTTTCCCAAAGCTACTCTAAAGGATACTATTCCATTCCATTTCCTCCAACTGGTTGCACTGTTTTGTCAAACTCATTTTTTCACTTATTTCTAATCTCTCCCTCTCTACCTTTTCTACTACCTAAAATATGCTCATGTCTTTGCTATTCTAAAAAAAATTGCCAAATACCTCCCCCCAAAACTAAAAACAAACAATATCTAGAAAATACAAAACCCAACAACTCTCATAAGTCTTTCTAAAGGGGTTCTGAATATCCATATGGGTCTGGGCAGAGAAAGCCTCAAGCACAGATATACTCCCAGAGGCAATTAAAGAAGAGCTCTGATAAGATCATCTCAGCCTTAAGTGGGCCTTTTGTTCCAGCAGACTTTTGATTACAGAACCATCCTTGGTGGAGGTCTTACCTAATTATATCTGATCAAAAAGCCAAATTATAAAGTTATTCTACAGAGATTATATTTCCCTTATAAAAGATCTGCTTATTATTGTAAATCCTCATTAACTCTTTCTTAAGGTTAGACCAACTGGCATATTCCTGCCTCATGGCAATCTTTCTACTTGTTTATATAATTAACTCCTTTTTGGGTTAATCCATTTGGCTAAGTGTCTCTCAATAGCTAATGCCTAATCTTTTAGGATTAGTTCTGTAATCCACCTGTAGCCATGTTTTAATGGCATCTTCCTCTTTGTTAATTATGAATTCCATGAGGGTACTTGTCTTTCCCCCTTATTAATTGCTAAAAACTCATTTCTTAGGAAACTTGGAATTTAGCCAGCTAAATAATAATAATAATAAAATCTTTGCCCTTTGATTTGGTACAATTTTTTTTAATAATTTGTTTTATTTTTAAAAAATGGAATAAGAAAAAAAAAACCAGAAAAGGAATATAAAACAAAATGAAACAAAACAAAAGAGAATATTATCACTTGACCAATAGAAGGTCAGGGAGGATTCAAAATATATAACAATGTGTGGGATGGATATTAGACCCTTTTCCCCAAATTATAACCAGAGACATCTTCAGATACAAAGATAAAGCATTTATTTAGTCCCTACAGGGAAAGGGCCAAGCACACCCAGGCACTCCCAACATGTGCTCAACTGACAAGCTGGAAGCAGTAAAGTTGGTTAAATGGCAAAAGACCCAATTCTTTTCATTGAATAGACAAAAGGAAGTAACCATCATTAACCAAGGGTCACTAATTTGTTTGCTTTTTGTTGATGAGGTCTAGAGGGAACCAAAATGATGAGGTATAGATTTGGGATACCCAAATGAAATTAGGTTTAATTGAGGTCTAGTGGCAGGTTCGGGGTTCAGGGAATCAAATGGAGCTCCCCTGCAACTCCTCAGGATTTGGCACAAAGATACAGAGTTAAATGAGGTCTAGTAGCTGCACAGAGTCCCCTGTAAAGGAATTTACAGACCTGAAAACCTAGATTGATAAAAGAGGTTTATTTTGGGGTTTGGAAGTAAGGGTAAAGTCTAGTTAAGGAAATAGGTGAAGGTAGAGATAAGAGGGCACCGGAAATAGTGTGGCAAAGATCCTTGGCATGCCAGGCATAAGGCTGGCATGTTTGGAACCTCTGCCAAGAGAGGACTCCAGCTTAGCTCTTTTAGAATGAGAGAGTTAGCTAAAGGGGCCCGTGGATGAAGTCCCAAGTTGGCTCAGATCCCATGGGGACTGGGAGAGCCTGGATATCTCCTATTGGAATTCAAAAGAGTGCTTTTGACCAGGATTTGTGAATCAAAGGTCCTAGCTTCTTGAATTGATAATGCATCAGCTAGGAGGGGCTGGGAATCAGAAAGAAATAAATCCATCTGAAAGGACTAGTTTCTTAAGGGGCCCTAACCTCCTTCACTGTGGGTCATGTCTCTTCCTGTTACTTCCTATCATTGACCTAGGATCTTGGCCTTCAGAGACCTCTAGGCCTAGAGATTATGTGATTTCCTGCAACCTGGGGCGCAAGGCCTGATCATCCATCTCTAAAGACCTCTGGGAATAGGAATCACATGACTTAGGCCTAGACTCATAGACTTCATGAGAAAGCTTCATCTATTTCATTCTGCAATGCTGGAGAAACTGAGGCAAGATAGAGATTAGAGAGTTTTTAATATTTTATTTGGATTTCTGAGAGGAAGAGATCTTCTGGGACCAAAGGATCCATTTTGGTCCCAGGGCTGATGTCTCAAAGCATTCAGCATGGAATGTGAGATTCCAGAGATTCTTTATAGGTTTTCAGTGATAAGGGAGAACAAAGACAGAAGAGGGGGAGGCAGAGTGAGCAATGGACGTTCTGATAAGCTGGGAAGGTCTGGAGCCATGATGTCTAAAATAGAAGATCTCCTTCTCTGAGATTAAACAATTAAACATTTATAATTTATAACCTTAGAATAGCCAGCCCTAAATTATATCAGTCCTAATGGTGGGGGGGGAGGGTTGCAACCAGGAGGACTGAGGCAGAACAATTCAGGAAAACTGAGGTACAACAATTCAACAACAAATTACCAGGTCAAGAAAGTATAAATATTAGTAGAAGAAATTATATTCATGAGTGTCCATCTTTACTTTCTGTAAATTGTTCTTTTGTTCTTTGATGCACACCTTTTTTTATTTTTTTTTTAACTTTTATTTTTTTGCTAAGGCTATTGGGTTAAGTGACTTGCCCAGGGTCACACAGCTAGGAAGTGTTAAGTGCCTGAGACCATTTTTGAACTCAGGTCCTCTTGACTTCAGGGCTGGTGCTCTATCCACTGTGCCACCTAGCTGCCCCTGCTGCATACCTTTTAAACTTTATTCTTTTTTTCCTCTTTTTGTGCTCCCTACCACCTTCAATCACACTGGTAGTTAAGAAAGGATAGATTTATGTTTATATATATATATATATATATATATATATATATATATATATATATATATATATATATATATATATATATATAATATGTGTGTGTGTGTGTGTGTGTGTGTGTGTATAGATACACATATCTTTTCTATCCCTGTTGACTTTGTTTCAATTGCGCTCCTAACTTGCCTTGCTATTTATTACTTAATCTTCCTCCACCTATGAATCCCAACTCTTGTCTTCTAAAACCCTTTGCTTCTTGGCCTGCCCATCTGTGGCCCTCTAGTTCTTTATAGATTTTGGAGGTTGCTATATCCTTCATGGTATATATGTAGTGTTACCTATTTAACCCATTCCTGATGTGAATAGATTTTCAGAACTAGGAGCCCTCCTCCCCCACTCTAATGTCTCTGTGTCTATTCTTCCTCTGCACCTCATTTGTAGAATTGCTATTTTTTCTTAACTCTGCTCCAATCTTTCTTTTGAGTTGCTCTGTTGTTTATGGCAACCTTAAACATATGGTATTCATTTCCCATATATAAAAAATCTGTTTATGTTGAGTTCCTTGTAATTGATCTTTTCTGTATTTATTATTATTATTATTAAATTTTCTGTAAGTTAATAGAAAATTTGGGTTTGGTTGTTAGAAAGTTCTGAAAATCAGTTTTTCTTGTTCAATAATATATATAATTTTGCTGCATAGGATATTTTTGGCCACAGGCCTAGTTTTTGATTGTGGATAGATATGATTCCAGGACCTGTGCTTTTTTTATTTGTGACTGCTGAAAAGTCCTGTACAATTCTAATTGTAGCTGCAGCATATATGAATTTTTTTTCTTGTTTCCTGCAAAATTTTCTCCTTAATATGGGGTTTTGAAAATTGGCAATAGTGTTCCTATGTGTGGTGGTTGGTGGATTTTTTCTATTTCTAATTCTCCCTCATTCTATACTCCAGGGCAGTTTTCTTGAATTATTTCTTCCATATTATGTCAAGGTCATTTTTTTGCTCACAACTTTCAGGTGGTCCAATTATTCTGATGTTTTCTTTTTTGATCTGCTCTCCAGATCTGTTGTTTCATATTTCTGTTCTTTTTTTTTTATTCTTTATAATCTGTTTTGTTATTTATTGATCTCACATAGCTTCACTGGCTTCCACTTATCCAATTCTAATTTTCAAAGAGTTATTTTCATCTTTGAGACTTGGTGTCTCCTTTTCTAATTGGTTAACTTTTTAAAATTCTGTTTTTTTTGGATGGTTTTAATTTTTACTTTAAAAATTTTCCCTCAATGTCTCTCATTTGCATTTTAAATTCTTTTTTGAGTTCTATAAATTCTCTCTGAGCAGGGAGCTATTTCATGTTATTCTTTGGAGTAGAAGCTTTTTTTTTTTTTTTTTTTTTACTTCAGTGTCCTCCTCTAAAAAAGAACCCTAGTCTTCCTTGTTCCCATAGAATGTTTCTACAGTGGGGTTTGTTGAGATTCAAAAGATGATCCCAAAAGGTTGGCATTGCAGACTGGTGTTGTGAGGTATCTCAAAATAATTTGTAGGCTTGAACTCATGTCCAAGTCAAGGGGCCAACTTTATTATCATTGTAATACCAATTGAAGTGGGTTAAGTTCTAAAAGGATTTAATAAAGAACCAGGAGCAAGAAGATAAATTTATAGGAAAATTCAGAGAGATCCAGTTCTTCATGTCACTGATATGCTAATTTTATGACTTAGAGGTAGAACTGAGGAGTAGTCTGATATCTCACCATTTGTCTCAGAGACCCTTTTATCACTAGAAGTCAGCAATGTTTCTTGGATTATACTATAATATTCCTAAAGCCAAGAAACTTTAGAACAATAGTACTCCTAATTTCTGAGTCTCAGATTATTGCTTTATTTCTCCTAGAAGCTATACCCTATTATCCCCTCATAAGCAGTTTGAAGCCCAAATTAATTTGAGACAAAGGAATGAAGTTCACATCTTCGGGGGCTGCTTCAAGCTTATAAGTGACATAGAGCTGGCCCTCTTTACTGGGATCCAGACTGAGGTGGTGGCAGCAGCATCCAGGGGGTGCTGATTGCCAGAATCAGGTAGCAGGTGATATTCAGGTTGACCAAGTAGTTAGAATTTCATGGCTTACAGTCTGAAAGAAATATATCTCACAGGGAGATTAAAATTCATGGGCCAAAAAAAATGAGCAAAATAAAATAAAATAAACAAAAGTGGAGTTAGTATTGGGATTACTAGGATCAGTAACCAGGAACCCCACTCAGAGGAAGACTGGGGGGAGAAGAGTCTCACATCCAGACAGCTTTTCCCAGGATAAATACCAAAGAACATTTTTCCCAAATCCCAGCTTTTGTCTCCTCAAAGGAATAGGAGCAATGGGTGGAAGAGTGGCATTATACTGAGTGAAAGAAGTGCTCAACTGTGGAAGGGTACAAGCAACATATCGTTTAAAAGTGTTAAGCATTGAGTAGAGAGGATGACAGATAAAATGGAGATGATAATTTTAAGTGCCTCAGCCACAGCTTAGGTTATTTGAGAAGTAAAGGTTGGGCCATTGTCATTCTGTAAAGAGCTGGGCAGGCCAAAACAAGGTATGATTTCCTTTAGCAAAAATTCTGAGCCTTTTCAGTCTTTTACCCAATTAGTAAAAACATCAATAAAAACCAAAGGCAGTTTGCAGTCCTTGTGAGGGGGCATCTTTATAAAATTTAGCTACCAATTCTCTCATGGATATGTACCACTCCTTTAGACAGGCTTGGGAGGTGGCATTTAATAGCCCATTCAAGATTTTTCATAAGGGATTAAAGGGCCTTTCCTCAATTCTAAAGCTTTGGTGGGGGCAAGAAGTTTGGCCCTCTGAGCAGAAGTCAGTTTTGTTTTCAAAGTCATAAAAGCCTTGGCATGATTAGTGCCCCAATCATGGAGAATTATGTCAGGACCTTGAATAGAATCATAGAGAGGGGCTTGGCAATAACCAAAGTTAGGTATCCAAATTCTACAAAATCCAGCCATGCCCAAGAAAGTATGTAGCTGTTTCTTTGAGGAAAACGAAGTGAGTGACAAGATTGTCTGCATCTTATTCCTGCAGTGAGCATAGAAGAGGTGGGAGTTAATTCATGGCCCAAAGACTTAACAGATTGATAGGCAATATGGGCCTTTAGAGAAGAAACTTCATAACCCTGAGGGGGCCTGGAAGTTATGTCTGCACCAGAGAAGCCTCTTGGATTGTGTTGCAGATCAAGATATCATCTATCTTCTTGTATTAATGGCTTCTACTGACCAATTGCTCTGATTATAGAAGTTTTCTATAAGAGGAAAAAGCAGATACATGAGTATAATATTGTTGACTACCAATCATGCAGTAACAATTCCACTTCAGGATTCTATATTCATTGATATTTCATTTTTTTTTTTAATAAGAGATATTAGAGTAAGCATATCTAATTCTGGAGTAGAGGGGATGGTGCTTCTGGCCTTACCTCAGCTCTCCTCTCTGATCTGAAACCCCAAACCAAGAGTTACATCATCTAGCATGTGGCTACAGCCAGCAGCCTCCCTGCTCCACTGCTTCTGTACTCACAAGGTGTTGGTTCTCTCACTCAGGATCATATCTCAGCAGCACAGCTGAGTCTGGCATTCTCAATTAGCCAAGGTTCCTTCAGTCTTCCTGGATTCAGACCCCAACTCCAGGAGGTAAAAATTTTTGTGATCCCTGAGGAAACTCCAACCACACTCAGCTAGCCCCAAGGCTCCCTATTTGGTCATTCTTCAAATATAAGTGCAAAGAAAGGTCTTTGCATTTCACAGGGATTAATACTCGGTCCCAAGTCTTTCTTTGGATCTTCCTGTGTTGTATCAGGAGGATCCCTGTTCTGTTGCAAGTTTTGATTTTTCACCAGTCTATGTTTGCCCTGAGGTGCAAATTTGTTCTATTTATGGGAGAAATTTTGAGGGCTTGCAATTTACTAGCCTACTCTATTATCTTCCCAAAATCCAATGGCTACACATTCTTTTGGGAAGACTCACAGCATTAGCCCATAACCTCAACATACTTTTGAGGTTATTACCCCATGACTCATCCTTTGATTGTTAACCCCATCATTCTGATGGCATGGTAAAATAAGAGTCTGCGCCCTATAACCTCCTCTCTTTCATCCCTGCTAATCATTATTCTATAAATCTCTTCTGGCCTTTGTAGCTAAGCTCTTCAAAATAGCTATCTATGAAAAAAGCCTTTTCTTTTTCTCCTCTCACTCTCCTCTTAAATCCTCATAATCTGACTTTATCATTCTACTGGAACTTGTCTCTCCAAAAATACTACTGAATGTTTAGTTGCCAAATCCAATGGCCTTTTCTCAATCCTTATTCTCCTTGATTCTTTGGAGTCTTTGGCACTATTGATCATTCTTTCCTCTTTGATGTTTTCTTGTTGTTAGGACATAACTCTTTCTTGTGTTTCCTCCTTTCTACCTAAGCAGTCCTCTATATTCTTTGCTAAATCTCCAGATGATACCCTCTGATTGTAAGTGTTCCTCAGAACCCTCTTCTCTCCTACCTCTTTACTACTTCCCTTGATCATCAAGAATTGAATTACCATCTCTATGTTGGTGAATCTTAAATCTACCCATACTGGCCCAATCTCTATGCTCACCTTCCATCTTACATCTGCATTTGTCTTTTAGACATTTGAAACTGGGTATCTAGAAACTATACATGTGTAACACAGAACTGATTATTTCTCCTCCTTCCAATTCCTCCCGCTTACTTTTTCTATTACTAGAAAGGACAGCACATAAATCCAGTTCACTCTTGTCAAGACATAATTTTCCTGATGTTATTGGTCTTCTTCAAGAACAAAAGATAAACAATAACTGAAGGCAATACCATTCTCCCAGTCCCTCAAGACTGCAGTCTATGAAATATCCTTCACTTCTCACCATCTCTCACCCTACCCATTGCCACTCCTCTAAAGCAGACCCTCCTTATCACAAACCTGGATTATTGCAATAGTCTGCTAATCAGTCTGCCTGCTTCAAGTTTCTCCCTATTCTAATCTATTTATTCTCTGTTCAACTATAAAAGTGATTTTCCTAAAGCTCATGTCTGACCATATCAACCCCCTTCTCAAATAAACCCTGGTAACTCCCAATTGTCTTCTTGACCAAATAGAAAATTCTCTTTAAAGTGTTTCATAACTTTACCAGCTCCCTCCTACTTTTCTAGTCCTATACTTTACTCCTGGAGAAGTACTCAGATCCAATGACTCCAGCCTCTTGGCTTTTCCCTGAATAAGGAATTGCATTTCTTGTCTCTGGGCATTTTCTCTGGTTCTCTCCTGGCTCTAGGTTGAACTCTCTCCTCAATTGTGTCTCCTGATTTTTTTGGCTTATTTTAAGTCACAACTAAAATCATGTCTTTATAGGGAGTCCTTCTTAACTCCTTTTAATTCAAACACTTTTTTGTTATTATTTCTCATTCTCCCTTTATATAGTTTGGTTTGTACACATTTATTTGTAAGTTATCCTCCCATTAGAGTTCCTTGAGTACAGGGATTATGTTTTGCATTTTTTTTAGTGACTCCTGGGCTTAACAAAATGTCTGACATATAATAGTTACTTAAATAATGTTTATTGATTGGTTTTGTGAGCACTGAAAATCTATCTAATTATTTGTCATTGTTTATTTTTATTTATTTATTTGCAAAGAATATTTTGTATTTGTATTTGTTTAAATCCTGAGCTCATTTTTGATAGGTTAATTTCCAGATAATTTAGATTCCTGTTGAAAAGAATTTCTCGATAATTTCTTTCCGGATTTTGCAGTACCTTACAAAAATGCTGGTTATATGTATAGGTTTATTTTGTACTCTGCTCCTTAGTTTTTTAATTAATTGTGTTATTTTTTCATTAAAGAGGTTATATTGCTCATATTCTAAATTATATATAACATATGTGAGCTCAAGTTAGTTAAGATATTTTTAGAGACTCAACTTCCATTTTCTAACTAGTTGTAGCTTTATAGTTTCTACTTCTAATTTAAATAAATAGAAACTTGATATTTGACTCTGCATGAATTTTTGGTTTTTCAGCTATTGATACTTTTTTAAATATTGAAAATTGGTAGACTATACCCTGTTTTTAGTAAGCATTTAAAATTTTATAATTTTTAAATTTTATTTTGTTTTTTATTAATTTTTATAATTATAGCATTTTCTTTGACAGTACATATGCATAGGTAAATTTTTTTTTTTTTTACAACATTATCCCTTGTACTCCCTTCTGTTCCAAGTTTTTCCCCTCCTTCCCTCCATCCCCTCCCCTAGATGGCAGGGATTCCCATACTTATTAAATATCTTATAGTATATGCTAGGTACAATATATATGTGCAGAACCAAATTTTGTTGTTGTTGTTGCAAAGGAAGGATTGTATTCGCAAGGTAAAAATAATCTGGGAAGAGAAACAAAACAAAACAAAACAAAACAAAACAAAACAAAAAACAATGCTCACAGTTTACACTCATTTCCCAGTGTTCCTTTTCTGGATTTAGCTGATTCTGTCCATCATTGATCAATTGGAATTGGATTAGCTCTTCTCTATGTTGAAAATATCCACTTCCATCAGAATACATCCTCATACAGTATCATTGTTGAAGTGTATAATGATCTCCTAGTTCTGCTCGTTTTACTCAGCATCAGTTGATGTAAGTCTCTCCAAGCCTCTCTGTATTCTTCCTGTTGGTCATTTCTTACAGAACAATAATATTCCATAACATTCATATACCATAATTTACCCAACCATTCTCCAATTGATGGACATCCATTCATTTTCCAGTTTCTAGCCCCTATGAAAAGGGCTGGCACAAACATTTTGGCACGTAGAGGTCCCTTTCTCTTTAGTATTTCCTTGGGATATAAGCCCAGTAGTAGTATGGCTGGGTCAAAGGGTATGCACATTTTGATAACTTTTTGGGCATAATTCCAGATTGCTCTCCAGAATGGTTGGATTCTTTCACAACTCCACCAACAATGCATCAGTGTCCCAGTTTTCCCACAGCCCCTCCAACATTCATCATTTTTTGTTCCTGTCATCTTAGCCAATCTGACAGGTGTGTAATGATATCTCAGAGTTGTCTTAATTTGCATTTCTCTGATCAATAGTGATTTGGAACACTATTTCATATGAGTGGAAATAGTTTTAATTTCATCATCTGAAAATTGTGTGTTCATATCCTTTGACCATTTATCAATTGGAGAATGGCTTGATTTCTTATAAATTAAAGTCAATTCTCTGTATATTTTGGAGATGAGGCCTTTATCAGAACCTTTAACTGTAAAAATGTTTTCCCAATTTGTTACTTCCCTTCTAATCTTATTTGCATTAGTTTTGTTTGTGTAGAAACTTTTTAATTTGGTGTAATCAAAATGTTCTATTTTGTGATCAATAATGGTCTCTAGTTCTCCCTTGGACACAAACTCCTTCCTCCTCCACAAGTCTGAGAGGTAAACCATCCCATGTTCCTCCAATTTATTTATGATTTCGTTCTTTATGCCTAAATCTTGGACCCATTTTGATCTTATCTTAGTATGTGGTGTTAAATGTGGGTCCATGCCTAGTTTCTGCCATACTAATTTCTAGTTTTCCCAGCAGTTTTTGTCAAATAATGAATTCTTATCCCAAAAGTTGGGATCTTTGGGTTTGTCAAATACTAGATTGCTATTTTTATTCACTATCTTGCCCTGCGAACCTAACCTGTGCCACTGATCAACTAGTCTATTTCTTAGCCAATACCAAATGGTTTTGGTGACTGTTGCTTTATAATATAGTTCTAGATCAGGTACAGCTAGACCACCTTCATTTAATTTTTTTTTCATTACTTCCCTTGAAATTCTCGACCTTTTATTGTTCCATATGAATTCTGTTGTTATTTTTTCTAGGTCATTAAAATAGTTTCTTGGGAGTCTGATTGGTATAGCACTAAATAAATAGATTAGTTTAGGGAGTATTGTCATCTTAATTATATTCTCTTGGCCTACCCAAGAGCACTGAATGTCTTTCCAATTATTTAAATCTGACTTTATTTTTGTGGCAAGTGTTTCGTAATTTAAGCATTTAATATTTATTCCAATAAAAATGAATTGAACTTTAAAGAGAAGATGAAAATGTAAGGATGTTTTCCAATTGTGTTGACTATAACACTAATTTCTGTGAAGAAAAATTCAATGCAAAGTTGAGTATATCCAAATCGTCTGGTTACCTACCAATTATTTATTGATGATTTTCCCCTCACCATTACTGTGCTAAACACCAGGGGGAAATACAATATAAGTTTAAGATATCATATTTGACCTTCAATAAATTTGAGTTTAGTTTCAGAACCTACATTAGCATTAGCAGGAAATAATTATTGGATTATACAGATCAACATAAGCAATGATTAAATAATATTATTTTCTGACTATATTATACCTTTAGCCTTCAAAAGAAGAATAATTTCAAGAAAGTGAGTCTTTTACCTTCCCTCATGCAGATTATAGCTTTTTGACTTAAGAATAAGTGGTCAACAGGAAATCATTGTATACTTCAACAACAATACTATATGATGATCAATTCTGATGGATGTGGCCATTTTCAACAAGGAGATGAACCAAATCAGTTCCAATAGAGCAGTAATGAACTGAACCAGCACACTCAGTGAAAGAACTCTAGGAGATGACTATGAACCACTACATAGAATTCCCAATCCCTCTAATTTTGTCTGCCTGCATTTTGGATTTCCTTCACAGGCTAATTGTACACTATTTCAAAGTCCGATTCTTTTTGTACAGCAAAACAACTGTATGGACATGTATACATATATTGTATTTAATTTATACTCTAACATATTTAACATGTATTGGTCAACCTGCCATCTTGGGGGGGGGAGGAGGGGAAAAATTAGTACAAGAGGTTTGGCAATTGTCAATATTGTAAAATTACCTATGCATATATCTGGTAAATAAAACTATTAATATATATATACATATATATATACATATACATATAAAAGAAAATTGAAACTACAAAAAATTTTTTTAAAAAAATAAAATTGTTTTCCTTCTTGTCAAAAAAAAAAAGAATAAATGGTCAAAATAATTAATCACTTGTTGTCTAGTCTTCAAATAATGATACAAAATGAAATTATAAGAATTAAAGAATTTCAGGAAAAAAAGGAAAGAAAACTAGAGGCATATGATCCTGGGGAAAACTATAGGATTCAAATAAAGTTTTGAAGAATTTGCATAGGATTTAGATTGGTATTAGGGAGGGGAAAGGATATGAACAATGGTATTCATAGGGCTAATTGTAGATCAATTTGAGTGAAACAGGAGGAACATATTAATGAATAATAGGAAATAAAATTTTCTGAGTAGAACCAGACATTGAAAGCCAGTTAAATGAGTTTAGAACTCAGTAAGCAATTAGGATAAGAGCAATTGGTATTCTGAAATTGAATGACAGTAAAAGGTAAGGAATACATCTCCCTCTCTTTCTATCTCTCTAACATATATAATATCTGTATATATTTCTATATACATATATAATAATTAGATCTCAGAGAATGGGTCTACTTGTAGTGCCAGAGAAAGTGAGGCAAGATAAAGATTAGAGAGGGTTTTAATATTTTATTAGTGGAGAGTCTGGACTGATGATACATATCAACCAGTCAGCTGGATGGGACTCTTGTTTCAAAGCATCAAATAATGATCAAGGCATTCCAGAGACTCTTATAGGGCTCCATCAATCAGGGAAACAAAGGCGAAGGGGTGGGGGTAGAGCACCAATGAGTGGGAACTCCAGGAAAAGACCATAAATTTAGTTCTGACAGGTTGGGGATAAAGAAGGAAGGATCATAAATTCTGATAAGTTGGGAGGGAAGAAGCTAGGAGACACTAAGCCTGAGACCAGAAAGTAACCAAGTGTTAGAGGTAAGCCACCTGGAGTTTTATGACTCTTTGGAATACTAGAGTAGCCAGGACTTCCAGCCCTAATTATGTTAGTCCTAATGGCCAGGAAGGAGGGTTTCCACTAGGGGAACTGAGGCAGAACAATTCAGGGAAACTGAGTCAGGGATACTGAGGCATAACATATTCTCTGAGGGAGAGGGTATAATATAGAAAGTCAAAAGGAGAGAGCTGAGCCTTGGAGAACATTTACAGGTAGAAAGTGAGGAGAAAAGGAGTCAGCAAAGGATACAGAGAAGAATAGAGAAATAGGTGAAGAGCTAAAGATAATATAATATAGTTGGAGTCAAAGTAGGAGGTAATTTAAAGAAATAGATTGTTGTTGTCAAATACATAGAAAAGGGATAAAGAAAAATTAGAATAGTGGAAAAGCAATTGATTAATGATATTTATTTAGAGCTCATTATATACAATGATATTTATTTAGAGCTCATTATTACAAGACACTTTGATAGCTACTGTTATGCTTGAATGGAAAAATGGAGACTGAAGACAGATTATTAAGGTAAAAGAGGGAATAGTGGTCAAAAAGAAGAAACAGAAAAAATTGGACAAAGTTATACTCAGTATCTACCTGAAAAGGCCTATTTGAAAGTATCTTGAATCCTTCTGCATTCTCATACTTCAACTATAGTACTTCTAGTTACATTCAAGGCTACTAGCCTGGGCAGGATAAACATCTCTTCATTTAAGCTCCGTATGGGAAAACAGGAAAAGGCCTGTGTCCTCAGGTGGCAGCAAAACTCCAGGTGTTAGTGAAGGGCCCACATCTCAGTCTGATGCTTTTCTTTGTGTATTAACACTAAAAGTGTTATGATGTAAGAAACTACCAAATTATAAGATGATTTCCTAGCATGGGCATCGAGCATTACAGTGAGGGTCTGATAAATTGTGGCTATTATCTTGATGTTACAAACTGCTGTTCTCAGTACTGTTCTTTTAAGACTTCTAAATAGCTTAGTCCCTCCATCATAAACCTGTATTAAATACTGTTTCCCTGGTAGCCTTTCAAAAAGTCAGATTAAATCTTGGCCTGGATTTGTTCTGCAGTGAAAAATTCTTGATCCTGATCAATACCTAGAAAATTGCTGGAGGAGAAGACATGCATGTCTGGGATTGCTTTGAGCTTAATTTACTTTGGTTTTTGATTTTTGACTAAAAAACTCCCTCTGTTAGCCTGTCTTAACTAATCCAGGGTGCTTTGAGTTAGATTCATCTGAAAGACATTGAAAACCCCAGATGTGAATTTTTTTTATATTAGTCCCATGACTGCAGTGATAAAGAAATCTTGATAGAGAGTCTCAGACATTCTTTTTCATTCTGTGCTCACGCTGTGATTCTCTTTGTGCATTGTGAGATGATTTGGGTCACTTGAAAGAAAGAAGTATGAAATGTTTCATACAATGCGAATTAATATTTCAAATTGAATGTTGCCATGTCAGTGAAGCAAAATATCTGCTTATCAGGATCATCCCTGTAGGCATATCTGCAAAGACCACAGTAATATTTGGACAATTCTTTTCCTGTCAAACACTCTTACTAGGATCTGTTCCTTCTCACTTGGACAGATGAAACAGCAGGAGATTCAGGGTAATGAGCTATGGTAGATGTCCCTGAAGTTGAGTCCCTGCATGCTTTTTGCATTAGCAAATCATTGAGTCCAGAGAAATGGCAGAACAGAACAATAATAGATAGACCTTAAAGAAATTAGCCTGCTTGACAGTGACAAATGAAGGAGCTACCACTAACATGGTAGAATGTTAGACCTTGAGACACTGTTAGAATTGAAGTTGCACACTCAAAAATTCTTGGAGTGTGGGGCATTGTTCTGATGGGCTTCTCACAAGGAGAGGAGAAATTTTACAAAGCAAGATTCTAGGCCATGTGTTAAGAAATTAGATTGAGAAAATGAACTGATTACCACAACATATGAGGTTTAAATAGTGTCAGTTGTAATAGAAAGATAGCTGGATAATTCAATTTTAATATGAAAGTGAAAAAGGAAGAATGACTAGTGCTAAGGCAAAAGTAGAAAGGTAGGTCACATTTACTTTTTAGGATTCAATCAAACTGATCAAGAAACATGTTTTTCTACTATTTCCCAGGCACTGTGCTAGGCACTGGGGACATAAAATATATATAAAATAAATACAAACGATTACAAGGATGGTAGTGGTGCTAACAACTTGTGATATCAGAAGAAATTTCTGGGAAGAGGTGGTATTTGAGGTGATGAGGCAAAAGAGATGATTGGTTAGGTATCTGTCTCCTTAATTTTCTTTAATGTGCTATGAGGGCCAGATAAGGATCACTTCCAGTGGTCCTCAAACTTTTTAAATAGGGAGCCAGTTCACTGTCCCTCAGACTGTTGGAGGGCCAGATTATAGTAAAAACAAAAACTCACGCTCTGTCTCCACCCCTCAGCCCCTTTGCCATGACTTGGCTGGCTGCATAAAGGTCCTCAGTGGCCGCATCTGGCCTGTGGGCTGTAGTTTGAGAACCCCTAATTCAATCCATGGTTCTATACCAATTAATTTTTAAAAGAATGGGTGGTCTCTGGTTGTCTCAGGTTGGAAGTTCAGCAGTCACTCACAGGTCTGATCTACCTCTGATCAGTGTGAGTTTTGATTTCTCTGTTTTAGTTCACTACTGACCTCTCTCATTCCTGGAGTCTCATTATATTAGTGCCACTTACTATGGACACCAGATCAACTCAGCCCACTGCAGCTCAAAAGTGAACTCAGGAGATCTACTAGCCTCAGCCTCCCTTGTAGCAAGGATTAGAGGCATGAGCCACATTCCTGTCTATACCTATTCATTTATGTTTTTACAAGCATGGAATATTGAGTTCTGAGATAAAAATAAAGAAATTCTAGATTCCAGCCCCAGTTGTGCCATCAACTAGTTGATTTATCAAGACCAAAAATTCCATTCTAGGGCTTGGCTTCCTCATCTGTAAAATGAAAGAATGAATACATGGTCTGGTAATAAAAGTTTAATAGAGTAAAAGGTCCCCTATTACTCTAAAATTTCTAGAAATATTAGAAATATGGCAAGGGGACCTGAGAAATGAGAGGGTTTGTTATCTGGTGAACTTAGGAATACAACTTAATTTCAGTGGGTCATCCTCTTTTTAGATGTAAGCCCTCAGCAGAAAAATTGAAGTTTTGAGAAATAGTTTTGTTTTTTTTTTGGGGGGGGAGGGAGAGAAAGGGAAGGTAATAAGTTCCATATTGGAATTTAAGCTGCCTCTGGGATAAATACTTAAGTCTTTCTAGAAGTAAGTTGATGAGGCATACCTGGATCTCAGAAGAGGGATGAGGTTCAGATATGTCTATTAAAGAGTCATTTCCTTAAACCCATTGGAACTAATAAGATTAACAAAAGAGAGACTATATAAAGAAAAAAGAAAGGGAGCTGAGAAGAAAGTCTTGATTAGGAAGAGGAAATATATAATAATCTATTGAAAGAAACTGGAAACTAGTGGTTAAAAAATAGGATAACCAGAAGACTAGTAACATGAAAACCCAAGGAGAAGATGGTAACTAGTGGGAAGGGATAGTTACCAATGTCATATGCTGCAAAGAGCCCAAGAGGGATAATAAGACATCAGATTTAACAATTAAGTGAACACTGGTGTCATTGGAAACAGCAGTTTGTTTTGAATGTTGAGGTAAGTAACAATATTTCAAGGGATTGAGAAGGTGCAATTGCTATAAGAATTCAGAGAATGAAATGAACATTGTTGACTATCATAGTTAGGAAAATACTCATGAAGAATACTGGGTTAAGCCTTGGCAGAAGAATAGTATGTCATTGATAGAAGGAAAGTCACTCCTGTGGCATGGAGTAGAGGAAAGGTGAGAGAAGAAAACAGAAAGATAAATAACTTACTATAGGCAAAGATTTCTGAGAGGAAAATAAGGATGTTTCAAATAAATTTGAAAACATTACAAAAGAGTTTTTAAAAAGAAATTTTAAAATTAGAAAATGGTTTTTAGGCAATAGATAGTTATTAATTTATATTATACACATTATGTGAGTACACCATATCTCCTGTGTAGGAGAAACTTAATCTCTTTACACACATGGTCTCCTTTATTCTCCCTTTAAGATAAGGGTTTACTTATGCCTATTGTGAAATGTTTTCTGTTCCCTTATCCTGTACCTCAAAAGCCCCATAATAGCACCTTCCATTATCTTCTTTGCTCTAGTTTTAGATAAAAAGGTAACCCTTTTTTCACCAAAGCAAACCTCTCTTTCTGTATTCTAGATCCTATTTTCTTCCTCCAACATTTAACTCTTTAATTCTTCTTTGATAATCTGAAATATTTATCAAACTACTGTTTATTACTCTACTACCTCCCCCATTTTCCAGAAATTTTTACTTAAAACTTCCCTCACTTCATGGCTGTAGCATATTTTTGACAATGAATTACTTGTGAAAAATGTAAAAAAAAAGATCACATAGTTAGAAGCATTAATTACTTTCTATTTATTTTATATATAGCTTGCTTAATATGTGTTTGCATGCTTTCTTCCTCATTAGGTTGTAAACTTTTTGAGGACAGAGACCATTTTTTTTTGTATTCCTAGTGCTTAGCACAGTACCTGGTAGGTATTTAATAAATAAATACATAGTAGACACTTAAGAAGTGTTTAAATAGAGTAGATGGGTAATAATGTTTATTAATTGATTAAAGAGAAATTAACATAATTGCATTCTAAGGGTTAGGGATATAATAAAAACATCTACAAGTTTTTCTTTGCTTCCTTTGAATAAAAAAGAAAAATAAAAGAACTCAAATCATAAAAGAACTAGAGAAGAATGACTCTACCTCATAGGGTAGGTTTTCTATATGTAGAGAATATGTATGATCTGTGCAAGTAGAAGAAATAGCCACACTGATGATATCATGTATTCATCGAAGGTCATATATTGAATTTCTAATTAAATTATAAATTCTGTGAACATTGAACTTTAAGGTTTTAATGGACAATAAGGTTAATTTGAGTTTATAAGGTGATATGGCAATAAAAAAACAAAAACAAAAACAAACAAACAAAAAAACTAATTCAATTTAGACATAGTGTTTAGAATTGGAATAGTGATAGCTCCTTTATATTCTTCCTGGTCCAATCATACCTGGAATTTTGTAATCAATTTAGGAAGTCAAATTTTAGAAAACATCAACAAGGTGGAGAATAATCTGAGAAAGGTGACTAAAATAGTGAAAAGTCTCAAACTGAAGATTGGTGGGATGGACTTGTAATGTTTAGTCTGGGAGGAACATAAAAACAGTTTTAAGATTAAACTGGACTAAGAGTTTTGGAATAAGTTGAATTTGAAAACCTGCTAGTATAGAAAGTTACACTTGTATCCTCTAGTTATAGAAGGTAAAACTGAATAATAATAGGAAAATTTAAAAGCCCATTTTGACTTGATATAGGGAAAAAATTCTTGTAATAAGAGCTATCTGAAAGTAGGATGGGTATTCCTGGGAAATAAGGATTTTACTTCACCTGTAGTTTTCAAGCAAATTCACCATCTGTTTACCAAGTAAATTAAGTGACTATTTTGTAGATACCGTTTAGATGACCTAAAAGTAAAAAAAATCCTAATTCAAAAAAGCTTTCATTTTATTGGAAAAAATAGTATGTATATATGCAGAGTACCCCCAAAATCAGTGCATTTTATAAGATTTTAATAATTAAGACTATACTAAAACTTTTGGGACACTATATAAGTAAACAGTAAACATATGAATTGAATATGGGATAATATGTGCTGGCAGTGAAGAGACTCTATTAGTTTCAGGGATCAGGAAAGGCCTTATGTTGGAGATGATACTGGAGATTAGCTTTGAAGGGACCTAGGATTTCTAAGAAGTGAGGAGAGTGTTAAATTTCAAGTATGGAAGATAATTGTCCAAAGTCATAGTAGCAAGAGGTGAAATATTCTGTGTGAGGAATAGCCAGTAAGTCAGTTGTCTGGAGCATTGATTGTATAAAAGGGAGAAATGGATTACATGCTTGGAAAGGAAGATTGGAGCAGGATTATAAATGTTGCTAAATGCTGAACAAAAGAGATAGTATCTTTGTTGTTGAGTTCATAGAGAAACAGTGGAGCTTTTTGAGTAGGAGATTGATATAATCAAATCTGTACTTTAGGAAAATTATTTGGGGAGTTGTATGCAGAATGGGATTGGAATTGAAAGAGATGATGGAGGAAAACCAATTCTGAGAGTCTTACATCTTATGCAAGATGAGAAGAGCATTTGGATTAGGATGGTTTCTATATAAGTAGAAAGAGGAAGATAGAGTTTGAGAGATGTGGAGACCCTAAGTAATGGGTAGATATGTTGAATGGCTGAGGGAAGAATAAGGAAAAAATGAGAGTTAAGATGGTTGTAATCAATATGACATTGGATTTGGAGCCAGGATCTTGATTTGAAATATTGTCTCAGACACATTCGCTGTGTGATTTTGAGTAAAGCACTTTACTTCTGGGTACCTCAGAGTCTTAATTTGTATAATGAGGGGCTTGGACTTAATAACTTATATAGCTCTATAAGTCTATATTTATCATCCTATTATGTTAAAGTTTTGACCCTGCATAATATAAGATAATAGTGTCCTCAGCTGATACAGGAAAGCTAGAAAGAGTCTTGGATTTGGAAAAAAATAGCAAAAAGCATAAAGTAAAAGAATACTTGCCAGGTTTATTGTGGAGGAAGCCTGAATCAGGCAGCATCCAATGTTCTTCCCAACTATGAGATTCTTTGGGCTAGGGAGCTGATTTAGTCACAGTTCTAAACCTATTTTCTCTCAGTATGTTGAGGACAGTAGGAAAAATAAGAAAGGACTTGCTACAAGGGAATGGGAAGCCATCTCTGCAAATGAAGAAGGAAAGAGGAGTGAATATTTTTTAGCTCTAAAAATTATTGCACATATCCCTGAGATTATTGATGTCTTCACTACACCTTACTGAATTTACCTTAAAGTGGTATTTTTTCACCAGTTTTTCCACTTTCTACTTAGCTTTAAAATTTTTATGTGTATGTTCATCGCTTACTATTTATTGAGCACTATTATCCTGATGGTGTTATGCTGAGCATTTTATGGAAGATGTAGATAGCATAGTTTCTTTCTTAGAGTATAGTAATATTCACTCTTCATATAGCCCCATTTAACCTATAAATTGTCGCTAACACCATTAGCACTCTCTCATATCCTCACTGAAAGATAAAAAACATCACTTTATAAATGTGAAGTGAAATACTCCTTTAATTTTTTTTTTAAAGCAGAATGGAAAGCAAAATTGAACTGTGAATCATTAAATATTTTCTTGAAGTCAAGGAACAGATGAGCATATATTTCTGAGGTTTGTATCTTCTTAAGTTCGTGGTAATTCCATTCACTAAAAATACTGATATATTTTTCAGCATTTCAGAAGTTATATTTACCAATGCAATAATGCCCTGATTCCAACCAAACTAATGTTAAATCATTTAGAATGAACGTGGAATGGGGAGGGGGACAGGAAAGAATTGATTGAACTGCCTGGATTGATACTGCGAGATAAATTCTGGATAGGGGAGCATGCTCAACTCTAATGGCATTACTTTACTTTGTCCTGACAGGTCTTCTGCACCCCACAAGATTAATGAGATTTCAGATATTTAAGAAGAAATATCTCTTTTCTTCTTGAATTCAGTGTATAATTCTTTTCCCTTCCTTGCTTCCCCTTTCCTCACTATGTTTCCACTCCTGTGTCCCCTGGGATCATCAGCTGAGTTAAGATAATTTAATATTATATACTTTGGCCTTAGATAATGACTCTGGAGATTCTGAATCTGGTACCTTTTTTTTTTTTAAACCAACACAATGTTTTCTTCCCGGGCAAAAATAAAGGTTATTTTGGCATCAGTCTAGTAAAATGTTTTGGGGATATACCATGTGTAGAGACTATATTCCGAGGATGTGGTTAGTATGTTCTAGTCTGTTTTAACAAACAATTGAAAGGTATGTTTTTAAGAGCAGATATAGGTGAGAGAAATAACAAAATCATTTCCCAACATTGATTTCTTTAGTCCTTTATGCTATCTCATATCTGAAGCTCCTTTATAATGTTCAAAAAATAAATCCTTAATATTGGTAGCCCTAAGCATCCTGTAATAGAATCTTCACTTGTTTCTACACTTAAATCACTTCCAAACCTTGCTGCTGGGGTTATTTTTATAACTTCTTTAAACATCCTTACCTCTTACTGCTTCCTAACACATTGATTATTAACATAAGCTTTTATACTATGTTTCTATGGACTATCTAACTTAATTTATTTCCCTGTTTCTTTCAATTTTCCTACCACAATGTTATCTTCCTTTGATGTGACTGAGTCTGACAGTTATTCTAGGCCTATACACTACCTTTTCTTCAAAGTCCTACTGAAGTTACTCCTGAATTACAGTTGAAAATAGTTTCTAATCTCCAAGCTGAAGAATTACACTGTGGTACTTAGTATTGTGAAATATCCACAAAATATATCTAATGTAACTTTTCTTGCATTGTATTCAAGGGTATGCTGGTAAATGTTTAACAACTAGCTCTCTGAAAAAAAAAAGAGTGTAGGACATACTTTTAAGTTGTAAGGGAGCTAGAGTTAGACCAGGAAGATTAGAATACTTCCCATATACCTATGATATAACTTATTAAATCATAATCACAACATAATATGTAATTATAAGGAACGATTTAAAGATGATCCCAACATTATGAGCCTAGAATGCTTGGAGAGTGGTGGTTCTATTTACATGAATAGAGATGATAGGTGGAGTAGGTTTGGCAAGGAGATGACAAATTCAGTTTTTAACATGTTGAGTCATAGATTTTTGAAAGTATATCAGGTGGAAGGAAATTTCCAACATGCAGTTAGAAATATTGAACTGGAACTCTGAGTGATAATTAAAATCATTGAAGTAGATGATGTGACCCAGGGAATGAGAAGAGAAAAAGGCCAAAGAAAAAAACTTCATGGAGTACCTGTTCATGGGAGGGTGGATAAGTAATCAAAGAGTTACTAAAACCAATTGTCTTTTCTTAGACTTCTTTGTCTTTAAGATCCATGGTATTCAACACTATGGACCATTCCATCCTTCTTGAAACTGTCCCTTCCTTTAGTGTCTCTGATACTATCTCAAGTAATTGGGGGTCTTCTTCTCAAATAGATCCTCTTTGATTACTCCTCTCTTCTAGAGAGTTGTTTTCAAGAGAGATTTGATTATGTAATAAATAAGCCACATCTCCCAAATTCAAAAATTGCATAAGCCATTCTTATTAAAGCTCATTGTTATGAATTGATTAAAAATTAGTCCATGTAAGTGATATTTAGGATAGCTAGGTGTAGAGCACCTGGCTTAGAATCAGGAAAACTTATCTTTGTAAGTTCAAATCCAGCATCAGACATTTACTTACTAGTTGTGTGACCTGGGAAGGCTACTTAATCCTGTTTGCCTCAGTTTTTCATCTACAAAATGGGCTAGAGAAGGAAATGGCAAACCACTTCAGTATCTTTGCAAAGAAAATTCCAAATGAGGTCATGAAGGGTTAGACTTGATAAACAGCAAACAAGTGATGCATTTGAGGGATTGGAGAAAGATATCTACTGCATCTGTCATTATGATTCATTTACTACATGCAAACATAATAAGTAATTGCACTCAATATTCTAGACACACAAAATAATGTCTACATAAAAGTTTGAAGTGGAAAACCCAAGTATACAGGTAAGTTGGGCTGAGTTGGGCTGAGATCAAAGCTGTGAGAGAGGCATTTTATTTTCTAATATTTGTTTATGTTAACAGAAATTATTTTACTCAATGAAGCCATGTACTTTAGAGGAAGTTGATGAAAGTGAAACTTTCCTTGACTTTTTGTTCAGGGGAAGGAAAATAGGATGAATTAATTATAGGCCAAGTTAGTGACTGTTGAGTTTACATATGAAGTTAGCTTTTGTGTGACCAAAAAAATTAAAACAGAAGACCTAAAGACTGAAATATTTGTACATTACTTAAAGGATAGGTTGAGACACTGCCTTTCTCCCTCATATTTCTAAACTTCATAGAAAAGACTTGCTAATGAAGAGGACTATCTGGTAAAGCTGTGTGTAAATATAAAATAAAGCTATTAAAAAGGTCCTATTCTGTATGCTATATATGATAAACTACAAAGCCAGCCACAGGCTAAGCCAGATCCTTTTTATTCTTCAATCAAAAAAGATTCTTCAAGGCCTAAAGAAATGGATCTTGAAGGAGAGAGACTAATAATGAAGAAAAAAATTTCAGTGATAGAAGCCTCTTCAACTATGAGACTAAGTCATTCTTGGAATTGCCATTCTTTCCACAGATGTTCACAGGTGCCATTGGTCTGTGGGTGCCATTGGTCTATGAGTGACTCCACAATCTTAGAAGATTGGCCCCATGAGTAAATTGAACTGGATCACAAAAGAGTGGAGGGGGGTACATTTCATGCTCATTGGGACGGGTCAGCTTGCAGAGAGTCTCCTTCTGGATGTAACTGAATAAACATAGAATTAAGGACACACAAGAATGTACGTTCATTGTGTTTGGACAACGGGGAGTGCTATATTTCTATGTGATACAAACCTCAAAGGTGGGGGCAACCAATTGCCTTACTCACTTCAGCAAAATTGGTCACAGGATTTTTTCTGATTGTCTAAGAATTGTAAACTACAATACTTAATTTGCAATAAGTTAAGTATTACAAAACCACAAAATACAGACCAACATTTACCTCTTCCTCTGTGACTACTATTAATGCTACTACTACTGCCACTACCACTACTATTACTAATTCTAGCTCTTAATAATATGTTTCTTATAAGACGGGAGGTAACAAGCATTTATTAAATACCTAATATGTGCCAGAGGTTGTTCTAAGTGCTTTACAAATATTTTCTCATTTTATCCTCAAAATAATATTGGGGCATTGGTGTTATGATTCTCCCTTTTAAATTAAGAAAACTGAGGCAGACAGAAGTTGACTTGCCCAGAGTCAAACAGTCACCAAATGTCTGAGACTAGATTTGAACTCAGCTCCTGACTTCAAGTCCAGTACTCTGTCCACTTCTGCCTCCTAGCTATTTATCTTCTAGAATTCAGGCCATGCCTCTATATTTGCTTTGGCTCTTTCACTGGTGCTTCTAAAAGTTCTATGCATATAATATGGGCTCAAAGATTTCTCTATTTAAAATGAGGGAATGGAATGAAAAAAAATGCATCATGTAATAACAATGCTGTTACAGCATCTACATAGCTTGCATCCCTACCTTACCCAATTCAGTTAACACAAGATCTCCTATTACTTAGGTCTTTTCCTCTTTATCAATGACTAAAGCAATTCTGCCCCTGATTTGGCAGTCCTCAAAAGTGATCAGTACCTCCAACAAAACATAGGTTGAAGTAATTTAGACAATATGGTTCTTACCTTACAGTCAAATTTTGTTTTATAAAAGGCATTCTTTCATCAGTAACTTATAAAAATGGGAAAGTCCCAATTCTCTTTCTTTTTCTTACTGCCTGTGTTATTATTATTGAGTGACTGCCACAAATTTAGCTGTCTTGAAAGTAATAGAACAAAATAGTCAAGCAGAGTTTCTTTTAATGGAATGAGTCAGTCTCTCTCATAGCTACAAAGTCTGTGTTTGGTCCATTTCTCTTTAGTCATGATTTCAGTGTAGAGGGTATTGGAATCTGTCATCATGGCTTTAGACATATCTCTAATCATGGATTCATATGCTGCCAAATAGCCATTCTGAGCATCCATGAAAATGGGCTGGGAAAAATACATAATATTTTCTGGCCAAATTCAAAAATGATCTTGGGACAAAATGAGAAGCACTTTTACAATGTCATTTAAATGATAGCATAGGGAAACAGAATAAAGAAAGGCAATGGGAGGTGTCATTTCAGTATTTTTTTTAATGGTCAAAAATATAGCTATCTACCAACCTTGTGTTGAAAACTTTATGAAGGATCACAAACTTCTGGCATTCAGGTTTAGCTGTATGTATGCAGTGAAATTTCTGACCTTTCTATTCCTGGAGTTGTTACAGAGTTAGTCTCACTCAATTGAATTTTTATTATAAATTTGTCTCTGTCCTTGACTTTTGGAGATTGGAGATTTCCCCTTCTTTTTCTATTATTTCCTCATCTCTCCCTCATGTAAGATATCTTTTTGTTCTGTGGAAATATTACATGGCATTATGAGTTTTCCCACCTAAAAGGGAAAGTATTTTAGTTGATTTATCTGCTTTGTCTTGTCACACAGTTCATTCACATTGACATTTGCCAAAAGCTTTAAAGGTGTGTCTTGTATTAATAATATTAAAATGCCATTGCTTCTGTAAACTTCAACCACATTTGAATGAGTTTCATTCATTGAATGAGTTAAAATGTCTGATTCTGGCATTTGTTGGCATATGAAATCCTGTCATCAGCATTAGTGCTCCTTGTGATTCTGTCCAGTTTATATATTAAAAAGTGTAATCAAAGAATTAGAAGTTGGCCTCTGAAGTATCAAAGTAAATACATTTTCTTTCCTTTGAACATCTTTTATTTCTGCCATCTCTCCTTCAGTTCTATAAGCAGCAGACATAATAAATTGTTTGGCTTAACTCTCTGTACTTCTTAAAGCATTGCTACCATAATGATATTTCATTAGAATACTTTTCTTAGGACCCATGCCACAGGTGATCATCTTACATATGAGAATGCCTTTTAATGAGATACTTTGGATATTTCAGTAACTTAAATCTCTTGGATGAGTACCAGCATAGACCCTTTCTCCCTTCTGTATTCTGATTGGTAAGTAAATTGCTATTGTGAGGTTCCTCTAATGTTAATAATGTAAAGTTAATAAAAATGATATTAACAGTCAGGTGGTACAATAGAATGGAGGCTGGACTTAAAGTTAGGAGAATGTAGATTCAATCCTTGCCTTCCACACACATTTCTTGTTTGGCCCTGGGCACATTCCTCAATCTCTCAGTGTTTATAGGCATTTCTTTAAGGTTCTAAATTATAAATTATTTGCCTATGTTAACTGGTGGAAGAAGTTTCCACAAGGAAATTTCTCACACCAAAAAAACTGCAGATGTAAACCATCAATCCACTCTCTCCAAACAGTAATGATACTATCAACTCACATTTATATACTATTTCATGTTTTACAGTCACTTTCATTATAATACCCATGTAAGGTAGGTAGTACCAGCATTATAATTCCAATTCCAAAGATGAAGCAACCGAGGCTTAGAGGAGTTCAAGGGCTCACAACCACACAACTAAGAAATGCCATAGACAGGAATTTGTAAGAGGTGAAGGCTAATAAGTGAGTATATAACACCAATTGCAATGCACTAAATGGATTTGAATTATTTGGGTTAGGTGTTGCTGAAGAGCTGCATTTGGCTTTTATGCCTGCCTAGGCTGGTACAAGGAACTATACCACTGCAGCTAGATATTCAAATTTATTGCAAACCCTATCCATGTCTGACAATGCAGCTGATCTTGTGTGTTTAATATACAATAGTGCTTTATCCTGCACAATGCTAATTTAAGGGATGGAGAAAATATTGTAGGTTGTGACTAAGGCCAAACATACTACCTTGTTGTTTATAAAATAATGGAATTGCAAATATCTTGTTCCTTTAACCCAAGCACAGCAGTTATTTATCCTTCCTAGAGAGAGGTGAAATGTTAAGCAATAAAACATATGGAACCTGTAATCAAGTCAATTCAGTTCAACAGACATGTATCTTTCATTAGGTAGGCTATTATTTGAAATTAATAATTGGGAAAAATCAAGAAAATGACATTTTCCAATTAGAGGAAAAATTTGCAGACAATTCATGTGCTTATTTATGCCTATATAAAACATGACTCATAGTATTGGACACCATCTTATGAAGCAAACTATAATAAGACAATAGTTTCTGCCTGCATAAAGCTTACATTTTAAGAAAGTAAAATATATAATCAGTCTTTTTTTTTCTTCTTTTCTTTAGTTACTAATTCAGTCCAATTCAATAGGAACTTAGTAATCACTGCGTTTTCTTCAAGTGTTCTAGTAGGTCCTGAATATTCAAAGCCAAAAATGGTGAAGACTTTGAATCAAAACCTGTTCCCAGTATCTTGCTTATTTGAAGAGACTAGTTTCATGAAGTAACTAACACCAAAGTCTATCAAGATGCTCTTCCTACTCAGTGTCCATCTCCAAGAATGGTGGCAGACAAAATATCAGGAAGTAATTGTTCTAGATTTCACACTTAACTCTTTGTCCATTTTCAAGAAGTGATTCTAATTCAACAGAAATTATTTTTAGGTAATACCATTTAGAAGCAATAGTAATCTCTTAGTAAATTCTAATTATTATATCAAGTTTTCCATGGTGGTAAGAGATTCTAGTGTTGTTTTTTTTTGCCACTAGAAGAAATATGAAGAACATGAAATCAAATCATGAGCAAAAAGTTGTGACTCAATCACAACGATATTTTTCTTTTTTATTTGGATTTTTTTTGTATTATTGTTATTGTAGTAGGGGGATAAGTATCAAATTTTATGATGAAATTTAAGTTTTTATCTTTAACTTTAAAAAGGTTTGAAGTGATTTCTTCACAGTATCTTTTTAAGGAAGGTAGTGTCAGAATTATTACCTCCATCTTATATATTATAAAAATGAGACCTAGAGAAACTAAGTAACTAATCCATGAGAATAGAGCTATAAAATGTCAGAGTATTATTTCAACTTTTAATAAAAATTTAATAGGAAGAAATGTAGTAGAGATGGGTAAAGAGAGCTATAGAGGAAATAGGGATGGGAAAAGAAATGAGGAGAACTTAAAATTCATAGGAGTAACAATAATCAATTCAACATATTCCCAGCAAGACACAACAATTAATTATACTTTTATTCTACTCACCATCTTTGTTACTACTCAGACAGAAATACCTGTTCCTGGCTATTACTCCCCTATATTTTTATTATATTATAGTATATTATTTACATTATAATAGAATAAAGGAATCTCTAATTTTTTTTTGTAAAAGAAGCATAATACCTAATTATAATTGGGTTCTTTTATTATAAGTTCATCAATCATTTTTTTAATTATCTCTAGTTTTCTACTACAAGCTGAATGAAATCTTTAAGTATATAGCTAATTTAGAGCTAACACTCTTCCTGATACTCATCCTTTAAAATAGGATCTACTATTACTCTGATTCCTCTGCTTAACTTTACATCAGAAACTATTGCAAAACGTTTTACTCATTTTCTAAGGTCTTCTGCTCAGGCTGGTATCCTCTTTGAAGTGAAAAAGACACATTTTCAAAGTACTAAACTTTTTAGAACTGAAAATGATTTCTAGAAGTACCTATCTTTCATAGCAAAAGCTAGGATACAAAGAAAACCTGTGGCATATTATTATGTTAGGAAAGAGCTTCATGTTTTAAAACTAAGCTTACTGTTACATAATTGTCTGAAAATGTATTTAAAGAGAATTTCATGATATTTCAAAGCATTGATTGTTTTTTCATTAGAACAAGGTTCAGGATGTCAGTGACTATGTATCTAATTTGTGCATTGTATAATATTGTGCCAATCATAACTATATGACAATTATATCTTTCTTGATGACCATCTATTGGGAGTATATAGGTTTGGGTACTAGAATTTCTCAATCCATAATTATTGGATTTTGTGCCTTTTTATTATAGTTTTTTATATATAAAAATATGCATGGGTAAGTTTTCAACATTGACCCTGGCAAAAACTTCTGTTTTAACTTTTCCCCTCCTACTTTCCACCTCCCCCCCCCTTAGATGGCAGGTAGTCCCACACATGTTAAATATGTTAAAGTATATGTTTAGATGGCAGGTAGTCCCACACATGTTAAATATGTTAAAGTATATGTTAAATACAATATATGTATATATATTTATATAGTTATCTTGCTGGTACATTGTATCTTAAAAGATGACATAAATTGTGCAGTGCTTGGCTCACAATTATTTTCTCCACCCCAAATCTTGCCTTTATAATATATTATTTCAATATATATATATATGTATATAAATAGATAGATAATCCTTCAATCTCTCTAACTTTCCATTTCCTCAATTTACTAATTTTTTACGAATAATGATGATAATCTTGATCTCACTATTAGACAAGAGAGAGTGAGGCTGATGACTTTGCACAGTTTTGCCTCATTTAAATTCAATTGACTTTCACCTTAAGATATTATCCTCTTGATATTGGTTCTCTTGCAGAACAAAGGAGGAACATCAACCAACATTCTTTTTCATCTCTTTATCCCTCAGAATTTTCCTCTGGCCATCACCCCTGTTTTTCCCTTTACTCTCTTCCCTTGTCTCTTAGCAAATTATTTTAGTATTATCTACATTTGAATGTCTCACCCCTTTATTGATCATGCTTTCCCAGACCCCAACCTTAAATTAATTTTGCTGCCATTCACATGCTACTAAATGGAGGTAAAGAAAATTATGAAGCCACAATGACTAGGTTCACTACAAATATATAGCACATATTCTCAACTGGGCTCTTATGGCAACATGGGTTTTCATTTACACTATCCTAACATATACTTTAAAACATCTTATTCTCTTCATACTCCACCCACTCTCTCAGTTGAGAATCCTTCCTAGTTAGCTGAAAAAATTGAGGCTATTTGCTGAAAGTAGATTCTCCTATACTTCACTCATTTGCTTTCATCTTCCATCACTCTTGCCTAACCATGTCACCCATATTGTTCTCTCAATTTTCCTTTTCCTTTATCTCACATAGCATAGAGCCTGACAAATAGTAGATGCTTAATAAATGCTTATTAACTGATTGATTTGCATGTAGAATAGGTAGCCTTTCTCTTTGCTAATGCTAATTCCTCTTTCATGCACTCTTAATCTTATTCCATCCCATCTTCTTTAGTAGACTATTGCACTATTCTTCAAAAACTCCCTGTGTATTGTGTATTATCCTGCTGACTACAAAAAAATCCTCATATGTCTCTGATTCTTAAAAATATCCTTCTTTACACTAATACATTGTTGGTGGAGTTGTGAAATGATCCAACCATTCTGGAGAGCAATTTGGAACTATGCCCAAAGGTTTTAAAACTGTGCGTGCACTTTGATCTAGTAGGGCTACTACTGGATCTGGATCCCAAAGAAATTATAAAGGAGGAAAAAATGACCCACAGGGGCAAAAATGTTTGTAACATATTTTTCTGTGGTGTCAAAGAATTGGAAAATAAGTAGATGTTCATCAATTGGGGAATGGCTAAAAAAGTTATGGTATATGAAAGTAATGGAATGTTATTGTTTTATAAAAATGATGACCGATCTGACTTTAGAAAGGCCTAGAAAGATTTACATGAACTGATATTGAGTGAACAAATAGAACCCAGGAATACAGCGTACTCAGTAACAACAAGATTGTACGATGAATAACTATGAAAGATTTGGTTCTTCTCAGTGGTTCAGTGATCCAAGGCAATCCCAGTAAATTTTGGATAAAAAACACCATCTGCATCTAGAGAGAGAATTATGAAGAATGTATGTAAATAATACATGCCATGTTCACTTTTTTCTTTTTATGTTTTTCTCTCTCTGTTGGTTTTCCCCTTTGTTCTGATTTTTCTCTAACAATGTGGTTTATAAAGAAACATGTATTAACAGTTAATGTACAGTATAACCAGAAAAAAATAATAAGAAATTGTTCAGTGGGTAGGTGCATAGTGAAAGAATGAAATAAATATCTATAAAAATAAATTAAAAAAAAACAGAGGCAAACAAGAGAAGAAAAAAACCCTCCCTTGATTCAATCATCTTTCACAGATATTATTCTGTATATCCCTTCTATTTTGTGGCTAAACTTCTTCAGAAAATTCATTACACTGTGGGACTCCTCTGCTACTCTTCTCATTCTTATGGTCTGACTCCTTTCCTCA
The DNA here is from genome assembly GCF_048593235.1 of Sminthopsis crassicaudata. Taxonomy (NCBI): domain Eukaryota; kingdom Metazoa; phylum Chordata; class Mammalia; order Dasyuromorphia; family Dasyuridae; genus Sminthopsis; species Sminthopsis crassicaudata. The sequence goes on along the minus strand of NC_133619.1, from coordinate 292,703,288 downwards.
TCATTAAATTGAAAAAGCCTTCTCAAAAATTACCAGAGATGTCTTTGCTAAACTGCTAAATCCAATGACCTTTTCTCAATTCTCATCTTCCTTGAAGTCTCTGCACTATTGGGTTATCCCTTTGTCTTGAATATGGTTTCCTCTCCAGAGTTTTTTTCTTTTGTGTGTGTGAACCTGTTCCTCTTTTTCCTTTTACCTGTCACACAGCTTTCTCAGTATTTTTTTCTGGATCTGTCTTTGGCTTCTCTTCTCTCTCTCACTAAATCTGATTTTACCAGCTTTCTTTTTTTTTTCTTATTTAATTAATTGATTTTTACTACACATTGCTTTATGAATCATGTGGGGAGAGAAAAATTAGAACAAAAGGGAAAAACCTAGGGGAGAAGGAAAAACAAAACAAAAAAAGAAGTGAACATAGCATGTATTAATTTACATTCACTCTCCATAGTTCTTTTTCTGGATGCAGATGAAATTTTCTATACAAAATTTATTGGGACTGTCTTGGATCACTGAACCACTGAGAAGAATCAAGTATTTCATAGTTGATCATCATACAGTACAATGTATTCCTGGTTCTGCATGTTTTGCTCAGCATCAATTCATGTAAATAAACCTTTTCAGGCCTTTCTAAAATCAGCTTGTCCATTATTTTTTATAGAAAAGTAATATTCCATCACTTTCATATACCACAACTTGTTTAGCTATTCCCCAATTGATGGGCATCTAGTTATTTTCCAATGCTTAGCTACTACAAAAATTTTTGCACATGTGGCTCCTTTATGATTTCCTTGGGATATAGACAGTAGTAGCACTGCTGAGTCAAAGAGTATGCATAGTTTTATAGACCTTTAAGCATAGTTCCAAATTGCTTTCCAGAATGGTTGGATCAGTTCACAACTCCACCAAAAAAAGCATTAGTGTCCTAGTTTTTCCATACCCCCTCCAATATTTATCATTGTCTTCTTAGCCATTCTGAGAGGTGTAAAATGACATCCCAGAATTGTTTTAATTTGTATTTCTCTAATTCTTTAATCAATAATGATTTAGGGGATTTTTTGGGGGGGTATAATTATAGATCGCTTTAATTTCATCATATTAAAATTCCGTTCATATCTTTAGACCATTTATCAATAATATGATTTGTATTCTTATTCTTATAAATTTGACACAGTTCTTTATATATTTTAGAAATGAGAACTTTATCAGAAACATTGACTGTAAAATTTTTTCCCCAGTTGTGAACTTCCCTGGGCAAGTCACTTAACTCCATTTGCCTCAACAACAATAACAACAACAACAAAAGAATCATCCCATCATCCACAACTCAGTCACAATTTTTCTTTCAACTACCTTAGTAATGATAAGTTTCAAGAATACAGATAATATTTTTTTCACATATCATTTGTTACAAATATCTGAAAGTCAATTAATCAAATGTCCATTTATTTATTTATTTATTTGGGGGGGGTTCAGGATTATATTCAAACTCAGTTTAATCCCATATTCTTTAAGAAGTCATTTCTTCTCTTCTACCCCCACACAAATGCCGTTCCTCTGAGATTACTTCTTATTTACCCTATCAATGAGGTCAATATACATTTCTTTACATGTTATTTCCCTAATAAGGATGTGAGATTTTTGAGATATACTTTTTTTTTTTGCCTTTCTTTTTGTCCTCAGTATTTAGGACAGTATCTGACAAGTAACAGTCATTTAATAAATGCTTATTGATTGACTGGTTATAACTTATGCAAAACTTTGACTGACGTATTTTAAAAACATTGAGCAAAATAAGACTTGTGTGAATTTAAAACAAAGATGATGTTTACTACCATTTAATAGGGTTCAGCTTATATTGGCATTCTCCTTCACATTTTCTCTTCCCATAAAAGTTTTGTTCCAAGGCACATGACTTCATTTCAGATAACTTAAACAAGGGAAAAAAAAAAGTTCTCTGAATACCATTTACCTTGGATAGTCATTTACCTTGGAAATGGACAACTGAGAAATATCTTGAAGTATATACTTACAGATTAAACACTTTAAATCAAAATATAGCTATCTATAAATAATATTTATAAAGAATGACAGACATTCCCCTTTGTTTTATATCTCTTCTTTATCCCCTTCTCCCTGCTCCAGTTCATACACATACACAGGACATATAGCTTTACATTGCTGAATAATTACTTGATTATTTAATCAAATCACTAGATGGCACTCTAAGCACTAAGATATTAGGTCAAGAAACTGAGTATACATGAGGTAGAACTCCAGTCCCATATCTGGAGTTCTTTATTATCCTTTAATAAGCATGGGTCAGGGTTATCTGGTTCATGTATATCACCTTTATTTTACTATCAGTACCTTCTCAGTTGGGTGTCATAGTAGATAGAGTGCTGGGCCTGGGGTCAGGAATACTTGAGTTTAAATATAGTCTTAGATATTGATTAGTTCTAACATTCTGGGCAAGTCTCTTAACTCTGTTTATCTCAAAAAAAATTTAAGCCTAAAATTCACCTACCTCTGTAGAGGTTCAAATAAATGAGATAATAATTTTAAGTGTTTAGCACAGTGCTTACACATAGTAAACCCTCTATAAATTGTTAGCTATCAATATTTTATTTTTCCTATGTTCTTTTGTAAAAGTATGATTTAGTTATATTATAATTCATAATTCTATTGCTTTATATTTTGACCATTCCCCTTGATGTTTCTCATCTTTAGGGCAAAGGTTGATAGGATTGTTTCAATTGACAGGTTAGTGAAATGAGAATTTAAATACTGCAAAAATGAAATGAACTGTCAGTTTTAAAGCTCTGAAGTGGTGGATAAACCACTGTTGCATTTTATCTTTTTTCTACTATTTCTCTCTATTTTCCCAATAATACTTTTAATATCCTGATTTCAATGTCATGTAGAAGTAGGTTGTTTCTCTTCCTGTGATGATTTCCTTTGTAAACTCTTGGCTCTTTTTTGTCCTTTTCCATAGAAGACAAAACAGAAGGAGGAAGAGGAACAGATAGAGAGACAGACAGAGAAGCAGAGACAGAAAGAGACAAGAGATGGAGACACACACATACACATAAACACAGAGACAGAGAGTTCTTTTAAATGTCCCTCAGTTGTATGACATCCTGGAGAGTATATTTTTTTGCTTATATAATAATTTTAGGCTACTTACCTCTGAATTTTCCATCTCTTTGTCTTAAATAGTACCAAAAATGAAAAATGAGTCTATGTGACTTATGAAGAATGGGACTATAATTATTACATTCAAATTTCTTAACTACTAATAAAAGGTAAATAATATAAGAAAGCACGATTTAAAGGAATATAAAGGCTCAGGTCAGGTAACTTCCTGTTTAAACCTTGTCTTGATCAATGCATACCTAGAACTTAGTTGTCATTTTTAGTCTTATGAAAATTTTTATCTATAATGCTTTCAAGTGTTGAAAACCACAGCCAGAACACAGTTCCCTCAAAAAACTGCTTGCTTATGGGTGTTAAGGCATTTCTTCCTGTTTCCTGAGTTGATTTTGTGGTATTGCATTGCTCTGAGAACCTCTGTCTAATATTGAGAAATGAGAGTAGTACTAAGGCTCTGTGCTCAAGTGAGAGGGACTTGTTCTAATAAGATAATTAGTGTCTACATTTTACCTAAAGTGATGCAGATCAAAGAAATACAAAGAATGACATTGTACTAGGTGAAAAGTTACAACAAGTGGTTTAATAGAATAGAGAAATCAATCCAGAATCTTTTGTCTTTTCAGGGCTTAGGCTTAGAAGTAACATAATAACTTTTTTCATAAATGCTAGTTTTTTTCTCTTTATACACAATTTTTGGTTGTAAATCTTTGTCTTTTGCATTTTGGAATACCTTATTCAATCTTCTCTATTCCTTCAAAATTATAGCTGCTTAATCTTGTGTGCTCTTGATTGTAGTTCCTTGAATTTAAGAATTCTTTCTTTTTCGTTACATGCAGTAATTTTTATCTTCTACCTTCCTTGCCCCAGAAGCTCTCAAGTTTAGAAATGACATTCCAAGGAGCTTTAAATTGGAATTTTTATTCAGAGGATTATAGTAGTCTTTTATTTTTATATTGCCTTCTTATTTTAATACATCTGGACAATTTCATTTTGACATGTGATCATAGATTTCAGGTAATCATTTGATTCTCGAGTTATCGCTTCTTGATTTATTTTCTAAGTCAGTTTTTAATGACATCTTATTTTTTACTTTCTTTTTCATTCTTTTGACTGTGTTGAAGAATTCTTGTCTCTATAAATCATTAATTTATATATGATTTATTCTGATTATGAGAGAGACTTTTTCATATATACATATATATTTAAACTAAGGTCAGTTTTTGACTCTCTGGTTAAAGTATGGATCCTTTCCTAAAGTTTTTCATTCATAGTTCACATGTCTTTTTATAGTATCTTTCTAAAACTGTTACACAATTTCTTTAAAGAATTTTCACTGTTCTTGTGGGTAACCTGTATTTTATTTCCTTTGTAGTTTTTGATTGTAGGTGTGTTTGAATTATTTCCTTTGGCAGGTTTGTGTATTGGTCATCCTTGGTATCATCTTCTTTAATTTTTATTGTTGTGGATGTTGCCATTTAATTCGCTCATATTTGGAGTAAAAAAAAAAAAAGAAAAAAAAGTGCTTTTGTCCACTCTTAAACTTAATATATCCAAAACATAATTCATTATCATTATTTTTTCATATTAGTGTTGAAGAGACCATCATCCTTTTAGGTACTTAGACTTTCAGTTTAGGTTTTCTTTGTTTTCTCACTCTCTTTCTCTTATTCTCTCATATCCAATTTGTTGCCAAGTTTTGTTGATTGTATCTTTGTAGCATCCTTTCCTCTTTTCCTACTCTCTTTTCCTCTCTGGTATAGATCTTTACCACTTTATGTTCAGGCCTGAAGAGTTGAATTCCAGGAATCAAACAAATTCAGGACCATCCTTTTGATGGGGGAAGGGGTGAGTGGAAGAAGGGCATATTCTTTTAGGCCAGATTTATCTTTTACTTTGACCTATACACCTTTGCTACAGACACCAACATTTTTCTACCCCATGATCTGCCTCTGTTAATACTTTTTAATGAATAGTGAAAAGAAGTAGAGGCCCTTTATTTAATTTTCAGTTTATTTTGAACTTGGAATAGATCTAGGTGAGGCATTTTCTTTAAGGTGTGGAGGAGAGATTTATTTTATCTTTATTGACTTCACTTCCATACCTAACTCTTTTTTCCCCTCTCTAAAAACAATGACAAGTTTTCTTTCCTTTTTGCTTTTATCATTTTTTCTTAATTGAGGCATTTGTTCTTCTCCTGAAGTCTTTTACTTTTATTCCTTAGGTCATGTGAACCATATTTACTGATTTTATAGGAAGTGAATTATTTTATAATTGACTTATTTAGTCAATTGGCAGTACCACACTGAGTTCTATTATATTTTGCCTTGACTCCATTATCTTTCCTTGACTTTATTTATTGATATCCACTATCTTGACTCTACTTATTATTTAATTATTTATTATTTGTTAACATTGATCATGTTTTTCTTTTTTTCTTTTTACTTTTGGTGGGGGTAGAGAAGTTAAGATAATGATGTTTCTTAAAAAATAAGAAAATAAAGGAGGCCCATTAAAGCATATTCAAATTTCTTAGAAAAACAGAAGAGAGAACATTTTTGTCCGTGGAAATAACTTTTTAAAAAAATAGTATCTTATTTTTCTCCCAATTACATCTAGAGATAGTTTTTAATATTCATTTGAAAAAATTGAGTTCCAGATTTTCTTCATCCCTCACCTCCTCTGTCTCTAAGATGATAAGTAATTCAATATTGGTTATGTATGTGCCATGAAAAGCATTATTTCCATACTAACCATCTCATAAAAACAAATATAGATTACAAGGGAAAAAATCATAAAAAATAAAGTAAAAATAGCATGCTTTGTCCTGAATTTAGATACTATCACTTCTTTCTCTGGATGTGGATGAGTTCTTTGGAATAGTCTTGAGTCATTGTATTTCTGATTCCCTGTTGATCATTGTATTCTTATTCTGCTCATTTTACTTTGCATCAGTTCATATATGTCTTTAAAGTTTTTCTGAAATCCACCTGCTCATTATTTCTTAAAGAAAATGATATTACATTACAGTCATGTACCACAACTAGGTAAGCCATTCCCCAATCGATGGCCCTCAATTTCCAATTCTTTGCCACCATGAAAAAGAACTGCTATTAATAGTATTTTATGCAAATAAGTTCTTCACCCTTCCCTACACTTCCTTTTTTTTTTTTTTTAATTCTTTAGGATATAGACCTAGTAGTGGTATTGCTGAGTCAAAGAATATTCACAATTTTGTAGTTCTTTGAACATAATTTTAAATTGCTCTCTAGAATGGTTGAATCAGCTCACAACTCAACCAACAATGTATTATTTTCTCAATTTTCTCACACCCCTGCCAACATTTATCATTTTCCTTTACTGTTATATTAGCCAGCATGATAAATGTGAGGTGGAACTTCAGAATTGTTTTAATATGTATTTATCTAATCAATAGTAGTTTACATTATTTTTTCATATTCCTATAATAGTTTTGATTACTTCATCTGAAAATTGCCTGGACATATTCTTTGACTATTTACCAATTGGGGAATGATAGCTTTAAAAGTAAACTGTTGAATTCATCATATATTTTAAAAAGCTGTTACGTAATAAAGACACATGATTTCAACATATACCATTTATTTTTTTTTTTCTGTCTTCTTTGCTCTCATTTTTTTGTCTCTATCTTTATGCATATCTGTGTTGATTTCTGTTTTTTTCTAATCATCCAGTCAATGAAACACTTATTTTTGTCAGAATTCATATACTCTGTGCCTTTTCACATTTCCTTTTATTGCATAACTGGAACTAGTGGACTAGTGGTAAATTCCAAGTGCTTACTTCTCACTAATTTACTACTAATAAAGAACCTCTATCTCTTCCATGTGACAAATTGTGATATTTAATTCTTGGCTCAAATCTCTATGAAAAAAAGAAACATGAGGGGCAAATAGATGGTGCAGTGGATAGAGCACCAGCCCTGAAGTCAGGAGGACTTGAGTTCAAATCTGGTCCCAGACACTTAACACTTCCTAGCTGTGTGACCTGGGCAAGTTACTTAACCCCAATTGTCTTAGGAAAAAAATAGGAGAAAAAAAAGGAAGGAAGAAAAAGAAAAAAAAAGAAACATGAATGTCAAACTCTACTCCCTCACCAAAAGAAAGATTTGGCAAGGATTCTTGTTTTGTTACATCCTGTTGTTTTGACTCATGATTTGATATGTACTCCTAAATGTCTCCTGTTTCCTGACTTGTGTTTCATGTCCTTGCTTCTCTTTTCTATGTTTCTCTTAATTGTTATGCTTTATTTGATGTTTCCTTGAAGAAGGCCTTTGACCGCTATATCCTATGGTGGATATCTATTCTTTTCTCTTCCAGATCAGAAATATAAAACTGGACAAAATCCAGAACCTCTGAGTATCCTAAAGAGGCTTTCTTCCCTACAGCTTCCTTTTGTTAGCAACCTAGTTACTAGCTCATTAATTTATCTTCCTTTTTTGTTTGATAAATGATGTACCTCTATAGAAAATGTGACATTGCTACAGAGCTTTACATTGTATATTTTGCAAATTGATACAGGCCTCTATGATAATGGCTTTTAAAGGTGATAGTTTGTATGTGTGTGCGTGTGTATGTGTGAGTGTTTGTGTGTGTGTGTGTGTGTGTGTGTGTGTGTTCTTTTAAATGTTTTAAAACAGTTCTATAGCATGCTAGTGATGAAGAAATTAAGATTTATCTAGGCAATGACTTTGGAAATAATAAGAAAGTTGTTTTTTTAAAGCCCCAAATTACTTTGATGGCTCAGCTGTTTCAAAGATGCTCATATCATACATGGAACATTGTGTCTGTTTTTGGATAATACTTTTTTGGGAAGAATATTGATTAAATGGAATATGTCCAGAACTAGAGTTTTTAACCTTCTCTCCTTCTCTCTGTCTCTGTCTCTCTCTCTCTTCCCCCTCTCTCTTTGTTTGTTTGTGTGTGTGTGTGTGTGTGTGTGTGTGTGTGTGTGTGTGTGTGTACCAATTTGTCAGGCAAAGGAAGCCTATATGACCACTTCTCAGAATGTTATTTTTTTAAATGTATGAAATAAAATACACAGGATTACAAAGAAAACTATAATTAGTTATCAGTCTATCCATCTGTCTATCTATCTATCATTATACCTCCTTTTCCTATTTCTTTGTCTTTCTCACTTTTTTTTTTCTTTCTTTCTCATTCACAGTCTTCAGATTAAGAACTTTTGGACCAGAGAAAGATAAACCATGGTGTTGAAAATACTTTAAATTATTACAGTGAGAATTAGTTGATGATGAAATTGGGAATGTTTTGGCATGGAGAAAGGATACATTTAAGGGTAAATTGAGGCAGTCTTCAAATATTTAAAGGACCTTCATATTTGGTCTCAGAACTCACAACCAGAACTATAGGATGTTATGAGAATAAAAAATTTGGTTGAAAATCTTAGTCTCTTTGATTTCTTAAATTTTGAATCCAGTTCATTTTCTTATTACCTTACTAGACAGTACTTGTTTAACATAGAAATTTACATATGTATTTAAAATAGTGAATATGCACAAGCAGTCAAGGGATTGCCTATAATGTCATCTGAAATAAAAGGACGATATCAGATCTGAATGGAGTATGTGGATTCCAGACCATGCTTTGTAGGTGATTGAAAATCCTACTATGGTTGGTTGATCATTTTATGTGTATTCATGAATATGAATATGTGTATACATACATATATATATATACATACATGCATACATATGTATATACATACATATATATATACATACATGCATACATATGCACACACACGTATATTGCCAGGCAACTTCTGTCTGAGTGACTGTGATCTCTTTGAGGAGGTCCTGTAGCATTAGAATTTAATGCAATCAGAACAATGTCATTTACCAAGAAAAACATCTGAAGGACCTGAATGTTCATCAGGAATATCTTTTCTATTGAGATTCTTTGTATAGTATATTCTTTATAACATTAAAAAACAATTTTGGTGAGAATAAATAGTTGCTTTATATCTTGCTTAATATTGATAATCATTTTATTATTGAAAAACATTATCTTTGTGACTGCAACTATCTATAAAACATATATGATCTTATCATATGCATAGGAGACACACTACTAAAGGGGAGTTGCATGCTTCCCTATGAGATATAAGATCTCTCTCTTTTTCTCTATCTCCATCTCTCTATCATTTCCTGAAGAATTATCTTTATATTGCCTAAAGGAAACTGTAAATTCTTAGGAGTTCTAAGTTTAAATATTTTAGTACCATTAATTTAAAGTATGATTGTGGAGAAATATCTGGACTTCTATTTCATGAATTATAAGAAATATAACTTGTAATTTTACAAAATTTATGTTTACATAATTTATATAATCAAAAATACAACAAGGTTAGTGTGTATTTAATAAAGTATAGATTGGTTTGCAATTTTTTTTAAAGGGGAGGAGCTTCATATTAATTATTTCAACAGTAAAAGGAACTGCTAGGGCAGAAACTTCTACTACTGAAGATCAGCTACTTGTGAAAATTAGGTTATAGACTTAGGGTTGAAATGAACCTTAGGTTTTATTTCATCCATCTCTCTCTTTTTACAGAGGAGCAAACAGCCCCAGAGAGTAAATAATTTCCCATCATCACACAATTGATGGAGTTTGAAGAACTGAGAGGTCTACTTATATGGCCTCATATCTAGTTAGATCCAGGGATTCATGACTTGAAGCTAAGTTATCTATCAACTATCTCACATTGCCTTTATTTTCAAGTTTGTGCAGACTAAATATGTAAGAACTTAAATAGCCAAATTTGAAAATAAATTTTTTATTATTTTCATCATCATCAAAATTATCATCTTGATCATTTATGTCTTGTTTATTCCGATTAGAATAACTTGTGTTCTGCTTATTCCAGTAGCAAAAAGTGCATTGAAAGCAAAAACTTCCCACATTAAATGCTCATACCAGAGTCTTATTTTTGGACTAATAGTTTAATGTAATTATCATTAGCATCAATGACTTTATAAAAGTGCTTATTGTAAACATTTAGTATTGGCCCTAATTTTTTTTCTTTGAAATTTCCAGGCTTTCTTTGGATTTCTTTATTGCTTTTCTAGCTCCAAAAACTTTTATAGCACATTTAATCTCCCTTAAAAACTGTGACTCAACTAAGTAAGTTCATTTTGTTTCATGGAAGCTTTCTGCTCAACAAGTCCCAGCAGTTTATGTAAGCTGATGTGATTAAAAGATGACTAATTTATCTAATATTGCTGTCTAATGAAAACATTTGAGAGTAGTTGTTGACAATATTCATTACGAATTACCATCAGTTTCTGTCAATCAACATTTACCATATTTGGAAGCATTCAATTTTTTCCTCCTCTTTTACAGAATAAATGAATTCTTTTTTACTTTTAAATCATAAAGCTTGTGGCCTTGACTTCCTTCATATATCCTTAACCATCTTTCTCTTGATTTTTCTTTATTTGTATAGAAATCTATTTAGGATGAATGACAACGTGAGCTCTTTTGGAATTGCTTTGTGATTTGTTCAAGAAGAGATATGATTAGAAAACGCCCAATAATCAATCTGTCTTTTAACAAGGCCAGTCTCAGTTAGACCTACATGGTGATAGACTCTTGCGTCCCTGGAAAAATCAAATTCCTGATGCTATTTATTATGTGATTATTCATTATATTACATTGTACACATTACAATCTGAGACTTCTCAGAAATAGAATTTATTTCTGTTTTCACAATTAGAAGAGAGGCTTAATGTTTATATGAGGAGATCAAAAAGTTACCCTTTTTGCTGGATTGTTTTCCTTTACAGATAAGTATGAGCATACCAATAATACTCCTGGTATAGGTTCCTTCTGGAATTGGGCCACCTTTTTAAGATTCTGCTTTTGTGTAATGAAATAAGCATTTGGCTCAGTTGTATGTAAGGAAGAAAACTTTCTTCTATAAGCTTTTCAGTAATGATACATCTGCAACAAACATATTCTATTAGTTTGAAAGGCTAATAACATTCTGAAGCCATTAGTAGATACTTAAAGCACTAGAATTGTGTAGAGATCATAAAAATTGTCAGTGAATTTGCCTTGAGTTTTCTGGCAGGTGAGGTTAAAAAAAGAAGAATATATTTAACATCAAAGGTTGCTGAATCATCTGGCCTGTTCTCCAACAAAAAATAGAGATGAGTGATCAAGAATATTTAAGAGTAAAACATAGGAATTAAGCTCACATTTATATTAAAAAGTACTGTGCTTCAGTATTTTTTAAATATATGCAATATTATTTCCTGATGATCCATCTTCTTCCCATCTGGAGAGGACTTAGAATACAGAACTTGAAATTAATAAAGGAACCTGAAATATCATTGTAATGGTGTCACTTTAAAGGTAGATTTTACTTCTCCCCTTCTTACTTCCATCTCTTACTCTTCTGTCTTCTGTCTAAAACTCAACTCAACTGAAAAGAAGGATGAGGCAACACAACTTAGGGAGCTCATGTTTGGGCAGTCAATTCAAGTGAGCAAGCATTTTAAAAGTGTTTATTATATGTGAGGCAATGTGATAAGATTTAGGGGTATAGGAAAAAAACAAAAACAGTATCTACTCTTAAGGAGCTTATATTCTAACGGAAAAGACAGATTGGAAAGAATTTTGTTCATATAAAATACATAAGATAATTTCAGAGGAAAGGCATTAATTTTTTTTATTATAGCTTTTTATTTACAAGATATATGCATGGGTAATTTTTCAGCATTGATGTTGCAAAATCTTTTGTTCCAACTTTTCCCCTCCTTCCCCCCACCCCTTCCCAAGATAGTAGGTTGACCAATACATGTTAAATATGTTAAAGTATAAGTTAAATACAATATATGTATACATGTCCATACAATTATGTTGCTGTACAAAAAGAATCAGACTTTAAAATAGTGTGCAATTAGCTGTGAAGGAAATCCAAAATGCAGGCAGACAAAATTAGAGGGATTGGGAATTCTATGTAGTGGTTCACAGTCATTTCCCAGAGTTCTTTTGCTTGGTGCAGCTGGTTCAGTTCATTACTGCTCTATTGGAACTGATTTGGTTCATCTCATTGTTGAAGAGAGCCATATCCATCAGAATTGATCATCATATAGTATTGTTGAAGTACATAATGATCTCCTGGTTCTGCTCATTTCACTCAACATCAGTTCATTTAAGTCACTCCAAGTGAAAGGCACTAAATTTTAAGAATAGTCTCTTCCAGAAAGTGGGATTTGAATTTTGTCTTGAAGAAATTTAGGGAAGCTAAGCAGCAGAAGTGAGAGGGCAGAACATCCAGCAATGGGGGACAGTCAACACAAAGGCCCAGAGTAAGGAGATAAGAGTTGTCAATGGAACAGCAAAGAACCCATTGTCACTAAACATGGGGAAAATTTTAAAAAAGAGAGAAAAAAAAGATTAGAAAGATAGGAAGAAGTCAGATTGTAAAGATAGAGGACTTTTAATATTTGATCCTGAAAGTGATAGTCACTGGAATTTTTTGTAATTTGAGCCTGAATTTTCTAGCATGAATAGTGATTAACCTTTTTTTTTTTTCATATCAGTCCTTATCGATAAAGCCTCTTTCTCTACAAATGCTTCTGAAAATCTTTCCAAGTTAATTGACCAGGCAGCAAATGTTTCAGCTTGTGAAGAGTCTTTTATGACTTTTAAGTTGCCAGAGCATAGTTCTATGTTCTAGATTTAGTGATAGTGGTCTTGCCTTGCTATTTAAATGTTGGATGCAGTTGCTGCCATTTTGTAAATAACTGATAGCAGAATTCAGTGTGTTAGCAGTACTTATCAATTGTAAAATGTGATTGAACAGCACTATAGTGTGGCCTCCCTTCCTTTTTGACATTGCAAAGAGTTGTGGTCAGATCTTTCCATTCAGTTTCTTGATTGCTATAATACATATAGATTATTTGTCATAATTGCTACCTAATTTTAATTACTGAATGAATATGGTTTCAATCAAACTGAATCCTATTGAAGACCTTAGCTTAAAAAGGCCAAGGTTTTCCATCTCATCCAGGACTATCTCCAGTCATCTTGAACTATATCTGGCTACTGGACCCAGATGGCTCTAGAGGGGAAAGTGACTTTGGACATCTCTTCTTAACCTAAATCCAAATCACTTGTATATCATGGTATCATTTCTCTGAGGTCATGGTCTTCTTTGAGAATAAAGGACAAACAACAACCTTCAAATAAGAACTGTTGTCAAGAAAACATGAGGGATACTTCGTGACTTATTATTTTTTTAAATGCATACTTGCTTGGGAAAAGATGCATACCTAGCTTATGTTTAACTTAGGCACTGAACTAGTTCAAAGTGCTGGGTGTGATGATTCAATTTAATTAACATTTATTGATCATGATAGGAATCTGATCCTGTTTTGTTTTTAAACAATGGGATGAGAGCACCAGCAAATGGAGTGTTTACTTGAGAATAGACATTAATTGTCAGTCCTGGAGTCAGGAAAATGAATTTTTCTGAGTTTAAATCTAATCTTAGACATTTTCCTAGCTGTGTGATCCTGGACAAATTGCTGTTTGCCTTAGTTTCCTTATCTATAAAATTAGCTGAAAAAAGAGATGGCAAAGAACTCCAATATATTTGCCAAGAAAATACTAAAAGGGGTCATGAAGGATTGGACATAATTGAAAAATGACTAAATAACAATATACTTTCTCTGAGCCAAGCTCTGTGCTAATATTATTTAATTTGATTCTCACAAATTCCTGTGAGATAGGTTCTATTGTCCACATTTTATAGTTCAGGAAATTGAGGCAAAAATCAAATGATTTGAACACAAGCCTTCCTGACTCCAGATCCAGAACTCTACAGTACCACCTAATATCCTGTGGTTCTTCTTATCCTGACTCAGGATCCTCTCAGAATCTTTCAACCATATTCAAAGTCTGTCTATGGAGCCATTTAGATAGTTTATCCTACTGTTACTTACCAAACCTTTTGTCTTCCATGTCAGACTCTAGAAAAATGAAGAATGTCTACATCAGTGGTGTACTATTAGAGTTCTGAAAAACAAAAAAAAATATGCACAACTTTTTAAAGTAAAAGTCTAGGATGGTTTTAGAGAGGATACAGAAGTATACAGGCTAATAATTTTATGCACTCATGGGAAATATTCATTTTTATCACTCTACACAGCAACCTGTAGACTAGTAAGTATGCAAGAATAATAGTAGGATAGCAGCTTTTCTATTTGAATTTCATCAACATGAAAAAATAATAATATTCATAGTTATTCATAATAATATCTTTTTGTACTGGCAATACAATTCTCAAATATTCCAATGGATCTTTGATTTCATTTTTTTTTGGATGTTCTTTCATTGAGGCAGAGGAAGATCACAACCTATTTCTACTCATTCATCCCAGTCTATGTCTTTTCACAAATTAGCCACACTTGAATAGGGACCTTACTCACTGACATTGTGAAAGTGCCCCTGGAACAACTAGAAATCCTATCTGTCACCCCTCAAAATAACTTGCTCATAATCTTATCATGATAACACAATGATATCTTTAACTCTTGCTTTTTCATAAAGATAAGATGACTGAATTTTATGGCCTCTACTTCTTGGACAGTCAGAGATAAGATGACAATTAAATGCAATCATGGCATCCATGTGAAAGATTCATCAACCTGGAATAATGCTATACAAGAAGCCTATTTATATTGGCTAAGGAAACTGCCATGTTGCAGGGTTTTCTATAAATTATCTGATGAGTTGAAAACATCATTTGAAAGTTATAAACCAGTAATGACATTCTAGCACATCTAGCAAAGACACTTTGTCAAAAAAAAGGGAGATCTGAAGAAGTGTCATCTTCTCTACGAGCAAATTGGAACAGAATATTGGCTAAAGAAAGTTCAGAGAAAAGATGGGCTTTTTCCTTAACTTTCCTTCCTAGTGCCCATCTATGTGCCTAGTGCCCATAATATAATTTGCTGTCTAATTATCCCCCCAAATTTAATATATTGAATTCTGTCTTATAGAGAATTATAAATGTAAAATTAGGTTAAGATCCTGACCTCTGACTAGATATTAGGGATTTTCTTAATTGGAGGCTCAGAGTAATTGTGACCAAGCTTGTATCTTTTCATCTAAAATGATCTTCCTAAAACCCATGTGGATCTGAAGGGCCATTATATTGTCTTTCAGGCTTAAAACGAGTTAATGATTATAAGAAGGTGTTGCACTTCTTCGAAAGTTCTTTGTTGTAGCTTGCTTATATTCACCATGACTTTCCCTTTCCCTCTCGGTGATATTAATTTTTAGCCCTATAGAGATAGCTGTGTTCTATGTATTATACCCATATAACAATACAGTTAAAATGGTGGTAGTCTATTTCTGGAAGAAGCTTATCATCATTATAAAAGCTTTGAAATTTCCCCTCCCCACAAAAGTCAATTTTCTTCCTGCTTAATTTTGGGTCCAACTCAATGTTTATTTTTACTCTCTGTCCCATATATGTACATCAATGCAAAGTGTATGTTTCATGTTCTAGTGAAAAGCAGTAGACATGAAAAATCATTAGCTTTGAGTATGATTCCCATTTCTGCCACTTAATACATGCATTACCATAATAGTAAATGGTATTTATGTAGTACTTTAAAGGTTGTAAAGTGCTTTACATTTATTAACTTATTTGACCTTCATAACAACCTTGGGAGATAGGTGCTATTATTATCCTCATTTTATAGATGAGGAAACTGAATTTAAGAGAAGTCAAGTGGCTTGCCTGTGATAACTCATTTCTTTTATATTCTAAGTGCAACATTTTATTCACTGTACTACCTAGCTGTACGACTTTGGGCAAGTCACAAAACTCCCCTGAGCATTAGTATAGTCATCTAAAAAATTGAGACATCAATTTGCACTGCTTACCTCAAATTTCTGTGCAACTCAACTAAGTAATTCATATGAAAGCATTTTGCAAATTGTACATTTCTGTAAAAATGTAAGTCATTAGTATGAATCATAGCAGGAGGAGGAGTAGGAGTGTTTCAGAGTACACTGAGTGGTGAAATAAGCTCAAGCAATTAAGAACATTGAAAGAACAAATTTTCTAAGTTGGATAAATGGGTTTAAAGTTCTGATTTTATGGCAAAGACTGCTCTGAACTGAAACTGGAAATAAGATCTTATAGGTCTTTAGGACTTGTAAATTTAGAAATGTGGCACACAATTGAAGAGGCAGATGTATGTATGAATATATCAGTTCACTTGAGAAGTGTGATCATAATGAAAAATGCTTGTGAGTTATGGAAAGTAGGTGCCAAGCAAAGGTAGAGATGAAGCCAATCGTGTTTAAAAAATATGCCAGTCACTAAGTTGGGCACTGGAGATATAAAGAAAAAAATGTAAGAGGCTTCAATGTCATTTTTGGAGCTTCCATTAGAAGTAGAAATGAAGGTTGAAATTCTGATGTACTGATAAGCTAGAGGAGACACAGCCATAACCTATACTGTCTCTATGGTTTTGGTGATTAGACTGCAACCTTGCTATCTGACTTAGTTCACTGCTTATTAGCATTTATTAAATTCTTACTTTATAGCAGGTACTGTGCTAAGGGGTAGGACTATGGAGAAAGGTAAAAGATAGTCTTTCCTCTCAAGGAACAGGAGGAGAAAACATGTAAACAATCATGTAAAATAAATATATTTATAAAGGATATAAATAAATTGGAAATAAACAGATGGAGCATTAAGGAATACTGAGAAAGGCTTCTCAAAAAAGTTGAGATTTTAGCTGAGGTGAAGAAAGCTTGAGAAGCAAGGATATAAAGATGAGGAGGGAGAGGGTGGTTGCAAGCATGGGGGACCATCAATGAAAATTCACGGTGAGATGGAGTACCTTTTGTGAGAAAAACAACTCCAGTGTCATTGAATTAGAGAATTAGAGGGAGAGAATAAGCTCTAAGAAGACTGGAAAGGTTGGAAGGTCAGTAATAAAAAGCTTTAAAAGTCAAGTAGAGGGTTCTGCATTTAATCTTAGAAATGATAGACTCACTTGGATTTACTGAGTGGGGGGTGACATGTCATGTGCTTTTTAGAAAGATCACTTTGGAAGTTGAATAGAAAGATAAGCTGAAGTGGGAATTTAGGGTGACAGAAAGTCAGGCCATTGCAACAATCCTGGCATGAGATGATTAAGGACTACATCAGGATTGTGGCAATGCAGGAGAGGATAAAGCAGTGTCTGTGGGAAGTGTTAGAAAAGACTTGACTTCTGATTAGATGTAGGAGGTAAGGGTGAGGAATTGATAACTGGGAAGATGGTGATACCTATAATATTAGTAGGGAAATGGGAACTTTGAATTTAATTTTCTAGCAGATCATACTAAATCTTTCCTCCTAGGTTGAATATTTTATGGATCACTTCCATTCTCTAATTAATGATGACTTTTCATTTGAATGAGCTAAAACTTAAGATGGATGCCACATGAACCACCCATATAGTATTTTTTAGCTTCAATTAAATTCTATCCATTTATAAGTTTTAGGTGGGAGAATATTGTCACTCACTTAATAGCTTTTCTTCAAGCCCTATAGCTCTGTATGTACATGAATATTCTACTCCAATTCCACATCCTAACTGGGAGATGTGACATCTCAGTGAACTAAAATAGTTAATCTGCTGGCTGGAGCTGTGTTCTGTAGTTATAGACAGTCTCTGGCTTTAAATCTTAGTCATCCCAAGGTGGTTTTAGCAGCAACATCCTCTGTAATTAATTGCATGTATATTTCAGTTCACTCAGGAGGCAGGTGATTACTTGCCTGTATGTTACTATGAGACATTACAATATCAATAGCACCACTAATTTTAATTAAAACTTCAAACAGTGTGCCTATTGAAATATTCATTATTACCCCTGATTATGTGAGTTTTAAAGTCTTGTCATACTCATCTTACTATATAGTACTCAAACTATTTGAGAGAAAGCTTTTACAAAACCAATTTTTTTTCCTTTTCTAAGACAATGAAACGTGTGCTACTTTTTACTTTCCTGATTTAACCTTAGGCCTAGATACTAAGAAGCTTTTTCTTTACTTTTAAAACCAGTAGTCTCCACCTTTCCTTAATAAAATAGAATAATTCTAATATAGATATAGATAATATAGATATAGATGTGTATTATACACACACACACACACACATATATATATATATATATATATAAAACATAGCATATTCTATATCTACATATAGATATATACACACATATGTATATATATCCCCTCGGTTGGATTTAGAAGTATCTTTATATTATACCTTGATTTTATCATCCAACTTTTGGTCTGAACTAAACATCAAATAAGCTCATGTCTATATGAATTCAGCAAGTGTAAAAATTAGAAGATGCATAAAAAAATTGAATTGCTTTATGCACATTACTTAAGGGGAAATAAATTAGATTTTAGTCTTAAGCTTCGTATTGTATAAAATTTGATCATTTCAATCAAGTTAGTAAGGCGCATTGATCAACTGGAATTCTGAGCACATATATATGCTGCCAGGGTTCTCAACACCCATGACATCAAATAGACTTTATTTCTCATCACCATTTTCCTTTTAAGCTTTTATTTATTCAAATACCATAACTCCTTATTTCTGCCTTAGAACTAAATGAGTTTTGAAAGAACTAAAAATCATATCCTCTTCAGAGTCATTCATTTTGACTCTGTCTGGGATTTAAAAATTATTGAAGAATGGCCTATTCAGTTTAGAGGCATGGAATAAAATCTCTCCACATCATATTATATTTTGATATTCAAACTTAATTTTTAAAAATGGCCTTGTTATTACTGTATAAACTATTAGAATGTCTATTTTCATTTCACATCCTAAAAAGGAAACCTTTCAGTAAAGTCCTTTCCTTTTCATTTTTTTAACAGTATGAATTTCAATTATATTTCTTAAAACCTAAAATTCATTTTAGATTCATTTATTTCTTTTTGAAAGTTGTTACAGTAGTAGCAAAATAAGCAAAAAACAGAGTCCATCATGAATAAGTTCAATATTAGTCAATATTATGATATGGCAGTCAAGAAAGTTAATGTTATATTACTTTAAGAGTGACATAGAGATGTGATAGTTTGATTTTATTCTTCCTTGATCAGATACCATCAAGATTATTATATTCAATTCCAGGTGCTATAGTTTAGGAAAGACATGGGTAAAATAAGGAAATTTCAGAGAAGAATTAACCAGATGGTGAAGGGCCCTGAGATGTTGTCATCTTGAGGATTGTTTGAAAGAAGTGGCGAAATTTTGCATACTGAAGAGAATTAGGGGGATATGACAGTGATCTTTAAATATTTAAGGGATTGTAATAGGATAAAGTTTGTTTTTATCTTCTCCAGAAAGAAAAGAAAGAAGTAAAGAGGGGGATTTCCAGAGAGATAAGTTTATGATTGTTTGAGGAAAATTATTAAACTAGATTTATTCACAAGAGAAATGTGGTTACTCAGGAAGTAGTGGATTTACCCACCTGGAGGTTTTCAAACACATGCCAGATTCCCACCTTCAAGTTATGTCCTTTATGGCATCATTGCTCAGGTAGTAGTTGGATGAAATGTTCTTTTAGTCATCTAGTTTTATTTGAATCTAAGATTTCTTTATTCTCAATATCCTAGGAGTGTGTGAAAATGGATAGTGGAATAATGTTGGAAACACAGAAAGGGGCTTGTTTCTGGAAGTTCTTAAATAGAATGATAGAAATTTTATTTTTTTATTCAGAGGTTAAGTGTGAGTCATTTAACATTTTGTCTGATTTTTAAAAGCACTATAATGAAATTATCATATCTTTACAAAACAAAGATTGATATTGAGGTCAATAGATTGGAGAAGGGCATGAGGAGATTTATTAGGATACTCTTGGAGTAGTTTGGGTGAGAGGGATAATAATGGACTAATTTAGTATTGTGGCAGTGGGCATAAAAAATGAAACAGATATGAGAAATATTGACAAGATAGAATTAACAACAGACAACAACTTGAATATGTGCTAGAAATAAGAGAAATATCCAAAGATGACTGAAGTTACAAGCTTGGGTGCTTTTAGTGATATGGGAATGACAGTATGGAAGTGATCTTTAAAGTCCCTTATAATTCCACAATTCTGCTAAAATTGAGTTTAGATGAAAACATTTTTCATCAAAAGCTCAAAAATTCTTCTAAACAAGAAAAACCTAACTCTAACTTTCATTGGAGTTTTCCTTTTGCTCCCATGGAATGGATGAGATTCTAAATATGAGATTATTGTTATTTATTTTTTTTAAGATGGGAAAATATAAGTTGAAAGAGAAAAACAACTTCCCCAAAAGTCTAAGTACCTGGGCTTGCTAAGAATAAAACCTGAAGGCTTTACTTTGCTTTTCTAACAATCAATAAAGGACTAGATGATCTTTAAGATCATTTTGACCTTATGTGTCTGATTTTATGAGCTACTAAATTGAAATTGACTTACTGTAGTAGGTTAGACCTGTTTGACTAAACCTATTTAGAATTTGGAAGAAATAATACATATATCCTTTCAGGGGTATGTTGTATATCACTTTTCTTTCTGCCTTATTTGGCCTCAAAATTTTGAAAATTTTATCCTGTGCTTTAAATTTAATTTAATCTGCTGTATTTCTGATTTATTTAATCTAGCATTTTATAATAATCTACTTTTGTTATATAATACTATATAATAATAATACTATTACTTATTTTCATATACTTTTTATATGTAAGAAGGCAAAGGGAATGGAGTGATTGACTTGCCTATAAGATGATAACATGATGTGGAGGAGGAATATTTTGAGCCCAAGGGATAGGGTTCAACTATTTTTTATGTGATAGTGAACAAGTTATTTAATCTCTCAGGTCCTCATTTTCCACCTCTGTAAAATAAAGGAATTAAACTAGATAGCTTCTGAGTTTCACTCTAACTCTTAATATTTAAGATTATGGTATAAAGCCAAAATTTTAATTCTTCATCACCATATTCTCTTCCATTGACTAAAGTTGAGCCTTACCAGAAGCCTTTCTGTTTCTTAGCACAGAATCACTTATGTATTCATTCACCCTTTACATGTCTCCTGGCAAACCAGGGGGTAGGCATTTTTCTGTTTTTCTATGTTCCCTTTTAACTTTATAGCCTTCTCTACAAGCTCTGTGACCCTCTTTTCTGACATGGAAAAAAGGGTTCTGAGACATGGTTGGAGATAGCTCATTAATGTACTGCTGCAATTGCCTTTGAAAGGCTGTGATTGTACCATATCTTCTTGCTCCCAAAGACTTTAATACAGGGTCATATTTTCTGTGGCTATGAACTGTCTGGTGGCTCTATTAGGAACATTTCAAGTGAAACCAAATCGTGTTCAAGATAGCACTCCCTTTCTGGGAAAGAGCAATAACAATTATTGCAAAGAAAAATATACACTTTGGAAAACAACAATAAATGGTGTAATTTGAATGGATATTCAGTGCTTAGAGCCTTATGAACTGGAAAGGGTAGACTGTGTGTCCCTGCAGTCTTTTTTGGGGAAGGGAAAACAAGAACAACAACAATAACAATAATAATAACACAAAAACTTATCTTCATTCTTTTAACTCCATGTTTGCTTTGAAGAACATTTTAAATGAAAATTTTCTCCCTAGATTTACAAATGTTTTCCAACTTTATTAAATATAATTCTAGTATGTATCTTTTAAAATAAGTAAAAGAAAAGTATATTATATCCAGCTTGAATGTGTGGCAAATAGAGAGAGAACTCAGATCTCTTATTTGTAGTCTTCAAGGAAAATGAGAATAAACTATGTTTGATACTTTAATTATAGTATGTTAATAAGGATGGTATGACCTAATACACAGACCACTGACCCAGGATTAAAATATTCACAATTATCTTTTTAACTCTATCAAATGACTTGCTAAACAACTTTGGGAAAGTCACTTTTACTGGCTTCATCTTTATTAGTTATTTCATGACGCCTCCTTCAATCACATTTCTTTCTCCCTTTCCTTTTTTGTTTGACCCATTCAAGGGAAATGATGATGCCATAGAACAGTTAGGTTTGGTGAGGCATTCTATACCATGGGGTTTGGACTCTCCATTCTTGGAATTGCTCATCAGAACAAAGAAATTACTTTTTATAGTTTTCAACTACAGATTGAATTCACTAGGTGAACTATTAGTATATCAATACTATCTCTACATATAACTACTTACTCCAGGGCCTTTAGGAATCCCTCAGAGTGCACTGGAAAGATCTGGGAATCAACTCCATCTCTTCTGCAATGGTTGCTCAACAAATGAAGGTGAGTGTCCTGTTTGGTTCAAAATTCCTCTTTTGTGCTCTTTGATTTTCCCTGAAATGGATCTATGTGAGAAATTGAAGAAATTTGAATTATCATTTCTTTGGCCAGATGAGATGCCACTTCTTAGAATCTGGCTCTGGTGTGAATCCTGGGAATAGTATCCAAATATCTCCCTCAAGTAGGAATAAAAACTTCTCCATTCTCTGGGATGGAGATGGGCTTTGCCATGACTTTGCCATAACTCTGGAAGGGAGGATAATCTGGCCAGTGGCCCTGGTTCAAGTAAATGATCCTACAGACTTCACTTTGCTTTTCTCTAATCTCTGTCCAATCTTTTATACTCTTTATCATCATATTCTGTCATTAATTTTCACAAAATCACTGGTTGAGATTTGGAAGGAACCTTGAGAGATCATGTAGCCTTTGCCCCTCTTTAGCCAAGTTTACATTTAATCCTTAGTGACTAATATATCACTATATACACCAAAACATTTCAGAAAAAATATAACTGATGGGTGGATTTCCCCAGGCATATTATGATTTTATTAATTTTGGAAGGTCATTCTGCAGTTCATTCCAGGGTTAGCAAGCTTTTCTTCCTTGTATGTGGTATTTTTGGTGTATTTCCTTCATATTTTGTCTTCCAAAGGTACTTATGGCATGGTGGAGTCAAGAAAACCTGAGTTAAAATCTGGCCTCATACATTTACTAGATATATGAATTTGGCAAATCATTTAACCTCTCTTTGTCTCAGTTTCCTCAACCATAATAATGGGAATAAGTAGGAGCCACAGTGAATAGAGTGCTGGGTTTGGGGTCAGGAAGACTTCTCTTCTGAGTTCAAATCTGACCTCAGATTCTTATTAGCTGTGTGAGCCTGTTTACTTCATTTTCCTTATCTGTAAAATGAGTTGGAAAAGTCAATGGCCAATCGTTCCATATCTTTGCCAAGAAAACCTCTAAGAAGTTTATAAAGAAAATCCCCAAACAGGTTACAAAAAATATCTCCCAAAGTTATTGTAAGGCTGAAATAAGATGATATTTGTAAAATGTGTTGCAGAATGCATGGCATGTAGTAGGTGCTATATAAATGTGTATTTGCTCCCTTCTCTTCCATAGTGGAAATGGAAAGCTATTTGCAAAGATTTGGAATTCTCAGAGACTGGGCAGTAAAGGACAGTTTTGTTATATCGACTACAGATCAAATATTACTTTTAAGTCCAAGGTTAAATATGAATGAGATCTTTAAACATGCTTTCTGCACATTCCCTGGTATTTCACTAGCATTAACAGCAATTTTACACATTGAATCCCAGGGTAAGGAATTGGATTTGAACTTTGTATTGAGATAGCAAATTTCTGCTATGTGTCTACTTAATACTTTGGAGAAGTAGTGAGAAAGAATACAAGTATCTAAAGGATCACAAAACAGGCAGTTTATTATTTACAGCCATGCAAATGCATAGCTCCATAGCCTTTTAGCTCCCCCAGACTTGAGCACAGACAGTGGTGTGAACTCTAGGATGTGATGTAAACTCAGATTCAGAGTATCACAAGGAAACCCTCAACCACAAGGGAGGTTCAGAGTTCTGGGTTTCTCTTCTTGTATCTGATTCTTGTTGTTGGGCCCTTTGCCAGGGACTTGGACAAGGGAATCTGAAGGACAGTCAGTCAACAGCTTGTCTGAACTGTGACTTCTCATCAGTTGAGTTTGCTAACCTTGATTTTGCTAAAATGATTATGATAAGAGAGTTCTGCATTTTTTACCTCAAAGAAGCTGAATAAAACAATTATCAGATATATAGATGGGCCAATCAGTGATCACACATGGAGTCATTTCTAGCTAGTTCTCCTTACAAATAGCCCACTCCTTACACCATGTGAACAGGATTATTTTTAAACTATAGATGAAAAAGTAGAGTTATAAAAGCTATCATTGAATTTGGGCTCTGGAACTTTAGCCATATGATTTATACCAGCTCATTTAATTTCTCTGAATGTGTTATAATAGTTTCAAGTTGTTTTTCTTTCTTTTTTTTTTTTTTGAGAGATTATATAGTGGAATTAAACTGGATCATATGAAGAAATACCTGATTTAAAAATTAATAATAGATACTATTATATTGCTATTATATATTATCATGGCATAATAATATACATGATATTACATATTAATATATTATATTATTACCACATATATTATAATAACTTATATAATTTATAATTATAAATTATATGTTATTCATATATCATCCTACAATAATAATATAAACAATGCATAATATCTAAAATAGAATGATATAAAGCCCATGCTATATTACATATTAACATTAATAAATTATGTTACTATTACATATTAGTTAAAATTAATTGTAAATACTAAATATGAGAAGCAATATGGTACAATAAAAAGAATACTAGATTTGGAGTTAGAATATGGATTCTAAACCTGGCTTTCTAGGTCTAATTCTGTGATGTTATTAATTTATACAACTATTAATGTTGATAAAATCTTAAAGAGTAATCTGTAACATCATAGAACAGAATAATATTCTATATGATATGTATTGTTTAGGTGTACAATTTTTTTTACAGTTAAGATATTCTTTGTAACCATGCTGATCTTTTTTTGGGAGCAATCCCTAGGATTATAGGATGATTCTGAAATGACCTAGTAATTTCTCAGTCACCTGAAGATGGTCTTAGAAAACTTTCTCTGTTTTAGGAACCCAATGACTTTTCTGTATAAATAAAGAGACTGAAACCATGTTGCCTTTTTGGAGTTTCTCTAAACTTTGGGTTTTGGATTGGTGATCTTGAACTAGAGCAAGTCCTATGGATCTACACTCAACATAGTTACTGAAGAGGTAATCATATCTAGGTTTCTAGGGCATTATTAATTAATGAATAGTATAGATACACTAGAGGCATTAAATTATATCTAATAGTCTAAGTAGTAGGTATCTAATGGATAGCACATGCTGATTGAAATATATAAAGAGAGCATACAAGATTTCTGTTTGCCTTCTAGCTCCCAGAATGGGACATAGAATTGGAGATTTCATTGTTTTTGTAGTGAGATGTTGATTTGTATAGTATCACTGCTAGACAATTGCATTCTGTAGTTGCTTAGCTTTGTTGGCTAGACTAGAATGTATTATGCTTTGGGGTACTTAGTTAGCTGATCTCTGTAAGCACAAGGGAATAAGCTAATTTAGTGATTGCAAACAGATGACTCCAAGATTGAATCTGGGACTGCTTATCCTTATTTAGCTCTTCTTTTCAGTGTGGCTTGTAGTCAATCTCCAGAGTGACATAACCATAGAATTGAGATCTATTCAGGGACAGCCAAGGAAAGGGAAGAGAAGAATTAAGTGATAAATGCCAGCTATTATTATTGTTAGCATTCCTATGTTGTTCTCATCTTATAGATAAGATGGAATGATGGAATGAAGATAGAAATGGTCATTTAACAAGCTGGTATGCTATTAGTCTTCTTTTGTGTTTAAGGATTACTAATGAGCAAGTGGATTGCTTTTTTTTTTTTTTTAACCTGGATTATTGGACTATTGCAGTGAGCTACTGCAATGCATAAGAATCAAGATGATTTGAGTTCTACTCTTGCATCAAAGATTTACTAGCTGTGTGACCTTAGGTGAGTCACAAATTCTGGCCCTCCATGTCCTCATTTGTAAAACTGGGATAATAATAGCAAATTATTATAGCAAATATTATTATAGAAAATAACTACTTGATGAGGTTGCTGTGAAGATTAAATGAGGTAACATTTTCTGCAAGCCTTAAAGCACTATATAAATGCTAGCTGTTATTATTATTGCAATAGTCTTCTAGTCGGCCTCCCTCAAGTTTCTTCCCATTCTAGTTCATCCTCTTCTTAGCTGTAAAATTAGTCTTTCTGTTGTTGTTTGTCTTTCATTCTCGGAGGGGACCATGACATCAGGGAGGTGATGCCATGACATGCAAGTGAATCGGATTTAGGTGAGGGAGGGCTATACAAGATCAGCTGCCTCATTTTCCCCTCCAGAGCCATCTGGAACAGTGGCCACATATGGATCAAAACGACTGGAAGTGGCCCTGGATAAAATGAGAGACCTCGGCCTTTTAAAGCTAAGGTCTCCAATAGTTGTCAGTTTGACTGAGGCTGCACCCATTCAGTGATTAAGGCTAAGTAGCAGTTGAGGCAAAGAATCTCCTCTGTCACCTAGTTTAAAAAAAATATCAATCAATCAATCAATCTGGTACAGACTGACCATGTCACTTTCCTACTCAATAAACTCCACTTTTTTTTTTCGCCTCCTATTGTCTTACAAGAATTACAACAATCCTTCTTGTAATTCAAAGTTCTTATATTTTCAGTCTTATATTTTATTCATGCCTATATACTTTGTAATCTAGTGATATTGGTCTGTCTCTGCTGCTTTTTCAAATAAAACACTCCATTTTCTTACTCTGGGCATTTTCTCTGGCTGTTTCCAAACCTGAAATTCTCTTCCTCTTAATCTCTGCCTCTTGGCTTCCTTTAAGCTCTAATTATGATCCTATATTCTACAAGAAGACTTTCCCCATCCCCTATAATGTTAGTGTCTTCTCTTTGTTGATATTATTTCCAATTTATCCTGTATTCATCTTGCTTGTATGTAGTGATTTACATATTGTCTTCACTATTAGGCCATGCATTCTTTAAGAGAAAATTTTTTTTTATCTTTCATAGTGAAATATTATTTTGCCTTTTAAAGCTTAGAACATAGATGATTTTTAACAAATGTTTGTTGATTGCTTGTCTTTTTGCAATTGAATAAGGACATAAGGATGTAAACTAATCTTCTAAAGGCTCACTCACCATATCTCTAGATATTATTTTGCCTTTCAAAGCTTACACAGTGCATAGGATATAGATGGTTTTTAACAAATGTTTGTTGACTGCTTGTCTTTTCACAATTGAATAAGGATATAAGAATGTAAGCTAATCTTCTAAAGCCTCACCGTATCTCTAGGACAATTTCAGTAGCAGACAAGACATTCTTTCCCACATGTTTTTGATTTCTTAAGCTAAGAATGTCATAGTGCTATTCATACATTATTTAATTTAAGCCCTTTGAGATAAGTTGTCATTATTCAATCTTTTTTTCAGTTGTGTCCAACTATTTATAAATTTTTTTTTTTTTGTTGTTTTTTTTTTTTTTTGACATATCTACATCGCCATTTTCTTCAGCTCTTTTTATAGGAAACTGAGGCAAAATGGGTTAAGTGACTTGTCTGGGGTCATACAGAGAGTAACTATCTGTTGCTAGACTTGAACTCAGGAAATTGAGTCCTTCTGACACTGGGTATGGCACTCTATTTACTGTGCCATCTATTTCTGTGAGGTAAGTAGTCTGATTTTTGGCTCCATTTATAGATGAGGAAACAGAAGCTTTGAGAGACTGACTTACCCATTGTCACATAGCTAATAAGTTACAACTCATGTCTTCTTGATGTCCAATACTTTAGTATATCATAGAACTTTTAAGTTGAACTCCGGTGAAAGAGAATGAATTATCTCTGAGCTTCCCCATTTTATTTTTTGTATAACTTTAATTATTACATAATTTCCCCCTATCATTGATTCTAACTGCTTCTGCAAAATTTTGCTTTTAGTTCAGTCTTCTGGGCCAAGCAAATACTTGAATATATGAATTGAATCTCTTTTTTCAATCCTTTTCTGTGATATTTTCCTGCCCTCTCTTGCTATCCTTTCATCTTCTCTTCTGCTTTCCTTTCCTTTCCTTTTTTTTTCTTCCTTCACCAGTCTCTATAATTTTTTTTAATCACTCAATTCAGTCTATTATAAATTCTGCATTTCTTATTATCATGGAATATTAGAGTTGGAAAAGGATCTTTGAACTTTTCTAGTCCAAAATTAATGAATAATGTAGGAATCACTTTTCCCACATCCTTTGCATATGACCTTCTAGCCTCTCTTCTAATACCTCCAGGGTTGGGTAGAACACATTCTATTGTCACATAGCTCTATTAAAATGTTCTTCCTTATACTTAAACAAAATCTGCCTCCTACAACTTCTACCATTAGTCCTAGTTGTTCCCTACAGATAAACATCAGATAAATTTACTCCCTCTTCTGCATTATAGGCTTTAAAGTATTGGAAGCAGATTTTATGTCCCACATAAGTCTTCTCTTCTCTGCCCTAAAACTCCCTGTTTCCCTAATGGATGATCATAATGCATGGCTTCTAAGTCTTTCCATCATCTTCATTGTCCTCTTTTGCCCATAGCCTAGCTTGTCAATTCTCCCTCCAAATAATGTACTCAAAACTTTATACAATATTCATCATGTAGCCTGACCAGCAAAGAATATGATGTGACTAAAGCCTTCCTTTATATGTCCATTTCATCACTGCTAATTTTTTTTTTAGCAACCATACCATTAAGTCCATTTATTTTTGAAGTGAACTGTTATAAATCCAAGTTTCTTATATCCTATTTATAGGTCATTCTTTTGTCAATTTTAATATAGGACTTCCTATTTATATACTGATATTTTTTCTCATTTTTCAACTCATTGGCATTATTCTGACATTTACCATACTAGTCAGTATATCCAGCTTTGCATTATTTGCTAAATGCACGATTACTCTTTAAAATATGTTTTATTTGTTATTTTTGTCTTTATTGATAACTTTTTGGCACAGGTATTTTAGAAGAGTGGTGTGGTTGGAACATTCTAACTCTTCAGATTGAATCTGACAAAGAAAAACAACACAATTATTTTTTCTGTCTTTATCCAAATCATTAGTAGAAATGTTATACAGGATTTTGTAGAACACTTCACTTCTTTCAAAACACATCTATAAAACACTTTCTAATAGAAACATTTCTTGATGCTCCAAGTTGATAAATCTCTGTCTGTTATGAGATTGTAAACTCCTTGAAAGGAGAGACTGTTTTGGCTGTGGGTTTTTATCTCAGTACTGATCTGCTTTGTATATAGAAGAGCTAAATAATTCTTTGTTTAATTGAATCAAATTGAATTCCAGTGAAATGTATCTTTGTTTTTTGCTTCTCCATTCAGACTATAACCAACCTAGTCTTGGTAATCTATTATAGCATCATTGCTGTAAGTTTTCTTATTAAGTCTTTCCTTCTTCAGCCTAACTTGTACACCATAGTCTAACTAGTGACTTTAACACCCTATTTAAATTATGTTCTCAAGAAAATAGAGCAGCTGTTCTTTGCAACAAACCATAATTCTTAATTGAATTTTTCTTTTCTTTTTCATATTTTTGAAATTTCAATAACTTCATTTATTTTTTACATCACAATCACATCTAAATATCTATCCACAGTCACTCTCATCCTTTTCTTTGTGACAAAAAAATCAAATAAACAAAACCAGCCAAAACATACACATATATGATTGATAGCATATGAAACATTTCATATTTATAATTTCCTGTCTTTCCAACAAAATAAGTTTGGCACATTTCCTCACTTTTTTCTCCTAAGAAGCTAAGATAGATATTCATAATTATGTTTGATTTAGGTTTATTTTTCTCTATTTATCTATAGTCATCATGTATATTGTTTTTCTGGTTCTTATTTTGCTTTGTATCATTTCAAACAGACCCTCCTATGTTTCTCTAAAGTCATTATATATACGCATATATATATATGTGTGTGTGTGTGTGTGTGTGTGTGTGTGTGTGTATACACACACACACACACACACACACACACACACACATATATATATATATATATATATATATATATATATATATATATATATATATATATGTATATCTTTAGACTTAATAGTGTGTCATTACATTTCATTGTCTATATAACAATTTGTTTAGGCATTTTCCAGTATATTGCTATCTGCTTTTTTTTTTTTTTTTCCTAGTTCTTTTCCATTGTTGATTACT
Source organism: Sminthopsis crassicaudata (assembly GCF_048593235.1). NCBI lineage: Eukaryota > Metazoa > Chordata > Mammalia > Dasyuromorphia > Dasyuridae > Sminthopsis > Sminthopsis crassicaudata. Next base: position 292,672,810 of record NC_133619.1, on the reverse strand, counting down.
GTTAACTTACTGATATTTTGAGTCTGTGGTGAAAATTCTGAGATGTTTTCATTTTCATTTCTCTTGTTAGTAAATTGAAGCAGATTTTTTTGTGTAGTCATAAATAATGTTATAAATATTTGATGAACTGTTTATTTATATATTTTGACCACTCATTCCCTGGGGAATTTGTTATAGCTGATCTAGAAGAGGTTCTGTAATCTAGTCCCATCTTAGTCAAATACATTCCCTTCAATAATGCAAATTACAACTTATGCATGCCTGACTGTTCTGTGCTACTGTTGTCCAGCTCCTGCCAAAAGTTCATTACTGGATGTCCACCCAACATGCAGGAGGTTTTCCTTGCTTTTAAAGTGATGAGGATAATAGTGAAAGAGTACCTATCCTCTTATCATCCTACACTCTTACTCTGTGACCAGTATTTTTCTTCTTCTTCTCTTATATTTTATTGATTATGTTTTTTACTCTTGTTTTTCTTCAGAATTCCTTGTTGATTATTTGTTACAGCTCTTCGGAAGTCAGTAGTGTTCTTCATATCATGGCCAAATAGCAACACCAGTAAAATGTTAGAATTGAAAAGAACATCTTTGTTTTCTTGTTCAACTCTGGGCACAACTCATTTTCTATCTGTACTGTCTCAGATGTGTGCACTGCTGAGTCATCTCCATAGAGTATTTGTCTAACTACATGTCAAAAGCTGAATGACAGACATTTTTCATCCACTTGGTATTCTATTCATATTCTTTGACCATTTGTCAATTGAAGTTTGGCTATTGTTTGTATAAATTTAACTCCATCTCATATATATTTGAGAAATGAAACTTTTATTAGAAAAAAAAAAACCCTGCATTTTCCATTTATTGCTTTTTAAAAATCATTTTGGCTGTATTGATTTTGTTTGTGCAAAACTTTTTAAAGTTTCATGTAATCAAAATTATTCTTTTTATTTTCTAAGACCTCTATCTCTTTGTCATAAACTCTTCCTTTAGTCATATATCTGAGAGAAAAAATTTCCCATGCTATTTTTTTGCTTATTGCTTTGCTTATTTCTTTTTATTATATTATTATAATAATATAATTATATCATATGCAATATATAATATATTATAACATAGAAATATGTTAAAATATAATATAAACAATAAATTAACATAATAATATATAATAAATATTATTATTTGTAAAGTTCTGATTGTCTCTCAGTTGTAATCCTTCTCTGGGAGGAGGTTTCTTTTCTCTGTGAATCTTTTTCTCTGTCCTCTTCTTCCCCTCCAGAAGTACGGGATTGCTGGACTTGTGAATCCACATGGACGTCTTCTCCTTGACCCAATCCAGAACTGACTTTCCAGACTCTAACTTCTTCTTTTATCCTCCCAGAGAATGGGCGTAGAATAACTCAGGGGCTGCTGAGAGAAATACTTCAACCAATGAACTTGCTCCTCTTAAATATGTAAGCTTCTTCCCCAGAAGTTCAAAGGGGTAAAACTCCCATTAAAGGCCTGAACTAGAGAATTGTTAAGTACCGATTTAGCACTTAGTAAGAATCTAATATCTCATTATCTCATTAGCACTTAGTAAGAACTTAACATCTCCCCCTTTCTTTTGATTTAGAACATAGGGTGGTCATGACCTTGAAACATAAATCCATCAATATGGGAGGTATTACACATAATTACATAGATTACATAAACACATAGTAACATAGTAACATAATACATGCTAGAAATATGTAACAAATAACATGATCAAATAATCATAAATTGAGAATTTATAAATGTCCATAAGTCCCTTGTCCATTAGTCTCATCTTGTGTTAGGAAATCCAATGATTCCTGCTGGTTTTAAAGTTCTTTAATAGTCTTCTTATTAGCTATGCTCTTTCAGTGTCAGATGTTTCTTCGATTTTCTCCTTTGTTTTGAGGTCTTTATCTTTTTCTGTCTCTCTCCAATGGACAAGGTGAATACAATTCATTGGCACCCATCTGATTCCTTCTCCTTCTGAAGAAATACAAGCAAACCCTCTCCCCAGGCAGTTAACCTATCTGGTCCCTTCCATTCACCACTTTCTGGGTCTTTCCACATCACCTGGCAATTATCTAAGGACAGTGGAGCTGCTCGCACTGGACACTGCCCTTCTGGTGGGTTATAACAACTGTCTGCTGGAGCCAGTGCATCTTTGTCAAAAATTAGAAAATTAATGGTATAGAGAAGTAAATTTAGAAGTTCTCTAGGGTTACCTGTGGCTCCCCCTTTCTTTTATTTTTGGAGGAGTGTCTTAATGTCTCTGTTTCTTCTCTCTACTATTGCCTGACCTTGTGGAGTAAAAGATATTCCAGTGGTGTGTAAAATCTTATACTGTGCACAAAAGTGTGCAAAATGTTTAGAAGAATATGCAGGTCCATTATCTATTTTTATTTCTTGTGGCACACCCATAATTGCAAATGCTTGGATAAGGAATTCAGTGACCACTTGGGCTGTCTCTTTTGACATTGGCACTGCAAAAGTGAATCCTGAAAAGGTATCTACTACCACATGGATAAAAGACAGACAACCAAAAGATTTATAGGGGGTCACATCCATTTGCCAGATTTCATTGGGTCTCAATCCATGAGGATTATTCCCTGGAGGGAGTGTAGGAGCGTGGAAAAGAAGGCAAGCTGTACAGCTTTTTAACTATGCTCCTAGCTTCCTCTCTTGTTATTCCAAATTGTAAACGCAAAGCTTGAGCAGCCTGATGATATTTAGAATGAGATTCTTGTGCTTCCTGAAATAAAGGAGTACTGGCTAACATAGTTAAAAGGCTATCTGCCTTTGAATTTCCATCAAAAATAGGACCTGGAAGTCCACTATGTGAGTGGACATGCAAGATATAAATCTTGCCTGAATGTTTCTCATTTGGTCTTGAAGTTCCTTAAAGAGCTGATAAATATTAGAGGCTGCAAATTTTATTTGGGCTGTGGAAATTCTTTGTACTACACCTACTGAATAGGCTGAATCAGTAATTATATTTATGTCTCCTGGGTAATAAGTAAGAGCTAGCATGATAGCAAATAATTCATTCTGTTGAGTGGAGTGAAAAGGAGTCCTGACTACTCTCTTTATGGTTAAATCATGAGAGTATATAGCACAAATATTTTCTTTGGAGGCATCTGTAAAAATTGTTGGTCCTTTAAGAGGAACCTTAGAAACCTTTTCTTCAAAAATCCATCACCAATTATGTAGTAGCCAGATTATCTTTAATGGAGACCCATGTGCAAAATTTGGAGCTATGGCCAATAAAACTTGCCATTCTGGGATGGTCTCACAGCATATATTAATTTGTGCATTAGTATAGAATGTGTATATTTTTTCAGGACTTATCCCAGATAATTGTATTACTCTCTTAATAGCCTTTAATAAAATTCTAGCCACAAGCCCAATTTGCTTATGCTATCACATTTCATGTCTAAATCATGTACTTATTTTGACCTGTCTTGATATAAGTGTGAGATGTTGGGCTATATCTAATTTCTCAGGCAGACTTTTTCCCTTTCTCTTATTCACTATGGTCTTTTTCATCTCTGTACCTCTTCTATGTTCCTTCAATAGCCTAAATCTCTCTTCAAAGAATTATAGCTTTAGAGTTAAGCCACAGAATTATTTAATATAACCTCAAATGAAACACGAACCCTGCTTATAAAACCCTCAGAAATATTTGGCTTTTCTTGAAGAGATCTAGTTATGGAAAACTCAATAACTCAGTGGTACCCTTTCTACTTTTGAACATTTCTAACAATTAGGGTCTTTTATTAAAAAAACAAAACAAAACAAAAAAAAACCCAAAAAACAAAAAAAAACCACATCCCACAAATTCTACTTTCCTGAAAGTTTTACTGATTGGTCAAACTTCTGTCCTCTAGGGACAAGCAAAAAAAAAACCTCTCAATTATTTAAAGTCATTCCTCCTTTCTTCCAACTCCTAAATCTTTTCTTCTTTAAGTGTCCCCAATTCCTTTAACAAATCATTGCAAGCCATTGTTTTAAATCTCATCATCATCTTAGCCACCTATCAATAGATGTGATCTAGATTCCTAAAATGGGATATCTAGAGTAGAGCTTAATGTTCCCTATGTTGCCTCTTTATCTAAATCCTATCTTTCAAATCTATTTCAAGTCCTATTTCTTCTCTAAAGTCTTTCTCATATTACTTGAGCCCAACTACTGTCTCCACTTTGAACTTGCTATTACGTTAATTGGAAAGGCACTATAGTTTAACATTCAGTTGCTCCTTAATTTGTCTGATAATCTGTTGTACTCAAAAAGTTTCTTAATTGTACAGATAAAATTTCCATAAAATGATAGAATGTCAGAGTTGAAAGTAATGTCATCTAGTCCAGTGACATTGTCTCCCTGCTCTGGACATTGTTTAGCTTGTCAATACTCTTCTTGAAAATTATTTTTTAGAAATGGAAATGATAACTTGTGATATACTTAGGGAAACTTTTAATTCTAGTATTCTCATAATATAATTAAATATCTATTTAACAACATTATTGCAGCTTTCATTGTTGTTCAGAATTAAAAAAAAAAAAAGATAATTATGATCTTTTGCCTGTTCCCAAGGAATTCTTGATTTAATAAAATTTACACACACACACACACACACACACACACACACACACACACACTCCACAGACACAAATATATACATACATATATACAAAATCTAGTTTTTTGAAAATGGGGCAGTAGAAACAGCTTTTCATATGAAAGACAGCATATAGTACTTTGTTAACTTGTATATTCAGAATAATCTTTCACTTTCTTATTGCTTTTCTTATGTAATATCCCTGCTTGAACAGCTATTGAATGATAATAGGAAGATTTGTATTTAAAATATTCCACAGTCAATGAGGAGGCTCAATAATTTTCAAAGACAACTATTAAATTTTTGAAGTTGCTGAGCATCCTTTTCAATAGAAGCTAAAGATAGGACTCTTACCTTGCAGTTTCTCAAAGACTACAAATTTTCTGGGAGGTACCCCCTGGTTCAGCTCCATCTTTTGCTTTATTCTCCTTGAGCATCTAGAAGAGATTTTCATTTGAGAAAATTTCCACCAAGATTTGGTAGCAAATTAAAAAAAATTTTGGGTTGTATGGAGAGGTCTTATTTAAATCAAAAGTATCTTAAGTATGTTTTATTTTTTTTTTAATCTATTTTAAGGGCATTTTGAAGGAGATTAGTCCTGCCTTCCACATTGAGCAAAGTGACTGAAAATGAATGTTGGTAGATTATCTATTATGGCATACATAGGCAATAAATTGAGTTAATATGAATATATATACGTATCTTCTATCTGTCTATCTACTTTACTTTTTTGCTTTTTTTAAAATATCTTTTTTGCAACACTCTCAATTCTTTTCCTAAATTTTCTTCTATCTCTCTTGATTTGCAAAATCCCTTTTGAATTTTTTCATAGCTTTTATTTTTTTCTTGGAGGCTTTGGATTGTAGGAGCTTTGACTTTGTTGTTTTCTTCTGAGTGTGTTTTGATCTTTCTTGTCATCATAATAACTTTTTATGGTCAGAAAATTTTCTTATTTTCTGCTCATTTTCCTATTACTTAGCTTTCAACTCTTTGTTTCCAGAATGGAGGGTGCACTGTACCAACCTTCAGTAGTTTTGTGCAGCTGTTTTCAAAGATTCATAAGCACTTTTTTCTGCCCTGGAATTGTTAGGAGTGTCTCCGTTCCACTGCAAGCGGTAAAAATCTAGTATGCTAAGACAACAGAGTTTTGTTTTGCTGGTGCAGGGGTAAGGGATGGGGCTGGGACTGTGCTAGCATGGCCTGTGCTGAGATTGGATGCTTCACACAGATGGTTTCTGCTGACCTTTTAAGTCCTCCTTGGTGTCTCTGAGCTGAGAGGTCTGGAAGCCACCAGGACTGCCACTGATTCAGTGGTCTCTAGACTAATTCCTGCTTTGTGGAGTGGGATTGGCATGGCCTTCACTGGGACTGCACACTGGACTCCCATCCTGCTGTCACAGACCTATTCTGCTGACCTTCTAAGTTAGTATTTATATTATATTAGTATATTTATTATTAGTATTATGCTGCATTGACTGAAGGAACTTATTAGATATTAATAAAATGAGAAGTCTTTCTTATTTCTACGAATGTGCTAATTTGCTCTGTCCCATTTTGAAACATATTTGTGGCATGAAAAACTTAATGTTTCATTTAACATAATGAGGCATTATCGAGCAGATGCAAAATAATATTTTTGGGGGTAACTTTTGGAGGTAGATGGGGTTAAGTGGCTCACCTAAGGCCACTCAGCTAGTAAATCTGATGCTGGCTTTGAAGTCAGGTTCTCCTGACTTCAGGGCTGGTATTCTATACCACCTGTTTGCCCGAGAAAAAGATTTGGAAGAGAAGAAGACACTTTCCTTGAGTTCTTGAAACCGTTTTACAAATAACACTGCTCTTTTGTAAGATTTGCCTTCTTTCTAAACTAAACAAATAGAAAAAAACTCTACCCAATTTCACTGATAATTGGCATATTTTATATGACTACCCATCTAAAAGATCTTAATAGTTTATCCTAGGGAGACAAAGAAAGAAATGAAAAGCATTTCTTGTTCTAAAGGAACATATTCTATTGGATATCCAAACCAATAAATAAATAAGTAAATGCGAGGCAATTTAAGGAAGAGGAGAGGACAAAAAACTTGAGAGATAAGGAGGTAGCACATGAACTGTGTCTTAAAGTGTTTTTGTTTTTGTTTATTTTTGTTTAGTCATTTCAATCTTGTTTGACTTTTTGTAACCTCTTATTGAGTTTTTCTTGGCAGAAAGATTGGAGTGATTTTCCATTCCCTTCTCCAGTTCATTTTGCAGATGAGGAAACTGAGGTAAACAGGATTAAGTGAATTGATCAGGGTAACATAAATAGTAATTATCTGAGGCCAGATTTAAACTCAGGCCTAGTAATCTATCCATTGCACCATTTAGCTGACTCCATATCAATTTAGGGATCCTAATTTTTGATTAAACTTTGATAAGGATCCTAAAATTTGAAGTCAGTAGAACATTTACTAAACAACTATTACTTAAGGAAAGCTAGGTAGCATTGTAGAGAAAGCCCTAAACATGGAATCTGGAAGACCCGAGTTCATACTTGTCTTCAGACATTTACTAGCTGTGTGATCCTGGAGAAATCACTTAACACCTGTCATTTTCCTCATCGGAAAGCATCTCTCTACCAGGGTCATTGTGAGGACCAAATGGGCTAATACTCATAAAGTACTTAGCACATTGTCTGGGATAGTAGTAGGTGCTTTAATAAATGTTTGTTTCCTTACTTCCTATTATATTCAGAAAAGTCAAAAAGGATAATGCTGAAATATTTTGTATCACCAATGCACTATATATAAAAACATCAGATTTAGCAATTAAAAAATTGTTGGTAACCTTAGACAGAGTGGTTTTAGTTGAGTGATAAAGGTAGAATGAAATAAATGAAGTAAAAGGGGGAAAATCAGTTGTGTATTTCTCTTCTCATGTGCACATATAATACATTTAAACAGGAAATGAGAAAATTCAGTGAGGCTTTGAAATAATCATTTGATGAATACAAACATTATTCACTTGAACAGTCAACTCACGGAAATCAGGAGGTAGTCTTTTGAAACATATATAGAAAGTGAATAGTTTATCAGAAGCCATTTTCCATTATAAACCATTACCTTGAAAGAGTGGAGCAGGTATTTTGCAGGTTATTGCATCAATATTTTCTTTCATCTCACTTAAAAATTCCTTCTTTTTTTCATTTCTGCCATCCACTTTTCTTCATATCTACACCAATGGAATATAAGAATCTGTGCCCACCATCTCATGACAAATGTCAGCTGTAAGAGTATATGATGGCATTTTACAAAAATGCAAGACACATATTATGCAAATTCTCCTTAGCATCCCAAACATTAAAAAAAGAGGAATAGTATCTTGCCATATAAATTCATTTCTACTGTCAGAGCCAAGACTTGCATGACCTTGCATCTTATAATTAGGATAGCAAAAGAACTAGTTTTGACAACCAGCCAACTCTATAAAAGAAAGGAAAGAGCAATTCTAAGTCAAAAATTGGCTGTTAGACTGAAACATGAGATGAAAAGGAGCTGCCTCTTCCTTTGCAAGTCAAACTCATCATTACTGACTCCCTATCGAATGACACCTTTAGGAACTTATATTTAAAAACCAATAAGAAATAAGGAGGTGAAGTTGTCAAACAAAGCTTGGGCTTTCATGCAAATGTCTTTAGTAATTAAGGGGAGGGTGCTAAATACACGATATTCTGTGTAAGCAAAATTGCTGCTAAATTCAGTGGTATTTCTATGAGGCAACAGCTGCTCTTAAAGGAGGGCTGTCAATGTTGATAAGTTACTTTTAAAACTAAATCTGCTTGCTGAGCTCATGTTCTTTTGAAAAACCATAAAGAACAAAAGCTTTAATGCATTTTTCTTTTTTTAATAATAATAAAAAAAAAAAAACCTCTCCCAAGAATTGCTAAGAAAAGCAGAATTTAAAAGGCCCACAACCTAGTGGGATTCTAAAGCAAGCCAATTTACAAGAGAGAAGGAACAAAACACAAAAATGAAGTTAGAAGTTGAGAGACTCTAAGAAATTATTATGATCTGCAAGTAACATTTTAAAATTATGGAAAGTACCATGACAGCATTCTTGAAGAGAAACTGCTGTGGTCTTTATGGGAATGACTCATTTTAAAGACTGTGATTGATTTTGAATTGTTCCCTTCTGGGGCTTTGGCCCAGAATGAACTATTTGCTCTAAGGTTGTTTGTTGCTGGTGATTGCTCTGGGCTGAGAATCCTTGGGATTGATGTCTTTTTTTTTTTAATGATGTAAAATGTGGATAGTTCATTTGGCAAAAGTAGCACAGTCTAGTTCTACTTTCCTGAGGAAAGACAATGTGGTCTAATCGAATGTGTTTGGGATTCAGAAGCCAAGAGCTGGGCATCAGTCCTAACTCTGACATTAAATGGCTTGGTGGACATGAGCAAGTTCATTAACATCTGTCTTGTTTTTCTCCTCTTTGAAATGGATTCGATAATACTTGCACTACTTGCCTCACTTTGTTATTGTAAGAAAAACATATTTTGAAATAAAAATCATAAATATGAGAATGTGTAATCTGGACAAGGACATTATAGCTGCCTTCAAGTATTTTAAGGAATCTCGTATGAAAGAGAAGTCCTCTTGGTTCCGGAGGGAAGAGCTAGTGACAGTGGAGAAGGGGGAAAGTAAAGCAATAGTTGGCTGATGCAAGGAAAAACATCCTATGAATTAAAGCTTTGGCAGCATTAATGTTGTTGTTGTTCAATCATTTCAGTGATGTCTGACTCTTTGTGACTCCATTTGGGATTTTCTTGGCAAAGATACTGCAGTGGGTTGCTATTTTCTTCTCCTCATTTTTCAGGTGAGGAACTAGGTAAACAGGTTAAATGACTTAACCAGAGTCACATAGCTAATAACTGTCTGAGGTCAGATTTGAACTTAGGAAGTTGAGTCTTCTTGACTCTAGGCCACTGCAAGATCCAGTTGCTCTTCAATAATTAATAATTAATAACAATAATAATAAACAGCAATTTAAAAACACTTTAACATTTGCAAAGCATTTTATAAATACTGTCTTTCTTATCCTCATAACTCTGGGAGACAGATGCTATTAATATTTCCATCTGATAGATGAGAAAATTGCAGCAAAGAGATCAAGTGACTTGGCAACATTCACAAAGCAAATAAATGTCTGCAGGAGGATTTGAATTCATACCTTGCCTTCCAGGTTAGCATTACCACTACTGTGCCACTTAGCTTCCCAGTTGAAAGTGAACTGGAATAGGATTCATCATCTTATGAAGATTTTTGTACGAACTGTGAGAAATGGCTTTTGAAGTTCCTTCTAAATTGAAAATCTCTTATTCTGATTGTGTGATAAACATGTTGGTTATATTTATTATTCTATGATAAAGTTGTAAGGGATAAAAACACTCAAATGTTTTTAGTGGAATTTTGACTTTTCCTTAACACATCTCTCTATATGTACTATAGCCTTATGCAATTCCTGATATTAACCCTACTGAACTATTATTTCTCTGTATTTTAGTATACCAGCATATTCATCACAACATGACCCTTTAGTGATATTAAACTTTTTTTTTTTTTTTTTTTAATTTTCCATTCCACTTGCTTGGGGACTGCTTTTGAAAGGATTGGAAAAACTGATAGAATCATCAAAAATAAGTGTTGGAATGGGTCAACTAGTTTTTATGTCCCTAATGTAGGAATGCATTCTGTGTTATTTATGGTCATGATCACGTTGTCTCTGTTTCAACAAAAGGATGAAAACTCATTGCTTTCCAAAATAACTATTTCACTGCTGTGCAGATCTAATTATTAGAATATGATTTTAAAATTTATCTTTTTCCTTTCTTTTATCTTTTCTTCCCTTTCCTGCCCTAGAGATTACTCCCTTTAGATACAATATGTACATAAATGCAAATAGTAGAAATATTGGAAAGCATTTTAAAGGGCATTAAAGGAGAGGAAAACACCAATGATCTCAGAATATATTATAGATTTTTCAGATAGGTGGACTTTATGCTAATGATTCCCTGATACAGGTTACAGAGCTGTATTGGGATAATTCAACTATTGAGACATCTGCTGGAAGTCTCACTGAACTAAAACCAGAGACTTGGATAAATTCTTAACTTGATGTCTACATATCAGTGAAGAAAAGTACTACTGCCTTAGATTTTATTTAAAGAACAAGGTAGAACTGATTGTTGATGTTGGAATGATGGGACATTTGATAAAGTGACTACATTAATTTAGAGTTTATATTCATGAGGGAAGACTATTCTGAGCATTTGCACAGGAAGTAGATTGTCTAGCAGCTAAGGGGTGGGTAAAGGTCAACTGGAGGATGAAAAGTAAGACTAGTTAAAATAGAATAGTAGAAAAGATAAGACAATTGGCTTTTTTTCTTGTTCATCCTTGTTTAGGAGTTGCCAGTATCAACACATCTACCTTGGGGGCTGGGATCTATTGGATAGGGTAGTGACTAATGATTAAGAGTCTTACGTGGATTCAATTTCTTTTTGATGGGTCAGACTGAATTACAGGTATGGATGGATTGTGAACTATATTCAACATCTTAACAGTATCTTTTTCCTGAAACAAACCCATCTTTCAGCCTTTGCTATTATTGCTATCTAGGGCACTACCATCATTTACCCAGTTTGTTTTTATTTTTACAACCTTTGTGTCATCTTCTGTTTCTCCCTCTCTCATACTCTATATAGTTGCCAAATCCTATTGGTTTTACATCCATATCTTTTATGTATTTCCCTTTTTCTCTATTCTTACAGTCAGCACCTTAGCTCAGACCATGATCATTTCTCATCTAAACGCTTGCAGTATTTTCTAATCCAACCCATATTCCACACATTTATCAAGGTGAATTTCCACAAATTTAGAGCTTGACAAGCCACTTCCTTATTTGGTAAATCTCAGTGACTTTTTATTGATTGTAGTATTAAATATTATTTCATCTTGTTGTTATTTTTGGAGTGAGTTTTGTGATGTTTATGATAATTAATATGGTAATACATGTATAATTTATAAACTTGACTATGCACATTTTGAGGGTACAAGTTCTAAAATATTTAAGGCATTGGATGTGTGACTTAAAGGATTTGAAGACAATGATTGAGTCTCTTGTTAGTGCCATGTAAGGGCCCTTTAAATGGGCGGACACAGTGCATCGGATTGAGGCCCAGAAGTAATTTCTGTGGATATTAGGACTGCCCTTGGGCGGGATCCTGGCCATATTGAGATAGTTTTGTAATGGGTGACTCTCTCGCTGATTGGCTGTGTGTGTGACCTCACAGGCCCTATATAAGCCCACTGCAGGCAGCAAACCGCCCTCTTTAACCTCCTGCTGTTCACCCTGGCTCCTAGCCTGGGTGGCCAAGCCAAGATGGGTAGCCGAAAGAGGTAAGGATTTTGGTAGTGAACACGTGGGTCTTCTGACCAGGTGTTCACATCGGGAACCAACAAGTCAGGGCATCAGTTAGGGCATTATGTGAGTAGGTATAATAAAGGCTTTTAAGATTACACGTGGTTGTTCTTGAGTGCGCTACCGGTTACTAAGCTATAGATTCAAGAGATTGTGGCCAGAGACCTTAGAAGGCCTCAGAGGAGGCGAGCCGGGTAGAGCTCACACTGCAAAGGACAGTGGTCAAAGGTACTCTGGTGGGTCTAGGACAGACTAGTAATTGTAACTGCCAGGAGAGCACGTTACAGTGCCATGTAATTTTTGTCATTCATATGCTTTTGTAGAGAAAGGTTCTTTTTGCTTTTCTGCTTTTTTTTTTTTTTTTTACACTAAAATTCTGGTGATTGACATTAAACCCTTGCTTTACTGGCAGGTTAGAATCTACTTTTTTCTTCAATATATTCATTACTTCTAATAAAAGATTTTTAAGTCTCAATGGAAGTAATGTGTTCAAGAAGTAACTGCTATGCTAAAAAGTAATTTGGGGTAGAAGATTCCATTCGAAGAGAATGTATCTTTAGCCTTCATTAGTCCTATCATTCCAAAGAAGTTGAGTTGAGTACTTATTTCTCTGTACTTGGTTCCTGACAATTTTCCTCCCATCCAAACCAATGGTACATTTAATATTTTGAGCAAATACAGAAGTAATAAGAAAATTGGAATTGTTTTCAATAATTTCAATGGTGCAAAAGAATACTTGGCTAAAGCAACTTTTCAGATAAATTTACTTAACCCAATATAAAATAACAATTCTGTGTATATAAACATTCTCATCAGCCTCCAGAATTCTTCTCACTT